>NC_090443.1:1051591579-1052191579 GCF_031143425.1 Pleurodeles waltl
AAAGACTCGAAGGGGTACAGCTGCGGGGGGTAAAGACTCGAAGGGGTACAGCTGCGGGGGGTAAAGACTTGAAGGGGCACAGCTGCAGGGGGTGAAGACCTGAAGGGGTACAGCTGCAGGGGTGAAGACTTGAAGGGTACAGCTGCAGGGGGTGAAGACTCGAAAGGGCAGAGCTGCAGGGGGTGAAGACTCGAAGGGGTACAGCTGCGGGGGGTAAAGACTTGAAGGGGTAGAGCTGCGGGGGGTAAAGACCTGAGGGGGCACAGCTGCGGGGGGTAAAGACTCGAAGGGGTACAGCTGTGGGGGGTAAAGAATCGAAGGGGCAGAGCTGCGGGGGTGAAGTCTTGAAGGGGTACAGCTGCAGAGGTGAAGACTTGAAGGGGTACAGCTGCGGGGGGTAAAGACTCGAAGGGGCAGAGCTGCGGGGGGTAAAGACTCGAAAGGGCACAGCTGCGGAGGGGTAAAGACTCGAAGGGGTTCAGCTGCGAGGGTAAAGACTCGAAGGGGCACAGCTGCGGGGGGTAAAGACTTGAAGGGGTACAGCTGCGGGGGGTAAAGACTCGATGGGGTACAGCTGCCGGGGGTAAAGACTCGAAGGGGCACAGCTGCGGGGGTAAAGACTCAAAGGGGTACAGCTGCTGGGGGTAAAGACTTGAAGGGGCATAGCTGCAGGGGGTTGAAGACCTGAAGGGGCAGAGCTGCAGGGGGTAAAGGCTTGAAGGGGCAGAGCTGCGGGGGGTAAAGGCTTGAAGGAGTACAGCTGCGGAGGTAAAGACTCGAAGGGGCACAGCTGCAGGGGGTAAATACTCGAGGGGGCACAGCTGCGGGGGGTGAAGACTCGAACTCGAAGGGGTACAGCTGCAGGGGGTGAAGACTCGAAGGGGCACAGCTGCGGATGTAAAGACTTGAAGGGATACAGCTGCAGGGGGTGAAGACCTGAAGGGGTACCGCTGCAGGGGTGAAGAATCGAAGGGGTACAGCTGCAGAGGTGAAGACTCGAAGGGGTACAGCTGCAGGGGGTGAAGACTCGAAGGGGCAGAGCTGCAGGGGGTGAAGACTCGAAGGGGTACAGCTGCAGGGGTGAAGACTTGAAGGGGTACAGCTGCGGGGGATAAAAACTCGAAGGGGTACAGCTGTGGGGGTAAAGACTCGAAGGGGTACAGCTGTAGGGGGTAAAGACTTGAAGGGGCAGAGCTGCGGGGGGTAAAGACTTGAAGGGGCAGAGCTGCGGGGGGCTAAAGACCTGAGGGGGCACATCTGTGGGGGGTAAAGACTCGAAGGGGTACAGCTGCGGGGGGTAAAGACTTGAAGGGGCACAGCTGCAGGGGGTGAAGTCTTGAAGGGGTACAGCTGCAGAGGTGAAGACTCGAAGGGATAGAGCTGCGGGGGTAAAGACTCCAAAGGGGTTCAGCTGCGGGGGTAAAGACTTGAAGGGGCACAGCTGCAGGGGATAAAGACTCGAAAGGGCAGAGCTGCAGGGGGTGAAGACTCGAAGGGGTACAGCTGCAGGGGGTGAAGACTCGAAGAGGTACAGCTGCAGGGGGTGTAGACTCGAAGGAGCACAGCTGCGGGGGGTAAAGACTTGAAGGGGCACAGCTGCTGGGGGTAAAGACTTGAAGGGGCATAGCTGCAGGGGGTTGAAGACCTGAAGGGGCAGAGCTGCAGAGGGTAAAGGCTTGAAGGGGCAGAGCTGCGGGGGGTAAAGGCTTGAAGGAGTACAGCTGCGGGGGTAAAGACTAGAAGGGGCACAGCTGCGGGGGGTAAAGACTCGAGGGGGCACAGCTGCGGGGGGTGAAGACTCGAACTCGAAGGGGTACAGCTGCAGGGGGTGAAGTCTCAAAGGGGCACAGCTGCGGATGTAAAGACTTGAAGGGATACAGCTGCGGGGGGCTAAAGACCTGAGGGGGCACAGCTGTGGGGGGTAAAGACTCGAAGGGGTACAGCTGCGGGGGGTAAAGACTCGAAGGGGCACAGCTGCAGGGGGTGAAGTCTTGAAGGGGTTCAGCTGCGGGGGTAAAGACTCGAAGGGGCACAGCTGCAGGGGATAAAGACTCGAAAGGGCAGAGCTGCAGGGGGTGAAGACTCGAAGGGGTACAGCTGCAGGGGGTGAAGACTCGAAGGGGCACAGCTGCGGGGTGTAAAGACTTGAAGGGGCACAGCTGCGGGGGGTAAAGGCCTGAAGGGGTACAGCTGCAGGGGGTAAAGACTTGAAGGGGTACAGCTGCGGGGGGTAAAGACTCGAAGGGGCACAGCTGCGGGGGGTAAAGACTCGAAGGGGCACAGCTGCAGGGGGTAAAGACTTGAAGGGGCACAGCTGCAGGGGGTTGAAGAACTGAAGGGGCAGAGCTGCAGGGGGCTGAAGAGTTGAAGGGGCAGAGTTGCGGGGGGTAAAGGCTTGAAGGGGCACAGCTGCGGGGGGTGAAGACTCGAAGGGGTACAGCTGCGGGGGGTGAAGACTCGAAGGGGTACAGCTGCGGGGGTAAAGACTCGAAGGGGTACAGCTGCAGGGTGTAAAGGCTTGAAGGGGTACAGCTGCAGGGTGTAAAGGCTTGAAGGGGTACAGCTGCAGGGGTGAAGACTTGAAGGGGTACAACTGCAGGGGGTAAAGGCTTGAAGGGGCACAGTTACAGGGGGTAAAGGCTTGAAGGGGCACAGCTGCAGGGGGTGAAGTCTTGAAGGGGTACAGCTGCAGGGAGTGAAGACGTGAAGGGGTACAGCTGCAGGGGGTAAAGACGTGAAGGGGTACAGCTGTAGGGGGTAAACACGTGAAGGGGTACAGCTGCAGGGGGTGAAGACTCGAAGGGGTACAGCTGCAGAGGTGAAGACTCGAAGGGGTACAGCTGCAGGGGGTGAAGACTTGAAGGGGTACAGCTGCAGGGGGTGAAGACACAAAGCGGTACAGCTGCAGGGGGTGAAGACTCAAAGGGGTACTGCTGCAGGGGTGAAGACTCGAAGGGGTACAGCTGCAGAGGGTAAAGACTCGAAGGGGCACAGCTGCAGGGGGTAAAGACTCGGAGGGAGCACAGCTGCAGGGGGTAAAGACTCGAAGGGGTACAGCTGCAGGGGGTGAAGACTCTAAGGGGCACAGCTGCGGGGGGTAAAGACTCGAAGGGGTACAGCTGCGGGGGGTAAAGACTTGAAGGGGTACAGCTGCGGGGGTAAAGACTTGAAGGGGCACAGCTGTGGGGGGTAAAGACTTGAAGGGGTACAGCTGCAGGGGTGGAGACTCGAAGGGGCACAGCTGCAGGGGGTAAAGACTCGAAGTGGTACAGCTGCAGGGGGTAAAGACTCAAAGGGGTACAGCTGCGGGGGGTAAAGACTCGAAGGGGTATAAAGACTCGAAGGGGTACAGCTGTTGGGGGTAAAGACTCGAAGGGGTACAGCTGCAGGGGGCAAAGACTTGAAGGGGCACAGCTGCGGGGGGTAAAGACCTGAAGGGGTACAGCTGCAGGGGGTAAAGACTTGAAGGGGTACAGCTGCGGGGGGTAAAGACTTGAAGGGGTACAGCTGCGGGGGGTAAAGACTCGAGGGGGCACAGCTGCGGGGGGTAAAGACTCGAAGGGGTACAGCTGCGGGGGGTAAAGACTCGAAGGGGCAGAGCTGCGGGGGGTGAAGACTTGAAGGGGTACAGCTGCAGGGGGTGAAGACTTGAAGGGGTACAGCTGCGGGGGGGTAAAGACTCGGAAGGGGCACAGCTGCGGGGGGTAAAGACTCGAAGGGGCACAGCTGCGGGGGTAAAGACTTGAAGGGGCACAGCTGTGGGGGGTAAAGACTTGAAGGGGTACAGCTGCAGGGGTGGAGACTCGAAGGGGCACAGCTGCAGGGGGTAAAGACTCGAAGTGGTACAGCTGCAGGGGGTAAAGACTCAAAGGGGTACAGCTGCGGGGGGTAAAGACTCGAAGGGGTATAAAGACTCGAAGGGGTACAGCTGTTGGGGGTAAAGACTCGAAGGGGTACAGCTGCAGGGTGCAAAGACTTGAAGGGGTACAGCTGCAGGGGGTAAAGACTTGAAGGGGTACAGCTGCGGGGGGTAAAGACCTGAAGGGGTACAGCTGCAGGGGGTAAAGACTCGAAGGGGTACAGCTGCAGAGGTGAAGACTCGAAGGGGTACAGCTGCAGGGGGTGAAGACTCGAAGGGGCAGAGCTGCAGGGGGTGAAGACTCGAAGGGGTACAGCTGCAGGGGTGAAGACTTGAAGGGGTACAGCTGCGGGGGATAAAAACTCGAAGGGGTACAGCTGTGGGGGTAAAGACTCGAAGGGGTACAGCTGTAGGGGGTAAAGACTTGAAGGGGCAGAGCTGCGGGGGGTAAAGACTTGAAGGGGCAGAGCTGCGGGGGGCTAAAGACCTGAGGGGGCACATCTGTGGGGGGTAAAGACTCGAAGGGGTACAGCTGCGGGGGGTAAAGACTTGAAGGGGCACAGCTGCAGGGGGTGAAGTCTTGAAGGGGTACAGCTGCAGAGGTGAAGACTCGAAGGGATAGAGCTGCGGGGGGTAAAGACTCCAAAGGGGTTCAGCTGCGGGGGTAAAGACTTGAAGGGGCACAGCTGCAGGGGATAAAGACTCGAAAGGGCAGAGCTGCAGGGGGTGAAGACTCGAAGGGGTACAGCTGCAGGGGGTGAAGACTCGAAGGGGTACAGCTGCAGGGGGTGTAGACTCGAAGGAGCACAGCTGCGGGGGGTAAAGACTTGAAGGGGCACAGCTGCTGGGGGTAAAGACTTGAAGGGGCATAGCTGCAGGGGGTTGAAGACCTGAAGGGGCAGAGCTGCAGAGGGTAAAGGCTTGAAGGGGCAGAGCTGCGGGGGGTAAAGGCTTGAAGGAGTACAGCTGCGGGGGTAAAGACTAGAAGGGGCACAGCTGCGGGGGGTAAAGACTCGAGGGGGCACAGCTGCGGGGGGTGAAGACTCGAACTCGAAGGGGTACAGCTGCAGGGGGTGAAGACTCAAAGGGGCACAGCTGCGGATGTAAAGACTTGAAGGGATACAGCTGCAGGGGGTGAAGACCTGAAGGGGTACAGCTGCAGGGGTGAAGACTCGAAGGGGTACAGCTGCAGAGGTGAAGACTCGAAGGGGTACAGCTGCAGGGGGTGAAGACTCGAAGGGGCAGAGCTGCAGGGGGTGAAGACTCGAAGGGGTACAGCTGCAGGGGTGAAGACTTGAAGGGGTATAGCTGTGGGGGGTAAAGACTCGAAGGGGTACAGATGTAGGGGGTAAAGACTTGAAGGGGCAGAGCTGCGGGAGTAAAGACTTGAAGGGGCAGAGCTGCGGGGGGCTAAAGACCTGAGGGGGCACAGCTGTGGGGGGTAAAGACTCGAAGGGGTACAGCTGCGGGGGGTAAAGACTCGAAGGGGCACAGCTGCAGGGGGTGAAGTCTTGAAGGGGTTCAGCTGCGGGGGTAAAGACTCGAAGGGGGGTAAAGACTCGAAGGGGCACAGCTGCAGGGGATAAAGACTCGAAAGGGCAGAGCTGCAGGGGGTGAAGACTCGAAGGGGTACAGCTGCAGGGGGTGAAGACTCGAAGGGGCACAGCTGCGGGGGTAAAGACTTGAAGGGGCACAGCTGCGGGGGGTAAAGGCCTGAAGGGGTACAGCTGCAGGGGGTAAAGACTTGAAGGGGTACAGCTGCGGGGGGTAAAGACTCGAAGGGGCACAGCTGCGGGGGGTAAAGACTCAAAGGGGCACAGCTGCAGGGGGTAAAGACTTGAAGGGGCACAGCTGCAGGGGGTTGAAGAACTGAAGGGGCAGAGCTGCAGGGGGCTGAAGAGTTGAAGGGGCAGAGCTGCGGGGGGTAAAGGCTTGAAGGGGCACAGCTGCGGGGGGTGAAGACTCGAAGGGGTACAGCTGCGGGGGGTGAAGACTCGAAGGGGTACAGCTGCGGGGGTAAAGACTCGAAGGGGTACAGCTGCAGGGTGTAAAGGCTTGAAGGGGTACAGCTGCAGGGGTGAAGACTTGAAGGGGTACAACTGCAGGGGGTAAAGGCTTGAAGGGGCACAGTTACAGGGGGTAAAGGCTTGAAGGGGCACAGCTGCAGGGGGTGAAGTCTTGAAGGGGTACAGCTGCAGGGAGTGAAGACGTGAAGGGGTACAGCTGCAGGGGGTAAAGACGTGAAGGGGTACAGCTGTAGGGGGTAAACACGTGAAGGGGTACAGCTGCAGGGGGTGAAGACTCGAAGGGGTACAGCTGCAGAGGTGAAGACTCGAAGGGGTACAGCTGCAGGGGGTGAAGACTCGAAGGGGTACAGCTGCAGGGGGTGAAGACACAAAGCGGTACAGCTGCAGGGGGTGAAGACTCAAAGGGGTACTGCTGCAGGGGTGAAGACTCGAAGGGGTACAGCTGCAGAGGGTAAAGACTCGAAGGGGCATAGCTGCAGGGGGTAAAGACTCGGAGGGAGCACAGCTGCAGGGGGTAAAGACTCGAAGGGGTACAGCTGCAGGGGGTGAAGACTCTAAGGGGCACAGCTGCGGGGGGTAAAGACTCGAAGGGGTACAGCTGCGGGGGGTAAAGACTTGAAGGGGTACAGCTGCGGGGGTAAAGACTTGAAGGGGCACAGCTGTGGGGGGTAAAGACTTGAAGGGGTACAGCTGCAGGGGTGGAGACTCGAAGGGGCACAGCTGCAGGGGGTAAAGACTCGAAGTGGTACAGCTGCAGGGGGTAAAGACTCAAAGGGGTACAGCTGCGGGGGGTAAAGACTCGAAGGGGTATAAAGACTCGAAGGGGTACAGCTGTTGGGGGTAAAGACTCGAAGGGGTACAGCTGCAGGGGGCAAAGACTTGAAGGGGCACAGCTGCGGGGGGTAAAGATCTGAAGGGGTACAGCTGCAGGGGGTAAAGACTTGAAGGGGTACAGCTGCGGGGGGTAAAGACTTGAAGGGGTACAGCTGCGGGGGGTAAAGACTCGAGGGGGCACAGCTGCGGGGGGGTAAAGACTCGAAGGGGTACAGCTGCGGGGGGTAAAGACTCGAAGGGGCAGAGCTGCGGGGGGTGAAGACTTGAAGGGGTACAGCTGCAGGGGGTGAAGACTTGAAGGGGTACAGCTGCGGGGGGGTAAAGACTCGGAAGGGGCACAGCTGCGGGGGGTAAAGACTCGAAGGGGCACAGCTGCGGGGGTAAAGACTTGAAGGGGCACAGCTGTGGGGGGTAAAGACTTGAAGGGGTACAGCTGCAGGGGTGGAGACTCGAAGGGGCACAGCTGCAGGGGGTAAAGACTCGAAGTGGTACAGCTGCAGGGGGTAAAGACTCAAAGGGGTACAGCTGCGGGGGGTAAAGACTCGAAGGGGTACAGCTGTTGGGGGTAAAGACTCGAAGGGGTACAACTGCAGGGGGCAAAGACTTGAAGGGGCACAGCTGCGGGGGGTAAAGACCTGAAGGGGCACACCTGCGGGGGGTAAAGACCTGAAGGGGTACAGCTGCAGGGGGTAAAGACTTGAAGGGGTACAGCTGCGGGGGGTGAAGACTCGAAGGGGCACAGCTGCGGGGGGTAAAGGCTTGAAGGGGTAAAGGCTTGAAGGGGTACAGCTGCAAGGGGTGAGCGAGGGAACCTCCGTGTCCACCCTACGAAGCAAGGTGCAAAAATCCTAACTCTACAAAGCTATTTCCTTGACAAAAACGTACATTGTTTTAGCAACAAACTTGAGGCCTTTCAAGCCCTCCAAGTGACTCTGTTCACAGTTAGTTCAAAAGTACCCACCCCCTGTGCGTCAGCAGTTCAGTTTTTGCAGACAGAGCAGATAAGGAAGCATGTGGGTGGAACAGATAAACAGCAGATCCCCCTCCCTCCCCCCCCCAGAACTCAAGACCCCCTTGGGCCGCCTTTTCTGCCGCCTAGGGGACCAGGGCACTGGAATCCATGCGCCATCTTGTAAGACATGCACCCCTCTAAGGGTGCACATCTGCCTTGGGAGGTGAACGTCCAGGCTCCCTAAAGCATGCCACCAGGAGGAAACAGTCCTCTGAGGGGAGCGGCGATCGGCGGTTACTTCACATCCTCTCTTGGCTACACTACTGAACAAGCATTGGCAAAGACAATAGGTCTCGACTCTCACTTTCTTTACCTGATTATTTTGGCTTTGCCAATGCTTTTTGCTGATGCTGTCGCACATCGGCAAAAAGGGGAAACGAGAAAAGAATGCTTGTTTTCTAAAGTGGAGCAACATATGTAAAAGAAAACAAAATCTTCAGTGTGATGACGTAAACGCAAGCATGTATGGCGATACAGGATGTAAGACCTGCACATGGCTGAAGGGATACACCCTCCCTCCATTCACATGCACAGGCAGGAGCTTCTTACAGCGGCTTAAAGCACAAGAGACATGTTGGAGGGTCTCTAGTGACAGCGGCTCCTTTCAAAGGCCGCCCAGGTGCAGTCACGGAGGGATCACGGCCCCTCACAGGCCACGAGACGAGCAGGCACATCACCCCGGTGCTCCGGCTTCAAGACTGCTTGCATCCCCCACAAAGCCATTCACACCTCCTCCCGGCGCTACCCGGCCACAAACCCAAGGTACCGGGGGCTGAGACCTCCACGAAATGCCGAACATCTGCTGCTCGAACCGCCCAGCTTCAAGACTCAGGGCGCTATCCTTCCCAGGTGACGCAGCCAGAATCGGGAAGGAGTTTCCACCAAACCTTCCACCATCTCTTTCCGGATCTTGAGAAAGCATCTTCAAACTCTGCTCTTCCAAAGACATTCTTCTCAGTAGTACTCCTGGTCGGTGCCCCCACCAGACACACGGCCCACAGTACAGCGGGACCGAGACTGTTGCACGACGCCCCCAGAGCTGTAATGACCTTTCGCTTCGACTTAGTACATATGTATTATTTACACCTATAGAACCCTAATGGTTTTATGCTGTCCACCACTATGTATTTTTTTAAATGTAAGTTGTAAATAAGTAACTCTCACCAGGAGCAACTGTGGTAGTCATGTAACTTTCTTTCGTTGTATTTGTATTGTAAAGTGCTCTGACACCCCCAGGTAAGGTCCGCGCTACATAAAAAGGCATATATAAATAAATAAATTCACAATGACATTTAAGGTACAAACATGCAGCCCTATCTATGGGGCCTCACCAGGATTCAGGTCGGCAGGAAGTAACAGTTTGCATGCATGAGCGTCCGCAGAAATGTTTTCAGTGGGGGGCACCCGCCGTGACCCACCCGCCCGCCACGCTCCCGGTGTGCTGTGACCCGTCCGCCACGCTCCCGGCGTACCGTGACCCACCCGCCCGCCACGCTCCCGGCGTGCTGTGACCCGTCCGCCACGCTCCCGGCGTACCGTGACCCACCCGCCCGCCACGCTCCCGGCGTGCTGTGACCCGTCCGCCACGCTCCCGGTGTGCTGTGACCCGTCCGCCACGCTCCCGGTGTGCTGTGACCCGTCCGCCACGCTCCCGGTGTGCTGTGACCCGTCCGCCACGCTCCCGGCGTACCGTGACCCACCCGCCCGCCACGCTCCCGGCGTGCTGTGACCCGTCCGCCACGCTCCCTGCGTGCTGTGACCCGTCCGCCACGCTCCCGGCATACCGTGACCCGTCCACCACGCTCCCGGTGTGCTGTGACCCGTCCGCCACGCTCCCGGCGTACCGTGACCCACCCGCCCGCCACGCTCCCGGCGTGCTGTGACCCGTCCGCCACGCTCCCGGCGTACCGTGACCCACCCGCCCGCCACGCTCCCGGCGTGCTGTGACCCGTCCGCCACGCTCCCGGTGTGCTGTGACCCGTCCGCCACGCTCCCGGTGTGCTGTGACCCGTCCGCCACGCTCCCGGTGTGCTGTGACCCGTCCGCCACGCTCCCGGCGTACCGTGACCCACCCGCCCGCCACGCTCCCGGCGTGCTGTGACCCGTCCGCCACGCTCCCTGCGTGCTGTGACCCGTCCGCCACGCTCCCGGCATACCGTGACCCGTCCGCCACGCTCCCGGTGTGCTGTGACCCACCCGCCACGCTCCCGGCGTGCTGTGACCCGCCCGCCACGCTCCCGGCGTGCTGTGACCCGCCCGCCACGCTCCCGGCGTACTGTGACCCGTCCGCCACGCTCCCGGCGTGCTGTGACCCGCCCGCCACGCTCCCGGCGTGCCGTGACCCGCCCGCCACGCTCCCGGTGTGCCGTGACCCGCCCGCCACGCTCCCGGCGTACTGTGACCCGCCCGCCATGCTCCCGGCGTACTGTGACCCGCCCGGCATGCTCCCGGCGTACTGTGACCCGCCCGCCACGCTCCCGGTGTGCCGTGACCCGCCCGCCACGCTCCCGGTGTGCCGTGACCCGCTCGCCACGCTCCCGGTGTGCCGTGACCCGCCCGCCACGCTCCCGGTGTGCCGTGACCCGCCCGCCATGCTCCCGGCGTACTGTGACCCGCCCGCCACGCTCCCGGCGTGCCGTGACCCGCCTGCCACGCTCCCGGTGTGCCGTGACCCGCCCGCCACGCTCCCGGTGTGCCGTGACCCGCCCGCCATGCTCCCGGCGTACTGTGACCCGCCCGCCACGCTCCCGGTGTGCCGTGACCCGCTCGCCATGCTCCCTGTGTGCCGTGACCCACCCGCCACGCTCCCGGTGTGCCGTGACCCGCCCGCCACGCTCCCGGCATGCCGTGACCCGCCCGCCACGCTCCCGGCGTACTGTGACCTGCTCGCCATGCTCCCGGCGTGCCGTGACCCGCCCGCCACGCTCCCGGCGTGCCGTGACCCGCCCGCCATGCTCCCGGCGTACTGTGACCCGTCCGCCATGCTCCCGGCGTGCTGTGACCCGCTCGCCATGCTCCCGGCGTGCTGTGACCCGCCCGCCATGCTCCCGGCGTGCTGTGACCCGTCCGCCATGCTCCCGTCGTGCTGTGACCAGTCCGCCATGCTCCCGGCGTGCTGTGACCCGTCCGCCATGCTCCCGGCGTACTGTGACCCGTCCGCCATGCTCCCGGCGTACTGTGACCCGCCCGCCACGCTCCCGGCGTGCCGTGACCCGCCCGCCACGCTCCCGGCGTGCCGTGACCCGCCCGCCATGCTCCCGGCGTACTGTGACCCGCTCGCCATGCTCCCGGCGTGCTCTGACCCGACGGCTATGCTCCCGGCGTACTGTGACCCGTCCGCCATGCTCCCGGCGTACTGTGACCCGCTCGCCATGCTCCCGGCGTGCCGTGACCCGCCCGCCACGCTCCCGGTGTGCCGTGACCCGCCCGCCACGCTCCCGGTGTGCCGTGACCCGCTCGCCATGCTCCCGGCGTGCCGTGACCCGCCCGCCACGCTCCCGGTGTGCCGTGACCCGCCCGCCACGCTCCCGTCCGCCACGCTCCCGGCGTGCCGTGACCCGCCCGCCACGCTCCCTGTGTGCCGTGACCCGCCCGCCATGCTCCCGGTGTGCCGTGACCCGCCCGCCACGCTCCCGGCGTGCCGTGACCCGCCCGCCACGCTCCCGGCGTACTGTGACCTGCTCGCCATGCTCCCGGCGTGCCGTGACCCGCCCGCCATGCTCCCGGCGTGCCGTGACCCGCTCGCCATGCTCCCGGCGTGCTGTGACCCGCCTGCCATGCTCCCGGCGTGCTGTGACCCGTCCGCCATGCTCCCGGCGTGCTGTGACCCGTCCGCCATGCTCCCGGCGTGCTGTGACCCGTCCGCCATGCTCCCGGCGTGCTGTGACTCGTCCGCCATGCTCCCGGCGTACTGTGACCCGTCCGCCATGCTCCCGGCGTACTGTGACCCGCCCGCCACGCTCCCGGCGTGCCGTGACCCGCCCGCCACGCTCCCGGCGTGCCGTGACCCGCCCGCCACGCTCCCGGCGTGCCGTGACCCGCCCGCCACGCTCCCGGCGTGCCGTGACCCGCCCGCCATGCTCCCGGCGTACTGTGACCCGCTCGCCATGCTCCCGGCGTGCTCTGACCCGACGGCTATGCTCCCGGCGTACTGTGACCCGTCCGCCATGCTCCCGGCGTACTGTGACCCGCTCGCCATGCTCCCGGCGTGCTGTGACCCGACGGCTATGCTCCGGGCATACTGTGACCCGCTCGCCATGCTCCCGGCATACTGTGACCCGCTCGCCATGCTCCCGGCGTACTGTGACCCGTCCGCCATGCTCCCGGCGTGCTGTGACCCGCCCGCCATGCTCCCGGCGTGCTGTGACCCGCTCGCCATGCTCCCGGCGTGCTGTGACCCGACGGCTATGCTCCCGGCATACTGTGACCCGTCCGCCATGCTCCCGGCATCCCGGACTGTTTCTAGTGGCGGTCGTTGCTGTACTAGTGCAGGCAGCGTAACACTACGGCGGCTGTGGTGCTATGCTGCATTGTTAGCCTGCACACCAGGCTGTACCTAAACCTGGGGGCAAGCACCCTGACCCCTCGCCCCCTCCTGCGGACACCCATGTTTGCGTGCTTAAACTGTGAAGTTGTACTTTGGGGGAAAAACAAGGCAAGCTCTAATTTCGGGGCCCAACAAATCCTCACCCCAATCTCCGCTTAACATAGTTAACGGTGCAGTCCTAGAAGGCGCGGGCCCTGCGGCAGAAGTTACACTGCGGCTGCGCAGGTACAACACCGTCAGAGCAGCAGAGACGACGGCTGCTACGGTGATGACTTACATGTGGCTTTGTGCAGTGCTTTAAAAGCAACTATAGAAGTGCAGGTACTCTCCCATTAAATGTACTGCAGCAGTGCTGCCAAGTGCAGGTACTCTCCCATTAAATCTACTGCAGCAGTTCTGCCAAGTGCAGGTACTCTCCCATTAAATCTACTGCAGCAGTGCTGCCAAGTGCAGGTACTCTCCCATTAAATCTACTGCAGCAGTGCTGCCAAGTGCAGGTACTCTCCCATTAAATCTACTGCATCAGTGCTGCCAAGTGCAGGTACTCTCCAATTAAATGTACTGCAGCAGTGCTGAGAAGTGCAGGTTCTCTCCCATTAAATCTACTGCAGCAGTGCTGCCAAGTGCAGGTACTCTCCAATTAAATGTACTGCAGCAGTGCTGAGAAGTGCAGGTACTCTCCCATTATATGAATTGCCGCGATGCTGAGAAGTGCAGGTACTCTCCCCTTGAATGTACTGCAGCAGTGCTGAGAAGTGCAGGTACTCTCCCGTTAAATGTACTGCAGCAGTGCTGAGAAGTGCAGGTACTCTCCCATTAAATGTACTGCAGCAGTGCTGAGAAGTGCCAGTACTCTCCCATTAGATGTATTGCAGCAGTACTGAGAAGTGCTGGTACTCTCCCATTAAATGTACTTCAGCAGTGCTGAGAAGTGCAGGTACTCTCCCCTTAAATGTACTGCAGCAGTGCTGAGAAGTGCAGGTACTCTCCCTTTAAATGTATTGCAGAAGTGCTGAGAAGTGTAGGTACTCTCCCATTAAATGTACATCAGCAGTGCTTGGAAGTGCAGGTACTCTCCCATTAAATATATTGCAGGACTGCTGAGAAGTGCCGGTATTCTCCCATTCAATGTATTGCAGCAGCGCTGGGAAGTGCAGGTAATCTCCAAATAAATGTATTGCAGGAGTGCTCAAAACTGCTGGTACTCTCCTATTAAATGTATTGCAGCAGCGCTGAGAAGTGCAGTTCTCTACCGTTAAATGTACTGCAGCAGTGCTGAGAAGTGCAGGTACTTTCCCGTTAAATGTATTGCAGCAGCGCTGAGAAGTGCAGGTACTCTCCTATTAAATGTACTGCAGCAGTACTGAGAAGTGCAGGTACTCTCCCATTAAATGTACTGCAGCAGTACTGAGAAGTGCAGGTGCTCTCCTATTAAATGTACTGCAGCAGCGCTGAGAAGTGCAGGTACTCTCCCATTAAATGTACTGCAGCAGTGCTGAGAAGTGCTGGTACTCTCCCATTAGATCTATTGCAGCAGGGCTGAGAAGTGCCGGTACTCTCCCATTAAATGTACTGCAGCAATGCTGGGAAGTGCAGGTACTCTCCCGTTAAATGTGCTGCAGCAGTGCTGAGAAGTGCAGGTACTCTCCTGTTAAATGTATTGCAGCAGCGCTGAGAAGTGCAGGTACTCTCCTATTAAATGTACTGCAGCAGTACTGAGAAGTGCAGGTACTCTCCCATTAAATGTACTGCAGCAGTGCTGAGAAGTGCAGGTGCTCTCCCATTAAATGTACTGCAGCAGTACTGAGAAGTGCAGGTGCTCTCCCATTAAATGTACTGCAGCAGCGCTGAGAAGTGCAGGTGCTCTCCCATTAAATGTACTGCAGCAGCGCTGAGAAGTGCAGGTACTCTCTCATTAAATGTACTGCAGCAGCGCTGAGAAGTGCAGGTGCTCTCCCATTAAATGTACTGCAGCAGTGCTGAGAAGTGCAGGTGCTCTCCCATTAAATGTACTGCAGCAGTGCTGAGAAGTGCAGGTGCTCTCCCATTAAATGTACTGCAGCAGCGCTGAGAAGTGCAGGTGCTCTCCCATTAAATGTACTGCAGCAGCGCTGAGAAGTGCAGGTACTCTCTCATTAAATGTACTGCAGCAGTGCTGAGAAGTGCTGGTACTCTCCCATTAGATGTACTGCAGCAGGGCTGAGAAGTGCTGGTACTCTCCCATTAGATGTACTGCAGCAGGGCTGAGAAGTGCTGGTACTCTCCCATTAAATGTATTGCAGCAGGGCTGAGAAGTGCCGGTATTCTCCCATTAGATGTATTGCAGCTGTGCTGAGAAGTGCCAGTACTCTCCCATTAGATGTATTGCAGCAGGGCTGAGAAGTGCAGGTACTCTCCCATTAGATGTATTGCAGCAGGGCTGAGAAGTGCCGGTACTCTCCCATTAAATGTACTGCAGCAATGCTGGGAAGTGCAGGTACTCTCCCGTTAAATGTGCTGCAGCAGTGCTGAGAAGTGCAGGTACTCTCCTGTTAAATGTATTGCAGCAGCGCTGAGAAGTGCAGGTACTCTCCTATTAAATGTACTGCAGCAGTACTGAGAAGTGCAGGTACTCTCCCATTAAATGTACTGCAGCAGTACTGAGAAGTGCAGGTACTCTCCCATTAAATGTACTGCAGCAGTACTGAGAAGTGCAGGTGCTCTACCATTAAATGTACTGCAGCAGCGCTGAGAAGTGCAGGTACTCTCCCATTAAATGTACTGCAGCAGCGCTGAGAAATGCAGGTACTCTCCCATTAAATGTACTGCAGCAGGGCTGAGAAGTGCCGGTATTCTCCCATTAGATGTATTGCAGCTGTGCTGAGAAGTGCCAGTACTCTCCCATTAGATGTATTGCAGCAGGGCTGAGAAGTGCAGGTACTCTCCCATTAGATGTATTGCAGCAGGGCTGAGAAATGCAGGTACTCTCCCATTAAATGTATTGCAGCAGTGCTGAGAAGTGCTGGTACTCTCCCATTAGATCTATTGCAGCAGGGCTGAGAAGTGCCGGTACTCTCCCATTAAATGTACTGCAGCAATGCTGGGAAGTGCAGGTACTCTCCCGTTAAATGTGCTGCAGCAGTGCTGAGAAGTGCAGGTACTCTCCTGTTAAATGTATTGCAGCAGCGCTGAGAAGTGCAGGTACTCTCCTATTAAATGTACTGCAGCAGTGCTGAGAAGTGCAGGTACTCTCCTGTTAAATGTATTGCAGCAGCGCTGAGAAGTGCAGGTACTCTCCTATTAAATGTACTGCAGCAGTACTGAGAAGTGCAGGTGCTCTCCCATTAAATGTACTGCAGCAGTACTGAGAAGTGCAGGTGCTCTCCCATTAAATGTACTGCAGCAGCGCTGAGAAGTGCAGGTACTCTCCCATTAAATGTACTGCAGCAGCGCTGAGAAATGCAGGTACTCTCCCATTAAATGTACTGCAGCAGGGCTGAGAAGTGCAGGTACTCTCCCATTAAATGTACTGCAGCAGTGCTGAGAAGTGCAGGTACTCTCCCATTAGATGTATTGCAGCAGGGCTGAGAAGTACAGGTACTCTCCCATTAGATGTATTGCAGCAGGGCTGAGAAGTGCAGGTACTCTCCCATTAAATGTATTGCAGCGCTGCTGAGAAGTGCCGGTACTCTCCCATTAAATGTATTACAGAAGTGCTGAGAAGTGCAGGTACTCTCCCATTAGATGTATTGCAGCAGGGCTGAGAAGTGCAGGTACTCTCCCATTAAATGTATTACAGCAGTGCTGAGAAGTGCAGGCTCTCTCCCTTGCAGTTTAAGGAATTGCAGGTACTGAGTACTGGACAGCACCTGCCCATTTAAAGCACTGGTTATGTGGGACAGGGATTAAGTGTAATTGATTTTGAAAGGTGGTGGGTTTAGGAAAAGAGAGTTTTTTTTTAGGGTGAGCCTGCGTCGCATGCGAGTGCCGGCTCTTCTCAGCACTGCTGCTTTAGGAGTTAGGAAAGGGCTCGGAGCCCCGTCCACGTCACGCCAGTGTCTTTCACAGGATTGCTTGTTAAAATCTGCTTGCTTTCATTAGTGGAAGGCACGCATACGTCATGCCTTTTCCGGTGGTTAGCCCTCCTCGAGCGCAGCGACCAAGTACTGAAAACATGCGAGGCTCGCTGTTTCCCGTCAGGTTTGTGAACTACTTTTTATCTTTTGTTCGCAGCGCGATCTCGCTTGGCAGAAGTCGAGCATCGACCCTGTTACATAGTTAATTGCACTTTTGCTAGTTACGTAGATAATTGTAGATAATTGCACTTTTGCCGATAGGTTTCATTACGAGTGAATTGTAGCAGCACGATCGCACTGTTTTTTTTACCAGGCAGGTCGCTCCCCTCACGCCACGCAGCCCCTGTGTGACCGCTGACCGCTGCTCCATACCTGTGTCCTGTTGCCGCCTTTTTTCTATCCTCACCTTCTTTTGCCCAGTCTGGTCCTGTTTTCTGGTTCCCTGCGCCCAGCTTCTCCCCCTCGCCGCCCGTTACCCGCTGCCGCGTCCCGTAGCTCCGCCCCCCTCGCTCCCCATTGGCCGCCCCGCTCCCACCTCGCAGCTGCTCCTCCCTCCCTCTCCCACTCTTATGGAGGCCGCGCAGCGGTAGAGAGAGCGACCTCTGACCCTGTTTACCAGGCAGGTCGCTCCCCTCACCGCCACGCAGCCCCTGTGTGACCGCTGACCGCTGCTCCATACCTGTGTCCTGTTGCTGCCTTTTTTCTATCCTCACCTTCTTTTGCCCAGTCTGGTCCTGTTTTCTGGTTCCCTGCGCCCAGCGTCTCCCCCTCGCCGCCCGTTTCCCGCCGCCGCGTCCCGTAGCTCCGCCCCCCTCGCTCCCCATTGGCCGCCCCGCTCCCACCTCACAGCTGCTCCTCCCTCCCTCTCCCACTCTTATGGAGGCCGCGCAGCGGGCGCGCCTAAGGCAAGCCCATCTGCACCCGTCCGCGCCTGGCCCGCGCCCAGCTCCAGACCCCCTGGCCCCCGCAGAGGCCAGCCCACCCGCAAGACCTACAGCGCCGCCACCCTCCTCGCACTCAACACCGGCCGGATCCCCGGGTGCTGCCGTGCCGCCCCAAGACGCACCCACGGATCCTTCACCTGCCAATCCTGCAAGTTCTCCTGCATCCAGACCCGCACCGCACCCGCCAAACCAAGCACCAGCAGCAACCACCTGAAGTGCATCCTGCTCAACACCAGCTCCATCCACAGACACGCCGTGGAACTCTGGAACCTGCTCGACACCACATCTCCAGACGTCGCCTTCCTCACAGAAACCTGGATGAACGCCTCCTCAGCGCCCGACATCGCCATCCCGGACGGATACAAGATCACCCGGAGGGACCGTGTCAACCAGACAGGAGGAGGCATCGCCATCGTCCACAAGAACACCATCCGCATCACGACCAACACCGACGACACCCTCACAGCCGCCGAACACCTTCACTTCCAGATACACACCGACCCCAAGACTACACTCAGAGGCACCCTCATCTACAGACACCCAGGACCCCGCACACAATTCAGCGAAGACATCGCAGACTTCATCAGCCCTCACGCCCTCCCCTCCGCTGACTACATCCTCCTAGGGGACCTCAACTTCCACCTGGAGAACAACAACGACAACAACACCACCACTCTGCTGGACAACCTCGCCAACCTCGGACTCAAGCAACTGGTGAACACCCCCACCCACTACGCCGGACACACGCTTGACCCAGTCTTCTCCTCCAGCAAGTACATCTCCTTCAGCCACTCCACCGGACTCCACTGGACAGACCACAGTTGCGTCCACTTCAGCTTCAGAAGAACCACGACTCACCACCACCCACACCAGGCTCCCCGCAGGAGCTGGAACAAGATCACCACCGACCAGCTCTCCACATCACTGAGCCAGAACCCTCCCGCCAGCTCAGCGGACCCCAACCAAGCAGCCAACAACCTCACACAATGGATCACCAACTGCACCGACAACCTCGCACCTCTGAAAACCCATCCCATCAGGCCCAACAGCAAGAAAGCCTCCTGGTTCAACAACGACCTCAAGAACTCCAAGAAGAACTGCTGCACCCTCGAGAAAGCCTGGCGAAAAAACCCGACTACAGACAACATGACCGCCCTCAAGCACGCCTCCCGCAAACACCACCAGCTGATCCACACCACCAAGAAGACAGCATTCAAAGAACGACTAGACAACAACGCACACAACAGCAAGGAACTCTTCAACATCGTTAAAGAGCTCTCCAAACCCAGCGCCGGAAACAACGACATCACTCCCTCACAAGACCTCTGCGACTCACTCGCCTCGTTCTTTCACCGCAAGATAGCCGACATACACAACAGCTTCGGCGCACAGACCACGCACCCAACCACCAAACCGACGCCCCCCAACACCACCCTCCGCGCCTGGACCCCGGTCAGCACCGAAGACACTATCCATACGATGAACACCATCCACTCCGGATCACCAACCGACCCATGCCCCCACCACGTCTTCAACAAGGCCGACTCCGTCATCGCACCCCACCTCCGGGACATCATCAACTGCTCCTTCAACACCGCCACCTTCCCGGAGAGCTGGAAGCATGCCGAACTCAGCGCCCTCCTGAAGAAACCCTCAGCAGACCCTACCGACCTCAAGAACTACTGCCCCATCTCGCTCCTCCCGTTCCCTGCCAAAGTCATCGAGAAGACCGTCAACAGACAGCTTGCCACCTTCCTCGAGACTAACGGATCCCTCGACCACTCGCAGTCCGGCCAACCACAGCACCGAGACCGCCCTCATCGCAGCCACTGACGACATCCGAGCCCTGCTCGACAATGGGGAAACAGCGGCACTCATCCTCCTGGACCTCTCTGCAGCGTTCGATACTGTCTGCCACCACACCCTAGTGCAGCGCCTCAGCAACATCGGAATCCAAGAGAAGGCACTAGAGTGGATCACCTCGTTCCTCGCCGGAAGAACCCAGAGAGTCCGCCTCCCCCCGTTCAGATCTGAGGCCACCGAAGTCATCTGCGGCGTACCACAAGGATCGTCACTCAGCCCCACCCTCTTCAACGTCTACATGAGCCCCCTCGCAGCCATCGCACGCCAACACAACCTCAACATCATCTCCTACGCCGACGACACCCAGCTGATCCTCTCCCTCACCAACGACCCAGCCACCGCCAGAACCAACCTGCACGAAGGGATGAAAGACGTAGCCGAGTGGATGTTGAACAGCCGCCTGAAACTGAACTCAGACAAGACGGAAGTCCTCATCCTTGGATCATCACCCTCCGCCTGGGACGACTCCTGGTGGCCCCCCGCCCTGGGAAGCGCACCCAAACCAACGGACCATGCACGCAACCTGGGCTTCATCCTGGACTCCTCCCTCTCGATGACCAGACAAGTCAACGCCGTCTCATCATCATGCTTCAACATCCTACGCATGCTCCGAAAGATCTTCTGATGGATCCCCACCGAAACCAGGAAAACGGTCACCCAGGCACCTGTCACCAGCCGACTGGACTACGGAAACACCCTCTACTCCGGAACCACGACCAAACTACAGAAAAGACTCCAACGCATCCAGAACGCCTCCGCACGCCTCATCCTCGACATCCCCCGACACAGCCACATCTCCGGACACCTGAGAGACCTGCACTGGCTCCCCGTCAGCAAGAGAATCACGTTCCGTCTCCTCACCCACGCACACAAGGCCCTCCACGACCTGAGCCCCAGGTACCTCAACAACCGCCTGACCTTGTACACTCCCACCCGCCAGCTACGATCGACCAGCCACGCCCTCGCCGCCGTTCCACGCATTAAAAAAGCCACCATGGGAGGAAGATCCTTCTCCTACCTGGCAGCCAAGACTTGGAACTCCCTCCCCATCCACCTCCGTCTGACCCAAGACCACCTCTCCTTCAGGAAGCAACTCAAGACCTGGCTGTTCGAGCAGTAGCGGTCCCCCCAGCGCCTTGAGACCCTCCGGGTGAGTAGCGCGCTTTACAAATTCTTGATTGATTGATTGTTTTTTTCTTTCAATGTCGCAAGAAAAATCTGGTTGGGAGTTTACAACTGCTAATAACTCTAACTCGGAGAAATGCAAGACCCTAGTGCATTGCAAATGCTTGTCTTGGGGGCGCTGGTAAACACAATGCCATTCCAAGAACCTGTGGTTAGGGGGTGGTTAGGGGTGCGATAGTTAGTGGGGAGAGGTGTGAAATGTTTTTCTCTCACATAAACACACTATCACTGCAAGCACCGACGCAACATACACTTAAAAGCATTTTTTACTGACATCAGCCGCCAGGGAAGGGAATATTCCAGCTAACTGGGCTCCATTTTTATCACACAAATAATGAATTATATATTATTATTCACTATTAGTGTAATGAATCGACAGAAAACAAAGAGAGCGAGGCCCCAACTGACTCCCCTAGGGATGAGGTCCCCTGTGTTCCTGGCACTGTTTATGCCACCTCTGAGGCCAGGGGTCGCAAAGTCTGTGCCAGGGGTCGGAAGGGCCAAGCCGGGGTTCACAGCTGCGACCCCTAAATGACCTCCAAGAGCCTGCACAGAGCAAGAAGTGGGCAGGCGCCCCATTAGCTGACCTCCTGTCTGACCTTTTATTTATGTGTTTTTCTATAGCGCGAAGATTACCCACAGGTGTCGGAGCGCTTTACACTAGAACAAAAGAAGGAAGGGGCGCTACATGAGGCATTTGGAGTGATATGGGAGCGAGGATGATATGTACAGCTACTACAATCACTCATGGAGAGAGTTACCTATTCACAAATTTACGAATTGCACAGTCATAACAATTTAAATATTGGAAAAGTTAAAGCGATAAGGGATTAATAAATTCATATTTCATATCTACGGAGTTGGAACCAGGGGGGTCACCATGGCTCTCGAGGCGGCACGTGAAAGTCATGGACCAGCTGTAAAATGAGATGGAACATCCCTGGGGGGCCCCGCATGCTGACGTAATGGAGGGAGGGGCGCCCCTTCATACAGACTGAAGACGTTTATTTTACTAACAGATCGTTAAATGCAACACTGCAGGTCCCCCCAAAGTAGAAAGGTTGAAAAGATGGTAAACCCCAAAAACGAGCCACACAGTGAACAGCGACAGTGGACCATTTTGTTTTAAATCTCACCTTTGTTAATCCCCATTAAAAATGTGTGAAATGAGCTGGTCCCCGAAGTGTGCCTTTTAAGAGGGTCGTTTGGAGAGCCATATAGTCCACTTCCGGGTGCGTGGGGCCCGACCAACCAAACGGGTTATCCGCTTGCGGAAATACACATGTATTACTTACTAATATTATACACCATCGGGATTATTTCATCTGGGGCGACAACTAAACAGGCACCTATCCAGGTACGGGGCAACACACCGTATATTTACATAAATAAAACACACATGCACTTTGCAGCCTTAGGGAAGGGACCACAGTTACTGGCCTGGGTAGCGCCTAGATCCCCAAGGTGCTCCTGTGCGCGAGGGCGGTGAGAGGCGTAACGCGATGTTTTGTACATGGGGGTCCCAGGGACAACAAACTGAGTTACTGTCGATCACGAACCCAGTGGGGGTTGCAGTGGCGTGACTGTGACCACGTGAGTTGTGTTATTCGCACGTGGTGACCTCATTTTACAATGGGTCCGCGGGGAGCGGACCACCCTCTGTGCATTGTTCCCCGAGATACACACAGCGCCCACCTGATCAATTACGTGAATTTGCCCTTTCGTGCCAGGCAGTGCCAGGTTCATAGGTATACACAAGGTGGCGGCGCAGTGCCTCGTTAGTGAGATTGACAAGGCACAACTGCGGTGCCAAGTCCATGAGTATGAAGGCCACATAGTGGCTCCACAGTGCCAGGTTCATAGGCATGCACTGATGATACCACCCCTCAGTGCCAGGTCCATGACTATGAAGGCAGTGCCTCCCAGTGGCAGGTCTGGAGGTGTCCACATAGTGGCTCCACAGTGCCAGGTTCCTAGGCATGCACTGATGATACCACCCCTCAGTGCCAGGTCCATGAGTATGAAGACAGTGCGTCCCAGTGGCAGGTCTGGAGGTGTGCACACAGTGTGTTCACAGTGCCAAGTTCCTGGGCATGCACAGGTGACACCACCCCTCAGTGCCAGATCATGAGTATGAAGACAGTGCCTCCCAGTGGCAGGTCTGGAGGTGTGCACACAGTGGCTCCAATAGTGATAGATTCCTAGGCATGCACAGGTGACACCACCCCTCAGTGTCAGGTCCATGAGTATGAAGACAGTGCGTCCCAGTGGCAGGTCTGGAGGTGTGCACACAGTGTGTTCACAGTGCCAGGTTCCTGGGCATGCACAGGTGACACCACCCCTCAGTGCCAGGTCCATGAGTATGAAGACAGTGCCTCCCAGTGGCAGGTCTGGAGGTGTGCACACAGTGGCTCCACAGTGCCAGGTTCATAGGCATGCACAGGTGACATAACCTCTCAGTGCCAGGTCCATGAGTGTGAAGGCAGTGCGTCCCAGTGGCAGGTCTGGAGGTGTGCACACAGTGTGTTCACAGTGCCAGGTTCCTGGGCATGCACAGGTGACACCACCCCTCAGTGCAAGGTCCATGAGTATGAAGACAGTGCGTCCCAGTGGCAGGTCTGGAGGTGTCCACATAGTGGCTCCACAGTGCCAGGTTCATAGGCATGCACTGGTGATACCACCCCTCAGTGCCAGGTCCATGAGTATGAAGACAGTGCGTCCCAGTGGCAGGTCTGGAGGTGTCCACATAGTGGCTCCACAGTGCCAGGTTCCTGGGCATGCACAGGTGACACCACCCCTCAGTGCCAGGTCCATGAGTATGAAGACAGGGCCTCCCAGTGGCAGGTCTGGAGGTGTGCACACAGTGGCTCCACAGTGATAGGTTCCTAGGCATGCACAGGTGATACCACCCCTCAGTGCCAGGTCCATGAGTATGAAGACAGTGCGTCCCAGTGGCAGGTCTGGAGGTGTCCACATAGTGGCTCCACAGTGCCAGGTTCATAGGCATGCACTGGTGATACCACCCCTCAGTGCCAGGTCCATGAGTATGAAGACAGTGCGTCCCAGTGGCAGGTCTGGAGGTGTCCACATAGTGGCTCCACAGTGCCAGGTTCCTGGGCATGCACAGGTGACACCACCCCTCAGTGCCAGGTCCATGAGTATGAAGACAGTGCCTCCCAGTGGCAGGTCTGGAGGTGTGCACACAGTGGCTCCACAGTGATAGGTTCCTAGGCATGCACAGGTGACACCACCCCTCAGTGCCAGGTCCATGAGTATGAAGACAGTGCGTCCCAGTGGCAGGTCTGGAGGTGTGCACACAGTGTGTTCACAGTGCCAGGTTCCTGGGCATGCACAGGTGACACCACCCCTCAGTGCCAGGTCCATGAGTATGAAGACAGTGCCTCCCAGTGGCAGGTCTGGAGGTGTGCACACAGTGGCTCCACAGTGCCAGGTTCATAGGCATGCACAGGTGACATCACCCCTCAGTGCCAGATCATGAGTATGAAGACAGGGCCTCCCAGTGTCAGGTCTGGAGGTGTGCACACAGTGGCTCCACAGTGCCAGGTTCCTGGGAAAGCACAGGTGATACCACCCCTCAGTGCCAGGTCCATGAGTATGAAGGCAGTGCCTCCCAGTGTCAGGTCTCGAGCTATGCCCATAGTGGCTCCACAGTGCCAGGTTCATAGGCATGCACAGGTGATACCACCCCTCAGTGCCAGGTCCATGAGTATGAAGACAGTGCCTCCCAGTGTCAGGTCTGGAGGTGTGCCCATAGTGGATCCACAGTGCCAGGTTCATAGGCATGCACAGGTGATACCACCCCTCAGTGCCAGGTCCATGAGTATGAAGACAGTGCGTCCCAGTGGCAGGTCTGGAGGTGTGCACACAGTGTGTTCACAGTGCCATGTTCCTGGGCATGCACAGGTGACACCACCCCTCAGTGCCAGGTCCATGAGTATGAAGACAGTGCCTCCCATTGGCAGGTCTGGAGGTGTGCACACAGTGGCCCCACAGTGATAGGTTCCTGGGCATGCACAGGTGACACCACCCCTCAGTGCCAGGTCCATGAGTATGAAGGCAGTGCCTCCCAGTGGCAGGTCTGGAGGTGTGCACACAGTGGCTCCACAGTGCCAGGTTCCTGGGAAAGCACAGGTGACATCACCCCTCAGTGCCAGGTCCATGAGTATGAAGACAGTGCCTCCCAGTGTCAGGTCTCGAGCTATGCCCACAGTGGCTCCACAGTGATAGGTTCCTGGGCATGCACAGGTGATACCACCCCTCAGTGCCAGGTCCATGAGTATGAAGGCAGTGGCTCCCAGTGGCAGGTCTGGACGTGTGCACACAGTGGCTCCACAGTGCCAGGTTCCTCGGAAAGCACAGGTGACATCACCTCTCAGTGCCAGGTCCATGAGTATGAAGACAGTGCCTCCCAGTGTCAGGTCTCGAGCTATGCCCACAGTGGCCCTCCATAGTGATAGGTTCCTGGGCATGCACAGGTGATACCACCCCTCAGTGCCAGGTCCATGAGTATGAAGGCAGTGCCTCCCAGTGGCAGGTCTGGAGGTGTGCACATAGTGGCTCCACAGTGCCAGGTTCCTGGGAAAGCACAGGTGACACCACCCCTCAGTGCCAGATCCATGAGTATGAAGACAGTGCCTCCCAGTGTCAGGTTTGGAGCTATGCCCATAGTGGCTCCACAGTGCCAGGTTCATAGGCATGCACAGGTGATACCACCCCTCAGTGCTAGGTCCACAGGGGAGCAAGCAGTGCCCACCAACACTAATTCCACAGAGCCAGGTTCGCTAGCATGTGCGCAGTGGCCCACAGTGCCAATGCCACGTCCATACACGGATGCAATGACTGCACTGAAGGGTCACTGTGCCAAGCACGCGACCAGTATACTCAGTTCAAGTCCACCCAGCTACCCTCAAACCAGCTCCCAGGCCCCCTGATTCTCTCGCCCACTTTGCAGCCACACAGTCACTTGATGATGCACATGCTGCGCTCAATGACCGAGGACCCGCTGTGCGGCAGCCAGTGTGGCTCGTGCTCCTGCAGCCCCTGCTCACCGCTTCGCCGGCTGAAGCTGCTGCCTGAGGTAGCCATGCTGACGCTGTGCACCCTGGTGGCGGGCAGCTCGGCCGAGACGCAATCCTGGCCTAGCACCTCCATAACTTCTGTCTCAAGACCGCAATAACGAAGAAGGTGTCAAACTCAGAGAAGGATTTGGAGTAACGCAAGCTCATGTCAGACTGGGATCTGTGAATGCCGGCACCCCGTCGGATGGGGGTCTGTTGGCAGGAAGGTGCTCTTGGCTGGGGCCATGTGAGGCTCACGGTGGAGATGGGAGCAGAGGGCCCTGGATTCTGCCTCGTTGCCCTCCTGGTGAGTAATAGTCTTGGGGACGTCGGGCCAGGTCCCCTTGTCCTTTCCAAAGCCCTGGAAGAGCCTACGCACAAAACCACCTCAGGAGGGGTCCTTGCCACCCTCGCCCTTGGGTTTCTGCTGGTAGATAAGCAGGGGGTCGGGTCTTGTCTGGAGCTTGGAGCTACTGCACTGGGAGATGCCGGTTTCTCCTGTGCTGCTGGGCACCTGGCTCTCATCCTGGACTCCTGCATCCTGAGCTCCACTCTGTGCCAATGACCTTCTACTTCTGCTCCCTGAGGCCGAGCTGAGCATGCCATCCCCTTACTTGATAATCCTAAAACACGAGCTGAGGCAAAAGTAAAAAATAGTGCACCAAAACTAACATAAATTGCCAGAAGTGAAACCCTACAAGTAATAGGGCCTGTCGCCATGGGAGTGAGCAACACACCAAGAGGAGGGACAAATATAAGCGATTCACCACAGAAAAGAAAGGATTTTCGAAGAGCACACAAAGGAATGAGTGAAAAGGATGGGCGTGCTCTAAGCCCACAGAGTAGACGCAGCATGTCTCAAAGAGACTGCACATGTACTGCCTAGGTGAGACACAAAAATCAGTGACCAATCAATCACAAGTCCACTTGAATTCACTCTCGGGCCCAAATTTAAGGATGGCCTTGCGCCATGTAACGCCACATTAGCGTCATTTTTCTGATGCTAATGTGGTGTTAGATTGCCAAAAACACCACACAATTTCTACAAAGTGGTGCAATGCATGCATTGCACCAATTTGTTACCCTTTGCGCCACATTATGCATGCGCTAGGCATAATATATGTAAAACGGGCGTTCCGGCGCAAAGAGGCGCAATTTAAAAGATTTAATTGCGCCATTTTTTACATCATTTTTAACGCCTGCTATAAAAAAGCATTAAAAGGACGCAACCATTGGAATCAATGGGCCTCCTTGCACTTGGCTTCCCTAGTGTCACACTTTTTGACGCTAGTGGAGGAAAGTGCCATAATAGCGTCAAAAATGTTGACGCTATTGTTCCTAATACCACCATATCTTAAATACGGCGCACACATGGTGGTGTTAGAGGGGCGCAGGGGACGCAAGAAAAGTGGTGCTTCACGATGTGAAGTGCCACTTTTCTTGGATCTGGGCCTAGGTCTCAGCATATTCCTGTAAGAACTTGTCTGGACTCCCCGACCAAACTATCAATCGAGACATCTACCTCTTTACCTATAAGAACTTGTCTGGACTCCGCAACCAACTTCTCAATCCAGACATCTACCTCTTGATCCATCAGAATGAGTCTGGACTCCGCGACCAACCTCTCAATCGGGGCATCTATCTCTTGATCTGCAAGAACTTGTGTGGACTCCCCAACCAACCTCTCAATGGAGACATTTACCTCTTGACCTACAAGAACTTGTGTGGACTCCCCAATCAACCTCTCATTGGAGACATCTACCTCTTGACCTACAAGAAATTGTCTGGACTCCCCGACCAATCTCTCAATTGTGACATCTACCTCTTGACCTACAAGACCGTGTCTGTACTCCCCAACCAATCTCTCATTAAGGACATCTACCTTTTGACCTATAAGAACGTTTCTGGACTCGGCAACCAATCTCTCAATCGAGACTTCTACCTCTTGATCTATAAGAATTTGGCTGGACTTCCCGACCGACCTCTCAATCAAAACATTCTCTTCGTGCCTATAATATATTGGTTGGCCAAGGCCAGCCGCCATTTGCTCATCCAGAGCTGCTGGTGATTGGTAGGAATAAAGCTGAGGAGCAGAGATCATGCCCGCTCCATCATGAGGTCCACCAATTGCTGGCCAATAACAGCGGGGGTCAGTGTAGAGTTCTGCATCTTTTACATGCATTAGTAACGGTGTTGTACCTAGAGAGCAGACTCCTAGCTTAGGGAGCAACAAACGTTTTAAGTCATGTGCAAAGCAGGCTCAGGCCCCGGGCCCCAGCATCTGAGGGGGCCCCAGTTACAGCCAGTTCTGTTCTTCCACAGTCCTGCTCTTATGACCTTGAATGATTTTTAAACACAGATTTGTTTTAAATACCATTTGCCTTTAATTTATTTTCAGTATGAGTGGTGTGTGGTAGTCTATTGCAGACCTTGCAGAGAAATGTTTTTCAACACCGTGCAACATCCATAAAAAGTTCCTTTCAGGTCACAACAGGACCTTTCATATGAGAAATGGCAGTGGGTCTCAGAGATTATTTGATTATTTCCAATAATATTACTGATCTGCTGCTATATTACAATATTGAAAACACACGTCACAATCCCTAAGAACTAGAAACACAGAATTTGGACAAGTGTGTGTCTGTGCGCTCTCAGTGGCCTGGCCTCAGAGGGTTTGAAAGAGCTGAAACTGGATCTCAAAATACGTTGGGTCTAGGGCCCCCCAAATATGCAGGGCTCAGGGACCCCAAAATCTTTAAGATGTCCCTGCATTCAGGTAGGTAGGAACCTACGTCGAGTCCCAGTTCTCCTGTTTTACTGGGAATGGTGGGTCCAGTGTTGCCCACTTCGTATAGATGACTATAGAAGAGAAAATATTGGACAGCAAGACATTCGCGAGATATGGGCATCTAAATGTTGGCATCCCAGGGGTACTTGCCATGCCACTTAAAGCACCAGCTTGAACCATTTGAAGCTGTAACTGGTCTTCCACTGAATTCAGTGGATTGTCTCCCTGTCACAAAAATGGTATCTCTTGCAGGCCTCGTGGACACGGGAACTTTGACTTTGGATAAGTCTGTTTGGAATCCTAAAGCCATTTTTTCTGTAAGTGGGTCTCCCGAGTTACTTTCGGACTGGGGAGAGTAAAGCCTTGTGTGCTTTGTGACACTGACAGAACTTCTCAGCTGCAGGGCTCAAACCCACTGAGCTGTCCGCCCTTGCCCCCAGGGACCTAGGGCAGAGGTACCACTGTCACCCCACCTGCACCTCTGTTTCTGGACTGCTGGCTGTAAACAAAGCCACAACAGGGCACTGGGACACAAAGGTTTCCAAGGAGAGTCCAATTACTTCAGCTATAGCGCCTTGATGCATGGATAATATGACACTATCTGGGCTCCATCTTTGTCCCAGAACGTCTATACCTTCTGGTCTGTTTCCTTGGTCACTGCTTGCACTGTCATAACGTTCTTACACGTAAATAAAGATCTTATTTCCAAAAGAGCATCTTCGCCGTTGGACTTGTGGGCGATTAACTCGCAGTATTGTGTCAGCGTCCCAGCCCCTACGTCACATCCGTGCGTCAGCCTTCTCTGCTTGTGCCAACAACCCCTGGAGAGTCAAGTGTGAGCGGAAGTGACTGATCAAGTCAACACCACATACAGATGCTAACAGGAAACCAGAGCATCCGTGACAGATACTGCCCCATAACACATCACGCGTTGCACCAAACTTGATAGGATGAAAGGCTGAGCTGGCCCTCCTGTGGTTCAAACCTGAAACCTCCTGATGACACAAAAGGAATATACTTTGGGCCACAGAGATGAGGCGATTGTGGGGCTGCATGATTTCCCCACAATTGTAGATTTGCCGCATTTGCCACATAATCTATCATCTGCTGTATAATCTGTACATTTTAACAAAACAAATTGTTTCTTGCTCAAACGGTTCAAAAGTTAGTAAAAACGCAGCGACAGTTGTCACGCAGTATAAGGCTCTTTGCAAAGATTGACTGGTCACCTTTCTCTAGAGTATTGCTAAACTGTGTGTTAAACTAGTACTAATGAGGTGCAAATAATGCCCAAACAGGGCTAACAAGTTTTAAAAAATGACAAAATATTGAACTAAGTGTAGGAAAGTCCCCTCTATTTGGCACGGTTACCCCCACTTTTTGCCTGCTGTCAGTGTGTTTTGACTGTGTTCACTGGGATCCTGCTAACCAGGACCCCAGTGATTGGGTCTCTCCCTCTAAATCTGGTTGCTTAGCGCTTTGCACACCCCACAGTTGGCGCCCTGTGAGTCTGGCCAACCACAGTGGGTCCAATTTGCAAATAAGAAAAAGTTGAAAATATAAAACTGTGAATCATTATTTGCAATTTATGATTTCTTATTTTGAATCTTTGTACACAAGGCCCACGGGTCCCACTAGTGAGCATTTCCTGCATTAAATTATAGAAGTAACACTTGCAAGTTTGCCACAGAAGTGTCTGGGCTTCCCTAGCTCCTGCTGAGGAGTTGATACCATCACCTCAGGCCTGTATTTGCCACACTGGGCTCTCAATCTTCACTGTTACCCTGTGCTGTTTCCACTGGAAGATCTCCAAGGGCATCGTAAGGGCATTTTAAGTCCAAAGCAACAGGGAGGTCACAGTACTTACATCACTTTCACTTCACAAATGGAAAAAAAGTGCTCTGCCCCCGCTTTGTGGATACCCCAGGAACACCAGGGAAGGATGCACGAAGAGCCTGAGGATGCATGATGAGCCTGTAGATGCACGACGACCCTGTAGCTGCACGAGCATCGTGTAGCTGCAAAACAAGCCTATGGACCCTGTAGCTGCACGACGAGCCTGTAGCTGCATGAGGACTCTGTATGTAGCTGCAAAACAAGCCTGTAGATGCATGCAGACCCTGTAGCTGCACGACGGCCTGTAGCTGCACGAGGACTCTGTAGCTGCAAAACAAGCCTGTAGATGCATGCGGACCCTGTAGCTGCACGACATGCCTGTAGCTGCATGACAAGCCTGTAGCTGCACGAGGACTCTAGCTGCACGACGAGCCTGTAGATGCATGCAGACCCTGTAGCTGCACGACGTGCCTGTAGCTGCATGACAAGCCTGTAGCTGCACGAAGACTCTAGCTGCACGACGAGCCTGTAGATGCGTGCAGACTCTGTAGCTGTACGACGCGCCTGTAGCTGCATGACAAGCTTGTAGCTGCACGAGGACTCTGTAGCTGCAAAACAAGCCTGTAGATGCATGCGGACTCTGTAGCTGTACGACACGCCTGTAGCTGCATGACAAGCCTGTAGCTGCACGAGGACTCTGTAGCTGCAAAACAAGCCTGTAGATGCATGCGGACTCTGTAGCTGTACGACGCGCCTGTAGATGCATGCGGACCCTGTAGCTGCACAACGAGCCTGTAGATGCATGCGGACCCTGTAGCTGCACGACGAGCCTGTAGATGCATGCAGGCCCTGTAGCTGCACAATGAGCCTGTAATTGCACGAGGATCCTGTAGCTGCAAAACAAGCCTGTAGATGCATGCAGACCCTGTAGCTGCATGACAAGCCTGTAACTGCACGAGGACTCTGTAGCTGCAAAACAAGCCCGTAGCTGCAGTGACCCTGTAGCTGCACAATGAGCCTGTAGGTGCACAGTGAGCCTGTAGCTGCAGGATGAGCCTGTAGGTGCACAGTGAGCCTGTAGCTGAAAAACGAGCCTGTAGGTCCACAGCGAGCCTGTAGCTGCACAGTGACCCTGTAGCTGCACAAGGAGCCGGTAGCTGCACAGCAAGCTTGCACGCAGCCTGTAGCTGCACGACAAGCCTATAGCTGCACAGTGACCCTGTAGCTGCACAACAAACCTGTAGCTGCACAGCAAGCATGCAAGAAGCCTGTAGCTGCACGACGAGCCTGTAGCTGCACAGCAAGCATGCAAGGAGCCTGTAGCTGCACGGCGAGCCTGTAGCTGCACAATGAGCCTGTAGCTGCACAGCCAGCATGCAAGGAGCCTGTACCTTCACAACGAGCCTGTAGCTGCACGATGAGCCTTTAGCTGCACGATGAGCTGTAACTGCACAGCAAGCATGCAAGGAGCCTGTAGCATCACAACGAGCCTGTAGCTGCACGATGAGCCTTTAGCTGCACGATGAGCTGTAACTGCACAGCACGCATGCAAGGAGAGTGTAACTCTACGACAAGCTGTAGCTGCACACCGAAATGTAGCTTCACAGCAAGCATGCAGGGAGCCTGTAGCTGCACAACGAGCCTGTAGCTGCACGACAGGATGTAGCTGCACAGCAAGCATGCAAGAAGCCTGTAGATGCATGACGAACCTGTAGCTGCACAGCAAGCATGCAAGGAGCCTGTAGCTGCACAATAACCCTGTAGCTGAACAATGAGATGTAGCTGCACGATGAGCCTGTAGCTGCACGATGAGCCTGTAGCAGCACGATGAGCCTGTAGCTGCACGATGAGCCTGTAGCTGAACAATGAGCCTGTAGCGGCACGACAAGCCTGTAGCTGCACGAGGACCCTGTAGATGAACAATGAGCCTGCAGCTGCACAAGGACAATATAGCTGCACGAGTAGCCTGTAACTCCACAATAAGCTGCTAGCTGCACAGCGGGCCTGTAGCAGAACGACAGCCTGTAGTTGCACTAGGAGCCTGTAGCTACAAGACACACCTGTATCGGCACAATGAGCCTGTATTTGCATGACAAGCCTGTAGCTGCACAAAGAGCCTGTAGCTGCACGGCGAGCTGTAACTGCACAGCAAGCATGCAAGGAGCCTGTAACTGTACAACGAGTCTGTAGCTGCACAATGGCCCCGTAGGTGCACGACGAGCCTATCACTGCACAGCAAGCTTCCAAGGAGCCTGTAGCTGCAGAAGGAGCTGCAGCTGCACAGGAAGCATGCAAGGAGCTGTAGCTGCACAAGGAGCTATAGCTGCACAGCAAGCATGCAAGGAGCTGTAGCTGCACAGCAAGCATGCAAGGAGCCTGTAGCTCAACAAGGAGCTGCACAGCAAGCATGCAAGGAGCTGTAGCTGCACAGCAAGCATGCAAGGAGCTGTAGCTCCACAAGGAGCTGCAGCTGCACAGCAAGCATTCAAGGAGCCTGTAGCTGCACAAGGAGCTATAGCTGCACAGCAAGCATGCAAGGGGCTGTAGCTCCACAAGGAGCTATAGCTGCACAGCAAGCATGCAAGGAGCCTTTACCTGCACAAGGAGCTGCAGCTGCACAGCAAGCATGCAAGGAGCTGTAGCTGCACAGCAAACATGCAAGGAGCCTGTAGCTCCACACGGAGCTGTGGCTGGCAGCAGATGTGAATTAGGGCCTGATTTAGAGTTTGGTAAAAGTGGTCACTCTCCATCCCCTGATATAACATCCCTCACCCTTTGCCAACCTCGAAACCAGGCCCTTAGCCTGCACACAGGTAACCTCTGCGCGGCTTTACTCACTCACTGTGTTTTCTTTGACAAAACCTGCTGGGCTTGTAATGTGCTGTGTCATCTGTCCTTGTACCTGAGCAGCTCAGGAGGCGGGTCCCCTCGCCCCTGGGGAGGGTTTGGTCCCATTGATGGTGGCGGTGGCTCCTCCCGGGCTGGGTCCCAGAGGGGGGGCAGTGTGCACGTGTGCTCTGGTGCACGACGGGGCTGCACAGCCACCTATCTTGGAACTTCTGTGAGCTACAACTCGAGGTGCAGACACCACAGCTCAGAAACGGGGAGGAGTGCTTGCTTCTCAGCACTATCTGCAGCTCATGCACTAATTGTAGAATCAATGACTTAAGTGTATGTGAATCAGACATCACAATGTATTAAAAACAGACATACAGGTCTGCCCTGCACCAGCACAAACCCTTACGACGTGGCCTCCCATTTCCGAGCTGTGCTGTCTGCAGCTCATGTACTAAGAATCTCTGATCTGTTTGTATATGCATCAGACATCATAATGTATTAAAAACAGACACACAGCTCCACCCTGCACCAGCACACACGCTTACGACGTGGCCTCCTGTTTCTGAGCTGGGCAGTCTTCAGCTCATGCACTAAGAATCTCTTACCTGAGTGAATGTGCATCAGACACCATAATGTATTAAAAACAGACACGCAGCTCCTCCCTGCACCAGCACACATGCTTACGACTTGGCCTCACGTTTCCAAGCTGTGCTGTCTTCAGCTCATGCACTAAGAATGTCTGACCTGAGCGTATGTGCATCAGACATTATGATGTATTAAAAACAGACGTGCAGCTCCACCCTACACCAGCACACATGCTTATGACATGGCCTCCTGTTTCTGAGCTGTGCTGTCTGCAGCTCATGCACTAACTCGGAGAACCTGCGAGTTAATTGTGTGACAAGGGTAGAATAGTGCAGGGTTCTCCAATGAGTAGCTCATGAACTACTGGTAGCTCTCCAACTATCTGTGAGTAGCTCTCCATCTACATGTGAGTAGCTCTCCTGTGTGCAGCCCGGTTTACTAAATTAGAAGATTTAATACACATGTTCCAAAATTAAGATTATATACTTTAAATGAAAGCGTGTTTATTTTCAGAATTTATAAGCAGACTCGTTTTAAGGCCTGGGCAAAGTGGGCTCTTGCCCAGGGCCCCAGCATCTCAGGGGTCCCTGATAGAGCCAGCTCTGTTCCCCCACAGTCCTGCTCTTATGACCTTGAATGATTCTTAAACATAGATTGTTTTAAATACCATTTGCCTTTAATTTATTTTCAGTATGAGTGGTGTGTGGTAGTCTATTGCAGACCTTGCAGAGAAATGTTTATCAGCAGCATGCAACATCCATAAAAAGTTCCTTTCAGATCACAACAGGACCTTTCATATGAGAAATGGCAGTGGGTCGCAGAGATTATTTAATTATTTGCGATAATATTAGCGAGCTCTGCTATATTACAATATTGAAAACACACGTCACAGTCCCTGACTAATAAATAGAAACACATTTCGAATTTGGACCAGTGTCCTGTGCACTGTCAGTGACCTGGGCAAAGAGGGCATGAAAGAGCTGAAACTGGGTCATAAAGTCACAACTGTTCTGAGCAGGAACCCCCAAAATACCTGGGGCCCAGGGCCCCAAAATCCTTAAGATATCCCTGCTCAAAAGCTGACATTTGAAGAAAAATGGCTGAATTTCCAAAATATATGTAAACCTATTTGAGAGATGATGGCATGGGAGAGACAGTTTGCAGATGTGATGACCGGGGCAAGGGCGCTTGGGGTGCTACACCCCCTAAAAATGTATTCTATAGTAAGTAGTTGGGTGCAGGGGCTTTCAGTCCAGTTTGGTGAGGTCTCTGTGGGATTTCACCCTGGATGAGCGCGCACACTCACTCCTTCACTCTCTCTAGCACCTCACTCCCTCTTTCTCTCTCTCGGTCTCTCTCCGTTCTCGCCCTCCCTCTCATCTCTCCTCCCCTCTCGCTTGTCTTTGCTTTAAAACTTGGTTAGTTTGAAAACTATTGTGTTTTAAGTACCCCTAACAATCTGCGCCCCTCTCTTCAGCCCCCCTTGCTTCTCATAATGTAATTTAACATTATATGCCAGCGCCATTGTTGTGAAATCTGAAGCTCACTCCCCCCTTCGCCCCCTCCTAATCTGACTGACCATGTCCCACCTGTCCACTGAGCCCAAGTAGTTCTCATAACAGAGAGGGTTGGAGACCCCTGGCACGGTGCTAAAACCAGACACACACCTCTGCCCTGCACACATGTTCGTTGAAGGGCTTTGAGGGACCCCGAGTCACACACCTCTCTCATCTCAGGGCAGGAGGGCCCCTCCAGGCAGGGCCTCTCTGGCACCGAAAAGGCACATTACATCGGCCAGTGAACCCAGGCCTGCCCCGAGTCATCCCTGTGTGGCACGTGGCTTCCACGCCTGGGAGGGGCCCAGCTTGTACACAACCCCTCCCAGTACATACCTACCGACGGGGAGGCCCCGAGGGTGGTGGTGGTGGTGGGGAAGGGCAGTGAGCACACAGGGCCCCTGTCTACAGCTTGAGTGCACGTGGCCTTCGCGTCCCCCCACCCTCCCTGGGCGTCGGGGTTGTTTGCACCGCCTCGGGCACAGACTGCAGAACACTGCAAGTTCAAGGGGAGCAATGGGTCCCTCCAAGGGCCCCTCTGTGGCCCTAGCGGGCCCCTGTATCCAGCCACTGCAGTCTGCACTGTCCTGTCCCTGGAGGAGGGAGCTCCTCTGCCCCTGGGACTGATACAAGGGGTACAGTCCCAGCACTGTTAGTCACTGCCCTTTGACTATACGGGGTTTTCAGTCCTAGCACTGACAGTCACTGCCCTCTGACTATATGGGGTCTTCAGTCCTAGCACTGACAGTCACTGCCCTCTGAATATACCGGGGCTTCAGTCCTAGCACTGACAGTCACTGATCTATTAATATACAAGGTCTCCAGTCCCAGCACTGACAGTCACTGCCCTCTGTCTATACGGGTCTTCAGTCCTAGCACTGACAGTCACTGCCCTCTGAATATACCGGGGCTTCAGTCCTAGCACTGACAGTCACTGATCTATTAATATACAAGGTCTCCAGTCCCAGCACTGACAGTCACTGCCCTCTGTCTATACGGGTCTTCAGTCCTAGCACTGACAGTCACTGCCCTCTGAATATACAGGGTCCTCAGTCCTAGCACTGCCAGTCACTGCCCTCTGACTATACGGGCTCTTCAGTCCCAGCACTGCCAGTCACTGATCTATGAGTATACGGGGCCTTCAGTCCTAGCACTGCCAGTCACTGCCCTCTGACTATACAGGGTCTTCAGTCCCAGCACTGCCAGTCACTGATCTATGAATATACGGGGTCTCCAGTCCCAGCACTGACAGTCACTGCCCTCTGACTATACGGGGTCTTCAGTCCTAGCACTGCTAGTCACTGCCCTCTGAATATACGGGGACTTCAGTCCCAGCACTGATAGTCGCTGCCCTCTGACTATACGGGGTCTCCAGTCCCAGCACTGACAGTCACTGCCCTCTGACTATACGGGGCCTTCAGTCCTAGCACTGACAGTCACTGCCCTCTGACTATACGGGGTCTCCAGTCCTAGCACTGACAGCCACTGATCTATGAGTATACGGGGTCTCCAGTCCCAGCACTGCCAGTCACTGCCCTCTGACTATACGGGTTCTTAAGTCCTAGCACTGCCAGTCACTGCCCTCTGAATATACGGGGCTTCAGTCTCAGCACTGACAGTCACTGCCCTCTGACTATACAGGTCTTCAGTCTCAGCACTGACAGTCACTGCCCTCTGACTATACGGGGTCTTCAGTCACAGCACTGCCAGTCACTGCCCTCTGAATATACGGGGCTTCAGTCCTAGCACTGACAGTCACTGCCCTCCGACTATACGGAGTCTTCAGTCCTAGCACTGCTAGTCACTGCCCTCTGAATATACGGGGCCTCAGTCCCAGCACTGCCAGTCACTGATCTATGAGTACACGGGGACTTCAGTCCTAGCACTGCCAGTCACTGCCCTCTGACTATACGGGGACTTCAGTCCCAGCACTGACAGTCACTGCCCTCTGACTATACGGGGTCTTCAGTCCTAGAACTGCCAGTCACTGATCTATGAGTATACGGGGTCTTCAGTCCCAGCACTGCCAGTCACTGATCTATGAATATACGGGGTCTCCAGTCCCAGCACTGACAGTCACTGCCCTCTGACTATACAGGGTCTTCAGTCCCAGCACTGCCAGTCACTGATCTATGAGTATACGGGGGCTTCAGTCCCAGCACTGGCAGTCACTGATCTATGAATATACAGGGTCTCCAGTCCCAGCACTGACAGTCACTGCCATCTGACTATACAGGGTCTTCAGTCCTAGCACTGCTAGTCACTTCCCTCTGACTATACGGGCTTTTCAGTCCCAGCACTGCCAGTCACTGCCCTCTGACTATACAGGGCTTCAGTCCTAGCACTGACAGTCACTGCCCTCTGACTATACGGGGTCTTCAGTCCCAGCACTGCCAGTACTGATCTATGAGTATACGGGGCCTTCGGTCCTAGCACTGCCAGTCACTGCCCTCTGACAATTCTGGGTCTTCAGTCCCAGCACTGCCAGTCACTGATCTATGAGTATACGGGGTCTCCAGTCCCAGCACTGCCAGTCACTGCCCTCTGACTATACGGGGTCTTCAGTCCCAGCAGTGACAGTCACTGCCCTCTGACTATACGGGTTCTTCAGTCCTAGCACTGCCAGTCACTGATCTATGAGTATACGGGGTCTTCAGTCCCAGCACTGCCAGTCACTGATCTATGAATATACAGGGTCTCCAGTCCCAGCACTGACAGTCACTGCCCTCTGAATATACGGGTCTTCAGTCCCAGCACTGCCAGTCACTGATCTATGAGTATACGGGCTCTTCAGTTCCAGCACTGCCAGTCACTGCCCTCTGACTATACAGAGACTTCCGTCCTAGCACTGACAGTCACTGTCCTCCGACTATACGGGGTCTTCAGTCCTAGCACTGCTAGTCACTGCCCTCTGAAAATACGGGGTTTTCAGTCCCAGCACTGCCAGTCACTGATCTAAGAGTATACGGGGTCCTCAGTCCTAGCACCGCCAGTCACTTCCCTCTGACTATACGGGGTCTTCAGTCCTAGCACTGCTAGTCACTGCCCTCTGACTATACGGGTCTTCAGTCCTAGCACTGACAGCCACTGATCTATGAGTATATGGGGTCTCCAGTCCCAGCACTGCCAGTCACTGCCCTCTGACTATACGGGGTCTCCAGTCCCAGCACTGCCAGTCACTGATCTATGAGTATACGGGTCTTCAGTTCCAGCACTGCCAGTCACTGATCTATGAGTATACGGGGTCTCCAGTCCCAGCACTGCCAGTCACTGCCCTCTGACTATACAGGGTCTCCAGTCTCAGTACTGCCAGTCACTGCCCTCTGACTATACGGGGCCTTCTGTCCCAGCACTGCCAGTCACTGCCCTCTGAATATACGGGGTCTTCAGTCCTAGCACTGCTAGTCACTGCCCTCTGACAGTCATTGATAGGGTCTCCAGTCCCTACACTGCCAGACACTGATCTATGAATATACAGGGCCACTACTCCCAGCACTGACAGTCACTGATATATGAATGTACAGTGCCTTCAGTTCTCTCACTGGCAGTCACCCGTCTATTAAAATATAGTGTCTTCAGTCTAAGCACTGTCAGTCACTAATATATGAATATTCAAGGTCTCCAGTCCAGGCACTGCCAGCCACTGATCTATGAATATTCAAGGTCTCCAGTCCAGGCACTGTCAGTCACTGACATATGAATATAGACGGTCTTCAGTCCCAGCACTGACAGTCACTGCCCTCTGACTATACGGGGTTTCAGTCCTAGCACTGCCAGTCACTGATCTATGAGTATACGGGTCTTCAGTCCCAGCACTGCCAGTCACTGATCTATGAATATACGGGGTCTCCAGTCCCAGCACTGACAGTCACTGCCCTCTGAATATACGGGGTCTTCAGTCCCAGCGGTCTTCAGTCCCAGCACTGCCAGTCACTGATCTATGAATATACGGGGTCTCCAGTCCCAGCACTGACAGTCACTGCCCTCTGAATATACGGGGTCTTCAGTCCCAGCACTGCCAGTCACTGCCCTCTGAATATACGGGTCTTCAGTCTCAGCACTGACAGTTACTGCCCTCTGACTATACGGGGTCTTCAGTCTCAGCACTGACAGTCACTGCCCTCTGAATATACGGGGTCTCCAGTCTCAGCACTGCCAGACACTGCCCTCTGACTATACGGCGTCTTCAGTCCCAGCACTGACAGTCACTGCCCTCTGACTATACGGGTCTTCAGTCCCAGTCACTGCCCTCTGACTATACGGGGTCTTTAGTCCCAGCACTGACAGTCACTGCCCTCTGAATATACAGGGTCTTCAGTCCCAGTCACTGCTCTCTGACTATACGGGTCTTCAGTCCCAGCACTGACAGTCACTGCCCTCTGAATATACAGGGTCTCCAGTCTCAGTACTGACAGTCACTGCACTCCGACTATACGGGGTCTTCAGTCCTAGCACTGCCAGTCACTGCCCTCTGACTATACGGGGCCTTCAGTCCCAGCACTGCCAGTCACTGCCCTCTGAATATACGGGTCTTCAGTCCTAGCACTGCTAGTCACTGCCCTCTGACAGTCATTGATAGGATCTCCAGTCCCTACACTGCCAGTCACTGATCTATGAATATACAGGGCCACTACTCCCAGCACTGACAGTCACTGATATATGAATGTACAGTGCCTTCAGTCCTCTCACTGGCAGTCACCCGTCTATGAATATATAGGGGGTCATTCTGACTCCCGCCGGCCGCGGTAACCGCAGGGCCGGCGGGAGCCGCCGAATGACCACACCGCGGTCAAATGACCGCGGCGGCCATTCTGGCTTTCCCGCTGGGCTGGCGGGCGACCACCAGAAGGCCGCCCGCCAGCCCAGCGGGAAAGCGCCTTCAACGAGGAAGCCGGCTCCGAATGGAGCCGGCGGAGTTGAAGGCGTGCGACGGGTGCAGTGGCACCCGTCGCGATTTTCAGTGTCTGCTATGCAGACACTGAAAATCTTAGTGGGGCCCTGTTAGGGGGCCCCTGCAATGCCCATGCCATTGGCATTGGCATGGGCACTGCAGGGGCCCCCAGGGGCCCCACGACACCCGTTACCGCCAGCCAGGTTCTGGCGGTCAAAACCGCCAGAACCAGGCTCGCGGTAAGGGGGTCGGAATCCCCATGGCTTCGCTGCCTGCAGCGCCGCCATGGAGGATTCCCCAGGGCAGCGGGAAACCGGCGGGACACCGCCGGTTTTCCGTTTCTGACCGCGGCTGTACTGCCGCGGTCAGAATGCCCATGGATGCACCGCCAGCCTGTTGGCGGTGCATCTGCGGTCGTTGGCCCTGGCGGTAGTCTACCGCCAGGGTCAGAATGACCCCCGTAGTGTCTTCAGTCTAAGCACTGTCAGTCACTAATATATGAATATTCAAGGTCTCCAGTCCAGGCACTGCCAGCCACTGATCTATGAATATTCAAGGTCTGCAGTCCAGGCACTGCCAGCCACTGATATATGAATATTCCAGGTCTCCAGTCCAGGCACTGTCAGACACTGACATATGAATATAGACGGTCTTCAGCTCTAGCACTGTCAGTCACTGACATATGAATATAGACGGTCTTCAGTTCTAGCACTGCCAGTCACTGATATATGAATATAGACGGTCTTCAGTTCTAGCGCTGCCAGTCACTGATATATGAATATAGACGGTCTCCAGTCCAGGCACTGCCAGCCACTGATATATGAATATAGACGGTCTTCAGTTCTAGCGGTGCCAGACACTGATATATGAATATAGACGGTGTTCAGTTCTAGCGCTGCCAGACACTGATATATGAATATAGACGGTCTTCAGTTCTAGCACTGCCTAACACTGATCTATGCCAGGGGAGTGTGTCGGGTTTGATTGGTGACCAGAGCCCTGTGCTCACTTTCCCATAATGTTGTTTCTTTCCATCTTTACATCCTGGGGTTGCAGTCTCTTCCCGCTATACTTCTAACCCTACATGATAAACTGACCCTGATTTCTAAGTATAGAAACTCCTTCTATGGAGTGACTCTCTCCTCACCTTCCGTCCTCTGTGCTTTCTGTCCCTGCACAGCCTCCTCTGGGCCCCACGTCTGCCTTACTTCCGCAAACGTTCCACACCTGAGTAGATGGGACCCCCCCCACCAGAACCATCTACCTGACGCCTACCACCACCTCACCCCCCCAGCCTGTCATACCACCCACATTACCCCCTCAGTGGGGGCCCCACTAACGATCAATCAATCAAACAGGATTTATAAAGTGCAGCAAATCACCCACTGATGGTCTCAAGGGGCTGGAGTTGCTAGCTGCTTTGAGGTGCTCTGTTCATTCAACAGCCATTTCTTGAGTCCATTCCTGAATTCACAGAGTGATGCTGCATGAGAAGGAGCCACATCGGTGGTGAATCCGGGGGTGTCTGCAAGTAAGAGGGGGGGGTGGCTCACAGGTGTCTGGTTGGTTGGTGAGAGGTCATTTGTTGACGTTTGCTGGTCCTTCCTTGCACAGGGCTTTGTACATGTGGGTCAGCATCTTGAAATAGCATCTCTTCTGGCTCAGGAGCAGTGTTGCTTGCTGAGGTGGGGGTGATGTGAGTCCATCTGGGGGGGTCAAGGATGAGTCCTGAGTTTGGTACGGTCTGTGGGCCCCCCAGGAGGTGTGCGGTGATGAGTGTTACCATAGTCCAGCCTGCTGGTGACGAGCCTGATCACACCCAACCCTTCATATCTGGGTGAAAGTATTCCTGGGAAGCACAAGTCGAATCCACTTAACCAACAACCAGTTACAACTGGATTAACCACTAAAATAGGGTTTCACTGCAAGCGCTTCAACGCCTGGGTCAGGAGCAGTAAGCGCTACATAACATTGAAAATATTTAAATATATCATGAGCCCTTGCCCCCCCTCCCGGGAGTAGGGGGGGAAGTTAGAGTGCAAACCAACAAGTGCAGCACCCCCACCCCTCCACTGGGGGTGCAATAGGGGTTACACATGAAACTGCAGATTCCTCTCCAAACCCCAGCTGCTAACTACCCCAGGGCAGGAGATGAGCTTGTCGGGGCTCGGGGCCCCTCTGTGCCTCATCCTTCTACTTACCACACACTGCCCCCCTCGGTACTGTTAGGGCTCCTCTGATTACGCATACACTCACAGGAGGGCCTAGATGGCGCTATATTGGCAGAGAGTGGACCACGTTTCAGGACCCCTTGGTAGCTGTGACCCCAGCCCAGCCCCGCCTTCTGTGTGCTATGAGGCCGGCCTCTTGGCACACGCGGCTCCTCCATGGTGTGTGCCTGGGGCAGTGGAGCTGCGGTGAGGTGAGTGAAGAGGGCAGGTGCCTGGGGTCAGGGGTCACAGACCCCTCCCCTCCCCCCCCAAGACTGACCCCCTGCAGGGGCCTGGCCTCCATTTCACTCGTCCAGTAGCCCTGCAGTGGTGTGATTTACGTCACTGAATGTTCACAATTACTCACAGCTAATTCACGGCGCTAGTGAAGAACGGGACACATTGTCTGATCCTGGGGCAGCCGAAGGAAGCGCCTGAACCGGTCTGTCCCCTGCACCTGCCCTGGGCTGCAGCTCTCACAGGGCCAGTGAAAGCACAAAACTTCACAGGAAACCGGAAGACATTCCACAATCTCAAAAAATGCAAATCTGCCCGGACTTGTCTTCCCTCGCTGGATGGTGAGTGGGGTCTAGTGTGGGGGGCGGTAGCTGTTTGCTAAACTCATCTTTCCCTTCCTGTGTTCCTTTTACCAGATGTCAATAGGCGTCATTTAGGGGTCGCCAGGGGTCGCATGTGCGGCCCCTGGTTGCCCCTTGCGACCCCTGCCACTGCCTCTGCGACCCCTGCCATTGCCTCTGCGACCCCTGCACTGACTCTGCGACCCCTGCCACTGCCTCTGTGACCCCTGCCACTGACTCTGCGACCCCTGCACTGACTCTGCGACCCCTGCACTGACTCTGCGACCCCTGCCACTGGCCCCTCCCACTGCCTCTGCGACCCCTGCCATTGCCTCTGCGACCCCTGCACTGACTCTGCGACCCCTGCCACTGCCTCTGCGACCCCTGCCACTGACTCTGCGACCCCTGCACTGACTCTGCGACCCCTGCACCGACTCTGCAACCCCTGCCACTGGCCCCTCCCACTGCCTCTGCGACCCCTGCCATTTCCTCTGCGACCCCTGCACTGACTCTGCGACCCCTGCCACTGCCTCTGCGACCCCTGCACTGACTCTGCGACACCTGTCACTGACTCTGGGACCCCTGCCACTGACTGACCCCTGCCACTGGCCCTTCGACCCCTGCCACTGACTCTGTGACCCCTGTCACTGATTCTGCGACCCCTGGCTAAGGGGTAGCAAAATGAGTGCTACGAACACTTATCCTTATGGACGCTGGTCCTGCACTAAAAAAACTATTATTGACTATTAGTGAAAATAACACACAGAACATTCAGCTGGAATATGACCCTTCCTGGCGGCTGCGGGGAGTAAAAATGCTTTTAAATATAACTTGTGTGTGGGTGCGGGTGGGAGTGTGTGTTACAGAGAGTAGGTAGGTGTAAACGTGTGTGTGTGAGTGAAAGTAAAGGTCCATTGCCATGTAATGTGGCTTCCGGCATGTTGGTGACTTGACACCCCTTGATGGCCTCATCACTCCCTGGTACAGTGACACACAGCAGATCCCAGCCTTCCCCTACACAGCTCACTGAGGCACAGTACGACACAGGTCTGCACAGCTCACTGACACACAGCAGGACACAGGTCTGCACAGCTCACTGAGGCACAGCACGACACAGGTCTGCACAGCTCACTGACACACAAAGGGTGCACCCCTACACAGCTCACTGAGGCACAGCAGGACACAGGTCTCCACAGATCAGTGACACACAGCAGGACACAGGTCTGCACAGCTCACTGAGGCACAGCACGACACAGGTCTGCACAGCTCACTGACACACAAAGGGTGCACCCCTACACAGCTCACTGAGGCACAGCAGGACACAGGTCTGCACAGCTCAGTGACACACAGCAGGGCACACATCTCCACAGCTCACTAACACACAGCAGGACACACCTCTCCACAGCTCAGTGACACACACAGGACACACACCTCCACAGCTCACTGACAAACAGCAGAACACAGGTCCCCACAGCTCACTAACACACAGAGGGCACACTTCTCCACAGTTCAGTGGCACACAGCAGGGCACACCTCTCCACGGCTCACTGACAAACAGCAGGGCACAGTTCTCTCCACACACAGGAGGACACAGGTCTCCACAGCTCAGTGACATACAGCAGGACACACCTCTCCACAGCCCACTAACACACAGCAAGACACAGGTCTCCACAGCTCACAGACACACAGCAGGACACAGGTTTCCGCAGCTCAGTGACACACAGAGGGCACACCTCTCCACAGCTCAGTGACACACACAGGGCACACCTCTCCACAGCTCAGTGACACACACAGGGCACACCTCTCCACAGCTCAGTGACACACACAGGGCACACCTTTCCACAGCTCACAGAGACACAGCAGGACACAGGTGTCCACAGCTCAGTGACACAGCAGGACAGAGGTCTCCACAGCTCACAGACACACAGCAGGACACACCTTTCCACAGCTCACAGACACACAGCAGGACAGAGGTCTCCACAGCTCAGTGACACACAGCAGCACACAGGTCTACACAGCTCACTGACACACAACCAGGGTCACCTTAAGGATCTTGGGGGCCCTGGGTCAAACATATTTTGGGGGCCACTGTTCAGAAGAGCTTTGAATTTCTGATGCAGTTTCAGCTCTTTTTCGCCTTCTTTACTCTGGTCACTGGGTGCAAATTCTATATGTTTTTACATCTATTATTCAATTTTCAATATTGTAACACAGCAGCAGCTCAGTAGCATGGCTGCAAATAGTCTCTGTGACGCCCCCATTTCTCAGGCGAGGTCCCGTTTTGATCTAAAAGAAACTTTCGTATGGATGTTGCATGAACAATAAACACATTTCTCTGCAAAATGTCTGTAATAAACTCTCGCACATCAACCACAATAACAATATATTAAAGGACAACGGTATTTAAAACAACCTGTTTAAGAATTCTTCAAGGTCATCAGGGCAGGACTTTGCAGAACAGAACTGGCTCTATCGGGGGCCCTGGAAGGCTGGGGCCTGGGGCCTGAGCTGGCTCTATCAGGGGGACCCTGAAAGTCTGGCGCCCGGGGCCAGGGCCTGAGCTGGCTCTATCGGGGACCCTGGAAGGCTGGGGCTGGGCCTGAGCTGGCTCTATCGGGGACCCTGGAAGGCTGGGGCTGGGCCTGAGCTGGCTCTATCGGGGACCCTGGAAGGCTGGGGCTGGGCCTGAGCTGGCTCTATCGGGGACCCTGGAAGGCTGGGGCCAGGGCCTGAGCTGGCTCTATCGGGGACCCTGGGAGGCTGGGGCTGGGCCTGAGCTGGCTCTATCGGGGACCCTGGAAGGCTGGGGCTGGGCCTGAGCTGGCTCTATCAGGGGGACCCTGAAAGTCTGGCGCCCGGGGCCAGGGCCTGAGCTGGCTCTATCAGGGGCCCTGGAAGGCTGGGGCCCGGGGCCTGAGCTGGCTCTATCGGGGACCCTGGAAGGCTGGGGCTGGGCCTGAGCTGGCTCTATCGGGGACCCTGGAAGGCTGGGGCTGGGCCTGAGCTGGCTCTATCGGGGACCCTGGAAGGCTGGGGCTGGGCCTGAGCTGGCTCTATCGGGGACCCTGGAAGGCTGGGGCTGGGCCTGAGCTGGCTCTATCGGGGGCCCTGGAAGGCTGGGGCCGGAGCTGGCTCTATCGGGGGCCCTGGAAGGCTGGGGCCAGGGCCTGAGCTGGCTCTATCGGGGACCCTGGAAGGCTGGGGCTGGGCCTGAGCTGGCTCTATCGGGGACCCTGGAAGGCTGGGGCTGGGCCTGAGCTGGCTCTATCCGGGGCCCTGGAAGGCTGGGGCCAGGGCCTGAGCTGGCTCTATCGGGGACCCTGGAAGGCTGGGGCCCGGGCCTGAGCTCGCTCTATCAGGGGCCCTGGAAGGCTGGGGCCGGGCCTGAGCTGGCTCTATCAGGGGCCCTGGAAGGAAGGAGACGGGCCTTAGCTGGCTCTATCGGGGGCCCTGGAAGGCTGGGGCCCGGGCCTGAGCTGGCTCTATCGGGGGCCCTGAAAGTCTGGGGCCCGGGGCCTGAGCTGGCTCTATCAGGGGCCCTGGAAGGCTTGGGCCGGGCCTGAGCTGGCTCTATCGGGGGCCGTGGATGGCTGGCTCTATCAGGGGCCCTGGAAGTCAGGGGCCTGGGCCCTGAGCTGGCTCTATCGAGGTCCCTGGAAGCCTGGCTCTATCAGGGGCCCTGGAAGTCTAGGGCCCGGAGCCTGAGCTGGCTCTGTCGGGGGCCCTGGAAGGCTGGCTCTATCAGGGGCCCTGGAAGTCTGGGGCCCGGGGCCTGAGCTGGCTCTATCGGGGGCCCTGGAAGGCTGGGGCCTGGGCCTGAGCTGGCTCTATCGGGGACCCTGGAAGGCTGGGGCTGGGCCTGAGCTGGCTCTATCGGGGACCCTGGAAGGCTGGGGCTGGGCCTGAGCTGGCTCTATCGGGGACCCTGGAAGGCTGGGGCTGGGCCTGAGCTGGCTCTATCGGGGGCCCTGGAAGGCTGGGGCCAGGGCCTGAGCTGGCTCTATCGGGGACCCTGGAAGGCTGGGGCTGGGCCTGAGCTGGCTCTATCGGGGACCCTGGAAGGCTGGGGCTGGGCCTGAGCTGGCTCTATCGGGGGCCCTGGAAGGCTGGGGCCAGGGCCTGAGCTGGCTCTATCGGGGACCCTGGAAGGCTGGGGCCCGGGCCTGAGCTGGCTCTATCAGGGGCCCTGGAAGGCTGGGGCCGGGCCTGAGCTGGCTCTATCAGGGGCCCTGGAAGGAAGGAGACAGGCCTTAGCTGGCTCTATCGAGGGCCCTGGAAGGCTGGGGCCCGGGCCTGAGCTGGCTCTATCGGGGCCCTGGAAGGCTGGGGCCTGAGCTGGCTCTGTCGGGGGCCCTGGAAGGCTGGCTCTTTCAGGGGCCCTGGAAGGCTGGGGCCGGGCCTGAGCTGGCTCTATCGGGGGCCCTGGAAGGCTGGGGCCTGAGCTGGCTCTGTCTGGGGCCCTGGAAGGCTGGCTCTTTCAGGGGCCATGGAAGTCTGGGGCCCGGGGCCTGAGCTGGCTCTATCGGGGCCCTGGAAGGCTGGGGCCCAGGCCTGAGCTGGCTCTATCAATCAAGGGGACACTGAAGGTCTGGGACCTGGGCCGGGGCCCACTTTGCCCCTAGCCTTACAGCGTCTCTGCACACAGCAGGTCCCACCCATCCCCGGCTCAATGACACACAGCGAGTCTCAGCCCCAGTCCAGTGGCACACAGCAGGCCCACCCCCAGTGATACCTAACAGGTCTTAGCCCCCCACCCTCTGGCCCTAGTCCAGTGATACACAGCAGGACTCAGCCCCCCCACCCCAGGCCCTAGTCCAGTGATACACAGCAGGACTCAGGCCTCCAGTGATACACAGCAGGACTCAGCCCCCCCACCCCAGGCCCTAGTCCAGGGATACACAGCAGGTCTCAGGCCTCTAGGGATACACAGCAGGACTCAGGCTTCCAGTGATACACAGCAGGACTCAGGCCCGAGACCAGTGATACACAGCAGGTCTCAGGCCTCCAGGGATACACAGCAGGTCACAGGCCTCCAGTGATACACAGCAGGACTCAGGCCCGAGACCAGTGATACACAGCAGGTCTCAGGCCCTAGTCCAGGGATACACAGCAGGACTCAGGCCTCCAGTGATACACAGCAGGTCTCAGGCCCTAGTCCAGGGATACACAGCAGGACTCAGGCCTCCAGTGATACACAGCAGGACTCAGGCCCGAGACCAGTGATACACAGCAGGTCTCAGGCCCTAGTCCAGTGATACACAGCAGGACTCAGGCTTCCAGTGATACACAGCAGGACACAGGCCCGAGACCAGTGATACACAGCAGGTCTCAGGCCTCCAGGGATACACAGCAGGTCTCAGGCCTCCAGTGATACACAGCAGGACTCAGGCCCGAGACCAGTGATACACAGCAGGTCTCAGGCCTCCAGGGATACACAGCAGGACTCAGGCCCGAGACCAGTGATACACAGCAGGTCTCAGGCCTCCAGGGATACACAGCAGGTCTCAGGCCTTCAGTGATACACAGCAGGACTCAGGCCTCCAGTGATACACAGCAGGTCTCAGGCCTCCAGTGATACACAGCAGGTCTCAGGCCTCCAGTGATACACAGCAGGTCTCAGGCCTCCAGTGATACACAGCAGGACTCAGGCCCGAGACCAGGGATACACAGCAGGTCTCAGGCCTCCAGTGATACACAGCAGGACTGAGGCCCTAGTCCAGGGATACACAGCAGGACTCAGGCCCGAGACCAATGATAAACAGCAGGACTCAGGCCCTAGTCCAGTGATACACAGCAGGGCTCAGGCTTCCAGTGATACACAGCAGGCCTCCAGTGATACACAGCAGGTCTCAGGCCTCCAGTGATACACAGCAGGTCTCAGGCCCTAGTCCAGTGATACACAGCAGGTCTCAGGCCTCCAGTGATACACAGCAGGTCACAGGCCTCCAGTGATACACAGCAGGACTCAGGCCCTAGTCAAGCGATACACAGCAGGTCTCAGGCCTCTAGTGATACACAGCAGGACTCAGGCCTCCATTGATACACAGCAGGAATCAGGCCTCCAGTGATACACAGCAGGTCTCAGGCCTCCAGTGATACACAGCAGGACTCAGGCCCTAGTCCAGTGATACACAGCAGGTCTCAGGCCTCTAGTGATACACAGCAGGACTCAGGCCTCCAGTGATACACAGCAGGAATCAGGCCTCCAGTGATACACAGCAGGTCTCAGGCCTCCAGTGATACACAGCAGGTCTCAGGCCTCCAGTGATACACAGCAGGTCTCAGGCCTCCAGTGATACACAGCAGGTCTCAGGCCTCCAGTGATACACAGCAGGACTCAGGCCTCCAGTGATACACAGCAGGACTCAGGCCTCCAGTGATACACAGCAGGACTCAGGCCCTAGTCCAGTGATACACAGCAGGTCACAGGCTTCCAGTGATACACAGCAGGACTCAGGCCTCCAGTGATACACAGCAGGACTCAGGCCCTAGTCCAGTGATACACAGCAGGTCTCAGGCTTCCAGTGATACACAGCAGGACTCAGGCCTCCAGTGATACACAGCAGGTCTCAGGCCTCCAGTGATACACAGCAGGACTCAGGCCCTAGTCCAGTGATACACAGCAGGACTCAGGCCCGAGACCAGTGATACACAGCAGTCCAGTGACAGATAACAGGCCTCGGTTCTCCTCTTCCCCCATCAAACATAGGATCTCTGCCCCAGCACACCTCTTACCGTTGCAAAGCTGTGAGTAGAACCCTTCTTTCTTCAGCATGATCAGGAGGGAGCCCCAGCCCAGCAGGACTGCAGAGAAGAAGAGGTTCTCGATGACCGCGGTGCAGGCCATCCACCAGCGGCGATGATATGCCTGCTGCAGAGAGGGCGCCATGATATGTGGGCTTCAAGGAGCAGAAGACACCAGAAGGACACCTCTGCCTGCTCTTCAGCCACCTGTGAGAAAAGAGGCAGAGGATACACAGGTTACAGGGGCTTAAGGCTCATATATATGAACTTGTGAATCTATGATTCACGCAAGTGGATTCAAGACACATAGAAGTGAACAGACCAACAGAGAGGTATCTGTGGTATCAATGACTCCTACAAGTGAACCTGTAAGTCTATAATGTTTATAGGTTAACAGGGCTATCCAAGACTCATATAGGTCAGTGAGTGTATGTCATACTCCAATAAATAAACTTGTGAATCTACAATTTGTGCAAGTAGATCCACAGCACATAGAAGTGAACAGACCTAAAGAGAGGTATCTGTGGTATCAATGACTCCTACAAGTGAAAATATAATATATAGAAATATAACTCTATAATATTTATAGGTTAACAGGGCTATCTAGGAATCGTGTAGGTAAGTGAATGTATGTAATAGTCCTATAAATACACTTGTGATTCTACAATTCATGCAAGTGGATTCACAGCACATAGAAGTTTACAGACCTACATAGAGGAATCTGTGGTATCAAAGATTCCTACAACTGAACAGATAAACCTATAATGTTTATATGTCAACAATGCTATCCAAGAATCGTATAGGTAAGTGAGTGTATGTAAGACTCCTATAAATGAGCTGTGGGAGTCGACTTCTCATGCAAATGAACAGGTGGATCCAGGACGTGGACAGGTAAAGGGGGTATCCATGGCTCATACAGGCAAGTGAGCGTTTACACATAGAGAGGGGTCCAGGACTCGTAGAGATGACCTTGGGGGGTGTACATCTCATACAAGTAAACAGGTCAATCTGTGAATCTTACAAACAAGCAGGGAGATTAAGGACGGATTTCCAAGAGACAGGTGAATCTATAATTCTTGCGTGTGTATCCACAACATGCACAGGTGAAGGGGTGTCTGTGATACATGCAGACCTTAGCGGGAGGATTCAAGGCTCATGGAGACAAACCGGGGGATGCAAGACTTAGGTACCAAACTCATCCGATTCACATGCAGTGAGCCGGGCATCCAGGACATCACAGCCTCTCTCCAATATGTCCAGATGTGATTTCATTAACTGATTCAAGCATGCCCAGCTTCCATCAACCTTTCTATTGTACCCAGCTGGCAACCCTTCCACTACCTGAAAGCCAACTGGTATTGCCCACCTTGAGACAACAGCTAAGAGAAGTCAAGGTTTCAAACCAACCGAAGGACCAGTGGCCACGCCAGGACCAATGATTTCACCCTTTCTCGCCCTGTTTCTCCCAGGACTGATTAATGCCCACCCATCTCAGGGCAGGGTGCCAGGCCCACTGCAGTAGGCTACAATACCCATCTTAAAAGCCCCAACACTAACCTAACAGGCTTTGCAAACTTGAACCCGCAAGGTCTTTCAGAAGAAAGTACCTTTACAAGTCAAGAGTGACTGGACATCAACAATATCCATTACAGCCGCCGATCAGATTTGTGGCCACCAGGAGGGGTGGAGTCAATGATGAAGGATATTCACCAGCTGTCCTACAACTCCTCACTCTGAAGCCTCCTGCAACAGAGAGGACCACAAGCCTGTTACCGACCACCTTTGCAACATGGTTGGCATTAATGGCTTGTCTTGGAATGTATCCGACCCTTCGCACCAAACCTGAAGAATCAAGTTCAAATTGGATCTGCCTGCTGAAAACTTTGAGTGTTAGCCACTGAGCTCCCCAAAGATACTTCCGATCACTTCTACTGTTCAATGTCAACACAGGTCCACCATCCCGTCCCATCGGATCCGGCCACCTGTGGTCCCAGTGTGGGCTGGTGACACCCGAAGCTGCCTCAACAATGCGGGAAGGGTGGAGTCCTTAGGGCAGAAATCCTGGAACACACCGCCGGATGTGGGGATACTGCCTTTGGATGGGTCGAAAAATCCAACCATACCTTACAGTGGTCTTCAAACTTTTTAATGCCCCGTCCCCCCAGTCAAAAAATAATAATCTGCGAACCCCCATTCACATTTTTCACAATTATTCTATTAAATTGGCAGTGTTTAAGTATGTCTAGACTTAATGAAACATTGCAGTTATGTTCTGCTATGGTTTTAAAAATTCAATTAAATACATGAAACCTAATATACTATTCTGTTCGGGCAGGCCTTACTATTGTGTAAAGGTACCGCAGTGTGACTATTAGAAGGGGGCGTGGCGGGGGCTTTGAAGAGTATTTGGAGTCCCTCTCTTTTGACACACACTCCCTGCCTGGATATAAATGACAAAAGGTGTTAGTGATGCCCATTACAGGGCGGTTTTACTGCTGCTCAGTGTATTCAGCTTAAAACACAGCCCTGATCATTTGAGCCCCTTAGGGGGACCTGCCCCCTAAAACCCCTCTGCCAGGTTGAAGACCCTTGCCTTACACCATGACAGTCACTGGCAGCCTGGAAACTTAGACCATTCTGGGGGGACATTAGATGTCCCCCTCAGGCTTATCACCAGGTTACCCTGCCATCTCCTCCTTGCTTAGTCATTATTCAAGGCCTTCTGTTAGTACTCAGTGTGGGATGACACCACACACCATCTGGGAAGTAACTCTTAACCAGGGGAGATGGCACCCTACACCATCAGACACTGTTTACCTCATTCGAGAGATGGCTTCCTCTTCTATCAGAAATCCATCAAGGCTCCTTTGCAGGGCCCACTGGGCTTCACAATGGATTTCTCACCTTTGCCACATAGTCCACAATCTGCCACATAATTGCAGATTCCAACAAAAGTGTTTCTTGCCTAGACAGACACTTCGGCTTATAAATTGTCAGAGAGGTCGCTGCTGCAATGGGGGGCACCGCCAGGGTCCTGTGAAGCCCACTCACTATTGCCCTCACCATGGCTGCTCCCCTGAAGGGTACAGGAGGAGATCGCCAGGCAGAGGTGGGCACCGGTTGGGAGCCACTGCTAGGGATAGGCAAGGATAGGCCACGCTCATCTTAAGCTTAAGAATTTTTGTGTCCTCCAAAACCTTCTTTGGGGCCCCCTGTTTGGCACACCTGTGAATGTTTTACCTTTTTCAACAAATGAATACCCTTGTAAAGCTAATCAATGTTGAATTATGCATCAAACTTCCAGGAAGAGCGAAAAGCTGAAGCTGCTGGGGGAGAACCAACAGTACCAAAAAACAAAGGGCCTGATTTAGAGTTTGGCAGATATCCGCCCACAGTATTACAATCGCATTATATCCTATGGGAATCGTAACACGGCAGTCAGGATATCGTTCACGTTTGTGATGGAGTCACCCGGCCACTGCACTCTAAATCATGCCCAATATTTTTAATGTAGAATTCAGGCCCATATTTATACTTTTGTAGCGCCGCATTTGCGCCGCTTTTTGACGCAAAGTGGCGCAAACTTACAAAATACAATTCTATTTTGTAAGTTTGTGCCGCTTTGTGTCAAAAAGCAGCACAAATGCGGCGCTAAAAAAGTATAAATATGGGCCTCAGTGTCTACCTTACAGATTGTCAATCAATCAATCAATCAGTTTTTGTAAAGGGCGGCTACTTACCCATGAGGGACTCAAGGCGCTGGTTGTACACGTTTGCGTCTCTCCTCATTGAACTGGCTAATACCACATCTAAAAAGGTCTTTTTAAACTTATTAATGTGTTTCAATGTACACTTGCGTTTCCACATATAGGGCACGACCCTTCACCCACACTAGGTGGCATGCTTCGTCATAGGGGTACGCTCCAGACCACCAGCCAGTACGGCAGGGTTGGGTCTCCATCCCCTTCTATGTCAGAATGAGCTACGGGAGATCTGGGCTTCACGGTGAGCTCTACATACATGTGGGTCTCATATGTTACACTAGTGGAGGGGTAGGCTGTAAATGTCTACTGCTGCTTTCCAGTCACAAAGTTAAAAGCAAAGTGCTGGTGGGCTATTGCGACCCTTGAAGTCATGTTTCTGACCTCAGCGTCAACATGTTTCGGCAAGCTTCAGACATTCATCAGGTCTTAGGAACCCCTCTATTGGTTCTCTCTTTCCGTTTAATACTATAGTAAGGTGTGAACAAATGCGGACAGACATGGGACTGCTGCAGGACGTTCCCTAGGTCCACACTGGGAACGCCCACCAGCCGGCTCATGTGGCTGACGGGCACAATCCATGACATGCAGCACCCTAAGAGCCCCCAAACGATGGCAGCTCAGTACACATAGAAACTCAGTACAGTTTACCACACAGCTCATGTTATCCATGGAAACAGGTTACACTTGGCACTCATCATATATGTTCAGAATTTAGTATATTGTTCAACATCATAGGCCAAACTTCTGGCTTTGCCACTGTTTGTTTTTAATTACAGACTTTAACCAAACTTTATGGCTTATAAATCCAGGAACACAAGTACCAGATTGCAAAGAAGAAACAGAATTAGACAAGCCACTCACAGCCACCAGGGGACAACAAGTGACAAGATGAAATGCATGCATAGAAACTGCTGCAGTGATGGGCAACCCTAGCTGAGGGGCAACTCTGTGCTGCAGAAAGGAATAGGAACTCACATAGGAACCCGGTGAGGGAAGGGGGTACATCGAAAGGGGGGACAGGCACTGGAGTCAGCGCAAGCGCCTAAGAAAATTTTATTTTACAGAAAAGAGGCCTAACTGTGAATTACTTCCCTTTACTGAATTTATTTGCAGGATATTTGGCTGCCTTAAATAAATAAAAAAGTTTAATGGTTTCATTTTTATCTTAGAGCGTAAAAACCTTTTAGGGGGACAGTGCTGTTCTCAGTCATTAATCAGCACACCTGACAAACTCACCCCTACAGGCTCCTTAATGCAAACAAATGCCCATGAACCCTCCCTAGTGTGTGAAAATAAACATTGTAAGCACAGACCCGTCAGCAAAAAGTTACACTGTCCCACATTCCACTTTATTTTCATTCTTTATGCGTCCTGTTATATATCGACAGTGTCAATGTACTACAAGAAAGCACATTTTAGAATGCATGTTTTTAATTTCCCTACAATGTGCTTTACATTTAGAAATGTAATTTAAAATAACTTAAATTGTTGCATAAAACACATGTCACACATTAGCACATGATTGCCAATAAAAACACACATTTCTCAAAATATTGACAGACATACCTGAGTCTCAGGCAAACAATGAATACTAAAGGATGAGGCTCACATGCCCTCAATCATTCTAAAAAGTATTAAGAGCAATGAATAAATCCTGTAATGTAAAAAATACATAATGGGTGACATGTAATATAGACCTATAATCCGTTGTTATTCTGTAATGCCTGTATAAATGGCTGCACTATTATATTCCGCGACTTGTGACACACCCAGTTGCCGATTATAAACAAAGCTATAAGTTATTACAGTCGAGTTCTGATGCCACAATGTTATAAGTTATTACAGCTGAGCCCTGATGCCACAATGTTATGTTATTACAGTTGAGTCCTGATGCCACAATGTTATAAGTTATTACAGTTGAGTTCTGATGCCGCAATGCTATAAGCTATCACAGTCGAGTTCTGATGCCACAACGCTAAAAGTTATTACAGTCGAGTTCTGATGCCGCAATGCTATAAGCTATCACAGTCAAGTTCTGATGCCGCAATTCTATGTTATTACAGTCGAGTTCTGATGCCGCAATGCTATAACCTATTACAGTCGAGTTCTGATGCCATAATGCTATAAGTTATTACAGTCGAGTTCTGATGCTGCAATGCTATAAGTTATTACAGTCGAGTTCTGATGCCAAAATGCTATAAGTTATTACAGTCGAGTTCTGATGCCGCAATGCTATAAGTTATTACAGTCGAGTTCTGATGCCGCAATCCTATAAGTTATTACAATCGAGTTCTGATGCCGCAATGCTATGTTATTACAGTCGAGTTCTGATGCCGCAATGCTATAAGTTATTACAGTCGAGTTCTGATGCCACAATGTTATAAGTTATTACAGTCGAGTTCTGATGCCGCAATTCTATAAGTTATTACAGTCGAGTTCTGATGCCGCAATGCTATAAGTTATTACAGTTGAGTTCTGATAGTTCTGATGCCACAATGCTATAAGTTATTACAGTTGAGTTCTGATGCCGCAATGTTATAAGTTATTACAGTCGAGTTCTGATGGCAAAATGCTATAAGTTATTACAGTCGAGTTCTGATGCCGCAATGTTATAAGTTATTACAGTCGAGTTCTGATGCCGCAATGTTATAAGTTATTGCAGTGGAGTCCTGATGCCGCAATGCTATAAGTTATTACAGTCGAGTTCTGATGCCGCAATGTTATAAGTTATTACAGTCGAGGTCTGATGCCACAATGCTATAAGTTATTAAAGTCGAGTTCTGATGCCGCAATGTTATAAGTTATTACAGTCGGGTTCTGATGCCGCAATGTTATAAGTTATTACAGTCGAGTTCTGATGCCACAATGTTATAAGTTATTACAGTCGAGTTCTGATGCCGCAATGCTATAAGTTATCACAGTCGAGTTCTGATGCCGCAATGTTATAAGTTATTACAGTCGGGTTCTGATGCCGCAATGTTATAAGTTATTAAAGTCGAGTTCTGATGCCGCAATGTTATAAGTTATTAAAGTCGAGTTCTGATGCCGCAATGTTACAAGTTATTACAGTCGAGTTCTGATGCCGCAATGTTATAAGTTATTACAGTCGAGTTCTGATGCCGCAATGTTATAAGTTATTACAGTCGAGTCCTGATGCCGCAATGTTATAAGCTATTACAGTCGAGTTCTGATGCTGCAATGTTATAAGTTATTGCAGTGGAGTCCTGATGCCGCAATGTTATAAGTTATTAAAGTCGAGTTCTGATGCCGCAATGCTATAAGTTATTACAGTCGAGTTCTGATGCCGCAATGTTATAAGTTATTACAGTCGAGTTCTGATGCCGCAATGCTATAAGTTATTACAGTCAAGTTCTGATGCCGCAATGTTATAAGTTATTAAAGTCGAGTTCTGATGCCGCAATGTTATAAGTTATTACAGTCGAGTTCTGATGCCACAATGCTATAAGTTATTACAGTCGAGTTCTGATGGCGCAATGTTATAAGTTATTACAGTCGAGTTCTGATGCCGCAATGTTATAAGTTATTGCAGTGGAGTCCTGATGCCGCAATGTTATAAGTTATTAAAGTCGAGTTCTGATGCCGCAATGTTATAAGTTATTACAGTCGAGTTCTGATGCCGCAATGCTATAAGTTATTACAGTCGAGTTCTGATGCCACAATGCTATAAGTTATTACAGTCGAGTTCTGATGCCACAATGCTATAAGCTATCACAATCGAGTTCTGATGCCGCAATGTTATAAGTTATTACAGTGGAGTTCTGATGCCACAATGCTATAAGTTATTACAGTCGAGTTCTGATGCAGCAATGCTATGTTATTACAGTCAAGTTCTGATACCATAATGCCATAAGTTATTACAGTCGAGTTCTGATGCCGCAATCCTATAAGTTATTACAGTCGAGTTCTGATGCCACAATGCTATAAGTTATTACATTCGAGTTCTGATGCCGCAATGCTATAAGTTATTACAGTCAAGTTCTGATACCATAATGCCATAAGTTATTACAGTCGAGTTCTGATGCCGCAATCCTATAAGTTATTACAGTCGAGTTCTGATGCCGCAATGCTATAAGTTATTACAGTCGAGTTCTGATGCCGCAATCCTATAAGTTATTACAGTCGAGTTCTGATGCCGCAATGTTATAAGTTATTACAGTCGAGTTCTGATGCCGCAATCCTATAAGTTATTACAGTCGAGGTCTGATGCCGCAATGCTATAAGTTATTACAGTCGAGTTCTGATGCCGCAATGCCTGCTGCTAGCAGCTGAGCCCTAAGGCGGGACAGGTCACCAAGCAGCAGCTTAAAGCAACTACAATGTAACATTGCTTTTCAGAAAGAATATGATACGATTGCATTCCTTAGTTAATTACAGAAAAGCTAGAACCTTTCTGCCTGTTACTACACATTCTGAGCTACTGCACCTTTTTTTTTAAACTGTGTTGTATTGAACTGTTTCTAATATCTTTCTGCAAAAATATCGAATAGATTTTTGATGTGTTTAATTTTGTACTCACGTTTTGTTTTTATTTGTCAAGTTTGCAAGCATGCACCCTCTTGCATATGACGCAGCTACACTCCAAGGTTTTAAGTGATGTAAGGGAAGGGTGATGTGCGACCATGTATTATATAGCATAAAGTACCCCCTGCCATACATGGTAAGGAGATTGCAAGTCACCGGGCGTTCCACATCCTTAGAAAGGAACTTGCCCTTCGGCCTCATTCCTCTGTATGGTTATAAAACTCTTGGATGAGTTGCAATATTCTTATAATGTATGGCAGGGGGTACTTTATCCCTTAAATATTGCCATCTTTGGGTTCAGGTAATATTTATAAACCACTCTACAGAAAAATAGGTCAATATTAGGCAGGCAGACAGACTGACAGATAGAAGAGAAGAGCAGAAGGGAAGAGAGGGGGGAAGGAAATGAAAAGGAGGAGTGAGAGAGAGTGAAAGATAGAGGAGGAGAGAAAGACAGAGACAGAGACACCAAGAGTGAGAGAGGGAAAGAGTGAGAGATAGGCATGTATAGAGAGGAAGAGTGAGAGATAGATAGATAGATAGATAGATAGATAGATAGATAGATCATAGAGTTTAAACTCTTTCATCAGTTTCTAGCAACTGTCTGGTGCATGCCAGGAAGCAGGCAGTACTGTGCAGTGTAGCTAGCTGGCATCTTTGTGTAGGCAGGGTGGGGAGTTTGCACTGGTGGCCAGTACCAGTTCCCGGTACTGTTGATAAGTTTGGGCAATCTGAGGCAGTGGGAGGCTGTCGTTGGTGGGCAGTGAAGAGCTGGCATCAGTGGGCAGTGAAAAGCTGGCACTGGTGAGTAGAGAAGGGCTGATACTCATGGGCAGTGAACAGCTGGCACTGGGGCAGTGAGGACCTGATACTCATGGGCAGTGAACAGATGGCACTGGTGGGCAGTGAGGACCTGATACTCATGGGCAGTGAACAGATGGCACTGGTGGGCAGTGAGGACCTGATACTCATGGGCAGTGAACAGCTGGCACTGGTGGGCAGTAAGGCGCTTGTTCAGGAGTGAGGGGGTGTTGTTGCCACCTCTGAACTAGGCTCCTCCCCCCCCCCTACATCAAAACCCAACATGCCAAAGTGCATTAGAGACCCAGTAAGACCCTCAAACAGTGAAAACAGTTGTTGGAGATTTCCACCGAGACGGCCGCCACTCCCCGAGGCAGGTTCCACGGCGTTTTCGGGTGAGGGTGGAGTATTTGAGTGAATAAAGATGGATTATTTGAGTGAATTCTCCGTTGCTAGACGGCTCCGTGGGGCACCGGAGACATTTTACACACACTCAGTCACAGCTGTGACCCCTCCCGTGTGCCCGGGGCCCGGCCCAGAGACTTTAATTTAAAAACCACATTCCTCGGATGTCAGACCCTTGGGGCGAGAGGGGGGCAAGGCGCGGGCGTTTCCGGGCAGGAGGGGCGTCCACAAGGCAGGGTTAGATGGACTCTCGGTGGTGCGGAGGGGAGGGCATCTGGGGGGCCGGGAGGGGTTTCATCCCGGAGGCCCCCAGGATGGCACCAGCGGCCTCTTCGCATGGCTGGTGCAATGATGCCAAGGAAGCCTGCTGGTGCCCCCTACTGGCGACAGCAGCTACACTGCAGGTATGGTTCAGTCGCACTTTCAATATAACAGGCACCTTTGTTTTCTTAATAATTGTGTCTGGATCCAAATCTGCGCAAAATGTTCCACTCTGGGCTCTTCGTGGCAAGTTTCCTACAGGTCAGTCAAGCCAGGGCCAAGAAATGGGGGTTCTAAACAGCGCATTTTCCAATTTTATTTTTTGAAGAATTGTTTACTCTTTCAAACAGTTTAAAAAACCGCCTGAACGGAATTACACCGAAGAAGACAGAACTTTACTCACGGATTCTGCTTTTGCAGGTTGGGTGTAAATGCATTCCATAGTTTTCTAGAAGTTTGCATTTGAAAAGGTCCTCAGGTTGGGCGAGACAAAGTTACACTTAGAGATCTCTGAATCTCCGATCTGCAGATTCTGCACATGTTTGCAAATCTACGGAGGATTATCAGCTTCATTTAAAACAAGCATTGGCAAAGCCAACAGGTCTCAGCTCTGCAAGAGCTACTGGCTTTCTTGATGTTCTTGAGCCCTGATCTACACCAGAGGAGCTGAGCAGCATGAAAGTAAACTTAGAAATAAACCCTATGATGCGCCCAGCGCTGGTACCAGGTCATAAGGTTTTTTCAGGTGGCACGGGCGAGCAACGAAGACAGGGAGAGGTGGGGGGCAGCGAAAGCAACAAAGAGATGGGGCGGGGGGAGGTGAAGAAGTAACACAAGCAAGAAGAAATAGTACCTCAATCACAGCGCAAGCAGCGGACGGACACGACTCAAGAGGAGTCAATCTGTGCTTGGTCCATGCTCCAGAGAAAGAAAAGGAAACGACGCCTGGCACGTGCTGGCCAATCAGGAGTCTGCAAAGAGCAGTGAGAATGAAACAACGAGGGGTAATTAATAATGATGGGCTTCAAGCCCTTTTCTGTACACAATACCCCTCGCAGCAATAGCACATGCGTTGTCAGCAGGCGAGGCCTACGAATAAAGGCGCCCCATTGGACTAGAGAGTTTTTGCAGGTTCGCGAATCCAGCTCCGTATGGGCGCGTTTCCCCGATGCAGGAAAAAATAGACAAAGGACATAAGGGGGTGAGTGAACCTACCCCGACCTCCAGGTGTGTGTGTGGCACCCCTAACGTGAATGCCCCTTGTATAAAAATAAAAATCCCTCTCCAAAAATATTGTGTGATGTGCAGATCCTGGGCTTTTCATGGGTCCCACAGACCCTACTGGGCGTCAGGTTTCTTGTTTCTACCACAGGATCTACGAATCACGAAAAACTTGGAAAAAATGTATCTAGAGCCCTAAAACTGTGCTTGGTCCGTGGTCACACGTGGAGGTTGCCGGCTCGTCGTGGGATGGGGGAGGCTCTGCCTGACGTCCAGGCCCGGCGTCCAGTTCCCTACAGTGTGCAGCTGAGGAGCGCATAGGCTGGCTACTGTCCAGGGCCTGAGGCCAACCAGCACCGTGTCTGGGGGTCACCCACCGGCAGAGAGCTGGGAACACGGACCAGGGTCAAGGGCCCTGTGCTGTGGGTGCTGGCCACCAGCAGAGAGCTGGGAACACGGACCAGGGCCCCGTGCTGTGGGTGCTGGCCACTAGCAGAGAGTTGGGAACATGGACCAGGGTCAGGGGCCATGTGCTGTGGGTGCTGGCCACCAGCAGAGAGTTGGGAATACGAACCAGGGCCCAGGGCCCCGTGCTGTGGGTGCTGGCCACCAACAGAGAGTTGGGAACATGGACCAGGGTCAGGGGCCATGTGCTGTGGGTGCTGGCCACCAGCAGAGAGTTGGGAATACGAACCAGGGCCCAGGGCCCCGTGCTGTGGGTGCTGGCCACCAACAGAGAGTTGGGAACATGGACCAGGGTCAGGGGCCCCGTCCTGTGGGTGCTGGTCACCAGCAGAGAGTTGGGAATACGAACCAGGGCCCAGGGCCCCGTGCTGTGGGTGCTGGCCACCAACAGAGAGTTGGGAACATGGACCAGGGTCAGGGGCCCTGTGCTGTGGGTGCTGGCCACCAGCAGAGAGTTGGGAACACGCTGTGGGTGCTGGCCACTAGCAGAGAGCTGGGAACACGGACCAGGGCCCAGGGCCCTGTGCTGTGGGTGCTGGCCACCAGCAGAGAGTTGGGAACACGGACCAGGGTCAAGGGCCCTGTGCTGTGGGTGCTGGCCACCAGCAGAGAGCTGGGAACACGGACCAGGGTCAAGGGCCCTGTGCTGTGGGTGCTGGCCACCAGCAGAGAGTTGGGAACACGGACCAGGGTCAAGGGCCCTGTGCTGTGGGTGCTGGCCACCAGCAGAGAGCTGGGAACACGGACCAGGGTCAAGGGCCCTGTGCTGTGGGTGCTGGCCACCAGCAGAGAGCTGGGAACACGGACCAGGGCAAGGGCCCTGTGCTGTGGGTGCTGGCCACCAGCAGAGAGTTGGGAACACAGACCAGGGTCAAGGGCCCTGTGCTGTGGGTGCTGGCCACCATCAGAGAGCTGGGAACACGGACCAGGGTCAAGGGCCCCGTGCTGTGGGTGCTGGCCACCAACAGAGAGTTGGGAACACGCTGTGGGTGCTGGCCACTAGCAGAGAGCTGGGAACATGGACCAGGGTCAAGGGCCCTGTGCTGTGGGTGCTGGCCACCAACAGAGAGTTGGGAACACGGACCAGGGTCAAGGGCCCTGTGCTGTGGGTGCTGGCCACCAGCAGAGAGCTGGGAACATGGACCAGGGTCAAAGGCCCTGTGCTGTGGGTGCTGGCCACCAGCAGAGAGCTGGGAACACGGACCAGGGCAAGGGCCCCGTGCTGTGGGTGCTGGCCACCAACAGAGAGTTGGGAACATGGACCAGGGTCAGGGGCCCCGTGCTGTGGGTGCTGGCCACCAACAGAGAGTTGGGAACATGGACCAGGGTCAGGGGCCCCGTGCTGTGGGTGCTGGCCACCAGCAGAGAGTTGGGAACATGGACCAGGGTCAGGGGCCCCGTGCTGTGGGTGCTGGCCACTAGCAGAGAGTTGGGAACATGGGCCAGTGTCAAGGGCCCTGTGCTGTGGGTGCTGGCCACTAGGAGAGAGCTGGGAACATGGACCAGGGCCCAGGGCCCTGTGCTGTGGGTGCTGGCCACTAGCAGAGAGTTGAAAACACGGACCAGGGCCGGGCCCAGGGCCCCGTGCTGTGGGTGCTGGCCACCAACAGAGAGTTGGGAGCATGGACCAGGGTCAGGGGCCCTGTGCTGTGGGTGCTGGCCACCAGCAGAGAGTTGGGAACATGGACCAGGGTCAGGGGCCCCGTGCTGTGGGTGCTGGCCACAAGCAGAGAGCTGGGAACATGGACCAGGGTCAAGGGCCCCGTGCTGTGGGTGCTGGCCACCAGCAGAGAGCTGGGAACATGGATCAGGGTCAAGGGCCCCGTGCTGTGGGTGCTGGCTACCAGCAAAGAGCTGGGAACACGGACCAGGGTCAGGGGCCATGTGCTGTGGGTGCTGGCCACTAGCAGAGAGTTGGGAACATGGACCAGGGTCAAGGGCCCTGTGCTGTGGGTGCTGGCCACTAGCAGAGAATTGGGAACACGGACCAGGGTCAGGGGCCATGTGCTGTGGGTGCTGGCCACCAACAGAGTTGAGAATACGGACCAGGGCCCAGGGCCCTATGCTGTGGGTGCTGGCCACCAACAGAGAGTTGAGAACACGGACCAGGGCCGGGCGCAGGGCCCTATGCTGTGGGTGCTGGCCACCAACAGAGAGTTGGGAACATGGACCAGGGTCAAGGGCCCTGTGCTGTGGGTGCTGGCCACCAGCAGAGAGATGGGAACATGGACCAGGGTCAAGGGACTTGTGCTGTGGGTGCTGGCCCCTAGCAGAGTGCTGGGAACATGGACCAGGGCCCTGTGCTGTGGGTGCTGGCCACTAGCAGAGAGTTGGGAACATGGACCAGGGTCAAGGGCCCTGTGCTGTGGGTGCTGGCCACAAGCAGAGAGTTGGGGACATGGACCACGGTCAGGGGCCCTGTGCTGTGGGTGCTGGCCACTAGCAGAGAGCTGGGAACATGGACCAGGGACAGGGGCCCTGTGCTGTGGGTGCTGGCCACCAGCAGAGGGTTGGGAACATGGACCAGGGTCAAGGGCCCTGTGCTGTGGGTGCTGGCCACCAGCAGAGGGTTGGGAACATGGACCAGGGTCAAGGGCCCCGTTCTTTGGGTGCTGGCCACCAGCAGAGAGCTGGGAACATGGACCAGGGTCAAGGGCCCGTGCTGTGGGTGCTGGCCACTAGCAGAGAGTTGGGAACATGGACCAGGGTCAAGGGCCCCGTGTTGTGGGTGCTGGCCACTAGCAGAGAGTTGGGACATGGACCAGGGTCAAGGGCCCCGTGCTGTGGGTGCTGGCCACCAGCAGAGACCTGGGAACATGGACCAGGGTCAAGGGCCCTGTGCTGTGGGTGCTGGCCACCAGCAGAGGGTTGGGAACATGGACCAGGGTCAAGGGCCCCGTGCTTTGGGTGCTGGCCACCAGCAGAGAGCTGGGAACATGGACCAGGGTCAAGGGCCCCGTGCTGTGGGTGCTGGCCACTAGCAGAGAGTTGGGAACATGGACCAGGGTCAAGGGCCCCGTGCTGTGGGTGCTGGCCACTAGCAGAGAGTTGGGAACATGGGCCAGGGTCAAGGGCCCCGTGCTGTGTGTGCTGGCCACCAGCAGAGAGTTGGGAACATGGACCAGGGCCCTGTGCTGTGGGTGCTGGCCACCAGCAGAGGGTTGGGAACATGGACCAGGGTCAAGGGCCCTGTGCTGTGGGTGCTGGCCACCGGCAGAGAGCTGGGAACGTGGACCAGGGCCCAGGGCCCCGTGCTGTGGGTGCTGGCCACCAACAGAGAGCTGGGAACACGGACCAGGGACAAGGGCCCCGTGCTGTGGGTGCTGGCCACCAACAGAGAGCTGGGAACACGGACCAGGGTCCAGGGCCCTGTGCTGTGGGTGCTGGCCACCAGCAGAGAGTTGGGAACACGGACCAGGGACAAGAGCCCCGTGCTGTGGGTGCTGGCCACCAACAGAGAGCTGGGAACACGGACCAGGGCCGGGCCAAGGGCCCTGTGCTGTGGGTGCTGGCCACCAACAGAGAGCTGGGAACACGGACCAGGGTCCAGGGTCCTGTGCTGTGGGTGCTGGCCACCAGCAGAGAGTTGGGAACACGGACCAGGGACAAGGGCCCCGTGCTGTGGGTGCTGGCCACCAACAGAGAGCTGGGAACACGGACCAGGGCCGGGCCAAGGGCCCTGTGCTGTGGGTGCTGGCCACCAACAGAGAGCTGGGAACATGGACCAGGGTCAAGGGCCCTGTGCTGTGGGTGCTGGCCACCAGCAGAGAGTTGGGAACACGGACCAGGGTCAAGGGCCCCGTGCTGTGGGTGCTGGCCACTAGCAGAGAGTTGGGAACATGGGCCAGGGTCAAGGGCCCCGTGCTGTGTGTGCTGGCCACCAGCAGAGAGTTGGGAACACGGACCAGGGACAAGGGCCCCGTGCTGTGGGTGCTGGCCACCAACAGAGAGCTGGGAACACGGACCAGGGCCGGGCCAAGGGCCCTGTGCTGTGGGTGCTGGCCACCAACAGAGAGTTGGGAACACGGACCAGGGACAAGAGCCCCGTGCTGTGGGTGCTGGCCACCAACAGAGAGCTGCCACAAGGGATGGTCAGAGGTCCGACCCTGCAGCCAACGCCCCCCACTGATCACGCCCCCCAGTGCTCATCGGAGGTTGGCCGCCAACAGGGGCACTTTTTGCCGCATAATTTAAATAACCACTCCACATAATTTGGTCCCTCGTGTTGCATAATTCTAGTAGCCCCGACAATGGTAAAGCTCTTCGGAGAGGTTGGTGTGCTGATGAAAACCACATTTCACAGGGAATTGTGAAATATGTTCCATTGAGACAAACAAATTAATGATTGAAAACAGTGTAAGAATTGATGAGGGGGGGGGGACAACCAGGGCAAGGTTAGGGGGGGTCAGGAATAACTGGTGTGAAGTGGGGTCAGGAAGGCAAGGACCACAGGTACTGCTGAGACGAGAGAAAGAGGGCAGGGAGTGAAAAAGAGGGGTAAGGGGGACTGTGGAGGAAATATGGACGGAGAGCGGAATAAAGTCAGCAAAAAAGAGAGGGGGGGGGGGGAGGGGGCGCAGAAACCACTGAATTGGGAGAGACCTGGAGGGGAGAGCAGGGAGAGCAGGAACTGCTAGGGGACGGCGGAGGGAACCAGGGAACATACTGCTGAGGGAAGAGAGGGGAAGAGAACAGGGCAACTGCTAAGGAAAGTGGGGCGGGGCAGAGAACAAGGCAACTGCTGAGGAAAGTTGGGCGGGGGGGGGACAAGGCAACTGCTGAGGAAAGAGTGGAAGCAGAGAACAGGGCAATTCCTAGGCGAAGAGGTGGCAGAAAACTGGGCACCTGCTGAGGAAAGAGGGGGCAGAAAACTGGGCACCTGCTGAGGAAAGAGGGGGCAGAAAACTGGGCACCTGCTGAGGAAAGAGGGGGGCACAGAATAGGTCAACTGGGGGGGGGAAGGGGGTAGAGAACAGGGCAACTGGTGAAAAAAGAGGGGGGCAACTGGTGAAAAAAGAGGGGGAGCAGAGAACAGCATAACTGCTGAGGAAGAGGGGGCAGAAACCAGGGCATATGGTGAAAAAATATGGGGAGCAGAGAACAGGACAACTGCTGAAGAAAGAGGAAGGTAGAGAACGGGGCCACTGCTGAGTGAAGGGGGACACAGAACAAAAGGCACTGCTGAGGAAAAGAGGGGGGCGGAAAACAGGGCAACTGCTGAGCGAAGAAAGGCAGCAAAGAGAGCAGGTGCTGGTTTTCCATGGAACAACCCCCCCCCGAATACCCGCCCCACCCTCGCTAAACTCATACCTGTGGCATTTACTGGGCTTCCGAGCGCCCAGGGCCCCAGTGAGGTCACCTTGAACTAGCGCCAGGAAGTGGCTGCATGCCTGAGAGGCACGCGAGGGGCACGTGCAGCATTGGGGGGGGAGGGGGGGAGGCAGGGCCCTGCTGACCACCCACCCAGCCAAAGCCCTTGACCTGGGATCCCGTACCCCCTCCAGCACCCTGCACTGGGGTCCGAGAAGCACAGGCCTACACTGGGGAAAGCTCACCCCCACCAGCCACCCCAGGGACAGTTCACCCCCACAGCCCCCCCCCCAGACACAGCTCACCCCCACCAGACATAGCTCACCCCCACCAGCCACCCCAGGGACAGTTCACCCCCACAAGCCCCCCCCAGACACAGCTCACCCCCACCAGCCACCCCAGGGACAGTTCACCCCCACAGCCCCCCCCCCCAGACATAGCTCACCCCCACCAGCCACTCCAGGGACAGTTCACTCCCACAGCCCCCCCCAGACACAGCTCACCCCCACCAGCCACCCCAGGGACAGTTCACCCCCACAGCCCCCCCCCAGACATAGCTCACCCCCACCAGCCACTCCAGGGACAGTTCACTCCCACAGCCCCCCCCAGACACAGCTCACCCCCACCAGCCACTCCAGGGACAGTTCACTCCCACAGCCCCCCCCAGACACAGCTCACCCCACCAGCCACCCCAGGGACAGTTCACCCCCACAGCCCCCCCCCCCCAGACACAGCTCACCCCCACCAGCCACCCCAGGGACAGTTCACCCCCACAGCCCCCCCCCAGACACAGCTCACCCCCACTAGCCACCCCAGGGACAGTTCACCCCCACAGCCCCCCCCAGACACAGCTCACCCCCACTAGCCACCCCAGGGACAGTTCACTCCCACAGCCCCCCCCCCCCAGACACAGCTCACCCCCACGAGCCATCCCAGGGACAGTTCACCCCCACAGCTCCCCCCCCCCAGACATAGCTCACCCCCACCAGCCACCCCAGGGACAGTTCACCCCAACAGCCCCCCCCAGACACAGCTCACCCCCACCAGCCACCCCAGGGACAGTTCACTCCCACAGCCCCCCCCAGACACAGCTCACCCCCACCAGCCACCCCAGGGACAGTTCACCCCCACAGCCCCCCCCCCCAGACATAGCTCACCCCCACCAGCCACTCCAGGGACAGTTCACTCCCACAGCCCCCCCCAGACACAGCTCACCCCCACCAGCCACCCCAGGGACAGTTCACCCCCACAGCTCCCCCCCCCCCCAGACATAGCTCACCCCCCACCAGCCACCCCAGGGACAGTTCACTCCACAGCCCCCCCCAGACACAGCTCACCCCCACCAGCCACCCCAGGGACAGTTCACCCCCACAGCCCCCCCCCAGACACAGCTCACCCCCACTAGCCACCCCAGGGACAGTTCACTCCCACAGCCCCCCCCAGACACAGCTCACCCCCACCAGCCACCCCAGGGACAGTTCACCCCCACAGCCCCCCCCCCCAGACACAGCTCACCCCCACCAGCCACCCCAGGGACAGTTCACCCCACAACACCCCCCCCAGACATAGCTCACCCCACCAGCCACCCCAGGGACAGTTCACTCCACAGCCCCCCCCCCCCAGACACAGCTCACCCCCACCAGCCACCCCAGGGACAGTTCACCCCCACAGCCCCCCCCAGACACAGCTCACCCCCACCAGCCACCCGAGGGACAGTTCACCCACACAGCCCCCCCCAGACACAGCTCACCCCCACCAGCCACCCCAGAGACAGTTCACCCCACAGCCCCCCCCCAGACACAGCTCACCCCCACCAGCCACCCCAGGGACAGTTCACCCCCACAGCCCCCCCCCAGACACAGCTCACCCCCACTAGCCACCCCAGGGACAGTTCACCCCCACAGCCCCCCCCCCCCCCCAGACATAGCTCACCCCCACCAGCCACCCCAGGGACAGTTCACCCCCACAGCCCCCCCCAGACACAGCTCACCCCCACCAGCCACCCCAGGGACAGTTCACCCCCACAGCCCCCCCCCCCAGACACAGCTCACCCCCACCAGCCACCCCAGGGACAGTTCACCCCACAGCCCCCCCCCCCAGACATAGCTCACCCCCACCAGCCACCCCAGGGACAGTTCACTCCCACAGCCCCCCCCAGACACAGCTCACCCCCACCAGCCACCCCAGGGACAGTTCACCCCCACAGCTCCCCCCCCCCCAGACATAGCTCACCCCCACCAGCCACCCCAGGGACAGTTCACTCCCACAGCCCCCCCCAGACAGAGCTCACCCCCACCAGCCACCCCAGGGACAGTTCACCCCCACAGCTCCCCCCCCCCCCAGACATAGCTCACCCCCACCAGCCACCCCAGGGACAGTTCACTCCCACAGCCCCCCCCCCAGACACAGCTCACCCCCACCAGCCACCCCAGGGACAGTTTCACCCCCACAGCCCCCCCCAGACACAGCTCACCCCCACCAGCCACCCCAGGGACAGTTCACCCCCCACAGCCCCCCCCCCAGACATAGCTCACCCCCACCAGCCACCCCAGGGACAGTTCACTCCCACAGCCCCCCCCCAGACACAGCTCACCCCCACCAGCCACCCCAGGGACAGTTCACCCCCACAGCCCCCCCCAGACACAGCTCACCCCCACCAGCCACCCCAGGGACAGTTCACCCCCACAGCCCCCCCCCCCCAGACATAGCTCACCCCTACCAGCCACCCCAGGGACAGTTCACTCCCACAGCCCCCCCCAGACAGAGCTCACCCCCACCAGCCACCCCAGGGACAGTTCACTCCCACAGCCCCCCCCAGACACAGCTCACCCCCACCAGCCACCCCAGGGACAGTTCACCCCCCACAGCCCCCCCCCCAGACATAGCTCACCCCCACCAGCCACCCCAGGGACAGTTCACTCCCACAGCCCCCCCCCAGACACAGCTCACCCCCACCAGCCACCCCAGGGACAGTTCACCCCCACAGCCCCCCAGACAGCTCACCCCCACCAGCCACCCCAGGGACAGTTCACCCCCACAGCCCCCCCCCCCAGACATAGCTCACCCCCACCAGCCACCCCAGGGACAGTTCACTCCCACAGCCCCCCCCAGACAGAGCTCACCCCCACCAGCCACCCCAGGGACAATTCACTCCCACAGCCCCCCCCAGACACAGCTCACCCCCACCAGCCACCCCAGGGACAGTTCACCCCCACAGCCCCCCCCAGACACAGCTCACCCCCACTAGCCACCCCAGGGACAGTTCACCCCCACAGCCCCCCCCCCCCAGACATAGCTCACCCCCACCAGCCACCCCAGGGACAGTTCACTCCCACAGCCCCCCCCAGACACAGCTCACCCCCACCAGCCACCCCAGGGACAGTTCACCCCCACAGCCCCCCCCCCAGACACAGCTCACCCCCCACCAGCCACCCGAGGGACAGTTCACCCACACAGCCCCCCCCCAGACACAGCTCACCCCCACCAGCCACCCCAGGGACAGTTCACCCCACAGCCCCCCCCCCCCAGACAAAGCTCACCCCCCCCAGACAAAGCTCACCCCAGGGACAGTTCACCCCCAAAGCCCCCCCCCCCCAGACACAGCTCACCCCACCAGCCACCCCAGACACAGCTCACCCCTACCAGCCACCCCAGGGAGAAGTGGAGAAGTGTGGCACAATGGTTAGAGCGGCAGACCCTGATGCAGAGATCTGGCCTGGGACCAGGGTTCAATACCCACCTCAGTGAGTCTTGGGGCTCAATTCCCTTGGACCAGATAATTCTCGCCTCAGTGCCTAATCTAATTAATGGGTCCCACTCTGTAACTCTGGGCAATAGCTTGCTTAATTTCCACAATGGCCCTGACAGCGCTTGGATGCCTGGCTTCACCCTGGACTGTCCAGGAGTGGGCGCCTCACAGGGAAAAGCCAGGAGGGTTCCACAGTGGTATGCGTACAGTGACTTGAGACCCTAATGGGCGAGTAGTGCGCTACACAAGTGTGAAGTTTACAGCTTTACAGTTCACCCCCACAGCCCATCCAGAGGCAGCCACCCAGAGACAGCTCACCCCACAAGCCCCCCTGAGACAACTCACCCCCACCAGCTGGCCCCACAGAGATAGCTCATCCCCACCAGCCCCCCCAGACACAGCTCACCCACACCAGGGACAGTTCACCCCCACAGCCCCACCCCCACAGAGACAGCTCACCCCCACCAGCCACCCCAGGGACAGTTCACTCCCAGAGACCGCTCACCTCTACCAGCCCCTCCAGAGACAGGTCACCACCACCCCCCCCTATGTTTTTATGAGGGTGGTGAGCTCTTGCAGTGTTAGGTGGCATTATGAGGGTGGTAGCCTCTTGCAGTGTTAGGTACACATTATGAGAGTGGTCAGCTCTTGCAGTGTTAGGTGAGATTATGAGGGTGGCCGGCTCTTTCAGTGTTAGGTGACACTATGAGGGTGAGAGGGCTCTCGCAGTGTTAGGTGGCATTATGAGGGTGGTTGGCTCTTGCAGTGTTAGGTGGCATTATGAGGGTGGTTGGCTCTTGCAGTGTTAGGTGCCATTATGAAGGTGGTCAGCTCTTCCAGTGTTAGGTGGCATTATGAGGGTGGTCGGCTTTTGCAGTGTTAGGTGTAAATTATGAGGGTGGTCGGCTCTTTCAGTGTTAGGTGTAAATTATGACGGTGGTCAGCTCTTGCAGTGTTAGGTGGCATTATGAGGGTGGTAGCCTCTTGCAGTGGTAGGTGGCATTATGAGGGTGGTAGCCTCTTGCAGTGTTAGGTATAAATTATGAGGGTGGTCGGCTCTTGCAGTGTTAGGTGAGATTATGAGGGTGGTTGGCTCTTGCAGTGTTAGGTGGCATTATGAGGGTGGTCAGCTCTTGCAGTTTTGGGTGACATTATGAGCGTGGTCGGCTCTTTCAGTGTTAGGTGACACTATGAGGATGACAGGGCTCTTGCAGTGTTAGATGGCATTATGAGGGTGGTCGGCTCTTGCAGTTTTGGGTGACATTATGAGGGTGGTCGGCTCTTGCAGTGTTAGATGGCATTATAAGGGGGGTCGGCTCTTGCAGTGTTAGGTGGCATTATGAGGGTGGTCGGCTCTTGCAGTGTTAGGTGAGATTATGAGGGGGGTCGGCTCTTGCAGTGTTAGGTGGCATTATGACGGGGTCGGCTCTTGCAGTGTTAGGTGGCATTATAAGGGTGGTCGGCTCTTGCAGTGTTAGGTGAGATTATTAGGGGGGTCGGCTCTTGCAGTGTTAGATGGCATTATGAGGGTGGTCGGCTCTTGCAGTTTTCGGTGACATTATGAGGGTGGTCGGCTCTTGCAGTGTTAGGTGCCATTATGAGGGGGTCGGCTCTTGCAGTGTTAGGTGGCATTATGAGGGTGGTCAGCTCTTGCAGTGTTAGGTGAGATTATGAGGGGGGTCGGCTCTTGCAGTGTTAGATGGCATTATGAGGGTGGTCGGCTCTTGCAGTTTTCGGTGACATTATGAGGGTGGTCGGCTCTTGCAGTGTTAGATGGCATTATGAGGGTGGTCGGCTCTTGCAGTGTTAGGTGAGATTATGAGGGGGGTCGGCTCTTGCAGTGTTAGGTGAGATTATGAGGGTGGTTGGCTCTTGCAGTGTTAGGTGGCATTATGAGGGTGGTCGGCTCTTTCCGTGTCTTCACTTCCTAGTCTGCAGTCTCGTGGTGTCCTGGTTGCAGGTGCCCAGAGAACAACCAGAGATGGTGAGCTGGTCTGCAATATCAGCCGGGGTGCTGGTGGTGATGGCTTTGTAAATGATTAGTTAGTGATGAAGATGGTGGGGTTGGCAAGGGAAGCCAATGAATTTTCAGCAGAGTGTGATGTGATCATATTACTTCTGCCTCTGGATGAGACGCGCTGCAGCGTGTAGGATGCCCCTAAGGGGTGCCAGTGTGGAGCCTGCGAGGTCACGGAACAGGCATTACCACCATTGAGATGCAAGAGTAGTTATAAGAGAGTTGGTAGGGGCATCTTTGTCCTTCTGGCAATGTGTTCTTCGAGGGAGAGGTTGGTGTCCAGCATTTGGTGAGCATTGGGGTTTGGACCCATCAGGTTTCAGGTCTTTGAGCCAGGTTTGTTTTGTATCTTGTTTGTTGTTCTTGGCAACTAATAGAAATGTCATGTTTGGGTCGAGCTTCGGGTCGGCGCTGGACACCCAAGTCTCGTTGGTGTGCAGGAAGTGTCTGAGCCTTGGGACCTCTGAAGCCGAGGAGACTTCCAAGCAGAGTTGTGCATCATCGGCATATTGATGAATCTTGTTGCTGTTTATGTGACCACCAAACCGCTCCATGTAAAGGCTGAAGATGAGAGGAGACTGCACGGAACCCGAGGAGACGCTACACACGATCGGGATCTTTTGTGCCCCGGAGGTTCCCATGTGAACAAGCTGATGTCACTTGGAAAGAACATGTTTCAGCATTTCTGCTACACTTCTCCAGGTTTCTGAAGTCTCCGTGGGATTAAAGAAGATTATTCCAGAAGGTCAGGCGTTGACCTATGAAGCCTTTGCTGCCACAGACTGGTTGGGTCCTTCTCCAAACTGCTACCAGAGTCAGCATTGCCACAGCCAGTGGGGTGGGTGGACTGAAAGCCGATAGACATCTATGTCTTGGTATCTGTAGAGTGCAAACCTAACTCAAGAACGGTGAACAGGGGGCATAGATCCTTCGAAGATTCAGGTTCTGGGAAAAGGTCAAGGGTAGACTGTTGGTTCAAAGATGGCCCTTGTGATTCATAGACAGAAAGGAGAAAATATGTCGAAAGAATACCCGCATGAAAGAAATATCTTATTTCTCACATTAGCTAACAAATCTATCATCCATAAAGACACCCGAACATCTCCCAGGGACACAGGCTGAGAACAAACTGCCAGAGAGGGTGGCCACAATTTGCTAAACCAAACTTTGAAAGAATTGTGGATAGTCGGAATGTACCATCTGGCAGGGGTGAGCCTGAGGCAGTTCAATGAGAGTCGCTACCAGACTTTGGCCCTGATGAAGCGCTCGGAGGACGTGTTACTCCGTCACAACGCTGACGGATATCCCGTCCAGCAAAATCTAAATCCCATTATATTCTATGGGATTTCGATTTTGGCGGGTGGGATATACGTCACAGTTGTGATGGAGTAAACCGTCGGCTGAGTTCTAAATCAGGTTCTTTGTCCAAAGCCAGCGAGGGTTCCAAATATTCATTGAAAGTTGAGTATCATCTGTGTGCATGAAGAACCAGGTGGGCAGGGTGGCAGGGGGCGGGAAGGGGCTGCAATAGATAAAATAGCAAAAGTGAGTGGGGGACCCTTAGGTACACAGGAAGCGGTCTAGGAGCTTATGGGAAAGGTCAAACAAGCATCATCCGAGCCCTAGAGGGTACCACTAATGGCCGCCAAGAGAGTCAGCAGTATCCGGGCTCCACCACCATCAACTACCATCTTAAATCCATCCAACACAGAGGCCATCCCACCCCTGCCCTGCCTCCAGGGTGGGATCCAGGGTGCCTGGATCAAGCAGCAGGTTGCCCGCCCTGAATGTTCAACAGAGCGAAGGAAACTCTCAGAAAATGAGTCCAAGATTTGAAGGTTCAAGAAGATGTTTGGTTCTAAGTCCCTTCTGTTGTACCACAGAAGTTTAACAAAAAGAAAACTTACAATTGCTCCTTCTCCGGTCGAGCCCCTAGAATTTGGAATGCATTTCCACCTGAAATCAGAGCAAACCCCTCGACTACCGCATTCAAAAATGAATTTAAATTTCTTCTGCTGAACAGGCGTCTTTAATAGTCGCCCCCTCGCTGCTCAGGCTGTTACCCATCCTGCGGGCTCCTCTCCATGCTGCCTCTAGTACACCGAGTGCTTTATTTCATCTATATTTCTGCTTTGCTTATTCCTTATTTCATTTCTCCCTGTATGTGTATCCGGTATGGTATTTTGTACAGTGCTCTGATGCCCAGATGGGTCATGTCAGCACTATATAAAACTCGTCTAATAAATAATCATATAAATTAAATAAATAAACATGGGGCAGGATTGCCTAGCCTGGTGCATTCCTCTTCAAACTAATCACCGATTTGGCTGTCCTCGACATATATCTGGAAGTGTGAAAACGTAAATCTTGCCTGCACAATGTACATATACTCCTATGTAATAACTAGAGTAAGTGCATATGTAAATTAATGTATCATCTATTTAATCAAGTATGGATGTTGTTTCATAGTATTTGGAAGCTTCCTTTGCATTGCCTATGCTTGATCATTTTCTCAGCTCGAGTCAGCCTGGAAGCCATTGCACTCAGAGCTGTACATTTGCACATTTCCTAGATGTGCAACTTGGTCCAGTGCTTCCTAGGGGAGATCATCTTGCCCCCTGTACATGAGAGAGGTTTTCACTGAGTAACACAGTTTCTGTCATGTGATTAAGCTCCATTGACTTGTATTGGGAAGACGGGTATGTATACCGGTCTAATTTTCTATGAATTGTAGTACTAGCTGACTACTTTCTAGAGAGAGCCCTGGTCATTTGAAATTACAGTTTTCTTTGCTCTTTTGCTGTGCAGCATTAAACACTAGTTGGAGATTAGGCTTCCAACATGTTGTCTCTTATTTTTGACAGAAGTGTGGCCTATGTTCCTCTTGGGCCTGCACCAGAGCTGCACAAATGTTGAATAGCTCGGATGAATGGAAGGGTCTTCAAAGCGCTGCATGTGACATCCTTGGTATGCTTGTTCCACAGAACCTACTCATACTTTTTATGTTTGGTTGAAGATAGCGCCTCACCAGGTGTCCTGGCCATTTGGGTAAAGCATCGTAGCCAGTCCAGAACCTCCCCAGATATCCTGATCCCTTACTCAAGCGATAATGGGGAGTCACCAGATCATCTGTCGCTGAGAGATCGGGGGTATCTGAAGGCTAGCAGATCATCACCCAAGGAGGAGAGGGGTTCACCAGACCTATGGAGGGGCTCCCAACCTTCAGGGGCTCCTGGTGCACCCAGAATGGCAGGAGGCATCTAACTGCCCAAGGACTTCCAGGTCCAATTCTTGACCCAGTCCAAAGGTAGCTGAATGCTACTTTGAGTGATGATATCATTTTTAAGGCTGTGACATCACTTTCTCTGTCACTGTGGTAAGGTGAAGTTATGCAAGTGACCGCATGGATGTCAGAGGTCAAAGGCCACGCACTGATGCCCTGTCGCATGGTAGGCTGCGGCCCAGGTGAAGCACTTTGTGCCATTCCCTCCCCCTATTTTTGGAAGAATGTTGCATTCTGAGTCCTATGTCCGCCTAAGAGTAGCTTTATATCGTCTGGACAGCGTAGTATTCAGATAAATTAACAAGCATTGGCAAAGCCGATAGGCTTTGTCATTGGCAGCTATTGGTTCTGGACAGCCTAGTGCCAGATAAATTAACAAGGATTGGGAAAGCCAGTAGGACTTGTCTTTGGTTGCGATTGGTTTTACAAGTGGCTTAGCCATGGTGTACAGCAACCCTGAGGTTTTGCAAAATAGCTAATAAAGAGAAAATTCATTTTTCAGGTGCGTGCACCAAGCATGTGCGAGCCTAGAAAATGATGCAAGAACTTTTTTTTTCGTTTTGTTTACTGATCTGAGTTGGATCAATATTTAAAAAGAAAGAAAGCAAGCCCCTGGGGGGAAGCAACACGTGGGGCTGGAATCAGGGAGAGTGGAGAGGGGGAAGCAACGCAAGGGTGCAGAGAGGGAAGTAAACAGAGAGAAATGTGGAGCGAGGGAAAGCAAAGTGCCAACAGAGTGCGCAAAGTTGGGCTGGGAGGGAGACAGCTGGAAAACACATGCACTCCAGTGGCATACTTACACTAACATAAATAAAGCAGCCCCTGAAACGTGAGCAGTGGAAGGTCATGAATACAGCATTTAAGCCCCAAGTGAGGGTCAAACGCATGAAGAGGAAGTAAAACTCACGCAAGATAACAAATCAGAGACAAGCAAATGAGAGTCACAATGAAGTCAACCAATGGTAAGCAGTGGGCAGCCTCTGTGACTGCCGACGCAAAGCATGCTACACGCATGTGATATCAATGGTGCAGTGTTTGCAGCCTCTGTGACTGCCGACGCAAAGCATGCTACACGCATGTGATATCAATAGTCAGTGTTTGCAGCCTCTGTGACTGCCGACGCAAAGCATGCTACAAGCATGTGTGTTTGCAGCCTCTATGACTGCCGACGCAAAGCATGCTGCAAGCATGTGATATCAATAGTGCAGTGTTTGCAGCCTCTGTGACTGCCGACGCAAAGCATGCTGCAAGCATATGATATCAATAGTGCAGTGTTTGCAGCCTCTGTGACTGTCGACGCAAAGCATGCTACACGCATGTGATATCAATAGTGCAGTGTTTGCAGCCTCTGTGACTGCCGACGCAAAGCATGCTACACGCATGTGATATCAATAGTGCAGTGTTTGCAGCCTCTGTGACTGCCGACGCAAAGCATGCTACACGCATGTGATATCAATAGTGCAGTGTTTGCAGCCTCTGTGACTGCCGACGCAAAGCATGCTACAAGCATGTGTGTTTGCAGCCTCTATGACTGCCGACGCAAAGCATGCTGCAAGCATGTGATATCAATAGTGCAGTGTTTGCAGCCTCTGTGACTGCCGACGCAAAGCATGCTACACGCATGTGATATCAATAGTGCAGTGTTTGAAGCCTCTGTGACTGCCGACGCAAAGCATGCTACAAGCATGTGTGTTTGCAGCCTCTATGACTGCCGACGCAAAGCATGCTGCAAGCATGTGATATCAATAGTGCAGTGTTTGCAGCCTCTGTGACTGCCGACGCAAAGCATGCTGCAAGCATGTGATATCAATAGTGCAGTGTTTGCAGCCTCTGTGACTGTCGACGCAAAGCATGCTACACGCATGTGGTATCAATAGTGCAGTGTTTGCAGCCTCTGTGACTACCCAGGTAAAGCATGCTACAAGCATGTGATATCAATAGTGCAGTGTTTGCAGCCTCTGTGACTGCCGACGCAAAGCATGCTACACGCATGTGGTATCAATAGTGCAGTGTTTGCTGACGCTCATCACATGAAATAAATAGTGCAGTGTTTACAAATTGTGCCCCTCTTGATACTGAGCATGTGATACAATTAGTGCACTGTTTACAGATTGTATATCTGTTGATATTAAGCATGTGATACAATTAGTTCAGTGTTTACAGGCTGTGCCCCTGTTGATACTAAGCCTATTATATCAATAGTGCAGTGTTTACAGTCTGAGCTCCAGTTGATACTGAGCATGTGTTACAAATAGTGCAGTGTTTACAGTCTGTGCCCCTGTTGATACTAAGCCTATTATATCAATAGTGCAGTGTTTACAGTCTGAGCTCCAGTTGATACTGAGCATGTGATACAAACAGTGCAGTGTTTACAGTCTGTGCTCCTGTTGATACTAAGCATGTGATACAAGCAGTGCAGTGTTTACAGTCTGTGCTCCTGTTGATACTGAGCACGTGATACAACAGTGCAGTGTTTACAGTCTGTGCTCCTGTTGATACTGAGCATGTGATACAAACAGTGCAGTGTTTACAGTCTGTGCTCCTGTTGATACTAAGCATGTGATACAACAGTGCAGTGTTTACAGTCTGTGCTCCTGTTGATACTGAGCACGTGATACAACAGTGCAGTGTTTACAGTCTGTGCTCCTGTTGATACTAAGCACGTGATACAAACAGTGCAGTGTTTACAGTCTGTGCTCCTGTTGATACTAAGCATGTGATACAACAGTGCAGTGTTTACAGTCTGTGCTCCTGTTGATACTGAGCACGTGATACAACAGTGCAGTGTTTACAGTCTGTGCTCCTCTTGATACTAAGCACGTGATACAACAGTGCAGTGTTTACAGTCTGAGCTCCAGTTGATACTGAGCATGTGATACAAATAGTGCAGTGTTTACAGTCTGTGCTCCTCTTGATATTAAGCAAGAGATGTTAATAGTGCAGCCTTTACAGAGGCCATGGTGCAGATAGTGCACTTCACACCAGTCCTTACGTTCACCTACACCAAGGCCATGGTGCAGATAGTGCAGTATTTACACCAGTTCTTATGTTCACCTACACCAAGGTCATGGTGGAAATAGTGCAGTGTTTACACCAGTTCTTATGTTCACCTACACCGAGGCCACAGTATAGATAGTGCAGTGTTTACACCAGTCTTTAGGTTCACCTACACCGAGGCCATGGTGCAGATAGTGAAGTGTTAACACCAGTCCTTACGTTCACCTACACCGTGGCCATGGTGGAAATAGTGCAGTGTTTACACCAGTTCTTACGTTCACCTACACCGAGGCCATGGTACAGATAGTGCAGTGTTTACACCAGTCTTTAGGTTCACCTACACCGAGGCCATGGTGCAGATAGTGAAGTGTTTACACCAGTCCTTACGTTCACCTACACCGAGGCCATGGTACAGATAGTGCAGTGTTTACACCAGTCCTTAGGTTCACCTACACCGAGGCCATGGTGCAGATAGTGCAGTGTTTACACCAGTCCTTACGTTCACCTACACCGAGGCCATGGTGCAGATAGTGCAGTGTTTACACCAGTCCTTACGTTCACCTACACCGTGGCCATGGTGGAAATAGTGCAGTGTTTCCTCTGCCTCCATATAGAATATGATACACACATAGTTGTTGGACCTGACTACACTAACAATGAAGTGCAAACAGTGCAGATTTTGCAACTTGTCGCATTATTTACAATGCGCACATGATGCACGGCACATCTGGCTTCCAGGGCTGTCTGAGCGGCGTCTGCGAGTAGCTGTGAGTACTTGTGAGTACTGTCGGACCTGCGCACCCGGGGCCACATTTATCATAGGATTGCGTGGTATTTGCATCACCTTGTGTGACGCAATGGCAACGCAATCCTTAAGTCAGATTTACCACGCCATGCAAGGCCACCTTGGTAAACCTGGAGTAACACGTCACTTGCTCGTGTTACTCTAAGCCTGGAGGGCGTTCCATGGGTGGAGCGTGGGCGGTCTCACCCATCCACCCGTGGATTTGACCTCCCTCCCAGATTTACCATTAGTGTTAGACCTGGGAATGCATCAGAATTGGGCGCCTTCTCACCAGAGGTGGGGGGGATCTTCATTCCTCCTGGTTGTTTCCTCTTTCCAGGTGCTGCTTTGTTCAAGAGCAGGCGCTGTAACATGGCGCCGAGAGTGGCGCGCACGAGTACTTTGTGGAGGTGACCCTAAGTGCAGCCTCCGGGGCGCACGGGGGGCGCCCTGTCCCCGGGGGGTGGTGTACTCCACCAGGGGAGGGCCTGTGCAGGGCACCCTGTACCCTTGCACTTGTGGGTACCTTCACATCTGTTAGGGGTGGGGGAGCCCCAGGAGGGGCAGGGCAGCCTTTTGTTTACACAACACACAGGCCAGTCTCAGAGCAGCGCAACCAGCTGCCATGTAGCGCCTTGGCAATGAACTTTCCTTTCAAGGGCGCTAGACAGGGGTCTGTTTGGATGGTCTCGGGGGGGGGGGGGAGCGAACCTTGGCACGGAGGAGCCACAGCAAGAAGGAGCTCTTGATGTTCCACCAGAACTGAGGGTGCACTGAGCGTAGGACACCCCAACCCAGGACCCAGGGACTCGCGCTTTACCCCAGTATCTTCCTCTTTTCGCCGCTTTGGCTCTCCCGCTCATCCAGCGCTCCTCCTCCACCCCTCGGGCGCCCTCCACGTGGCACGGGCTCACTTACCCCTTGTCTCGGTCAGTCGCGCCTTTCTGGGGTGCCCCTCGGCTTCTCTGGGGGAGCTCAGCCTCCTCCTCAGGCCACAAGACACGAGTTCTAAAGCTCTGCTCTCGGGCTTCGAGACGCTAGTCCAAAGATTCCAGCGCAGGGCTTCCAAGTGCTGTATGTGGGTTTGGTCAGACTTCCAGGCGCTGTCAAATTGCGATGCTTCACAGGCTCTGTAATGTTTCCAGGAGCTGTTTTTGTAGCTGGGTCTGTTGAAGGCTTCGAGGCGCTAGTGGGGATGCTTCCAGCTTTCCACGCGAGAACCTCCTGCACACCTTGAGTGGTGCTTTGAGGCGCTGTTCACGGTGCCCCAGGTCTCTGTATCAGCTTCCAAGCGCTGCCTGCGTGTTTCCTATCAAGGGCAATGCAGCGGCTTCGAGGCGCTCCTTCTGTACTCTGTGCTGGGTGTGCAGGGCGCCTGCTGCCATGCGGCCTTTTCAGAGACAGGACGTAGCGAAAGGAAAAAGAAAAAAAAGAGTGCGAGAGAGGAGTGAAAGAAGGGGGCGGCCCCTAGAAGCCGCGCTTCTTTATAAGGGCAGGCGGGGGGCCGGGGCGGCACAGGGCGCGCCCCGTGGCACAGCCCACGGCGCAGGGAGACCCCCAGGGACCGTTCAGGCAGCGAGGGGGAACGGAGCACTCGGGGGTCTCGGAGCACTCTGGGGGGGGGGGCTCACACTCCAGGTGAGGGTAGATCCCCCGGGGGTCACCGGACCAGGGGGCAGGTGACAGGTGGCCGAGCCGCCGGCGGGGGTGGGAGGAGGCAACCGCGGGAGGGAGGGAGGAAGGAGGAATACATTGGAAATAAGATGAAAAGAAAGAAAGAAAAATAAGATGAATAGAAAGAAAGGACGAAAAAAACAAGAATTAGAAGAAAAAAAACTAAGAATTAGAAATAAGAAAAGAACAAAATAAACTGAGAATTAGAAATAAGATGACAAAGAAAGAAATTAAACTAACAATTAGAAATAGGATAATAAAGGAATAACTGAGAATTAGAAATAAGATCAAAATAAATAAAGAAATTCAAGAAACTAAGAATAAGAAATAAGAGGAAAAAAGAAAGGAAGAACGTAAGAAAGAAAGAAAAGCAAGACACTAAGAATTATAAATAAGTGGAAAAGACAAAAAGAACGAAAACAAATACAGTAACAAAGAACTAAAGTAAACAAGAGCAGAACTAAATAAAAATCAGCAAATAAGAAATACAAGTGGGTAGACTATCATGAACTAAAAGAGATGGGCAGAGCAAGATAGAACCAAAGGAAAAAAGAAAGATACAAAAGAAAGTAGAAAGCAAAATCCGGAACGGGAGAAATAACGAAAGAGAATATAAGGAATACAAATGGTAAAACGGAGAAAATTAGAAAGAACGAAGGGAACTAAAATAAACTTACGGTGGAAAAATAAACCCAATAAACGGAAGAAAAGGTTCAAAGAAAAGTGAAATATAAGGTCCCCGCGGTTCGAACATGCTGTGGAGACTGGCGCTAATTTTAGAGCTCACACGAAGGAGGTGAGACCGCAACAAGAGGTGTGAGCAACCTCAGCCAATCCGAGGGGCCGGACACACCCCGCCCCCTGCACGCCTCCCGCCACACCCAAGTGTGCACAGCTCAGGCGTGGCGGGAAACCGTGGTGTGACGCCCTTCGTGGTGTGCACCACCCCCCACTGGTGCACCCATGCCAACCCCCTGGTGTGCATCACCCACCACTCCTGTACCCATGCCAGCCCCCCGGTGTGCACCCCCACTCCTGTACCCATGCCAGCCCCCCGGTGTGCACCACCCCCTACTCCTGTACCCGTCCCAGCCCCCTGGTGCGCACCACTCCCACTCCTGTACCCATGCCAGCCCCATGGTGTGCACCACCCCCAATCCTGTACTAATCCCAGCCCATGGTGTGCACCACCCCCTACTCCTGTACCCGTCCCAGCCCCCTGGTGCGCACCACCCCCACTCCTGTACCCGTCCCAGCCCCCTGGTGTGCACCACCCCCCACTCCTGTACCCGTCCCAGCCCCCTGGTGCGCACCACCGCCACTCCTGTACCCATGCCACCCCCATGGTGTGCACCACCCACCACTGGTGTACTAATTCCAGCCCATGGTGTGCACACCCCACTCCTGTACCCATGCCAGCTCCCTGGTGTGACCACCCACCACTACTGTACACATGCCAGCCCCTTGGTGTGCACCACCCACCACTGGTGCACCATGCCAGCCCCCTGGTGTGCACCACCCACCACTCCTGTACCCATGCCAGCCCCCTGGTGTGCACCACCACCCATTCCTGTACCCATCCATCCAAGCGCCCTGGTGTACACCACCCACCACTACTGTACACATGCCAGCCCCTTGGTGTGCACCACCAACCACTGGTGCACCATGCCAGCCCCTTGGTGTGCACCACCCACCACTGGTGCACCATGCCAGCCCCCTGGTGTGCACCACCCACTACTAGTGCACCCATGCCAGCCCCCTAGTGTGAACCACCACCCATTCCTGTACCCATCCATCCAAGCGCCCTGGTGTGCACCACCCACCACTCCTGTATCCATCCCACCCCCCTGGTGTGCACCACGCACCACTCCTGTACCCATCCAAGCCCCATGGAGTGCACCACCCACTACTCCTGTACCCCCTGGTGTGCACCCCTCCACTCCTGTAACCATCCCGGCCCCCTGGTGTGCACAACCCACCACTCCTGTACCCATCCCAGCCCACTCCTATACCCATCCCAGCCCTCTGGTGTGCACCACCCACCACTCCTGCACCCATCCCAGCCCGCTGGCGTGCACCGTCCACCACTCTTGTACCCATCCCAGCCCCCTGGTGTGCACCTCCCCCAAATTCTGTACCCGGCCCAGCCCCCTGGTGTGCACCACCCTCCACTCCTGTACCTGTCCCAGCCCCTGGTGTGCACCCCCCCCCCACTCCTGTACCCATCCCAGATCCCTGGTGTGCACCACCCCCCACTCCTGTACCCATCCCAGCCCCCTGGTGTGCACCACCCCCCACTTCTGTACCTATCCCAGCCCCCTGGTGTGCACCAGCCCACTCTCCTGTACCCATCCCAGCCCCCTGGTGTGCACCACCCACCTCTCCTGTACCCATCCCAGCCCCCTGGTGTGCACCACGCCCCAATCCTGTACCCATCCGAGCCCCCAGGTGTGCACCACCCCCCACTCCTGTACCCGTTACAGTCCCCTGGTGTGCACCACCCCCCACTCCTGTACCCATCACAGCCTCCTGGTGTCCACCACCCACCTCTCCTGTACCCATCCCATCCCCCTGGTATGCACCACCCACCACTCCTGTACCCATCCAAGCCCCCTACAGTGCACCACCCACCGCTCCCGTACCTATCCCAGCCCCCTGGTGTGCACCACCCCCCACTCCTGCACCCATGCCAGCCCCCTGGTGTGCGCCACCACCCACTCCTGTACCCATCCCAGCCCCCAGGTGTGCACAACTCCCCACTCCTGTACCCATGCCAGCCCCCTGGTGTCCACCACCCACCTCTCCTGTACACATCCCAGCCCCTGGTGTCCACCACCCACCTCTCCTGTACACATCCCAGCCCCCTGGTGTGCACCACCCCCCACTTCTGTACCTATCCCAGCCCCCTGGTGTGCACCAGCCCCCTCTCCTGTACCCATCCCAGCCCCCTGGTGTGCACCACCCACCTCTCCTGTACCCATCCGAGCCCCCAGGTGTGCACCACCCCCCACTTCTGTACGTATCCCAGCGCCCTGGTGTGCACCAGCCCCCTCTCCTGTACCCATCCCAGCCCCCTGGTGTGCACCACCCACCACTCCTGTACCCATCCAAGCCCCCTACTGTGCACCACCCACCGCTCCCGTACCTATCCCTGCCCCCTGGTGTGCACCACCCCCCACTCCTGCACCCATGCCAGCCCCCTGGTGTGCACCACCACCCACTCCTGTACCTATCCCAGCCCCCTGGTGTGCACCAGCCCCCTCTCCTGTACCCATCCCAGCCCCCTGGTGTGCACCACCCACCACTCCTGTACCCATCCAAGCCCCCTACTGTGCACCACCCACCGCTCCCGTACCTATCCCTGCCCCCTGGTGTGCACCACCCCCCACTCCTGCACCCATGCCAGCCCCCTGGTGTGCGCCACCACCCACTCCTGTACCCATCCCAGCCCCCAGGTGTGCACAACTCCCCACTCCTGTACCCATGCCAGCCCCCTGGTGTCCACCACCCACCTCTCCTGTACACATCCCAGCCCCCTGGTGTCCACCACCCACCTCTCCTGTACCCATGCCAGCCCCCTGGTGTCCACCACCCACCACTCCTGCACCCATAACAGCCCCCTGGTGTGCACCACCCACTCCTCTACCCACCAGCCCCCTGGTGTGCACCATCTACCACTCCTACATCCATCCCAGCCCCCTGGTGTGCACCACCCACCACTGGTGCACCCATGCCAGCCCCCTGGTGTGCACCCCCCCCCACTCCTGTACCCATCACAGCCCCCTGGTGTGACCACCCACCACTCCTGTACCCATCCCATCCCCCTGGTATGCACCACCCACCACTCCTGTACCCATCCAAGCCCCCTACAGTGCACCACCCACCGCTCCCGTACCTATCCCAGCCCCCTGGTGTGCACCACCCCCCACTCCTGCACCCATGCCAGCCCCCTGGTGTGCGCCACCACCCACTCCTGTACCCATCCCCGCCCCCTGGTGTGCACCACCCACCTCTCCTGTACCCATGCCAGCCCCCTGGTTTGCACCACCCACCACTCCTGTACACATCCCAGCCCCCTGGTGTCCACCACCCACCTCTCCTGTACACATCCCAGCCCCCTGCTGTGCACCACCCCCCACTTCTGTACCTATCCCAGCCCCCTGGTGTGCACCAGCCCCCTCTCCTGTACCCATCCCAGCCCCCTGGTGTGCACCACCCACCTCTCCTGTACCCATCCGAGCCCCCAGGTGTGCACCACCCCCCACTCCTGTACCCGTTCCAGTCCCCTGGGGTGCACCACCCCCCACTCCTGTACCCATCACAGCCTCCTGGTGTGCACCACCCCCCCACACCTGTACCCATCCTAGCTCCCTGGTGTGCACCAACCCCCACTCCTGCGCCCATCACAGCCCCCTGATGTGCACCACCCCCACTCCTGTACCCATCCCCGCCCCATGGCGTGCACCATCCCCCACTCCTGTACCCATCCCAGCCCCTGGTGTGCACCATCCCCCACTCGTGTACCCATCCCAGCCCCTTGGTGTGCACCATCCACCTCTCCTGTACCCATCCCCGCCCCCTGGTGTGCACCACCCACCACTCCTGTACCCATCCCACCCCTTGGTGTGCACCACCCCCCACTCCTGTATCCATCCCAGCCCCTAGTGTGCACCACCCCCCACTCCTGTACCCATCCCAGCCCCCTGGTGTGCACCAGCCACCACTCCTGTACCCATGCCAGCCCCCTGGTGTGCACCCCCCACTCCTTTACCCATCCCAGCCAACTGGTGTGCACCACCCCCCACTCCTGTACCCATCCCAGCCCCCTGGTGTGCACCACCCACCTCTCCTGTACCCATCCCAGCCCCCTGGTGTGCACCACCCACCACTCCTGTATCCGTCCCAGCCCCCTGGTATGCACCACCCACCACTCCTGTACCCATCCCTGCCCCCTGGTGTACACCACCCCCCAGTCCTGTACCCATCCCAGCCCCCTGGTGTGCACCACCCCGACTCCTGTACCTATCCCAGCCCCCTGGTGTACACCTCCTCGCACTCTTGCACCCATCCCAGCCCCCTGGTGTGCACCACCCCCCCCACACCTGTACCCATCCCAGCCCCCTGGTGTGCACCAACCCCTGCGCCCATCACAGCCCCCTGGTGTGCACCACCCCCACTCCTGTACCCATCCCCGTCCCCCACTGGCGTGCACCATCCCCCACTCCTGTACCCATCCCAGCCCCTGGTGTGCACCATCCCCCACTCCTGTACCCATCCCAGCCCTTTGGTGTGCACCATCCACCACTCGTGTACCCATCCCAGCCCCATGGTGTGCACCATCCCCCACTCCTGTACCCATCCCAGCCCTCTGGTGTGCACCACCCACCACCCGTGTACCTACCCCAGCCCCTTGGTGTGCACCACCCACCTCTCCTGTACCCATCCCAGCCCCTTGGTGTGCACCACCCACCACTCCTGTACCCATCCCACCCCCTGGTGTGCACCACCCCCCACTCCTGTATCCATCCCAGCCCCTAGTGTGCACCACCCCCCACTCCTGTACCCATCCCAGCCCCCTGGTGTGCACCACACACCACTCCTGTACCCATGACAGCCCCCTGGTGTGCACCCCCCCACTCCTGTACCCATCCCAGCCGCCTGGTGTGCACCACCCTCCACTCCTGTATCCATCCCAGCCCCCTGGTGTGCACCACCCACCTCTCCTATACCCATACCAGCCCCCTGGTGTGCACCACCCACCACTCCTGTACCCGTCCCAGCCCCCTGGTATGCACCACCCACCAGTCCTGTACCCATCTCTGCCCCCTGGTGTGCACCACCCCCCGTCCTCTACCCATCCCAGCCCCCTGGTGTGCACCACCCCCCACTCTTGCGCCCATTACAGCCCCCTCGTGTGCCCCACCCCCACTCGTGTAACCATCCCCGCCCCCTGGTATGCACCATCCCCCACTCCTGTACCCATCCCAGCCCCTCCTGTGCACCACCCACCACTCCTATACCCATCCCACCCCGTTGTGTGCACCTCCCACCATTCCTGTACCCATCCCAGTCCCCCGGTGTGCACCACCCACCACTCCTGTACCCATCCCAGCCCCCTGGTGTGCACCACCGCCCACTCCTGTACCCATCCCAGCCCTCTGGTATGCAACACCCAACTTTCCTGTACCCAACTTTCCTGTACCCATCCCAGCCCCCATCCCAGCCCCCTGGTGTGCACCACCCCCCACTACTGCACCCATCCCAGCCCCCTGTTGTGCACCACCCACCACTCCTGTACCCATGCCAGCCGCCTGGTGTGCACCACCCCCCACTCTTATACCCATCCCAGTGCCTGGTGTGCCCCACCCACCACTCCTGTGCCCATTCTAACCCCCCTGGTTTGCACCACCCCCTACTCCTGTACCCGTCCCAGCCTCCTGGTGTGACCACCCACCACTCCTGTACGCATGCCAGCCCCTTGGTGTGCACCCCGCCCCCCACTCCTGTACCCATCCCAGCCCCCTGGTGTGACCACCCAATACTCCTGTACCCATCCCTGCCCCCTGGTGTGCACCACCCACCTCTTCTGTAATCCCAGCCCCCTGGTGTGCACCATCCCCCACTCCTGTACCCATCCCACCCCCTGGTGTGCACCACCCACCACTCATCTACCCATCCCAGCCCCCTGGTGTGCACCACCCACCACTCCTGTACCCATCCCAGCCCCCGGGTGGGCACTACCCTCCACTCCTGTACCCATCCCACCCCCTGGTGTGCATCCCCCAACTCCTGTACTTATCCCAACCCCCTGGTGTACACCTTCTCGCACTCCTGCACCCATCCCAGCCCCCTGGTTTGCACCACCCCCCCCACACCTGTACCCATCCCAGCCCCCTGGTGTGCACCAACCCCCACTCCTGCGCCCATCACAGCCCCCTGGTGTGCACCACGCCCACTCCTGTACCCATCCCCGCCCCCTGGTGTGCACCATCCCCCACTCCTGTACCCATCCCAGGCCCTGGTGTGCACCATCCCCCACTCCTGTACCCATCCCAGCCCTCTGGTGTGCTCCACCCACCACTCGTGTACCCATCCGAGCCCCCTGGTGTGCACCATCCCCCACTCCTGTACCCATCCCAGCCCTCTGGTGTGCACCACCCACCACTCGTGTACCCATCCCAGCCCCCTGGTGTGCACCACCCTCCTCTCCTGTACCCATCCCAGCCCCCTGGTGTGCCCCACCCACCACTCCTGTACCCATCCAAACCCCTGGTGTGCACCACCCCCCACTCCTGTACCTATCCCAGCCCCTAGTGTGCACCACCCCCCACTCCTGCCCCCATCCCAGCCCCCTCGTGTGTACCACCCACCACTCCTGTACCCATGCCAGCCGCCTGGTGTGCACCACCCCCCACTCGTATACCCATCCGAGCCCCTGGTGTGCACCACCCACCACTCCTGTGCCCATGCTAGCCCCCCTGGTGTGCACCACCCCCTACTCCTGTGCCCGTCCCAGCCTCCTGGTGTGCACCACTCCCAACTCTTATACCCATCCCAGCCTCCTGGAGTGCACCACCCTCCCCTCCTGTAGCCATGCCAGCCCCCTGGTGTGACAACCCCCACGCCTGTACCCATGCCAGCCCCCTGGTGTGTACCCTCTTACTCCTGTAGCCATGCCAGCCCCCTGGTGTGACCATCCAATACTCCTGTACCCATGCCTGCCCACTGCTGTGCACCCCCCCACTCCTGCACCCATCCCAGCCCCCTGTTGTGCACCACCCACTACTCCTGTACCCATGCCAGCCGCCTGGTATGCACCCCCCCCACTCTTATACCCATCCCAGCCCCTGGTGTTCACCACCCACCACTCCTGTGACCATGCCAGCCACCCTGGTGTGCACCACCCCCTACTACGGTACCCTTCCCAGCCTCCTGGTGTGCACGACCCCCTACCCCTATCCCCACCCCATCCCCTGGGTGTGCACCACTCCCCACTCTTGTACCCATCCCAGCCCCTGGTGTGACAACCACCACTCCTGTACCCATGCCAGCCCCCTGGTGTGTACCCCCTTACTCCTGTACCCATGCCAGCCACCTGGTGTAACCATCCAATACTCCTATACCTATGCCTGCCCCTGGTGTGCACCACTCCCATCTCCTGGACCCATCCCAGCCCCCTGGTGTGCACCCCCCCACTCCTGCACCTATCCCAGCACCCTGGTGTGCACCACCCACCACTCCTGTACCCATCCCAGCCCCCTGGTGTGCACCACCCCCAACTCCTGTACCCACCCCAGCCCCCTGGTGTGCACCACCCACCTCTCCTGTACCCATCCTAGCCCCCTGATGTGCACCACCCCTCACTCCTGTACCCATCCCAGCCCACTGGCGTGCACCGTCCACCACTCTTGTACCCATTCCAGCCCCCTGATGTGCACCACCCACCACTCCTGTACCCATCCCAGCCCCCTGGTGTGCACCTCCCCCCACACCTGTACCCATGCCAGCCCCCTTGTGTGACCACCCACCACTCCTGTACCCATCCGAGCCCCTGGAGTGCACCCCCCCACTCCTGTACCCATCCCAGCCCCCTGATGTGCACCACCGACTTCTCCTGTACCCATCCCAGTCCCCTGGTGTGCACCACCTACTACTCCTGTACCCACCCCAGCCCACTGGTGTGCAGCACCCACCTCTCCTGTACCCATCCCACCGCCCTGGTGTGCACCACCCCCACTCCTGTAACCATCCCAGACCCTAGTGTGCACTCCCCCACTCGTGTACCCATCACAGCCGCCTTGTGTGAACCACCCACCTCTCCTTTACCCATCCCAGCCCCCTACCGTGTACCACCTACTACTCCTGCACCCATCCCAGCCCCCTGGTGTGCACCACCCCCACTCCTGTACCCATCCCAGACCCCTGGTGTGCACCACCCACCACTCCTGTACCCATCCCAGCCCCCTGGTGTACACCACCCACCACTCCTGTACCCATCCCAGCCTCCCGTTGTGCACCACCCACCACTCGCGCACCCATCCCAGCCCCCTTGTGTGCACCACCCGCCACTCCTGTACCCATCCGAGACCCCTGGTGTGCACCACCCCCCACTCCTGCACCCATCCCAGCCCCCTGGTGTGCACCAGCCCCCTCTCATGTACCCATCCCAGCCCCCTGGTGTGCACCACCCACCACTAGTGCACCCATGCCAGCCCTCTGGTGTGCACCACCACCACTCCTGTACCCATGCCAGCCCCCTGGTGTGCACCATCTACCACTGGTGCACCCATGCCAGCCCCCTGGTGTGCACCACCACCCATTCCTGTACCATCCATTCAAGCCCCGTGCTGTGCACCACCCACCACTCCTGTACCCATCCCAGCCCCCTGGTGTGCACCACGCACCACTCCTGTACCCATCCAAGCCCTGTGGTGTGCACCACCCACTACTCCTGTACCCCCTGGTGTGCACCCCCCCACTCCTGTACCAATCCCAGCCCCATGGTGTGCACCACCCACCACTCCTGTACCCATCCCAGCCCACTCCTATACCCATCCCAGCCCTCTGGTGTGCACCACCCACCACTCCTGTACCCATCCCAGCCCACTCCTGTACCCATCTCAGCCCCCTGATATGCACCACCCCTCACTCCTGTACCCATCCCAGCCCACTGGTGTGCACCGTCCACCACTCTTGTACCCATCCCAGCCCCAGGGTGTGCACCACCCACCACTCCTGTACCCATCCCAGCCCCCTGGTGTGCACCTCCCCCCACTCCTGTACCCATGCCAGCCCCCTGGTGTGACCACCCACCACTCCTGTACCCATGCCAGCCCCTTGGTGTGCACGCCCCCACTCCTGTACCCATCCCAGTCCCCTGGTGTGACCACCCAATACTCCTGTACCCATCCCTGCCCCCTGGTGTGCACCACCCACCTCTTCTGTACCCATCCCAGCCACCTTTTGTGCACCACCCACCTCTCCTGTACCCATCCCCGCCCCATGGTGTGCACCACCCCCCACTCCTGTACCCATCCCACCCCCTGGTGTGCACCACCCACCTCTCCTGTTCCCATCCAAGCCCCCTGGTTTGCACCACCCACCACTCCTGTACCCATCCCAGCCACCTGGTGTGCACCACTCACCACTCATGTACCCATCCCAGCCCCCTGGTGTGCACCACCCACCACTCGTGTACCCATCCCAGCCCCCTGGTGTGCACTACCCTCCACTCCTGTACCCATCCCGCCCCCTGGTGTGCACCTCCCACTCCTGTACCTATCCCAGCCCCCTGGTGTACACCTCCTCGGACTCCTGCACCCATCCCAGCCCCCTGGTGTGCACCACCCCCTCACACCTGTACCCATCCCAGCCCCCTGGTGTGCACCAACCCCCACTCCTGCGCCCATCACAGCCCCCTGGTGTGCACCACCCCCACTCCTGTACCCATCCCGCCCCCTGGCGTGCACCATCCCCCACTCCTGTACCCATCCCAGCCCCTGGTGTGCACCATCCCCCACTCCTGTACCCATCCCAGCCCTCTGGTGTGCACCACCAACTACTCTACCCACCAGCCCCCTGGTGTGCACCATCCACCACAGCTGTATCCATCCCAGCCCCCTGGTGTGCACCACCCACTACTGGTGCACCCATGCCAGCCCCCTGGTGTGCACCCCCCCCACTCCTGTACCCATCACAGCCCCCTGGTGTGACCACCCACCACTCCTGTACCCACCCCAGCCCCCTGGTGTGCACCACCCCCACTCCTGTACCCATCCCAGCCCCCAGGTGTGCACCACCCACCACTCCTGTACCCATCACAGTCCCCTGCTGTGCACCACCCACCCCTCCTGTACCCATCCCCTCCCCCTGATGTGCACCACCCACCTCTCCTGTACCCATCACCGCCCCCAGGTGTGCATCCCCCCCACTCTTGTACCCATCCCAGCCCCCTGATGTGCACCACCCACCTCTCCTGTACCCATCCCAGCCCCCTGATGTCCACCACCCACCTCTCCTATACCCATCCCAGCCACCTGGTGTGCACCACCCACGACTCCTGTACCCATCCCAGCCCCCTGGTGTGCAACACCCACCACTCCTCTACCCATGCCAGCCCCCTGGTGTGCGCCACGCAGAACTCCTCTACCCAACCCAGCCCCCTGGTGTGCGCCACCCACCACTCCTGTACCCATCCCCGCACCCTGATGTGCACCCCCCCTCCTGTACCCATCCCAGCCCCTGGTGTGCACTACCCACCACTCCTGTACCCATCCCAGCCCACTCCTATACCCATCCCAGCCCTCTGGTATGCACCACCCACCACTCCTGTACCCATCCCAGCCCCATGGTGTGCACCACCCACCACTCCTGTACCCATCCCAGCCCCCTGGTGTGCACCACCCACCACTCCTGTACCCATGCCAGCCCCCTGGTGTGCACCCCCCACTCCTTTACCCATCCCAGCCAACTGGTGTGCACCACCCCCCACTCCTGTACCCATCCCAGCCCCCTGGTGTGCACCACCCACCTCTCCTGTACCCATCCCAGCCCCCTGGTGTGCACCACCCACCACTCCTGTATCCGTCCCAGCCCCCTGGTATGCACCACCCACCACTCCTGTACCCATCCCTGCCCCCTGGTGTACACCACCCCCCAGTCCTGTACCCATCCCAGCCCCCTGGTGTGCACCACCCCGACTCCTGTACCTATCCCAGCCCCCTGGTGTACACCTCCTCGCACTCTTGCACCCATCCCAGCCCCCTGGTGTGCACCACCCCCCCCACACCTGTACCCATCCCAGCCCCCTGGTGTGCACCAACCCCTGCGCCCATCAAAGCCCCCTGGTGTGCACCACCCCCACTCCTGTACCCATCCCCGTCCCCCACTGGCGTGCACCATCCCCCACTCCTGTACCCATCCCAGCCCCTGGTGTGCACCATCCCCCACTCCTGTACCCATCCCAGCCCTTTGGTGTGCACCATCCACCACTCGTGTACCCATCCCAGCCCCATGGTGTGCACCATCCCCCACTCCTGTACCCATCCCAGCCCTCTGGTGTGCACCACCCACCACCCGTGTACCTACCCCAGCCCCTTGGTGTGCACCACCCACCTCTCCTGTACCCATCCCAGCCCCTTGGTGTGCACCACCCACCACTCCTGTACCCATCCCACCCCCTGGTGTGCACCACCCCCCACTCCTGTATCCATCCCAGCCCCTAGTGTGCACCACCCCCCACTCCTGTACCCATCCCAGCCCCCTGGTGTGCACCACACACCACTCCTGTACCCATGACAGCCCCCTGGTGTGCACCCCCCCACTCCTGTACCCATCCCAGCCGCCTGGTGTGCACCACCCTCCACTCCTGTATCCATCCCAGCCCCCTGGTGTGCACCACCCACCTCTCCTATACCCATACCAGCCCCCTGGTGTGCACCACCCACCACTCCTGTACCCGTCCCAGCCCCCTGGTATGCACCACCCACCAGTCCTGTACCCATCTCTGCCCCCTGGTGTGCACCACCCCCCGTCCTCTACCCATCCCAGCCCCCTGGTGTGCACCACCCCCCACTCTTGCGCCCATTACAGCCCCCTCGTGTGCCCCACCCCCACTCGTGTAACCATCCCCGCCCCCTGGTATGCACCATCCCCCACTCCTGTACCCATCCCAGCCCCTCCTGTGCACCACCCACCACTCCTATACCCATCCCACCCCGTTGTGTGCACCTCCCACCATTCCTGTACCCATCCCAGTCCCCCGGTGTGCACCACCCACCACTCCTGTACCCATCCCAGCCCCCTGGTGTGCACCACCGCCCACTCCTGTACCCATCCCAGCCCTCTGGTATGCAACACCCAACTTTCCTGTACCCAACTTTCCTGTACCCATCCCAGCCCCCATCCCAGCCCCCTGGTGTGCACCACCCCCCACTACTGCACCCATCCCAGCCCCCTGTTGTGCACCACCCACCACTCCTGTACCCATGCCAGCCGCCTGGTGTGCACCACCCCCCACTCTTATACCCATCCCAGCGCCTGGTGTGCCCCACCCACCACTCCTGTGCCCATTCTAACCCCCCTGGTTTGCACCACCCCCTACTCCTGTACCCGTCCCAGCCTCCTGGTGTGACCACCCACCACTCCTGTACGCATGCCAGCCCCTTGGTGTGCACCCCGCCCCCCACTCCTGTACCCATCCCAGCCCCCTGGTGTGACCACCCAATACTCCTGTACCCATCCCTGCCCCCTGGTGTGCACCACCCACCTCTTCTGTAATCCCAGCCCCCTGGTGTGCACCATCCCCCACTCCTGTACCCATCCCACCCCCTGGTGTGCACCACCCACCACTCATCTACCCATCCCAGCCCCCTGGTGTGCACCACCCACCACTCCTGTACCCATCCCAGCCCCCGGGTGGGCACTACCCTCCACTCCTGTACCCATCCCACCCCCTGGTGTGCATCCCCCAACTCCTGTACTTATCCCAACCCCCTGGTGTACACCTTCTCGCACTCCTGCACCCATCCCAGCCCCCTGGTTTGCACCACCCCCCCCACACCTGTACCCATCCCAGCCCCCTGGTGTGCACCAACCCCCACTCCTGCGCCCATCACAGCCCCCTGGTGTGCACCACGCCCACTCCTGTACCCATCCCCGCCCCCTGGTGTGCACCATCCCCCACTCCTGTACCCATCCCAGGCCCTGGTGTGCACCATCCCCCACTCCTGTACCCATCCCAGCCCTCTGGTGTGCTCCACCCACCACTCGTGTACCCATCCGAGCCCCCTGGTGTGCACCATCCCCCACTCCTGTACCCATCCCAGCCCTCTGGTGTGCACCACCCACCACTCGTGTACCCATCCCAGCCCCCTGGTGTGCACCACCCTCCTCTCCTGTACCCATCCCAGCCCCCTGGTGTGCCCCACCCACCACTCCTGTACCCATCCAAACCCCTGGTGTGCACCACCCCCCACTCCTGTACCTATCCCAGCCCCTAGTGTGCACCACCCCCCACTCCTGCCCCCATCCCAGCCCCCTCGTGTGTACCACCCACCACTCCTGTACCCATGCCAGCCGCCTGGTGTGCACCACCCCCCACTCGTATACCCATCCGAGCCCCTGGTGTGCACCACCCACCACTCCTGGGCCCATGCTAGCCCCCCTGGTGTGCACCACCCCCTACTCCTGTGCCCGTCCCAGCCTCCTGGTGTGCACCACTCCCAACTCTTATACCCATCCCAGCCTCCTGGAGTGCACCACCCTCCCCTCCTGTAGCCATGCCAGCCCCCTGGTGTGACAACCCCCACGCCTGTACCCATGCCAGCCCCCTGGTGTGTACCCTCTTACTCCTGTAGCCATGCCAGCCCCCTGGTGTGACCATCCAATACTCCTGTACCCATGCCTGCCCACTGCTGTGCACCCCCCCACTCCTGCACCCATCCCAGCCCCCTGTTGTGCACCACCCACTACTCCTGTACCCATGCCAGCCGCCTGGTATGCACCCCCCCCACTCTTATACCCATCCCAGCCCCTGGTGTTCACCACCCACCACTCCTGTGACCATGCCAGCCACCCTGGTGTGCACCACCCCCTACTACGGTACCCTTCCCAGCCTCCTGGTGTGCACGACCCCCTACCCCTATCCCCACCCCATCCCCTGGGTGTGCACCACTCCCCACTCTTGTACCCATCCCAGCCCCTGGTGTGACAACCACCACTCCTGTACCCATGCCAGCCCCCTGGTGTGTACCCCCTTACTCCTGTACCCATGCCAGCCACCTGGTGTAACCATCCAATACTCCTATACCTATGCCTGCCCCTGGTGTGCACCACTCCCATCTCCTGGACCCATCCCAGCCCCCTGGTGTGCACCCCCCCACTCCTGCACCTATCCCAGCACCCTGGTGTGCACCACCCACCACTCCTGTACCCATCCCAGCCCCCTGGTGTGCACCACCCCCAACTCCTGTACCCACCCCAGCCCCCTGGTGTGCACCACCCACCTCTCCTGTACCCATCCTAGCCCCCTGATGTGCACCACCCCTCACTCCTGTACCCATCCCAGCCCACTGGCGTGCACCGTCCACCACTCTTGTACCCATTCCAGCCCCCTGATGTGCACCACCCACCACTCCTGTACCCATCCCAGCCCCCTGGTGTGCACCTCCCCCCACACCTGTACCCATGCCAGCCCCCTTGTGTGACCACCCACCACTCCTGTACCCATCCGAGCCCCTGGAGTGCACCCCCCCACTCCTGTACCCATCCCAGCCCCCTGATGTGCACCACCGACTTCTCCTGTACCCATCCCAGTCCCCTGGTGTGCACCACCTACTACTCCTGTACCCACCCCAGCCCCCTGGTGTGCAGCACCCACCTCTCCTGTACCCATCCCACCGCCCTGGTGTGCACCACCCCCACTCCTGTAACCATCCCAGACCCTAGTGTGCACTCCCCCACTCGTGTACCCATCACAGCCGCCTTGTGTGAACCACCCACCTCTCCTTTACCCATCCCAGCCCCCTACCGTGTACCACCTACTACTCCTGCACCCATCCCAGCCCCCTGGTGTGCACCACCCCCACTCCTGTACCCATCCCAGACCCCTGGTGTGCACCACCCACCACTCCTGTACCCATCCCAGCCCCCTGGTGTACACCACCCACCACTCCTGTACCCATCCCAGCCTCCCGTTGTGCACCACCCACCACTCGCGCACCCATCCCAGCCCCCTTGTGTGCACCACCCGCCACTCCTGTACCCATCCGAGACCCCTGGTGTGCACCACCCCCCACTCCTGCACCCATCCCAGCCCCCTGGTGTGCACCAGCCCCCTCTCATGTACCCATCCCAGCCCCCTGGTGTGCACCACCCACCACTAGTGCACCCATGCCAGCCCTCTGGTGTGCACCACCACCACTCCTGTACCCATGCCAGCCCCCTGGTGTGCACCATCCACCACTGGTGCACCCATGCCAGCCCCCTGGTGTGCACCACCACCCATTCCTGTACCATCCATTCAAGCCCCGTGCTGTGCACCACCCACCACTCCTGTACCCATCCCAGCCCCCTGGTGTGCACCACGCACCACTCCTGTACCCATCCAAGCCCTGTGGTGTGCACCTCCCACTACTCCTGTACCCCCTGGTGTGCACCCCCCCACTCCTGTACCAATCCCAGCCCCATGGTGTGCACCACCCACCACTCCTGTACCCATCCCAGCCCACTCCTATACCCATCCCAGCCCTCTGGTGTGCACCACCCACCACTCCTGTACCCATCCCAGCCCACTCCTGTACCCATCTCAGCCCCCTGATATGCACCACCCCTCACTCCTGTACCCATCCCAGCCCACTGGTGTGCACCGTCCACCACTCTTGTACCCATCCCAGCCCCAGGGTGTGCACCACCCACCACTCCTGTACCCATCCCAGCCCCCTGGTGTGCACCTCCCCCCACTCCTGTACCCATGCCAGCCCCCTGGTGTGACCACCCACCACTCCTGTACCCATGCCAGCCCCTTGGTGTGCACGCCCCCACTCCTGTACCCATCCCAGTCCCCTGGTGTGACCACCCAATACTCCTGTACCCATCCCTGCCCCCTGGTGTGCACCACCCACCTCTTCTGTACCCATCCCAGCCACCTTTTGTGCACCACCCACCTCTCCTGTACCCATCCCCGCCCCATGGTGTGCACTACCCCCCACTCCTGTACCCATCCCACCCCCTGGTGTGCACCACCCACCTCTCCTGTTCCCATCCAAGCCCCCTGGTTTGCACCACCCACCACTCCTGTACCCATCCCAGCCACCTGGTGTGCACCACTCACCACTCATGTACCCATCCCAGCCCCCTGGTGTGCACCACCCACCACTCGTGTACCCATCCCAGCCCCCTGGTGTGCACTACCCTCCACTCCTGTACCCATCCCGCCCCCTGGTGTGCACCCCCCACTCCTGTACCTATCCCAGCCCCCTGGTGTACACCTCCTCGGACTCCTGCACCCATCCCAGCCCCCTGGTGTGCACCACCCCCTCACACCTGTACCCATCCCAGCCCCCTGGTGTGCACCAACCCCCACTCCTGCGCCCATCACAGCCCCCTGGTGTGCACCACCCCCACTCCTGTACCCATCCCGCCCCCTGGCGTGCACCATCCCCCACTCCTGTACCCATCCCAGCCCCTGGTGTGCACCATCCCCCACTCCTGTACCCATCCCAGCCCTCTGGTGTGCACCACCAACTACTCTACCCACCAGCCCCCTGGTGTGCACCATCCACCACAGCTGTATCCATCCCAGCCCCCTGGTGTGCACCACCCACTACTGGTGCACCCATGCCAGCCCCCTGGTGTGCACCCCCCCCACTCCTGTACCCATCACAGCCCCCTGGTGTGACCACCCACCACTCCTGTACCCACCCCAGCCCCCTGGTGTGCACCACCCCCACTCCTGTACCCATCCCAGCCCCCAGGTGTGCACCACCCACCACTCCTGTACCCATCACAGTCCCCTGCTGTGCACCACCCACCCCTCCTGTACCCATCCCCTCCCCCTGATGTGCACCACCCACCTCTCCTGTACCCATCACCGCCCCCAGGTGTGCATCCCCCCCACTCTTGTACCCATCCCAGCCCCCTGATGTGCACCACCCACCTCTCCTGTACCCATCCCAGCCCCCTGATGTCCACCACCCACCTCTCCTATACCCATCCCAGCCACCTGGTGTGCACCACCCACGACTCCTGTACCCATCCCAGCCCCCTGGTGTGCAACACCCACCACTCCTCTACCCATGCCAGCCCCCTGGTGTGCGCCACGCAGAACTCCTCTACCCAACCCAGCCCCCTGGTGTGCGCCACCCACCACTCCTGTACCCATCCCCGCACCCTGATGTGCACCCCCCCTCCTGTACCCATCCCAGCCCCTGGTGTGCACTACCCACCACTCCTGTACCCATCCCAGCCCACTCCTATACCCATCCCAGCCCTCTGGTATGCACCACCCACCACTCCTGTACCCATCCCAGCCCCATGGTGTGCACCACCCACCACTCCTGTACCCATCCCAGCCCACTCCTGTACCCATCTCAGCCCCCTGATATGCACCACCCCTCACTCCTGTACCCATCCCAGCCCACTGGCGTGCACCGTCCACCACTCTTGTACCCATCCCAGCCCCAGGGTGTGCACCACCCACCACTCCTGTACCCATCCCAGCCCCCTGGTGTGCACCTCCCCCCACTCCTGTACCCATGCCAGCCCCCCGGTGTGACCACCCACCACTCCTGTACCCATGCCAGCCCCTTGGTGTGCACGCCCCCACTCCTGTACCCATCCCAGTCCCCTGGTGTGACCACCCAATACTCCTGTACCCATCCCTGCCCCCTGGTGTGCACCACCCACCTCTTCTGTACCCATCCCAGCCACCTGGTGTGCACCACCCCCCACTCCTGTACCCATCCCACCCCCTGGTGTGCACCACCCACCTCTCCTGTTCCCATCCAAGCCCCCTGGTTTGCACCACCCACCACTCCTGTACCCATCCCAGCCACCTGGTGTGCACCACTCACCACTCATGTACCCATCCCAGCCCCCTGGTGTGCACCACCCACCACTCCTGTACCCATCCCAGCCCCCTGGTGTGCACTACCCTCCACTCCTGTACCCATCCCGCCCCCTGGTGTGCACCCCCCACTCCTGTACCTATCCCAGCCCCCTGGTGTACACCTCCTCGGACTCCTGCACCCATCCCAGCCCCCTGGTGTGCACCACCCCCTCACACCTGTACGCATCCCAGCCCCCTGGTGTGCACCAACCCCCACTCCTGCGCCCATCACAGCCCCCTGGTGTGCACCACCCCCACTCCTGTACCCATCCCGCCCCCTGGCGTGCACCATCCCCCACTCCTGTACCCATCCCAGCCCCTGGTGTGCCCCATCCCCCACTCCTGTACCCATCCCAGCCCTCTGGTGTGCACCACCAACTACTCTACCCACCACTCCTGTATCCATCCCAGCCCCCTGGTGTGCACCACCCACTACTGGTGCACCCATGCCAGCCCCCTGGTGTGCACCCCCCCACTCCTGTACCCATCACAGCCCCCTGGTGTGACCACCCACCACTCCTGTACCCACCCCAGCCCCCTGGTGTGCACCACCCCCACTCCTGTACCCATCCCAGCCCCCAGGTGTGCACCACCCACCACTCCTGTACCCATCACAGTCCCCTGCTGTGCACCACCCACCCCTCCTGTACCCATCCCCTCCCCCTGATGTGCACCACCCACCTCTCCTGTACCCATCACCGCCCCCAGGTGTGCATCCCCCCCACTCTTGTACCCATCCCAGCCCCCTGATGTGCACCACCCACCTCTCCTGTACCCATCCCAGTACACGACTCCTGTACCCATCCCAGCCCCCTGGTGTGCAACACCCACCACTCCTCTACCCATGCCAGCCCCCTGGTGTGCGCCACGCAGAACTCCTCTACCCAACCCAGCCCCCTGGTGTGCGCCACCCACCACTCCTGTACCCATCCCCGCACCCTGATGTGCACCCCCCCTCCTGTACCCATCCCAGCCCCTGGTGTGCACTACCCACTTCTCCTTCACCCATCCCAGCCCCCTGGTTTTCACCACCCACCACTCCTGTACCCATCCGAGCCCCCTGGTGTGCACCACCCACCACTTCTGTACCCATCCCATCCCCCTGATGTGCACCACCCACCTCTGCTGTACCCATCCCCGCCCCCTGATGTGCACCACCCACCTCTGCTGTACCCATCCCCGCCCCCTGGTGTGCACCACCCACCTCTCCTGTACCCATCCCAGCCCCCTGGTGTGCACCACCCACCTCTCCTGTACCCATCCCCGCCCCCTGGTGTGCACCACCCCCACTCCTGTACCCCTCCCTGCCCCCTGGTGTGCACCACCCATCTCTCCTGTACCCATCCCAGCCCCCTGGTGTGCACCACCCACTACTGGTGCACCCATGCCAGCCCCCTGGTGTGCCCCCCCCCACTCCTGTACCCATCACAGCCCCCTGGTGTGACCACCCACCACTCCTGTACCCACCCCAGCCCCCTGGTGTGCACCACCCACTACTCCTATACCCATCCCAGCCCCCTGATGTGCACCACACACCTCTCCTGTACCCATCCCCGCCCCCTGGTGTGCACCACCCACCTCTCCTGTGCAACATCCCAGCCCCCTGGTGTGCACCACCCACCTCTCCTGTACCCATCCCCGCCCCCTGGTGTGCACCACCCCCCACTCTTGTACCCATCCCAGCCCCCTGGTGTGCACCACCCACCTCTCCTGTACCCATCCCAGCCCCCTGATGTGCACCGCCCACCTCTCCTATACTCATCCCAGCCACCTGGTGTGCACCACCCACGACTCCTGGACCCATCCCAGCCCCCTGGTGTGCAACACCCACACTCCTGTACCCATCCCAACCCCCTGGTGTGCACGGCCCACCACGCCTCTACCCATGCCAGCCCCCTGGTGTGCGCCACCCACAACTCCTCTACCCATCCCAGCCCCCTGGTGTGCGCCTCCCACCACTCCTGTACCTGTCCCCGCACACTGGTGAGCACCCCCCGTACCCATCCCAGCCCCTGGTGTACACTACCCATTTCTCCTTTACCCATCCCAACCCCTGGTTTTCACCACCCACCACTCCTGTACCCATCCAAGCTCCCTGGTGTGCACCACCCACCACCTCTGTACCCATCCCAGCCCCCTGATGTGCACCAACCACCTCTGCTGTACCCATCCCCGCCCCCTGGTGGGCACCACCCTCCTCTCCTGTACCCATCCCAGCCCCCTGGTGTGCACCACACACCTCTCCTGTACCCATCCCCGCCCCCTGGTGTGCCCCCCCACCCCTCACTCTTGTACCCATCCCAGCCCCCTGGTGTGCACCACCCACCTCTCCTGTACCCATCCCAGCCCCCTGGTTTCCACCACCACCACTCCTGTACCCATCCCAGCCCCCTGGTGTGACCACCCACCACTTATGTACCCATCACAGCCCCCTGGTGTGCACCACCCACCACTCCTGTACCCACCCCAGCCCCCTGGTGTGCACCCCCCCACTCCTGCACCCATGCCAACCGACTGGTGTGCGCCGCCCCCCACTCCCGTACCCATCCCAGCCCCCTGGTGTGCACCACCCCCCACTCCTGTACCCATGCCAGCCCCCTCGTGTCCACCACCCACCTCTCCTGTACACATCCCACCCCCCTGGTGCGCACCACCCACCTCTCCTGTACCCATCCCCGCCCCCTGGTGTGCACCACCCCCCACTCCTGTACCAATCCTAGCCCCCTGGTGTGCACCGCCCACCTCTCCTGTACCCATCCCAGCCCCCTAGTGTGACCACCCACCACTCATGTACCCATCCCAGCCCCCTGTTGTGCACCACCCACCCCTCCTGTACCCATCCCAGCCTCGTGATGTGCACCACCCACCACTCCTGTACCCATCCCAGTCCCCTGGTGTGCACCACCCACCACTCCTGTACCCATCCCAGCCCCCTGGTGTGCACCACCCACCACTCCTGTACCCATCCTCGCCCCCTGGTGTGCACCACCCCAACTCTTGTACCCATTCCAGCCCCCTAGTGTGCCCCCCACTCCTGCACCCATCCCAGCCCCCTGGTGTGCACAACCCGCACTCCTGTACCCATGCCAGCCCCCTTGTGTGCACCACCCCCCACTCCTGTGCCAATCCCAGCCCCTGGTGTGCACCACCCACCACTCCTATACCCATGCCAGCCCCCTGGTGTGCACCACCCCCACTCCTGTACCCGTCCCAGCCCCCTGGTGTGCAACACCCCCCACTCCTGTACCCATCCCAGCCCCCGGGTGTGGACCACCCCCCACTCCTGTTCCAATGCCAGCCCCCTGGTGTGACCACCCACCACTCCTGTACCCATGCCAGCCCCCTGGTGTGCACCACCCCCCACTCCTGTACCCATCCCAGCCCCCTGGTGTGACCACCCAATACTCCTGTACCCATCCCTGCCCCCTGGTGTGCACCACCCACCTCTTCTGTACCCATCCCCGCCCCCTGGTGTGCACCATCCCCCACTCCTGTACCCATCCCACCCCCTGGTGTGCACCACCCACCACTCATCTACCCATCCCAGCCCCCTGGTGTGCACCACCCACCACTCCTGTACCCATCCCAGCCCCCGGGTGTGCACTACCCTCCACTCCTGTACCCATCCCGCCCCCTGTTGTGCATCCCCCAACTCCTGTACTTATCCCAACCCCCTGGTGTACACCTCCTCGCACTCCTGCACCCATCCCAGCCCCCTGGTTTGCACCAACCCCCCACACCTGTACCCATCCCAGCCCCCTGGTGTGCACCAACCCCCACTCCTGCGCCCATCACAGCCCCCTGGTGTGCACCACGCCCACTCCTGTACCCATCCCCGCCCCCTGGTGTGCACCATCCCCCACTCCTGTACCCATCCCAGGCCCTGGTGTGCACCATCCCCCACTCCTGTACCCATCCCAGCCCTCTGGTGAGCACCACCCCCCACTCCTGTACCCATGCCAGCCCCCTCGTGTCCACCACCCACCTCTCCTGTACACATCCCACCCCCCTGGTGCGCACCACCCACCTCTCCTGTACCCATCCCCGCCCCCTGGTGTGCACCACCCCCCACTCCTGTACCAATCCTAGCCCCCTGGTGTGCACCGCCCACCTCTCCTGTACCCATCCCAGCCCCCTAGTGTGACCACCCACCACTCATGTACCCATCCCAGCCCCCTGTTGTGCACCACCCACCCCTCCTGTACCCATCCCAGCCTCGTGATGTGCACCACCCACCACTCCTGTACCCATCCCAGTCCCCTGGTGTGCACCACCCACCACTCCTGTACCCATCCCAGCCCCCTGGTGTGCACCACCCACCACTCCTGTACCCATCCTCGCCCCCTGGTGTGCACCACCCCAACTCTTGTACCCATTCCAGCCCCCTAGTGTGCCCCCCACTCCTGCACCCATCCCAGCCCCCTGGTGTGCACAACCCGCACTCCTGTACCCATGCCAGCCCCCTTGTGTGCACCACCCCCCCACTCCTGTGCCAATCCCAGCCCCTGGTGTGCACCACCCACCACTCCTATACCCATGCCAGCCCCCTGGTGTGCACCACCCCCACTCCTGTACCCGTCCCAGCCCCCTGGTGTGCAACACCCCCCACTCCTGTACCCATCCCAGCCCCCGGGTGTGGACCACCCCCCACTCCTGTTCCAATGCCAGCCCCCTGGTGTGACCACCCACCACTCCTGTACCCATGCCAGCCCCCTGGTGTGCACCACCCCCACTCCTGTACCCATCCCAGCCCCCTGGTGTGACCACCCAATACTCCTGTACCCATCCCTGCCCCCTGGTGTGCACCACCCACCTCTTCTGTACCCATCCCCGCCCCCTGGTGTGCACCATCCCCCACTCCTGTACCCATCCCACCCCCTGGTGTGCACCACCCACCACTCATCTACCCATCCCAGCCCCCTGGTGTGCACCACCCACCACTCCTGTACCCATCCCAGCCCCCGGGTGTGCACTACCCTCCACTCCTGTACCCATCCCGCCCCCTGTTGTGCATCCCCCAACTCCTGTACTTATCCCAACCCCCTGGTGTACACCTCCTCGCACTCCTGCACCCATCCCAGCCCCCTGGTTTGCACCAACCCCCCACACCTGTACCCATCCCAGCCCCCTGGTGTGCACCAACCCCCACTCCTGCGCCCATCACAGCCCCCTGGTGTGCACCACGCCCACTCCTGTACCCATCCCCGCCCCCTGGTGTGCACCATCCCCCACTCCTGTACCCATCCCAGGCCCTGGTGTGCACCATCCCCCACTCCTGTACCCATCCCAGCCCTCTGGTGTGCACCACCCACCACTCGTGTACCCATCCGAGCCCCCTGGTGTGCACCATCCCCCACTCCTGTATCCATCCCAGCCCTCTGGTGTGCCCCACCCACCACTCGTGTACCCATCGCAGCCCCCTGGTGTGCACCACCCTCCTCTCCTGTACCCATCCCAGCCCCCTGATATGCACCACCCCTCACTCCTGTACCCATCCCAGCCCACTGGCGTGCACCGTCCACCACTCTTGTACCCATCCCAGCCCCCTGGTGTGCACCACCCACCACTCCTGTACCCATCCCAGCCCCCTGGTGTGCACCTCCCCCCACTCCTGTACCCATGCCAGCCCCCTGGTGTGACCACCCACCACTCCTGTACCCATGCCAGCCCCTTGTTGTGCACCCCCACACTCCTGTACCCATCCCAGTCCCCTGGTGTGACCACCCAATACTCCTGTACCCATCCCTGCCCCCTGGTGTGCACCACCCACCTCTTCTGTACCCATCCCAGCCACCTGGTGTGCACTACCCACCTCTCCTGTACCCATCCCCGCCACATGGTGTGCACCACCCTCCACTCCTGTACCCATCCCACCCCCTGGTGTGCACCACCCACCTCTCCTGTTCCCATCCAAGCCCCCTGGTTTGCACCACCCACCACTCCTGTACCCATCCCAGCCACCTGGTGTGCCCCACCCACCACTCCTGTACCCATCCAAACCCCTGGTGTGCACCCCCCCCTCCTGTACCTATCCCAGCCCCTAGTGTGCACCACCCCCCACTCCTGCCCCCATCCCAGCCCCCTGGTGTGCACCACCCACCACTCCTGTACCCATGCCAGCCGCCTGGTGTGCACCACCCCCCACTCGTATACCCATCCGAGCCCCTGGTGTGCACCACCCACCACTCCTGTGCCCATGCTAGCCCCCCTGGTGTGCACCACCCCCTACTCCTGTGCCCGTCCCAGCCTCCTGGTGTGCACCACTCCCAACTCTTATACCCATCCCAGCCTCCTGGAGTGCACCACCCTCCCCTCCTGTAGCCATGCCAGCCCCCTGGTGTGACAACCCCCACGCCTGTACCCATGCCAGCCCCCTGGTGTGTACCCTCTTACTCCTGTAGCCATGCCAGCCCCCTGGTGTGACCATCCAATACTCCTGTACCCATGCCTGCCCACTGCTGTGCACCCCCCACTCCTGCACCCATCCCAGCCCCCTGTTGTGCACCACCCACTACTCCTGTACCCATGCCAGCCGCCTGGTATGCACCCCCCCCACTCTTATACCCATCCCAGCCCCTGGTGTTCACCACCCACCACTCCTGTGACCATGCCAGCCACCCTGGTGTGCACCACCCCCTACTCCTGTACCCTTCCCAGCCTCCTGGTGTGCACGACCCCCTACCCCTATCCCCACCCCATCCCCTGGGTGTGCACCACTCCCCACTCTTGTACCCATCCCAGCCCCTGGTGTGACAACCACCACTCCTGTACCCATGCCAGCCCCCTGGTGTGTACCCCCTTACTCCTGTACCCATGCCAGCCACCCGGTGTAACCATCCAATACTCCTATACCTATGCCTGCCCCTGGTGTGCACCACTCCCATCTCCTGGACCCATCCCAGCCCCCTGGTGTGCACCCCACCACTCCAGCACCTATCCCAGCACCCTGGTGTGCACCACCCACCACTCCTGTACCCATCCCAGCCCCCTGGTGTGCACCACCCCCAACTCCTGTACCCACCCCAGCCCCCTGGTGTGCACCACCCACCTTTCCTGTACCCATCCTAGCCCCCTGATGTGCACCACCCCTCACTCCTGTACCCATCCCAGCCCACTGGCGTGCACCGTCCACCACTCTTGTACCCATCCCAGCCACCTGGTGTGCACCACCCACCACTCTTGTACCCATCCCAGCCCCCTGGTGTGCACCTCCCCCCACACCTGTACCCATGCCAGCCCCCTTGTGTGACCACCCAACACTCCTGTACCCATCCCAGCCCCTGGAGTGCACCCCCCCACTCTTGTACCCATCCCAGCCCCCTGATGTGCACCACCCACTTCTCCTGTACCCATCCCAGTCCCCTGGTGTGCACCACCTACTACTCCTGTACCCACCCCAGCCCCCTCGTGTGCAGCACCCACCTCTCCTGTACCCATCCCACCGCCCTGGTGTGCACCACCCCCACTCCTGTAACCATCCAAGACCCTAGTGTGCACTCCCCCACTCGTGTACCCATCACAGCCGCATGGTGTGAACCACCCATCTCTCCTTTACCCATCCCAGCCCCCTACCGTGTACCACCTACTACTCCTGCACCCATCCCAGCCCCCTGGTGTGCACCACCCCCACTCCTGTACCCATCCCAGACCCCTGGTGTGCACCACCCACCACTCCTGTACCCATCCCAGCCCCCTGGTGTACACCACCCACCACTCCTGTACCCATCCCAGCATCCCGTTGTGCACCACCCACCACTCGCGCACCCATCCCAGTCCCCTTGTGTGCACCACCCGCCACTCCTGTACCCATCCGAGACCCCTGGTGTGCACCACCCCCCACTCCTGCACCCATCCCAGCCCCCTGGTGTGCACCAGCCCCCTCTCATGTACCCATCCCAGCCCCCTGGTGTGCACCACCCACCACTAGTGCACCCATGCCAGCCCTCTGGTGTGCACCACCACCACTCCTGTACCCATGCCAGCCCCCTGGTGTGCACCATCCACCACTGGTGCACCCATGCCAGCCCCCTGGTGTGCACCACCACCCATTCAAGCCCCCTGCTGTGCACCACCCACCACTCCTGTACCCATCCCAGCCCCCTGGTGTGCACCACGCACCACTCCTGTACCCATCCAAGCCCTGTGGTGTGCACCACCCACTACTCCTGTACCCCCTGGTGTGCACCCCCCCACTCCTGTACCAATCCCAGCCCCATGGTGTGCACCACCCACCACTCCTGTACCCATCCCAGCCCACTCTTATACCCATCCCAGCCCTCTGGTGTGCACCACCCACCACTCCTGTACCCATCCCAGCCCCATGGTGTGCACCACCCACCACTCCTGTGCCCATCCCAGCCCACTCCTGTACCCATCTCAGCCCCCTGATATGCACCACCCCTCACTCCAGTACCCATCCCAGCCCACTGGCGTGCACCGTCCACCACTCTTGTACCCATCCCAGCCCCCTGGTGTGCACCACCCACCACTCCTGTACCCATCCCACCCCCCTGGTGTGCACCTCCTCCCACTCCTGTACCCATGCCAGCCCCCTGGTGTGACCACCCACCACTCCTGTACCCATGCCAGCCCCTTGGTGTGCACCCCCCCACTCCTGTACCCATCCCAGTCCCCTGGTGTGACCACCCAATACTCCTGTACCCATCCCTGCCCCCTGGTGTGCACCACCCACCTCTTCTGTACCCATCCCAGCCACCTGGTGTGCACCACCCACCTCTCCTGTACCCATCCCCGCCCCATGGTGTGCACCACCCCCCACTCCTGTACCCATCCCACCCCCTGGTGTGCACCACCCACCTCTCCTGTTCCCATCCAAGCCCCCTGGTTTGCACCACCCACCACTCCTGTACCCATCCCAGCCACCTGGTGTGCACCACCCACCACTCATGTACCCATCCCAGCCCCCTGGTGTGCACCACCCACCACTCCTGTACCCATCCCAGCCCCCTGGTGTGCACTACCCTCCACTCCTGTACCCATCCCGCCCCCTGGTGTGCACCCCCCCACTCCTGTACCTATCCCAGCCCCCTGGTGTACACCTCCTCGGACTCCTGCACCCATCCCAGCCCCCTGGTGTGCACCACCCCCTCACACCTGTACCCATCCCAGCCCCCTGGTGTGCACCAACCCCCACTCCTGCGCCCATCACAGCCCCCTGGTGTGCACCACCCCCACTCCTGTACCCATCCCGCCCCCTGGCGTGCACCATCCCCCACTCCTGTACCCATCCCAGCCCCTGGTGTGCACCATCCCCCACTCCTGTACCCATCCCAGCCCTCTGGTGTGCACCACCAACTACTCTACCCACCAGCCCCCTGGTGTGCACCATCCACCACTCCTGTATCCATCCCAGCCCCCTGGTGTGCACCACCCACTACTGGTGCACCCATGCCAGCCCCCTGGTGTGCACCCCCCCACTCCTGTACCCATCACAGCCCCCTGGTGTGACCACCCACCACTCCTGTACCCACGCCAGCCCCCTGGTGTGCACCACCCCCACTCCTGTACCCATCCCAGCCCCCAGGTGTGCACCACCCACCACTCCTGTACCCATCACAGTCCCCTGCTGTGCACCACCCACCCCTCCTGTAACCATCCCCTCCCCCTGATGTGCACCACCCACCTCTCCTGTACCCATCACCGCCCCCAGGTGTGCATCCCCCCCACTCTTGTACCCATCCCAGCCCCCTGGTGTGCACCACCCACCTCTCCTGTACCCATCCCAGCCCCCTGATGTCCACCACCCACCTCTCCTATACCCATCCCAGCCACCTGGTGTGCACCACCCATGACTCCTGTACCCATCCCAGCCCCCTGGTGTGCAACACCCACCACTCCTCTACCCATGCCAGCCCTCTGGTGTGCGCCACACAGAACTCCTCTACCCAACCCAGCCCCCTGGTGTGCGCCACCCACCACTCCTGTACCTATCCCCGCACCCTGATGTGCACCCCCCCTCCTGTACCCATCCCAGCCCCTGGTGTGCACTACCCACTTCTCCTTCACCCATTCCAGCCCCCTGGTGTGCACCAACCCCACTCCTGTACCCCTCCCATCCCCCTGATGTGCACCACCCACCTCTGCTGTACCCATCCCCGCCCCCTGGTGTGCACCACCCACCTCTCCTGTACCCATCCCAGCCCCCTGGTGTGCACCACCCACCTCTCCTGTACCCATCCCCGCCCCCTGGTGTGCACCAACCCCACTCCTGTACCCCTCCCTGCCCCCTGGTGTGCACCACCCATCTCTCCTGTACCCATCCCAGCCCCCTGGTTTCCACCACCACCACTCCTGTACCCATCCCAGCACCCTGGTGTGATGACCCACCACTCATGTACCCATCCCAGCCTCCTGGTGTGCACCACCCACGACTCCTGTACCCATCGCAGCCCCTGGTGTGCACCACCCACCTCTCCTGTACCCATCCCAGTCCCCTGGTGTGCACCACCCACCACTCCTGTACCCATCCCAGTCCCCTAGTGTGCACAACCCACCACTCCTGTACCCATCCTCGCCCCCTGGTGTGCACCCCCCCCACTCCTGTACCAATCCCAGCCCCCTGGTGTGCACCCCCCCATTCCTGCACCCATCCCAGCCCCCTGGTGTGCACCACCCCCAGTCCTGTACACATGCCAGCCCCCTGGTGTGCACCACCCCCCACTCCTGTGCCCATCCCAGCCCCTGGTGTGCACCACCCACCACTCCTGTACCCATGCCAGCCCCCTGGTGTGCACCACCCCCCACTCCTGTGCCCATCCCAGCCCCCTGGTGTGCACCACCCCCCATTCCTGTACCCATCCCAGCCTCCTGGTGTGGACCACCCCCCACTCCTGTACCCATACCAGCCCACTGGTGTGACCACCCACCACTCCTGCCCCCCATGCCAGCCCCTTGGTGTGCACCCCCCCACTCCTGTACCCATCCCTGCCCCCTGGTGTGCACCACCCACCACTCCTGTGCCCATCCCAGCCCCTGGTGTGCACCACCCACCACTCCTGTACCCATGCCAGCCCCCTGGTGTGCACCACCCCCCACTCCTATACCCATCCCACCCCCTGGTGTGCACCACCCACCTCTCCTGTACCCATCCCAGCCCCCTGGTTTGCACCACTCACCACTCCTGTACCCATCCCAGCCACCTGGTGTGCAACACCCACCACTCATGTACCCATCCCAGCCCCCTGGTGTGCACCACCCACCACTCCTGTACCCATCCCAGCCCCCTGGTGTGCACAACCCACCACTCCTGTACCCATCCTCGCCCCCTAGTGTGTACCCCCCCCCCACTCCTGTACCCATCCCAGCCCCCTGATGTGCACCCCCCACTCCTGCACCCATCCCAGCCCCCTGGTGTGCACCACCCACTACTCCTATACCCATCCCAGCCCCCTGATGTGCACCACACACCTCTCCTGTACCCATCCCCGCCCCCTGGTGTGCACCACCCACCTCTCCTGTGCAACATCCCAGCCCCCTGGTGTGCACCACCCACCTCACCTGTACCCATCCCCGCCCCCTGGTGTGCACCACCCCCCACTCTTGTACCCATCCCAGCCCCCTGGTGTGCACCACCCACCTCTCCTGTACCCATCCCAGCCCCCTGATGTGCACCGCCCACCTCTCCTATACCCATCCCAGCCACCTGGTGTGCACCACCCACGACTCCTGGACCCATCCCAGCCCCCTGGTGTGCAACACCCACACTCCTGTACCCATCCCAACCCCCTGGTGTGCACGGCCCACCACGCCTCTACCCATGCCAGCCCCCTGGTGTGCGCCACCCACAACTCCTCTACCCATCCCAGCCCCCTGGTGTGCGCCTCCCACCACTCCTGTACCTGTCCCCGCACACTGGGGAGCACCCCGCGTACCCATCCCAGCCCCTGGTGTACACTACCCATTCCTCCTTTACCCATCCCAACCCCTGGTTTTCACCACCCACCACTCCTGTACCCATCCAAGCTCCCTGGTGTGCACCACCCACCACCTCTGTACCCATCCCAGCCCCCTGATGTGCACCAACCACCTCTGCTGTACCCATCCCCGCCCCCTGGTGTGCACCACCCTCCTCTCCTGTACCCATCCCAGCCCCCTGGTGTGCACCACACACCTCTCCTGTACCCATCCCCGCCCCCTGGTGTGCCCCCCCCACCCCTCACTCTTGTACCCATCCCAGCCCCCTGGTGTGCACCACCCACCTCTCCTGTACCCATCCCAGCCCCCTGGTTTCCACCACCACCACTCCTGTACCCATCCCAGCCCCCTGGTGTGACCACCCACCACTTATGTACCCATCACAGCCCCCTGGTGTGCACCACCCACCACTCCTGTACCCACCCCAGCCCCCTGGTGTGCACCACCTACTCCTGTACCCACCCCAGCCCCCTGGTGTGCACCCCCCCACTCCTGCACCCATGCCAACCGCCTGGTGTGCGCCGCCCCCCACTCCCGTACCCATCCCAGCCCCCTGGTGTGCACCACCCCCCACTCCTGTACCCATGCCAGCCCCCTCGTGTCCACCACCCACCTCTCCTGTACACATCCCACCCCCCTGGTGCGCACCACCCACCTCTCCTGTACCCATCCCCGCCCCCTGGTGTGCACCACCCCCCACTCCTGTACCAATCCTAGCCCCCTGGTGTGCACCGCCCACCTCTCCTGTACCCATCCCAGCCCCCTAGTGTGACCACCCACCACTCATGTACCCATCCCAGCCCCCTGTTGTGCACCACCCACCCCTCCTGTACCCATCCCAGCCTCGTGATGTGCACCACCCACCACTCCTGTACCCATCCCAGTCCCCTGGTGTGCACCACCCACCACTACTGTACCCATCCCAGCCCCCTGGTGTGCACCACCCACCACTCCTGTACCCATCCTCGCCCCCTGGTGTGCACCACCCCCACTCTTGTACCCATTCCAGCCCCTAGGGTGCCCCCCACTCCTGCACCCATCCCAGCCCCCTGGTGTGCACAACCCCCACTCCTGTACCCATGCCAGCCCCCTTGTGTGCACCACCCCCCACTCCTGTGCCCATCCCAGCCCCTGGTGTGCACCACCCACCACTCCTGTACCCGTCCCAGCCCCCTGGTGTGCAACACCCCCCCACTCCTGTACCCATCCCAGCCCCCGGGTGTGGACCACCCCCCACTCCTGTTCCAATGCCAGCCCCCTGGTGTGACCACCCACCACTCCTGTACCCATGCCAGCCCCCTGGTGTGCACCACCCCCCACTCCTGTACCCATCCCAGCCCCCTGGTGTGACCACCCAATACTCCTGTACCCACCCCCCACTGGTGTGCAGCACCCACCTCTTCTGTACCCATCCCAGCCCCCTGGTGTGCACCACCCACCTCTCCTGTACCCATCCCCACCCCCTGGTGTGCACCACCCCCCACTCCTGTACCAATCCTCGCCCCCTGGTGTGCACCGCCCACCACTCCTGTACCCATCCCAGCCCCCTGGTTTGCACCACCCTCCACTCCTGTACCCATCCCAGCCCTCTAGTGTGACCACCCACCACTCATGTACCCATCCCAGCCCCCTGTTGTATACCACCCACCACTCCTGTACCCATCCCAGCCCCCTGGTGTGCACCACCCACCACTCCTGTACCCATCCCCCTGTTGTGCCCAACCCTCCACTCCTGTACCCATCCCTGCCCCCTGGTGTACACCTCCTCCCACTCCTGCACCCATCCCAATCCCCTGGTGTGCACCACCCAACTCCTATACCCATCCCCTCCCCCTGGTGAGCACCATCCCCCACTCCTGTACCCATCCCAGCCCCTGGTGTGCACCACCCACCCCTCCTAAACCCATCCCAGCCTCGTGATGTGCACCACCCACCACTCCTCTACCCATCCCAGCCTCCTGGTGTGCACCACCCACCACTCCTGTACCCATCCCAGCCCCTTGGTGTGCACCACCCCCACTCCTGTACCGATCCCAGCCCTTTGGTGTGCACCACCCACCTCTCCTGTAACCATCCCAGCCCTCATCCCAGCCCCCTGGTGTGCACCACCCACCTCTCTTGTACCCCTCCCAGCCCCCACCCCAGCCCCCTGGTGTGCACACCCCCGCTCCTGCACCCAACCCAGCCCCCTGGTGTGCACCACCCACCACTCGTGTACCCATGCCAGTCCCCTGGTGTGCACCACCCCCACTCCTGTACCCATCCCAGCCCCTGGTGTGCACCAACCACCACTCCTGTACCCATCCCAGCCCCCTGGTGTGACCACCCAATACTCCTGTACCCATGCCTGCCCCCTGGTGTGCACCCCCCACTCCTGTACCCATCCCAGCCACCAGGTGTGCACCAGCCCCCACTCCTGCACCTATCCCAGCCTCCAGGTGTGCACCACCCACCACTCCTGTACCCATCCCTGCTCCCTGGTGTGCACCACCCACCTCTCCTCTACCCATCCCGCCCCCTGGTGTGCACCACCCACTACTCCTGTTCCCATTCCAGCCCCCTGGGGTGCACCACCCCCACTCCTGTACCCATCCCAGCACCTGGTGTGCACCACCCCCCACTCCTGTACCCATCCCAGCCCCTGGTGTGCACCACCCACCTCTCCTGTAACCATCCTAGCCCCCATCCCAGCCCCCTGGTGTGCGCCACCCACCTCTCCTGTACCCATCCCAGCCCCCACCCCAGCCCCCTGTTGTGCACCACCCCCACTCCTGTACCCATCCCAGCCCCTGGTGTGCACCAACCACCACTCCTGTACCCATCCCAGCCCCCTGGTGTGACCACCCAATACTCCTGTACCCATGCCTGCCCCCTGGTGTGCACCCCCCACTCCTGTACCCATCCCAGCCCCCTGGTGTGCACCACCCCCCCACTCCTGTACCCATCCCAGCCACCTGGTGTGCACCAGCCCCCACTCCTGCACATATCCCAGCCTCCAGGTGTGCACCGCCCACCACTCCTGTACCCATCCCGCCCCCTGGTGTGCACCACCCACCTCTCCTGTACCCATCCCAGCCCCCTGGTGTGCACCACCCCAACTCCTGTACACATCCCAGCCCCCTGGTGTGCACCCACCCACTCCTGTACCCATCCCAGCCCCCTGGTGTGCACCCCCCCCCACTCCAGCGCCCATCAGAGCCCCCTGGTGTGCACCACCCCCACTCCTGTACCCATCCCCAGCCCCTGGTGTGCACCATGCCCCACTCCTGTACCCATCCCAGCCCCTGATGTGCACCATCCCCCACTCCTGTACCCATCCCAGCCCTCTGGTGTGCACCACCCACCACTCGTGTACCCATCCCAGCTCCCTGGTGTGCAGCACCCACCTCCCCTCTACCCATCCCGCCCCCTGCTGTGCACCACCCACTACTCCTGTTCCCATCCTAGCCCCCTGGTGTGCACCACCCCCACTCCTGTACCCATCCCAGCCCCTGATGTGCACCATCCCCCACTCCTGTACTCATCCCAGCCCTCTGGTGTGCACCACCCACCACTCGTGTACCCATCCCAGCTTCCTGGTGTGCACCACCCACCTCCCCTCTACCCATCCCGCCCCCTGGTGTGCACCACCCACTACTCCTGTTCCCATCCTAGCCCCCTGGTGTGCACCACCCCCACTCCTGTACCCATCCCAGCACCTGGTGTGCACCACCCCCCACTCCTGTACCCATCCCAGCCCCTGGTGTGCTCCACCCACCTCTCCTGTAACCATCCCAGCCCCCATCCCATCCCCCTGGTGTGCACCACCCACCTCTCCTGTACCCATTCCAGCCCCCACCCCAGCCCCCTGGTGTCCACCACCCACCACTCCTGTACCCATGCCACCCCCTGGTGTGCACCACCACCCACTCCTGTACCCATCCCAGCCCCTGGTGTGCACCACCCACCACTCCTGTACCCATGCCAGCCTCCTAGTGTGCACCAACCACCACTCCTGTACCCATTCCAGCCCCCTGGTGTGCACCCCCCCCACTCCTGTACCCATCCCAGCCCCCTGGTGTGCACCACCCACCTCTCCTGTACCCATCCCAGTCCCCTGGTGTGCACCACCCACCACTCCTGTACCCATCCCAGCCCCCTGGTGTGCACCACCCTCCACTCATGTACCCATCCTCGCCCCCTGGTGTGCACCACCCCCACTCCTGTACCCATCCCAGTCCCCTGGTGTGCCATCCACACTCCTGCACCCATCCCACCCCCTGGTGTGCACCACCCCCACTCCTGTACCCATGCCAGCCCCCTTGTGTGCACCACCCCCCACTCCTGTGCCCATCCCAGCCCCTGGTGTCCAACACCCACCACTCCTATACCCATGCCAGCCCCCTGGTGTGCACCACCCCCCATTCCTGTACACGGGTACAGGAATGGGGGGTGGTGCACCACCTCCCACTCCTGTACCCATCCCAGCACCCGGGTGTCGACCACCCCCCACTCCTGTTCCAATGCCAGCCCCCTGGTGTGACCACCCACCACTCCTGTACCCATCCCAGCCCCCTGGTGTGGCCACCCAATACTCCTGTACCAATCCCAGCCCCTGCTGTGCACCACCCACCCCTCCTGTACCCATCCCAGCCTCATGATGTGCACCACCCACCACTCCTGTATCCATCCCAGCCTCCTGGTGTGCACCACCCACCACTCCTGTACCCATCCCAGCCCCTTGGTGTGAACCACCGCCACTCCTGTACCCATCCTAGCCCTTTGGTGTGCACCACCCACCTCTCCTGTAACCATCCCAGCCCCCATCCCAGCCCCCTGGTGTGCACCACCCACCTCTCCTGTACCCATCCCAGCCCCCTGGTTTGCACCACCCCGCTCCTGCACCCAACCCAGCCCCCTGGTGTGCACTCCCCCCCCACTCCTGTACCCGTCCCAGCCCCTGGTGTGCACCAATCACCACTCCTGTACCCATGCCAGCCCCATAGTGTGCACCACCCCCCACTCCTATACCCATCCCAGCCCCCTGGTGTGCACCACCCCCCACTCCTGTACCCATCCCAGCCCCCTGGTGTGGACCACTCCCCACTCCTGTACCCATGCCAGCCCCCTGGTGTGACCACCCACCACTCCTGTACCCATGACAGGCCCCTGGTGTGCACCACCCCCCACTCCTATACCCATCCCAGCCCCCTGGTGTGACCACCCAATACTCCTGTACCCATGCCTGCCCCCTGGTGTGCACCCCCCACTCCTGTACCCATCCCAGCCCCCTGGTGTTCACCACCCCCCACTCCTGTACCCATCCCAGCCACCAGGTGTGCACCAGCCCCCACTCCTGCACCTATCCCAGCCTCCAGGTGTGCACCACCCACCACTCCTGTACCCATCCCTGCTCCCTGGTGTGCACCACCCACTACTCCTGTTCCCATTCCAGCCCCCTGGGGTGCACCACCCCCACTCCTGTACCCATCCCAGCACCTGGTGTGCACCACCCCCCACTCCTGTACCCATCCCAGCCCCTGGTGTGCACCACCCACCTCTCCTGTAACCATCCTAGCCCCCATCCCAGCCCCCTGGTGTGCACCACCCACCTCTCCTGTACCCATCCCAGCCCCCACCCCAGCCCCCTGGTGTGCACCACCCCCACTCCTGTACACATCCCAGCCCCTGGTGTGCACCAACCACCACTCCTGTACCCATCCCAGCCCCCTGGTGTGACCACCCAATACTCCTGTACCCATGCCTGCCCCCTGGTGTGCACCCCCCCACTCCTGTACCCATCCCAGCCCCCTGGTGTGCACCACCCCCCCACTCCTGTACCCATCCCAGCCACCTGGTGTGCACCAGCCCCCACTCCTGCACATATCCCAGCCTCCAGGTGTGCAGCGCCCACCACTCCTGTACCCATCCCGCCCCCTGGTGTGCACCACCCACCTCTCCTGTACCCATGGTGTGCACCACCCCCAACTCCTGTACACATCCCAGCCCCCTGGTGTGCACCCACCCACTCCTGTACCCATCCCAGCCCCCTGGTGTGCACCACCCCCCACTCCAGCGCCCATCACAGCCCCCTGGTGTGCACCACCCCCACTCCTGTACCCATCCCCAGCCCCTGGTGTGCACCATCCCCCATTCCTATACCCATCCCATCCCCCTGGTGTGCACCATGCCCCACTCCTGTACCCATCCCAGCCCCTGATGTGCACCATCCCCCACTCCTGTACCCATCCCAGCCCTCTGGTGTGCACCACCCACCACTCGTGTACCCATCCCAGCTCCCTGGTGTGCACCACCCACCTCCCCTCTACCCATCCCGCCCCATGGTGTGCACCACCCACTACTCCTGTTCCCATCCTAGCCCCCTGGTGTGCACCACCCCCACTCCTGTACCCATCCCAGCACCTGGTGTGCACCACCCCCCACTCCTGTACCCATCCCAGCCCCTGGTGTGCACCACCCACCTCTCCTGTAACCATCCCAGCCCCCATCCCATCCCCCTGGTGTGCACCACCCACCTCTCCTGTACCCATTCCAGCCCCCACCCCAGCCCCCTGGTGTGCACCACCCACCACTCCTGTACCCATGCCACCCCCTGGTGTGCACCACCACCCACTCTTGTACCCATCCCAGCCCCTGGTGTGCACCACCCACCACTCCTGTACCCATGCCAGCCTCCTAGTGTGCACCAACCACCACTCCTGTACCCATTCCAGCCCCCTGGTGTGCACCCCCCCACTCCTGTACCCATCCCAGCCCCCTGGTGTGCACCACCCACTTCTCCTGTACCCATCCCAGTCCCCTGGTGTGCACCACCCACCACTCCTGTACCCATCCCAGCCCCCTGGTGTGCACCACCCTCCACTCATGTACCCATCCTCGCCCCCTGGTGTGCACCACCCCCACTCCTGTACCCATCCCAGTCCCCTGGTGTGCCATCCCCACTCCTGCACCCATCCCACCCCCTGGTGTGCACCACCCCCACTCCTGTACCCATGCCAGCCCCCTTGTGTGCACCACCCCCCACTCCTGTGCCCATCCCAGCCCCTGGTGTCCACCACCCACCACTCCTATACCCATGCCAGCCCCCTGGTGTTGCACCACCCCCCATTCCTATACCCGTCCCAGTCCCCTGGTGTGCACCACCTCCCACTCCTGTACCCATCCCAGCCCCCGGGTGTCGACCACCCCCCACTCCTGTTCCTATGCCAGCCCCCTGGTGTGACCACCCACCACTCCTGTACCCATCCCAGCCCCCTGGTGTGGCCACCCAATACTCCTGTACCAATCCCAGCCCCCTGGTGTGCACCACCCACCTCTCCTGTACTCATCCCAGCCCCCTGGTGTGCACCCCCCCAACTCCTGCGCCCATCACAGCCCCCTGGTGTGCACCACCCCCACTCCTGTACCCATCCCTGCCCCCTGGTGTACACCTCCTCCCACTCCTGCACCCATCCCAACCCCCTGGTGTGCACCACCAGATTCCTGTACCCATCCCCTCCCCCTGGTGAGAACCATCCCCCACTCCTGTACCCATCCCAGCCCCTGCTGTGCACCACCCACCCCTCCTGTACCCATCCCAGCCTCGTGATGTGCACCACCCACCACTCCTGTACCCATCCCAGCCTCCTGGTGTGCACCACCCACCACTCCTGTACCCATCCCAGCCCCTTGGTGTGCACCACCCCCACTCCTGTACCCATCCTAGCCCTTTGGTGTGCACCACCCACCTCTGCTGTAACCATCCCAGCCCCCATCCCAGCCCCTTGGTGTGCACCACCCCCACTCCTGTACCCATCCTAGCCCCCTGGTGTGCACCACCCACCTCTCCTGTACCCATCCCAGCCCCCACCCCAGCCCCCTGGTGTGCACCACCTCCGCTCCTGCACCCAACCCAGCCCCCTGGTGTGCACCACCCACCACTCCTGTACCCATGTCAGCCCCCTGGTGTGCACCACCCCCCACTCCTGTACCCGTCCCAGCCCCCTGGTGTGCACCACCCCCCACTCCTGTACCCGTCCCAGCCCCTGGTGTGCACCAATCACCACCCCTATACCCATGCCAGCCCCATAGTGTGCACCCCCCCCCACTCCTGTACCCATCCCAGGCCCCTGGTGTGCACCACCCCCCACTCCTGTACCCATCCCAGCCCCCTGGTGTGGACCACTCCCCACTCCTGTACCCATGCCAGGCCCCTGGTGTGCACCACCACCCACTCCTGTACCCTTCCCAGCCCCCTGGTCTGACCACCCAATACTCCTGTACCCATCCCAGCCACCAGGTGTGCACCAGCCCCCACTCCTGCACCTATCCCAGCCTCCAGGTGTGCACCACCCACCACTCCTGTACCCATCCCTGCTCCCTGGTGTGCACCACCCACCTCTCCTCTACCCATCCCGCCCCCTGGTGTGCACCACCCACTACTCCTGTTCCCATTCCAGCCCCCTGGGGTGCACCCCCCCCACTCCTGTACCCATCCCAGCACCTGGTGTGCACCACCCCCCACTCCTGTACCCATCCCAGCCCCTGGTGTGCACCACCCACCTCTCCTGTAACCATCCTAGCCCCCATCCCAGCCCCCTGGTGTGCACCACCCACCTCTCCTGTACCCATCCCAGCCCCCACCCCAGCCCCCTGGTGTGCACCACCCCCCACCCCTGCACCCAACCCAGCCCCTGGTGTGCACCAATCACCACTCCTGTACCCATGCCAGCCCCATAGTGTGCACCACCCCCCACTCCTGTACCCATCCCAGCCCCCTGGTGTGCACCACCCACCTCTCCTGTAACCATCCTAGCCCCCATCCCAGCCCCCTGGTGTGCACCACCCACCTCTCCTGTACCCATCCCAGCCCCCACCCCAGCCCCCTGGTGTGCACCCCCCCCCCACTCCTGTACCCGTCCCAGCCCCTGGTGTGCACGAATCACCACTCCTGTACCCATGCCAGCCCCATAGTGTGCACCACCCCCCACTCCTGTACCCATCCCAGCCCCCTGGTGTGCACCACCCCCCACTCCTGTACCCATCCCAGCCCCCTGGTGTGGACCACTCCCCACTCCTGTACCCATGCCAGCCCCCTGGTGTGACCACCCACCACTCCTGTACCCATGACAGGCCCCTGGTGTGCACCACCCCCCACTCCTGTACCCATGCCAGCCCCCTGGTGTGCACCCCCCCACTCCTGTACCCATCCCAGCCCCCTGGTGTGCACCACCCTCCACTCCTCTACCCATCCCAGCCACCAGGTGTGCACCAGCCCCCACTCCTGCACCTATCCCAGCCTCCAGGTGTGCACCACCCACCACTCCTATACCCATCCCTGCTCCCTGGTGTGCACCACCCACCTCTCCTCTACCCATCCCGCCCCCTGGTGTGCACCACCCACTACTCCTGTTCCCATTCCAGCCCCCTGGGGTGCACCACCCCCACTCCTGTACCCATCCCAGCACCTGGTGTGCACCACCCCCCACTCCTGTACCCATGCCAGCCCCCTCGTGTCCACCACCCACCTCTCCTGTACACATCCCACCCCCCTGGTGCGCACCACCCACCTCTCCTGTACCCATCCCCGCCCCCTGGTGTGCACCACCCCCCACTCCTGTACCAATCCTAGCCCCCTGGTGTGCACCGCCCACCTCTCCTTTACCCATCCCAGCCCCCTAGTGTGACCACCCACCACTCATGTACCCATCCCAGCCCCCTGTTGTGCACCACCCACCCCTCCTGTACCCATCCCAGCCTCGTGATGTGCACCACCCACCACTCCTGTACCCATCCCAGTCCCCTGGTGTGCACCACCCACCACTACTGTACCCATCCCAGCCCCCTGGCGTGCACCACCCACCACTCCTGTACCCATCCTCGCCCCCTGGTGTGCACCACCCCCACTCTTGTACCCATTCCAGCCCCCTAGTGTGCCCCCCACTCCTGCACCCATCCCAGCCCCCTGGTGTGCACAACCCCCACTCCTGTACCCATGCCAGCCCCCTTGTGTGCACCACCCCCCACTCCTGTGCCCATCCCAGCCCCTGGTGTGCACCACCCACCACTCCTGTACCCGTCCCAGCCCCCTGGTGTGCAACACCCCCCCACTCCTGTACCCATCCCAGCCCCCGGGTGTGGACCACCCCCCACTCCTGTTCCAATGCCAGCCCCCTGGTGTGACCACCCACCACTCCTGTACCCATGCCAGCCCCCTGGTGTGCACCACCCCCCACTCCTGTACCCATCCCAGCCCCCTGGAGTGACCACCCAATACTCCTGTACCCACCCCCCACTGGTGTGCAGCACCCACCTCTTCTGTACCCATCCCAGCCCCCTGGTGTGCACCACCCACCTCTCCTGTACCCATCCCCACCCCCTGGTGTGCACCACCCCCCACTCCTGTACCAATCCTAGCCCCCTGGTGTGCACCGCCCACCACTCCTGTACCCATCCCAGCCCCCTGGTTTGCACCACCCTCCACTCCTGTACCCATCCCAGCCCTCTAGTGTGACCACCCACCACTCATGTACCCATCCCAGCCCCCTGTTGTATACCACCCACCACTCCTGTACCCATCCCAGCCCCCTGGTGTGCACCACCCACCACTCCTGTACCCATCCCCCTGTTGTGCCCAACCCTCCACTCCTGTACCCATCCCTGCCCCCTGGTGTACACCTCCTCCCACTCCTGCACCCATCCCAACCCCCTGGTGTGCACCACCCAACTCCTATACCCATCCCCTCCCCCTGGTGAGCACCATCCCCCACTCCTGTACCCATCCCAGCCCCTGGTGTGCACCACCCACCCCTCCTAAACCCATCCCAGCCTCGTGATGTGCACCACCCACCACTCCTCTACCCATCCCAGCCTCCTGGTGTGCACCACCCACCACTCCTGTACCCATCCCAGCCCCTTGGTGTGCACCACCCCCACTCCTGTACCGATCCCAGCCCTTTGGTGTGCACCACCCACCTCTCCTGTAACCATCCCAGCCCTCATCCCAGCCCCCTGGTGTGCACCACCCACCTCTCTTGTACCCCTCCCAGCCCCCACCCCAGCCCCCTGGTGTGCACACCCCCGCTCCTGCACCCAACCCAGCCCCCTGGTGTGCACCACCCACCACTCGTGTACCCATGCCAGTCCCCTGGTGTGCACCACCCCCACTCCTGTACCCATCCCAGCCCCTGGTGTGCACCAACCACCACTCCTGTACCCATCCCAGCCCCCTGGTGTGACCACCCAATACTCCTGTACCCATGCCTGCCCCCTGGTGTGCACCCCCCCCACTCCTGTACCCATCCCAGCCACCAGGTGTGCACCAGCCCCCACTCCTGCACCTATCCCAGCCTCCAGGTCTGCACCACCCACCACTCCTGTACCCATCCCTGCTCCCTGGTGTGCACCACCCACCTCTCCTCTACCCATCCCGCCCCCTGGTGTGCACCACCCACTACTCCTGTTCCCATTCCAGCCCCCTGGGGTGCACCACCCCCACTCCTGTACCCATCCCAGCACCTGGTGTGCACCACCCCCCACTCCTGTACCCATCCCAGCCCCTGGTGTGCACCACCCACCTCTCCTGTAACCATCCTAGCCCCCATCCCAGCCCCCTGGTGTGCGCCACCCACCTCTCCTGTACCCATCCCAGCCCCCACCCCAGCCCCCTGTTGTGCACCACCCCCACTCCTGTACCCATCCCAGCCCCTGGTGTGCACCAACCACCACTCCTGTACCCATCCCAGCCCCCTAGTGTGACCACCCAATACTCCTGTACCCATGCCTGCCCCCTGGTGTGCACCCCCCACTCCTGTACCCATCCCAGCCCCCTGGTGTGCACCACCCCCCCACTCCTGTACCCATCCCAGCCACCTGGTGTGCACCAGCCCCCACTCCTGCACATATCCCAGCCTCCAGGTGTGCACCGCCCACCACTCCTGTACCCATCCCGCCCCCTGGTGTGCACCACCCACCTCTCCTGTACCCATCCCAGCCCCCTGGTGTGCACCACCCCCAACTCCTGTACACATCCCAGCCCCCTGGTGTGCACCCACCCACTCCTGTACCCATCCCAGCCCCCTGGTGTGCACCACCCCCCACTCCAGCGCCCATCAGAGCCCCCTGCTGTGCACCACCCCCACTCCTGTACCCATCCCCAGCCCCTGGTGTGCACCATGCCCCACTCCTGTACCCATCCCAGCCCCTGATGTGCACCATCCCCCACTCCTGTACCCATCCCAGCCCTCTGGTGTGCACCACCCACCACTCGTGTACCCATCCCAGCTCCCTGGTGTGCAGCACCCACCTCCCCTCTACCCATCCCGCCCCCTGGTGTGCACCACCCACTACTCCTGTTCCCATCCTAGCCCCCTGGTGTGCACCACCCCCACTCCTGTACCCATCCCAGCCCCTGATGTGCACCATCCCCCACTCCTGTACCCATCCCAGCCCTCTGGTGTGCACCACCCACCACTCGTGTACCCATCCCAGCTCCCTGGTGTGCACCACCCACCTCCCCTCTACCCATCCCGCCCCCTGGTGTGCACCACCCACTACTCCTGTTCCCATCCTAGCCCCCTGGTGTGCACCACCCCCACTCCTGTACCCATCCCAGCACCTGGTGTGCACCACCCCCCACTCCTGTACCCATCCCAGCCCCTGGTGTGCTCCACCCACCTCTCCTGTAACCATCCCAGCCCCCATCTCATCCCCCTGGTGTGCACCACCCACCTCTCCTGTACCCATTCCAGCCCCCACCCCAGCCCCCTGGTGTGCACCACCCACCACTCCTGTACCCATGCCACCCCCTGGTGTGCACCACCACCCACTCCTGTACCCATCCCAGCCCCTGGTGTGCACCACCCACCACTCCTGTACCCATGCCAGCCTCCTAGTGTGCACCAACCACCACTCCTGTACCCATTCCAGCCCCCTGGTGTGCACCCCCCCCACTCCTGTACCCATTCCAGCCCCCTGGTGTGCACCCCCCCCACTCCTGTACCCATCCCAGCCCCCTGGTGTGCACCACCCACCTCTCCTGTACCCATCCCAGTCCCCTGGTGTGCACCACCCACCACTCCTGTACCCATCCCAGCCCCCTGGTGTGCACCACCCTCCACTCATGTACCCATCCTCGCCCCCTGGTGTGCACCACCCCCACTCCTGTACCCATCCCAGTCCCCTGGTGTGCCATCCCCACTCCTGCACCCATCCCACCCCCTGGTGTGCACCACCCCCACTCCTGTACCCATGCCAGCCCCCTTGTGTGCACCACCCCCCACTCCTGTGCCCATCCCAGCCCCTGGTGTCCACCACCCACCACTCCTATACCCATGCCAGCCCCCTGGTGTGCACCACCCCCCATTCCTGTACACGGGTACAGGAATGGGGGGTGGTGCACCACCTCCCACTCCTGTACCCATCCCAGCCCCCGGGTGTCGACCACCCCCCAGTCCTGTTCCAATGCCAGCCCCCTGGTCTGACCACCCACCACTCCTGTACCCATCCCAGCCCCCTGGTGTGGCCACCCAATACTCCTGTACCAATCCCAGCCCCTGCTGTGCACCACCCACCCCTCCTGTACCCATCCCAGCCTCATGATGTGCACCACCCACCACTCCTGTATCCATCCCAGCCTCCTGGTGTGCACCACCCACCACTCCTGTACCCATCCCAGCCCCTTGGTGTGAACCACCGCCACTCCTGTACCCATCCTAGCCCTTTGGTGTGCACCACCCACCTCTCCTGTAACCATCCCAGCCCCCATCCCAGCCCCCTGGTGTGCACCTCCCACCTCTCCTGTACCCATCCCAGCCCCCACCCCAGCCCCCTGGTTTGCACCACCCCGCTCCTGCACCCAACCCAGCCCCCTGGTGTGCACTCCCCCCCCACTCCTGTACCCGTCCCAGCCCCTGGTGTGCACCAATCACCACTCCTGTACCCATGCCAGCCCCATAGTGTGCACCACCCCCCACTCCTGTACCCATCCCAGCCCCTTGGGGTGCACCACCCCCCACTCCTGTACCCATCCCAGCCCCCTGGTGTGGACCACTCCCCACTCCTGTACCCATGCCAGCCCCCTGGTGTGACCACCCACCACTCCTGTACCCATGACAGGCCCCTGGTGTGCACCACCCCCCACTCCTGTACCCATCCCAGCCCCCTGGTGTGACCACCCAATACTCCTGTACCCATGCCTGCCCCCTGGTGTGCACCCCCCACTCCTGTACCCATCCCAGCCCCCTGGTGTTCACCACCCCCCACTCCTGTACCCATCCCAGCCACCAGGTGTGCACCAGCCCCCACTCCTGCACCTATCCCAGCCTCCAGGTGTGCACCACCCACCACTCCTGTACCCATCCCTGCTCCCTGGTGTGCACCACCCACCTCTCCTCTACCCATCCCGCCCCCTGGTGTGCACCACCCACTACTCCTGTTCCCATTCCAGCCCCCTGGGGTGCACCACCCCCACTCCTGTACCCATCCCAGCACCTGGTGTGCACCACCCCCCACTCCTGTACCCATCCCAGCCCCTGGTGTGCACCACCCACCTCTCCTGTAACCATCCTAGCCCCCATCCCAGCCCCCTGGTGTGCACCACCCACCTCTCCTGTACCCATCCCAGCCCCCACCCCAGCCCCCTGGTGTGCACCACCCCCACTCCTGTACACATCCCAGCCCCTGGTGTGCACCAACCACCACTCCTGTACCCATCCCAGCCCCCTGGTGTGACCACCCAATACTCCTGTACCCATGCCTGCCCCCTGGTGTGCACCCCCCCACTCCTGTACCCATCCCAGCCCCCTGGTGTGCACCACCCCCCCACTCCTGTACCCATCCCAGCCACCTGGTGTGCACCAGCCCCCACTCCTGCACATATCCCAGCCTCCAGGTGTGCACCGCCCACCACTCCTGTACCCATCCCGCCCCCTGGTGTGCACCACCCACCTCTCCTGTACCCATCCTAGCCCCCTGGTGTGCACCACCCCCAACTCCTGTACACATCCCAGCCCCCTGGTGTGCACCCACCCACTCCTGTACCCATCCCAGCCCCCTGGTGTGCACCACCCCCCACTCCAGCGCCCATCACAGCCCCCTGGTGTGCACCACCCCCACTCCTGTACCCATCCCCAGCCCCTGGTGTGCACCATCCCCCATTCCTATACCCATCCCATCCCCCTGGTGTGCACCATGCCCCACTCCTGTACCCATCCCAGCCCCTGATGTGCACCATCCCCCACTCCTGTACCCATCCCAGCCCTCTGGTGTGCACCACCCACCACTCGTGTACCCATCCCAGCTCCCTGGTGTGCACCACCCACCTCCCCTCTACCCATCCCGCCCCCTGGTGTGCACCACCCACTACTCCTGTTCCCATCCTAGCCCCCTGGTGTGCACCACCCCCACGCCTGTACCCATCCCAGCACCTGGTGTGCACCACCCCCCACTCCTGTACCCATCCCAGCCCCTGGTGTGCACCACCCACCTCTCCTGTAACCATCCCAGCCCCCATCCCATCCCCCTGGTGTGCACCACCCACCTCTCCTGTACCCATTCCAGCCCCCACCCCAGCCCCCTGGTGTGCACCACCCACCACTCCTGTACCCATGCCACCCCCTGGTGTGCACCACCACCCACTCTTGTACCCATCCCAGCCCCTGGTGTGCACCACCCACCACTCCTGTACCCATGCCAGCCTCCTAGTGTGCACCAACCATCACTCCTGTACCCATTCCAGCCCCCTGGTGTGCACCCCCCCCACTCCTGTACCCATCCCAGCCCCCTGGTGTGCACCACCCACCTCTCCTGTACCCATCCCAGTCCCCTGGTGTGCACCACCCACCACTCCTGTACCCATCCCAGCCCCCTGGTGTGCACCACCCTCCACTCATGTACCCATCCTCGCCCCCTGGTGTGCACCACCCCCACTCCTGTACCCATCCCAGTCCCCTGGTGTGCCATCCCCACTCCTGCACCCATCCCACCCCCTGGTGTGCACCACCCCCACTCCTGTACCCATGCCAGCCCCCTTGTGTGCACCACCCCCCACTCCTGTGCCCATCCCAGCCCCTGGTGTCCACCACCCACCACTCCTATACCCATGCCAGCCCCCTGGTGTGCACCACCCCCCATTCCTGTACCCGTCCCAGTCCCCTGGTGTGCACCACCTCCCACTCCTGTACCCATCCCAGCCCCCGGGTGTCGACCACCCCCCACTCCTGTTCCAATGCCAGCCCCCTGGTGTGACCACCCACCACTCCTGTACCCATCCCAGCCCCCTGGTGTGGCCACCCAATACTCCTGTACCAATCCCAGCCCCCTGGTGTGCACCACCCACCTCTCCTGTACCCATCCCAGCCCCCTGGTGTGCACCCCCCCAACTCCTGCGCCCATCACAGCCCCCTGGTGTGCACCACCCCCACTCCTGTACCCATCCCAGCACCTGGTGTGCACCACCCCCCACTCCTGTACCCATCCCAGCCCCTGGTGTGCACCACCCACCTCTCCTGTAACCATCCCAGCCCCCATCCCATCCCCCTGGTGTGCACCACCCACCTCTCCTGTACCCATTCCAGCCCCCACCCCAGCCCCCTGGTGTGCACCACCCACCACTCCTGTACCCATGCCACCCCCTGGTGTGCACCACCACCCACTCTTGTACCCATCCCAGCCCCTGGTGTGCACCACCCACCACTCCTGTACCCATGCCAGCCTCCTAGTGTGCACCAACCACCACTCCTGTACCCATTCCAGCCCCCTGGTGTGCACCCCCCCCACTCCTGTACCCATCCCAGCCCCCTGGTGTGCACCACCCACCTCTCCTGTACCCATCCCAGTCCCCTGGTGTGCACCACCCACCACTCCTGTACCCATCCCAGCCCCCTGGTGTGCACCACCCTCCACTCATGTACCCATCCTCGCCCCCTGGTGTGCACCACCCCCACTCCTGTACCCATCCCAGTCCCCTGGTGTGCCATCCCCACTCCTGCACCCATCCCACCCCCTGGTGTGCACCACCCCCACTCCTGTACCCATGCCAGCCCCCTTGTGTGCACCACCCCCCACTCCTGTGCCCATCCCAGCCCCTGGTGTCCACCACCCACCACTCCTATACCCATGCCAGCCCCCTGGTGTGCACCACCCCCCATTCCTGTACCCGTCCCAGTCCCCTGGTGTGCACCACCTCCCACTCCTGTACCCATCCCAGCCCCCGGGTGTCGACCACCCCCCACTCCTGTTCCAATGCCAGCCCCCTGGTGTGACCACCCACCACTCCTGTACCCATCCCAGCCCCCTGGTGTGGCCACCCAATACTCCTGTACCAATCCCAGCCCCCTGGTGTGCACCACCCACCTCTCCTGTACCCATCCCAGCCCCCTGGTGTGCACCCCCCCAACTCCTGCGCCCATCACAGCCCCCTGGTGTGCACCACCCCCACTCCTGTACCCATCCCAGCACCTGGTGTGCACCACCCCCCACTCCTGTACCCATCCCAGCCCCTGGTGTGCACCACCCACCTCTCCTGTAACCATCCCAGCCCCCATCCCATCCCCCTGGTGTGCACCACCCACCTCTCCTGTACCCATTCCAGCCCCCACCCCAGCCCCCTGGTGTGCACCACCCACCACTCCTGTACCCATGCCACCCCCTGGTGTGCACCACCACCCACTCTTGTACCCATCCCAGCCCCTGGTGTGCACCACCCACCACTCCTGTACCCATGCCAGCCTCCTAGTGTGCACCAACCACCACTCCTGTACCCATTCCAGCCCCCTGGTGTGCACCCCCCCCACTCCTGTACCCATCCCAGCCCCCTGGTGTGCACCACCCACCTCTCCTGTACCCATCCCAGTCCCCTGGTGTGCACCACCCACCACTCCTGTACCCATCCCAGCCCCCTGGTGTGCACCACCCTCCACTCATGTACCCATCCTCGCCCCCTGGTGTGCACCACCCCCACTCCTGTACCCATCCCAGTCCCCTGGTGTGCCATCCCCACTCCTGCACCCATCCCACCCCCTGGTGTGCACCACCCCCACTCCTGTACCCATGCCAGCCCCCTTGTGTGCACCACCCCCCACTCCTGTGCCCATCCCAGCCCCTGGTGTCCACCACCCACCACTCCTATACCCATGCCAGCCCCCTGGTGTGCACCACCCCCCATTCCTGTACCCGTCCCAGTCCCCTGGTGTGCACCACCTCCCACTCCTGTACCCATCCCAGCCCCCGGGTGTCGACCACCCCCCACTCCTGTTCCAATGCCAGCCCCCTGGTGTGACCACCCACCACTCCTGTACCCATCCCAGCCCCCTGGTGTGGCCACCCAATACTCCTGTACCAATCCCAGCCCCCTGGTGTGCACCACCCACCTCTCCTGTACCCATCCCAGCCCCCTGGTGTGCACCCCCCCAACTCCTGCGCCCATCACAGCCCCCTGGTGTGCACCACCCCCACTCCTGTACCCATCCCAGCACCTGGTGTGCACCACCCCCCACTCCTGTACCCATCCCAGCCCCTGGTGTGCACCACCCACCTCTCCTGTAACCATCCCAGCCCCCATCCCATCCCCCTGGTGTGCACCACCCACCTCTCCTGTACCCATTCCAGCCCCCACCCCAGCCCCCTGGTGTGCACCACCCACCACTCCTGTACCCATGCCACCCCCTGGTGTGCACCACCACCCACTCTTGTACCCATCCCAGCCCCTGGTGTGCACCACCCACCACTCCTGTACCCATGCCAGCCTCCTAGTGTGCACCAACCACCACTCCTGTACCCATTCCAGCCCCCTGGTGTGCACCCCCCCCACTCCTGTACCCATCCCAGCCCCCTGGTGTGCACCACCCACCTCTCCTGTACCCATCCCAGTCCCCTGGTGTGCACCACCCACCACTCCTGTACCCATCCCAGCCCCCTGGTGTGCACCACCCTCCACTCATGTACCCATCCTCGCCCCCTGGTGTGCACCACCCCCACTCCTGTACCCATCCCAGTCCCCTGGTGTGCCATCCCCACTCCTGCACCCATCCCACCCCCTGGTGTGCACCACCCCCACTCCTGTACCCATGCCAGCCCCCTTGTGTGCACCACCCCCCACTCCTGTGCCCATCCCAGCCCCTGGTGTCCACCACCCACCACTCCTATACCCATGCCAGCCCCCTGGTGTGCACCACCCCCCATTCCTGTACCCGTCCCAGTCCCCTGGTGTGCACCACCTCCCACTCCTGTACCCATCCCAGCCCCCGGGTGTCGACCACCCCCCACTCCTGTTCCAATGCCAGCCCCCTGGTGTGACCACCCACCACTCCTGTACCCATCCCAGCCCCCTGGTGTGGCCACCCAATACTCCTGTACCAATCCCAGCCCCCTGGTGTGCACCACCCACCTCTCCTGTACCCATCCCAGCCCCTGGTGTGCACCCCCCCAACTCCTGCGCCCATCACAGCCCCCTGGTGTGCACCACCCCCACTCCTGTACCCATCCCTGCCCCCTGGTGTACACCTCCTCCCACTCCTGCACCCATCCCGACCCCCTGGTGTGCACCACCAGATTCCTGTACCCATCCCCTCCCCCTGGTGAGAACCATCCCCCACTCCTGTACCCATCCCAGCCCCTGCTGTGCACCACCCACCCCTCCTGTACCCATCCCAGCCTCGTGATGTGAACCACCCACCACTCCTGTACCCATCCCAGCCTCCTGGTGTGCACCACCCACCACTCCTGTACCCATCCCAGCCCCTTGGTGTGCACCACCCCCACTCCTGTACCCATCCTAGCCCTTTGGTGTGCACCACCCACCTCTCCTGTAACCATCCCAGCCCCCATCCCAGCCCCTTGGTGTGCACCACCCCCACTCCTGTACCCATCCTAGCCCCCTGGTGTGCACCACCCACCTCTCCTGTACCCATCCCAGCCCCCACCCCAGCCCCCTGGTGTGCACCACCTCCGCTCCTGCACCCAACCCAGCCCCCTGGTGTGCACCACCCACCACTCCTGTACCCATGTCAGCCCCCTGGTGTGCACCACCCCCCACTCCTGTACCCGTCCCAGCCCCCTGGTGTGCACCACCCCCCACTCCTGTACCCATCCCAGCCCCTGGTGTGCACCAATCACCACCCCTATACCCATGCCAGCCCCATAGTGTGCACCCCCCCACTCCTGTACCCATCCCAGGCCCCTGGTGTGCACCACCCCCCACTCCTGTACCCATCCCAGCCCCCTGGTGTGGACCACTCCCCACTCCTGTACCCATGCCAGGCCCCTGGTGTGCACCACCACCCACTCCTGTACCCTTCCCAGCCCCCTGGTCTGACCACCCAATACTCCTGTACCCATCCCAGCCACCAGGTGTGCACCAGCCCCCACTCCTGCACCTATCCCAGCCTCCAGGTGTGCACCACCCACCACTCCTGTACCCATCCCTGCTCCCTGGTGTGCACCACCCACCTCTCCTCTACCCATCCCGCCCCCTGGTGTGCACCACCCACTACTCCTGTTCCCATTCCAGCCCCCTGGGGTGCACCCCCCCCACTCCTGTACCCATCCCAGCACCTGGTGTGCACCACCCCCCACTCCTGTACCCATCCCAGCCCCTGGTGTGCACCACCCACCTCTCCTGTAACCATCCTAGCCCCCATCCCAGCCCCCTGGTGTGCACCACCCACTTCTCCTGTACCCATCCCAGTCCCCTGGTGTGCACCACCTACTACTCCTGTACCCACCCCAGCCCCCTGGTGTGCAGCACCCACCTCTCCTGTACCCATCCCACCGCCCTGGTGTGCACCACCCCCCACTCCTGTAACCATCCCAGACCGTAGGGTGCACTCCCCCACTCGTGTACCCATCACAGCCGCCTTGTGTGAACCACCCACCTCTCCTTTACCCATCCCAGCCCCCTACCGTGTACCACCTACTACTCCTGCACCCATCCCAGCCCCCTGGTGTGCACCACCCCCACTCCTGTACCCATCCCAGACCCCTGGTGTGCACCACCCACCACTCCTGTACCCATCCCAGCCCCCTGGTGTACACCACCCACCACTCCTGTACCCATCCCAGCCTCCCGTTGTGCACCACCCACCACTCGCGCACCCATCCCAGCCCCCTTGTGTGCACCACCCCCCACTCCTGTACCCATCCGAGACCCCTGGTGTGCACCACCCCCCACTCCTGCACCCATCCCAGCCCCCTGGTGTGCACCAGCCCCCTCTCATGTACCCATCCCAGCCCCCTGGTGTGCACCACCCACCACTAGTGCACCCATGCCAGCCCTCTGGTGTGCACCACCACCACTCCTGTACCCATGCCAGCCCCCTGGTGTGCACCATCCACCACTGGTGCACCCATGCCAGCCCCCTGGTGTGCACCACCACCCATTCCTGTACCATCCATTCAAGCCCCGTGCTGTGCACCACCCACCACTCCTGTACCCATCCCAGCCCCCTGGTGTGCACCACGCACCACTCCTGTACCCATCCAAGCCCTGTGGTGTGCACCACCCACTACTCCTGTACCCCCTGGTGTGCACCCCCCCACTCCTGTACCAATCCCAGCCCCATGGTGTGCACCACCCACCACTCCTGTACCCATCCCAGCCCACTCTTATACCCATCCCAGCCCTCTGGTGTGCACCACCCACCACTCCTGTACCCATCCCAGCCCCATGGTGTGCACCACCCACCTCTCCTGTAACCATCCCAGCCCCTTGGTGTGCACCACCCCCACTCCTGTACCCATCCTAGCCCCCTGGTGTGCACCACCCACCACTCCTGTACCCATCCCAGCCTCCCGTTGTGCACCACCCACCACTCGCGCACCCATCCCAGCCCCCTTGTGTGCACCACCCCCCACTCCTGTACCCATCCGAGACCCCTGGTGTGCACCACCCCCCACTCCTGCACCCATCCCAGCCCCCTGGTGTGCACCAGCCCCCTCTCATGTACCCATCCCAGCCCCCTGGTGTGCACCACCCACCACTAGTGCACCCATGCCAGCCCTCTGGTGTGCACCACCACCACTCCTGTACCCATGCCAGCCCCCTGGTGTGCACCATCCACCACTGGTGCACCCATGCCAGCCCCCTGGTGTGCACCACCACCCATTCCTGTACCATCCATTCAAGCCCCGTGCTGTGCACCACCCACCACTCCTGTACCCATCCCAGCCCCCTGGTGTGCACCACGCACCACTCCTGTACCCATCCAAGCCCTGTGGTGTGCACCACCCACTACTCCTGTACCCCCTGGTGTGCACCCCCCCACTCCTGTACCAATCCCAGCCCCATGGTGTGCACCACCCACCACTCCTGTACCCATCCCAGCCCACTCTTATACCCATCCCAGCCCTCTGGTGTGCACCACCCACCACTCCTGTACCCATCCCAGCCCCATGGTGTGCACCACCCACCTCTCCTGTAACCATCCCAGCCCCTTGGTGTGCACCACCCCCACTCCTGTACCCATCCTAGCCCCCTGGTGTGCACCACCCACCTCTCCTGTACCCATCCCAGCCCCCACCCCAGCCCCCTGGTGTGCACCACCTCCGCTCCTGCACCCAACCCAGCCCCCTGGTGTGCACCACTCCCCACTCCTGTACCCATGCCAGGCCCCTGGTGTGCACCACCACCCACTCCTGTACCCTTCCCAGCCCCCTGGTCTGACCACCCAATACTCCTGTACCCATCCCAGCCACCAGGTGTGCACCAGCCCCCACTCCTGCACCTATCCCAGCCTCCAGGTGTGCACCACCCACCACTCCTGTACCCATCCCTGCTCCCTGGTGTGCACCACCCACCTCTCCTCTACCCATCCCGCCCCCTGGTGTGCACCACCCACTACTCCTGTTCCCATTCCAGCCCCCTGGGGTGCACCCCCCCCACTCCTGTACCCATCCCAGCACCTGGTGTGCACCACCCCCCACTCCTGTACCCATCCCAGCCCCTGGTGTGCACCACCCACCTCTCCTGTAACCATCCTAGCCCCCATCCCAGCCCCCTGGTGTGCACCACCCACCTCTCCTGTACCCATCACCGCCCCCAGGTGTGCATCCCCCCCACTCTTGTACCCATCCCAGCCCCCTGGTGTGCACCACCCACCTCTCCTGTACCCATCCCAGCCCCCTGATGTCCACCACCCACCTCTCCTATACCCATCCCAGCCACCTGGTGTGCACCACCCATGACTCCTGTACCCATCCCAGCCCCCTGGTGTGCACCACCCACTACTCCTGTTCCCATTCCAGCCCCCTGGGGTGCACCCCCCCCACTCCTGTACCCATCCCAGCACCTGCTGTGCACCACCCCCCACTCCTGTACCCATCCCAGCCCCTGGTGTGCACCACCCACCTCTCCTGTAACCATCCTAGCCCCCATCCCAGCCCCCTGGTGTGCACCACCCACTTCTCCTGTACCCATCCCAGTCCCCTGGTGTGCACCACCTACTACTCCTGTACCCACCCCAGCCCCCTGGTGTGCAGCACCCACCTCTCCTGTACCCATCCCACCGCCCTGGTGTGCACCACCCCCACTCCTGTAACCATCCCAGACCGTAGGGTGCACTCCCCCACTCGTGTACCCATCACAGCCGCCTTGTGTGAACCACCCACCTCTCCTTTACCCATCCCAGCCCCCTACCGTGTACCACCTACTACTCCTGCACCCATCCCAGCCCCCTGGTGTGCACCACCCCCACTCCTGTACCCATCCCAGACCCCTGGTGTGCACCACCCACCACTCCTGTACCCATCCCAGCCCCCTGGTGTACACCACCCACCACTCCTGTACCCATCCCAGCCTCCCGTTGTGCACCACCCACCACTCGCGCACCCATCCCAGCCCCCTTGTGTGCACCACCCGCCACTCCTGTACCCATCCGAGACCCCTGGTGTGCACCACCCCCCACTCCTGCACCCATCCCAGCCCCCTGGTGTGCACCAGCCCCCTCTCATGTACCCATCCCAGCCCCCTGGTGTGCACCACCCACCACTAGTGCACCCATGCCAGCCCTCTGGTGTGCACCACCACCACTCCTGTACCCATGCCAGCCCCCTGGTGTGCACCATCCACCACTGGTGCACCCATGCCAGCCCCCTGGTGTGCACCACCACCCATTCCTGTACCATCCATTCAAGCCCCGTGCTGTGCACCACCCACCACTCCTGTACCCATCCCAGCCCCCTGGTGTGCACCACGCACCACTCCTGTACCCATCCAAGCCCTGTGGTGTGCACCACCCACTACTCCTGTACCCCCTGGTGTGCACCCCCCCACTCCTGTACCAATCCCAGCCCCATGGTGTGCACCACCCACCACTCCTGTACCCATCCCAGCCCACTCTTATACCCATCCCAGCCCTCTGGTGTGCACCACCCACCACTCCTGTACCCATCCCAGCCCCATGGTGTGCACCACCCACCACTCCTGTACCCATCCCAGCCCACTCCTGTACCCATCTCAGCCCCCTGATATGCACCACCCCTCACTCCTGTACCCATCCCAGCCCACTGGCGTGCACCGTCCACCACTCTTGTACCCATCCCAGCCCCAGGGTGTGCACCACCCACCACTCCTGTACCCATCCCAGCCCCCTGGTGTGCACCTCCCCCCACTCCTGTACCCATGCCAGCCCCCTGGTGTGACCACCCACCACTCCTGTACCCATGCCAGCCCCTTGGTGTGCACGCCCCCACTCCTGTACCCATCCCAGTCCCCTGGTGTGACCACCCAATACTCCTGTACCCATCCCTGCCCCCTGGTGTGCACCACCCACCTCTTCTGTACCCATCCCAGCCACCTGGTGTGCACCACCCACCTCTCCTGTACCCATCCCCGCCCCATGGTGTGCACCACCCCCCACTCCTGTACCCATCCCACCCCCTGGTGTGCACCACCCACCTCTCCTGTTCCCATCCAAGCCCCCTGGTTTGCACCACCCACCACTCCTGTACCCATCCCAGCCACCTGGTGTGCACCACTCACCACTCATGTACACATCCCAGCCCCCTGGTGTGCACCACCCACCACTCGTGTACCCATCCCAGCCCCCTGGTGTGCACTACCCTCCACTCCTGTACCCATCCCGCCCCCTGGTGTGCACCCCCCACTCCTGTACCTATCCCAGCCCCCTGGTGTACACCTCCTCGGACTCCTGCTCCCATCCCAGCCCCCTGGTGTGCACCACCCCCTCACACCTGTACCCATCCCAGCCCCCTGGTGTGACCCAACCCCCACTCCTGCGCCCATCACAGCCCCCTGGTGTGCACCACCCCCACTCCTGTACCCATCCCGCCCCCTGGCGTGCACCATCCCCCACTCCTGTACCCATCCCAGCCCCTGGTGTGCACCATCCCCCACTCCTGTACCCATCCCAGCCCTCTGGTGTGCACCACCAACTACTCTACCCACCAGCCCCCTGGTGTGCACCATCCACCACTGCTGTATCCATCCCAGCCCCCTGGTGTGCACCACCCACTACTGGTGCACCCATGCCAGCCCCCTGGTGTGCACCCCCCCCACTCCTGTACCCATCACAGCCCCCTGGTGTGACCACCCACCACTCCTGTACCCACCCCAGCCCCCTGGTGTGCACCACCCCCACTCCTGTACCCATCCCAGCCCCCAGGTGTGCACCACCCACCACTCCTGTACCCATCACAGTCCCCTGCTGTGCACCACCCACCCCTCCTGTACCCATCCCCTCCCCCTGATGTGCACCACCCACCTCTCCTGTACCCATCACCGCCCCCAGGTGTGCATCCCCCCCACTCTTGTACCCATCCCAGCCCCCTGATGTGCACCACCCACCTCTCCTGTACCCATCCCAGCCCCCTGATGTCCACCACCCACCTCTCCTATACCCATCCCAGCCACCTGGTGTGCACCACCCACGACTCCTGTACCCATCCCAGCCCCCTGGTGTGCAACACCCACCACTCCTCTACCCATGCCAGCCCCCTGGTGTGCGCCACGCAGAACTCCTCTACCCAACCCAGCCCCCTGGTGTGCGCCACCCACCACTCCTGTACCCATCCCCGCACCCTGATGTGCACACCCCCTCCTGTACCCATCCCAGCCCCTGGTGTGCACTACCCACCACTCCTGTACCCATCCAAGCCCACTCCTATACCCATCCCAGCCCTCTGGTATGCACCACCCACCACTCCTGTACCCATCCCAGCCCCATGGTGTGCACCACCCACCACTCCTGTACCCATCCCAGCCCCCTGGTGTGCACCTCCCCCCACTCCTGTACCCATCCCAGTCCCCTGGTGTGACCACCCAATACTCCTGTACCCATCCCTGCCCCCTGGTGTGCACCACCCACCTCTTCTGTACCCATCCCAGCCACCTGGTGTGCACCACCCCCCACTCCTGTACCCATCCCACCCCCTGGTGTGCACCACCCACCTCTCCTGTTCCCATCCAAGCCCCCTGGTTTGCACCACCCACCACTCCTGTACCCATCCCAGCCACCTGGTGTGCACCACTCACCACTCATGTACCCATCCCAGCCCCCTGGTGTGCACCACCCACCACTCCTGTACCCATCCCAGCCCCCTGGTGTGCACTACCCTCCACTCCTGTACCCATCCCGCCCCCTGGTGTGCACCCCCCACTCCTGTACCTATCCCAGCCCCCTGGTGTACACCTCCTCGGACTCCTGCTCCCATCCCAGCCCCCTGGTGTGCACCACCCCCTCACACCTGTACGCATCCCAGCCCCCTGGTGTGCACCAACCCCCACTCCTGCGCCCATCACAGCCCCCTGGTGTGCACCACCCCCACTCCTGTACCCATCCCGCCCCCTGGCGTGCACCATCCCCCACTCCTGTACCCATCCCAGCCCCTGGTGTGCCCCATCCCCCACTCCTGTACCCATCCCAGCCCTCTGGTGTGCACCACCAACTACTCTACCCACCACTCCTGTATCCATCCCAGCCCCCTGGTGTGCACCACCCACTACTGGTGCACCCATGCCAGCCCCCTGGTGTGCACCCCCCCACTCCTGTACCCATCACAGCCCCCTGGTGTGACCACCCACCACTCCTGTACCCACCCCAGCCCCCTGGTGTGCACCACCCCCACTCCTGTACCCATCCCAGCCCCCAGGTGTGCACCACCCACCACTCCTGTACCCATCACAGTCCCCTGCTGTGCACCACCCACCCCTCCTGTACCCATCCCCTCCCCCTGATGTGCACCACCCACCTCTCCTGTACCCATCACCGCCCCCAGGTGTGCATCCCCCCCACTCTTGTACCCATCCCAGCCCCCTGATGTGCACCACCCACCTCTCCTGTACCCATCCCAGTACACGACTCCTGTACCCATCCCAGCCCCCTGGTGTGCAACACCCACCACTCCTCTACCCATGCCAGCCCCCTGGTGTGCGCCACGCAGAACTCCTCTACCCAACCCAGCCCCCTGGTGTGCGCCACCCACCACTCCTGTACCCATCCCCGCACCCTGATGTGCACCCCCCCTCCTGTACCCATCCCAGCCCCTGGTGTGCACTACCCACTTCTCCTTCACCCATCCCAGCCCCCTGGTTTTCACCACCCACCACTCCTGTACCCATCCGAGCCCCCTGGTGTGCACCACCCACCACTTCTGTACCCATCCCATCCCCCTGATGTGCACCACCCACCTCTGCTGTACCCATCCCCGCCCCCTGGTGTGCACCACCCACCTCTCCTGTACCCATCCCAGCCCCCTGGTGTGCACCACCCACCTCTCCTGTACCCATCCCCGCCCCCTGGTGTGCACCACCCCCACTCCTGTACCCCTCCCTGCCCCCTGGTGTGCACCACCCATCTCTCCTGTACCCATCCCAGCCCCCTGGTGTGCACCAACCACTACTGGTGCACCCATGCCAGCCCCCTGGTGTGCCCCCCCCCACTCCTGTATCCATCACAGCCCCCTGGTGTGACCACCCACCACTTCTGTACCCACCCCAGCCCCCTGGTGTGCACCACCCACTACTCCTATACCCATCCCAGCCCCCTGATGTGCACCACACACCTCTCCTGTACCCATCCCCGCCCCCTGGTGTGCACCACCCACCTCTCCTGTGCAACATCCCAGCCCCCTGGTGTGCACCACCCACCTCTCCTGTACCCATCCCCGCCCCCTGGTGTGCACCACCCCCCACTCTTGTACCCATCCCAGCCCCCTGGTGTGCACCACCCACCTCTCCTGTACCCATCCCAGCCCCCTGATGTGCACCGCCCACCTCTCCTATACCCATCCCAGCCACCTGGTGTGCACCACCCACAACTCCTGGACCCATCCCAGCCCCCTGGTGTGCAACACCCACACTCCTGTACCCATCCCAACCCCCTGGTGTGCACGGCCCACCACGCCTCTACCCATGCCAGCCCCCTGGTGTGCGCCACCCACAACTCCTCTACCCATCCCAGCCCCCTGGTGTGCGCCTCCCACCACTCCTGTACCTGTCCCCGCACACTGGTGAGCACCCCCCGTACCCATCCCAGCCCCTGGTGTACACTACCCATTTCTCCTTTACCCATCCCAACCCCTGGTTTTCACCACCCACCACTCCTGTACCCATCCAAGCTCCCTGGTGTGCACCACCCACCACCTCTGTACCCATCCCAGCCCCCTGATGTGCACCAACCACCTCTGCTGTACCCATCCCGCCCCCTGGTGTGCACCACCCTCCTCTCCTGTACCCATCCCAGCCCCCTGGTGTGCACCACACACCTCTCCTGTACCCATCCCCGCCCCCTGGTGTGCCCCCCCACCCCTCACTCTTGTACCCATCCCAGCCCCCTGGTGTGCACCACCCACCTCTCCTGTACCCATCCCAGCCCCCTGGTTTCCACCACCACCACTCCTGTACCCATCCCAGCCCCCTGGTGTGACCACCCACCACTTATGTACCCATCACAGCCCCCTGGTGTGCACCACCCACCACTCCTGTACCCACCCCAGCCCCCTGGTGTGCACCCCCCCACTCCTGCACCCATGCCAACCGACTGGTGTGCGCCGCCCCCCACTCCCGTACCCATCCCAGCCCCCTGGTGTGCACCCCCCCACTCCTGTACCCATGCCAGCCCCCTCGTGTCCACCACCCACCTCTCCTGTACACATCAAACCCCCCTGGTGCGCACCACCCACCTCTCCTGTACCCATCCCTGCCCCCTGGTGTGCACCACCCCCCACTCCTGTACCAATCCTAGCCCCCTGGTGTGCACCGCCCACCTCTCCTGTACCCATCCCAGCCCCCTAGTGTGACCACCCACCACTCATGTACCCATCCCAGCCCCCTGTTGTGCACCACCCACCCCTCCTGTACCCATCCCAGCCTCGTGATGTGCACCACCCAGCACTCCTGTACCCATCCCAGTCCCCTGGTGTGCACCACCCACCACTCCTGTACCCATCCCAGCCCCCTGGTGTGCACCACCCACCACTCCTGTACCCATTCTCGCCCCCTGGTGTGCACCACCCCCACTCTTGTACCCATTCCAGCCCCCTAGTGTGCCCCCCACTCCTGCACCCATCCCAGCCCCCTGGTGTGCACAACCCGCACTCCTGTACCCATGCCAGCCCCCTTGTGTGCACCACCCCCCACTCCTGTGCCAATCCCAGCCCCTGGTGTGCACCACCCACCACTCCTATACCCATGCCAGCCCCCTGGTGTGCACCACCCCCACTCCTGTACCCGTCCCAGCCCCCTGGTGTGCAACACCCCCCACTCCTGTACCCATCCCAGCCCCCGGGTGTGGACCACCCCCCACTCCTGTTCCAATGCCAGCCCCCTGGTGTGACCACCCACCACTCCTGTACCCATGCCAGCCCCCTGGTGTGCACCACCCCCCACTCCTGTACCCATCCCAGCCCCCTGGTGTGACCACCCAATACTCCTGTACCCATCCCTGCCCCCTGGTGTGCACCACCCACCTCTTCTGTACCCATCCCCGCCCCCTGGTGTGCACCATCCCACACTCCTGTACCCATCCCACCCCCTGGTGTGCACCACCCACCACTCATCTACCCATCCCAGCCCCCTGGTGTGCACCACCCACCACTCCTGTACCCATCCCAGCCCCCGGGTGTGCACTACCCTCCACTCCTGTACCCATCCCGCCCCCTGGTGTGCATCCCCCAACTCCTGTACTTATCCCAACCCCCTGGTGTACACCTCCTCGCACTCCTGCACCCATCCCAGCCCCCTGGTTTGCACCACCCCCCCACACCTGTACCCATCCCAGCCCCCTGGTGTGCACCAACCCCCACTCCTGCGCCCATCACAGCCCCCTGGTGTGCACCACGCCCACTCCTGTACCCATCCCCGCCCCCTGGTGTGCACCATCCCCCACTCCTGTACCCATCCCAGGCCCTGGTGTGCACCATCCCCCACTCCTGTACCCATCCCAGCCCTCTGGTGTGCACCACCCACCACTCGTGTACCCATCCGAGCCCCCTGGTGTGCACCATCCCCCACTCCTGTACCCATCCCAGCCCTCTGGTGTGCCCCACCCACCACTCGTGTACCCATCGCAGCCCCCTGGTGTGCACCACCCTCCTCTCCTGTACCCATCTCAGCCCCCTGATATGCACCACCCCTCACTCCTGTACCCATCCCAGCCCACTGGCGTGCACCGTCCACCACTCTTGTACCCATCCCAGCCCCCTGGTGTGCACCACCCACCACTCCTGTACCCATCCCAGCCCCCTGGTGTGCACCTCCCCCCACTCCTGTACCCATGCCAGCCCCCTGGTGTGACCACCCACCACTCCTGTACCCATGCCAGCCCCTTGTTGTGCACCCCCCCACTCCTGTACCCATCCCAGTCCCCTGGTGTGACCACCCAATACTCCTGTACCCATCCCTGCCCCCTGGTGTGCACCACCCACCTCTTCTGTACCCATCCCAGCCACCTGGTGTGCACTACCCACCTCTCCTGTACCCATCCCCGCCCCATGGTGTGCACCACCCTCCACTCCTGTACCCATCCCACCCCCTGGTGTGCACCACCCACCTCTCCTGTTCCCATCCAAGCCCCCTGGTTTGCACCACCCACCACTCCTGTACCCATCCCAGCCACCTGGTGTGCCCCACCCACCACTCCTGTACCCATCCAAACCCCTGGTGTGCACCCCCCCCCTCCTGTACCTATCCCAGCCCCTAGTGTGCACCACCCCCCACTCCTGCCCCCATCCCAGCCCCCTGGTGTGCACCACCCACCACTCCTGTACCCATGCCAGCCGCCTGGTGTGCACCACCCCCCACTCGTATACCCAGCCGAGCCCCTGGTGTGCACCACCCACCACTCCTGTGCCCATGCTAGCCCCCCTGGTGTGCACCACCCCCTACTCCTGTGCCCGTCCCAGCCTCCTGGTGTGCACCACTCCCAACTCTTATACCCATCCCAGCCTCCTGGAGTGCACCACCCTCCCCTCCTGTAGCCATGCCAGCCCCCTGGTGTGACAACCCCCACGCCTGTACCCATGCCAGCCCCCTGGTGTGTACCCTCTTACTCCTGTAGCCATGCCAGCCCCCTGGTGTGACCATCCAATACTCCTGTACCCATGCCTGCCCACTGCTGTGCACCCCCCACTCCTGCACCCATCCCAGCCCCCTGTTGTGCACCACCCACTACTCCTGTACCCATGCCAGCCGCCTGGTATGCACCCCCCCCACTCTTATACCCATCCCAGCCCCTGGTGTTCACCACCCACCACTCCTGTGACCATGCCAGCCACCCTGGTGTGCACCACCCCCTACTCCTGTACCCTTCCCAGCCTCCTGGTGTGCACGACCCCCTACCCCTATCCACACCCCATCCCCTGGGTGTGCACCACTCCCCACTCTTGTACCCATCCCAGCCCCTGGTGTGACAACCACCACTCCTGTACCCATGCCAGCCCCCTGGTGTGTACCCCCTTACTCCTGTACCCATGCCAGCCACCCGGTGTAACCATCCAATACTCCTATACCTATGCCTGCCCCTGGTGTGCACCACTCCCATCTCCTGGACCCATCCCAGCCCCCTGGTGTGCACCCCCCCACTCCAGCACCTATCCCAGCACCCTGGTGTGCACCACCCACCACTCCTGTACCCATCCCAGCCCCCTGGTGTGCACCACCCCCAACTCCTGTACCCACCCCAGCCCCCTGGTGTGCACCACCCACCTTTCCTGTACCCATCCTAGCCCCCTGATGTGCACCACCCCTCACTCCTGTACCCATCCCAGCCCACTGGCGTGCACCGTCCACCACTCTTGTACCCATCCCAGCCACCTGGTGTGCACCACCCACCACTCCTGTACCCATCCCAGCCCCCTGGTGTGCACCTCCCCCCACACCTGTACCCATGCCAGCCCCCTTGTGTGACCACCCAACACTCCTGTACCCATCCCAGCCCCTGGAGTGCACCCCCCCACTCCTGTACCCATCCCAGCCCCCTGATGTGCACCACCCACTTCTCCTGTACCCATCCCAGTCCCCTGGTGTGCACCACCTACTACTCCTGTACCCACCCCAGCCCCCTCGTGTGCAGCACCCACCTCTCCTGTACCCATCCCACCGCCCTGGTGTGCACCACCCCCACTCCTGTAACCATCCAAGACCCTAGTGTGCACTCCCCCACTCGTGTACCCATCACAGCCGCATGGTGTGAACCACCCATCTCTCCTTTACCCATCCCAGCCCCCTACCGTGTACCACCTACTACTCCTGCACCCATCCCAGCCCCCTGGTGTGCACCACCCCCACTCCTGTACCCATCCCAGACCCCTGGTGTGCACCACCCACCACTCCTGTACCCATCCCATCCCCCTGGTGTACACCACCCACCACTCCTGTACCCATCCCAGCCTCCCGTTGTGCACCACCCACCACTCGCGCACCCATCCCAGTCCCCTTGTGTGCACCACCCGCCACTCCTGTACCCATCCGAGACCCCTGGTGTGCACCACCCCCCACTCCTGCACCCATCCCAGCCCCCTGGTGTGCACCAGCCCCCTCTCATGTACCCATCCCAGCCCCCTGGTGTGCACCACCCACCACTAGTGCACCCATGCCAGCCCTCTGGTGTGCACCACCACCACTCCTGTACCCATGCCAGCCCCCGGGTGTGCACCATCCACCACTGGTGCACCCATGCCAGCCCCCTGGTGTGCACCACCACCCATTCAAGCCCCCTGCTGTGCACCACCCACCACTCCTGTACCCATCCCAGCCCCCTGGTGTGCACCACGCACCACTCCTGTACCCATCCAAGCCCTGTGGTGTGCACCACCCACTACTCCTGTACCCCCTGGTGTGCACCCCCCCACTCCTGTACCAATCCCAGCCCCATGGTGTGCACCACCCACCACTCTTGTACCCATCCCAGCCCACTCTTATACCCATCCCAGCCCTCTGGTGTGCACCACCCACCACTCCTGTACCCATCCCAGCCCCATGGTGTGCACCACCCACCACTCCTGTGCCCATCCCAGCCCACTCCTGTACCCATCTCAGCCCCCTGATATGCACCACCCCTCACTCCTGTACCCATCCCAGCCCACTGGTGTGCACCGTCCACCACTCTTGTACCCATCCCAGCCCCCTGGTGTGCACCACCCACCACTCCTGTACCGATCCCACCCCCCTGGTGTGCACCTCCTCCCACTCCTGTACCCATGCCAGCCCCCTGGTGTGACCACCCACCACTCCTGTACCCATGCCAGCCCCTTGGTGTGCACCCCCCCACTCCTGTACCCATCCCAGTCCCCTGGTGTGACCACCCAATACTCCTGTACCCATCCCTGCCCCCTGGTGTGCACCACCCACCTCTTCTGTACCCATCCCAGCCACCTGGTGTGCACCACCCACCTCTCCTGTACCCATCCCCGCCCCATGGTGTGCACCACCCCCCACTCCTGTACCCATCCCACCCCCTGGTGTGCACCACCCACCTCTCCTGTTCCCATCCAAGCCCCCTGGTTTGCACCACCCACCACTCCTGTACCCATCCCAGCCACCTGGTGTGCACCACCCACCACTCATGTACCCATCCCAGCCCCCTGGTGTGCACCACCCACCACTCCTGTACCCATCCCAGCCCCCTGGTGTGCACTACCCTCCACTCCTGTACCCATCCCGCCCCCTGGTGTGCACCCCCCCACTCCTGTACCTATCCCAGCCCCCTTGTGTACACCTCCTCGGACTCCTGCACCCATCCCAGCCCCCTGGTGTGCACCACCCCCTCACACCTGTACCCATCCCAGCCCCCTGGTGTGCACCAACCCCCACTCCTGCGCCCATCACAGCCCCCTGGTGTGCACCACCCCCACTCCTGTACCCATCCCGCCCCCTGGCGTGCACCATCCCCCACTCCTGTACCCATCCCAGCCCCTGGTGTGCACCATCCCCCACTCCTGTACCCATCCCAGCCCTCTGGTGTGCACCACCAACTACTCTACTCACCAGCCCCCTGGTGTGCACCATCCACCACTCCTGTATCCATCCCAGCCCCCTGGTGTGCACCACCCACTACTGGTGCACCCATGCCAGCCCCCTGGTGTGCACCCCCCCACTCCTGTACCCATCACAGCCCCCTGGTGTGACCACCCACCACTCCTGTACCCACGCCAGCCCCCTGGTGTGCACCACCCCCACTCCTGTACCCATCCCAGCCCCCAGGTGTGCACCACCCACCACTCCTGTACCCATCACAGTCCCATGCTGTGCACCACCCACCCCTCCTGTACCCATCCCCTCCCCCTGATGTGCACCACCCACCTCTCCTGTACCCATCACCGCCCCCAGGTGTGCATCCCCCCCACTCTTGTACCCATCCCAGCCCCCTGGTGTGCACCACCCACCTCTCCTGTACCCATCCCAGCCCCCTGATGTCCACCACCCACCTCTCCTATACCCATCCCAGCCACCTGGTGTGCACCACCCATGACCCCTGTACCCATCCCAGCCCCCTGGTGTGCAACACCCACCACTCCTCTACCCATGCCAGCCCTCTGGTGTGCGCCACACAGAACTCCTCTACCCAACCCAGCCCCCTGGTGTGCGCCACCCACCACTCCTGTACCTATCCCCGCACCCTGATGTGCACCCCCCCTCCTGTACCCATCCCAGCCCCTGGTGTGCACTACCCACTTCTCCTTCACCCATTCCAGCCCCCTGGTTTTCACCACCCACCACTCCTGTACCCATCCGAGCCCCCTGGTGTGCACCACCCACCACTTCTGTACCCATCCCATCCCCCTGATGTGCACCACCCACCTCTGCTGTACCCATCTCCGCCCCCTGGTGTGCACCACCCACCTCTCCTGTACCCATCCCAGCCCCCTGGTGTGCACCACCCACCTCTCCTGTACCCATCCCCGCCCCCTGGTGTGCACCAACCCCACTCCTGTACCCCTCCCTGCCCCCTGGTGTGCACCACCCATCTCTCCTGTACCCATCCCAGCCCCCTGGTTTCCACCACCACCACTCCTGTACCCATCCCAGCACCCTGGTGTGATGACCCACCACTCATGTACCCATCCCAGCCTCCTGGTGTGCACCACCCACGACTCCTGTACCCATCGCAGCCCCTGGTGTGCACCACCCACCTCTCCTGTACCCATCCCAGTCCCCTGGTGTGCACCACCCACCACTCCTGTACCCATCCCAGTCCCCTAGTGTGCACAACCCACCACTCCTGTACCCATCCTCGCCCCCTGGTGTGCACCCCCCCCACTCCTGTACCAATCCCAGCCCCCTGGTGTGCACCCCCCCATTCCTGCACCCATCCCAGCCCCCTGGTGTGCACCACCCCCAGTCCTGTACACATGCCAGCCCCCTGGTGTGCACCACCCCCCACTCCTCTGCCCATCCCAGCCCCTGGTGTGCACCACCCACCACTCCTGTACCCATGCCAGCCCCCTGGTGTGCACCACCCCCCACTCCTGTGCCCATCCCAGCCCCCTGGTGTGCACCACCCCCCATTCCTGTACCCATCCCAGCCTCCTGGTGTGGACCACCCCCCACTCCTGTACCCATACCAGCCCACTGGTGTGACCACCCACCACTCCTGCCCCCCATGCCAGCCCCTTGGTGTGCACCCCCCCACTCCTGTACCCATCCCTGCCCCCTGGTGTGCACCACCCACCACTCCTGTGCCCATCCCAGCCCCTGGTGTGCACCACCCACCACTCCTGTACCCATGCCAGCCCCCTGGTGTGCACCACCCCCCCACTCCTATACCCATCCCACCCCCTGGTGTGCACCACCCACCTCTCCTGTACCCATCCCAGCCCCCTGGTTTGCACCACTCACCACTCCTGTACCCATCCCAGCCACCTGGTGTGCAACACCCACCACTCATGTACCCATCCCAGCCCCCTGGTGTGCACCACCCACCACTCCTGTACCCATCCCAGCCCCCTGGTGTGCACAACCCACCACTCCTGTACCCATCCTCGCCCCCTAGTGTGTACCCCCCCCCACTCCTGTACCCATCCCAGCCCCCTGATCTGCACCCCCCACTCCTGCACCCATCCCAGCCCCCTGGTGTGCACCACCCACTACTCCTATACCCATCCCAGCCCCCTGATGTGCACCACACACCTCTCCTGTACCCATCCCCGCCCCCTGGTGTGCACCACCCACCTCTCCTGTGCAACATCCCAGCCCCCTGGTGTGCACCACCCACCTCACCTGTACCCATCCCCGCCCCCTGGTGTGCACCACCCCCCACTCTTATACCCATCCCAGCCCCCTGGTGTGCACCACCCACCTCTCCTGTACCCATCCCAGCCCCCTGATGTGCACTGCCCACCTCTCCTATACCCATCCCAGCCACCTGGTGTGCACCACCCACGACTCCTGGACCCATCCCAGCCCCCTGGTGTGCAACACCCACACTCCTGTACCCATCCCAACCCCCTGGTGTGCACGGCCCACCACGCCTCTACCCATGCCAGCCCCCTGGTGTGCGCCACCCACAACTCCTCTACCCATCCCAGCCCCCTGGTGTGCGCCTCCCACCACTCCTGTACCTGTCCCCGCACACTGGGGAGCACCCCGCGTACCCATCCCAGCCCCTGGTGTACACTACCCATTCCTCCTTTACCCATCCCAACCCCTGGTTTTCACCACCCACCACTCCTGTACCCATCCAAGCTCCCTGGTGTGCACCACCCACCACCTCTGTACCCATCCCAGCCCCCTGATGTGCACCAACCACCTCTGCTGTACCCATCCCCGCCCCCTGGTGTGCACCACCCTCCTCTCCTGTACCCATCCCAGCCCCCTGGTGTGCACCACACACCTCTCCTGTACCCATCCCCGCCCCCTGGTGTGCCCCCCCCACCCCTCACTCTTGTACCCATCCCAGCCCCCTGGTGTGCACCACCCACCTCTCCTGTACCCATCCCAGCCCCCTGGTTTCCACCACCACCACTCCTGTACCCATCCCAGCCCCCTGGTGTGACCACCCACCACTTATGTACCCATCACAGCCCCCTGGTGTGCACCACCCACCACTCCTGTACCCACCCCAGCCCCCTGGTGTGCACCACCTACTCCTCTACCAATCCTAGCCCCCTGGTGTGCACCGCCCACCTCTCCTGTACCCATCCCAGCCCCCTAGTGTGACCACCCACCACTCATGTACCCATCCCAGCCCCCTGTTGTGCACCACCCACCCCTCCTGTACCCATCCCAGCCTCGTGATGTGCACCACCCACCACTCCTGTACCCATCCCAGTCCCCTGGTGTGCACCACCCACCACTACTGTACCCATCCCAGCCCCCTGGTGTGCACCACCCACCACTCCTGTACCCATCCTCGCCCCCTGGTGTGCACCACCCCCACTCTTGTACCCATTCCAGCCCCCTAGGGTGCCCCCCACTCCTGCACCCATCCCAGCCCCCTGGTGTGCACAACCCCCACTCCTGTACCCATGTCAGCCCCCTTGTGTGCACCAGCCCCCACTCCTGTGCCCATCCCAGCCCCTGGTGTGCACCACCCACCACTCCTGTACCCGTCCCAGCCCCCTGGTGTGCAACACCCCCCCACTCCTGTACCCATCCCAGCCCCCGGGTGTGGACCACCCCCCACTCCTGTTCCAATGCCAGCCCCCTGGTGTGACCACCCACCACTCCTGTACCCATGCCAGCCCCCTGGTGTGCACCACCCCCCACTCCTGTACCCATCCCAGCCCCCTGGTGTGACCACCCAATACTCCTGTACCCACCCCCCACTGGTGTGCAGCACCCACCTCTTCTGTACCCATCCCAGCCCCCTGGTGTGCACCACCCACCTCTCCTGTACCCATCCCCACCCCCTGGTGTGCACCACCCCCCACTCCTGTACCAATCCTCGCCCCCTGGTGTGCACCGCCCACCACTCCTGTACCCATCCCAGCCCCCTGGTTTGCACCACCCTCCACTCCTGTACCCATCCCAGCCCTCTAGTGTGACCACCCACCACTCATGTACCCATCCCAGCCCCCTGTTGTATACCACCCACCACTCCTGTACCCATCCCAGCCCCCTGGTGTGCACCACCCACCACTCCTGTACCCATCCCCCTGTTGTGCCCAACCCTCCACTCCTGTACCCATCCCTGCCCCCTGGTGTACACCTCCTCCCACTCCTGCACCCATCCCAACCCCCTGGTGTGCACCACCCAACTCCTATACCCATCCCCTCCCCCTGGTGAGCACCATCCCCCACTCCTGTACCCATCCCAGCCCCTGGTGTGCACCACCCACCCCTCCTAAACCCATCCCAGCCTCGTGATGTGCACCACCCACCACTCCTCTACCCATCCCAGCCTCCTGGTGTGCACCACCCACCACTCCTGTACCCATCCCAGCCCCTTGGTGTGCACCACCCCCACTCCTGTACCGATCCCAGCCCTTTGGTGTGCACCACCCACCTCTCCTGTAACCATCCCAGCCCCCTGGTGTGACCACCCAATACTCCTGTACCCACCCCCCACTGGTGTGCAGCACCCACCTCTTCTGTACCCATCCCAGCCCCCTGGTGTGCACCACCCACCTCTCCTGTACCCATCCCCACCCCCTGGTGTGCACCACCCCCCACTCCTGTACCAATCCTCGCCCCCTGGTGTGCACCGCCCACCACTCCTGTACCCATCCCAGCCCCCTGGTGTGCACCACCCACCACTACTGTACCCATCCCAGCCCCCTGGTGTGCACCACCCACCACTCCTGTACCCATCCTCGCCCCCTGGTGTGCACCACCCCCACTCTTGTACCCATTCCAGCCTCCTAGGGTGCCCCCCACTCCTGCACCCATCCCAGCCCCCTGGTGTGCACAACCCCCACTCCTGTACCCATGCCAGCCCCCTTGTGTGCACCAGCCCCCACTCCTGTGCCCATCCCAGCCCCTGGTGTGCACCACCCACCACTCCTGTACCCGTCCCAGCCCCCTGGTGTGCAACACCCCCCCACTCCTGTACCCATCCCAGCCCCCGGGTGTGGACCACCCCCCACTCCTGTTCCAATGCCAGCCCCCTGGTGTGACCACCCACCACTCCTGTACCCATGCCAGCCCCCTGGTGTGCACCACCCCCCACTCCTGTACCCATCCCAGCCCCCTGGTGTGACCACCCAATACTCCTGTACCCACCCCCCACTGGTGTGCAGCACCCACCTCTTCTGTACCCATCCCAGCCCCCTGGTGTGCACCACCCACCTCTCCTGTACCCATCCCCACCCCCTGGTGTGCACCACCCCCCACTCCTGTACCAATCCTCGCCCCCTGGTGTGCACCGCCCACCACTCCTGTACCCATCCCAGCCCCCTGGTTTGCACCACCCTCCACTCCTGTACCCATCCCAGCCCTCTAGTGTGACCACCCACCACTCATGTACCCATCCCAGCCCCCTGTTGTATACCACCCACCACTCCTGTACCCATCCCAGCCCCCTGGTGTGCACCACCCACCACTCCTGTACCCATCCCCCTGTTGTGCCCAACCCTCCACTCCTGTACCCATCCCTGCCCCCTGGTGTACACCTCCTCCCACTCCTGCACCCATCCCAACCCCCTGGTGTGCACCACCCAACTCCTATACCCATCCCCTCCCCATGGTGAGCACCATCCCCCACTCCTGTACCCATCCCAGCCCCTGGTGTGCACCACCCACCCCTCCTAAACCCATCCCAGCCTCGTGATGTGCACCACCCACCACTCCTCTACCCATCCCAGCCTCCTGGTGTGCACCACCCACCACTCCTGTACCCATCCCAGCCCCTTGGTGTGCACCACCCCCACTCCTGTACCGATCCCAGCCCTTTGGTGTGCACCACCCACCTCTCCTGTAACCATCCCAGCCCCCTGGTGTGACCACCCAATACTCCTGTACCCACCCCCCACTGGTGTGCAGCACCCACCTCTTCTGTACCCATCCCAGCCCCCTGGTGTGCACCACCCACCTCTCCTGTACCCATCCCCACCCCCTGGTGTGCACCACCCCCCACTCCTGTACCAATCCTCGCCCCCTGGTGTGCACCGCCCACCACTCCTGTACCCATCCCAGCCCCCTGGTTTGCACCACCCTCCACTCCTGTACCCATCCCAGCCCTCTAGTGTGACCACCCACCACTCATGTACCCATCCCAGCCCCCTGTTGTATACCACCCACCACTCCTGTACCCATCCCAGCCCCCTGGTGTGCACCACCCACCACTCCTGTACCCATCCCCCTGTTGTGCCCAACCCTCCACTCCTGTACCCATCCCTGCCCCCTGGTGTACACCTCCTCCCACTCCTGCACCCATCCCAACCCCCTGGTGTGCACCACCCAACTCCTATACCCATCCCCTCCCCCTGGTGAGCACCATCCCCCACTCCTGTACCCATCCCAGCCCCTGGTGTGCACCACCCACCCCTCCTAAACCCATCCCAGCCTCGTGATATGCACCACCCACCACTCCTCTACCCATCCCAGCCTCCTGGTGTGCACCACCCACCACTCCTGTACCCATCCCAGCCCCCTGGTGTGCACCACCCACCACTCCTGTACCCATCCCCCTGTTGTGCCCAACCCTCCACTCCTGTACCCATCCCTGCCCCCTGGTGTACACCTCCTCCCACTCCTGCACCCATCCCAACCCCCTGGTGTGCACCACCCAACTCCTATACCCATCCCCTCCCCCTGGTGAGCACCATCCCCCACTCCTGTACCCATCCCAGCCCCTGGTGTGCACCACCCACCCCTCCTAAACCCATCCCAGCCTCGTGATGTGCACCACCCACCACTCCTCTACCCATCCCAGCCTCCTGGTGTGCACCAACCACCACTCCTGTACCCATCCCAGCCCCTTGGTGTGCACCACCCCCGCTCCTGCACCCAACCCAGCCCCCTGGTGTGCACCACCCACCACTCGTGTACCCATGCCAGTCCCCTGGTGTGCACCACCCCCACTCCTGTACCCATCCCAGCCCCTGGTGTGCACCAACCACCACTCCTGTACCCATCCCAGCCCCCTGGTGTGACCACCCAATACTCCTGTACCCATGCCTGCCCCCTGGTGTGCACCCCCCCACTCCTGTACCCATCCCAGCCACCAGGTGTGCACCAGCCCCCACTCCTGCACCTATCCCAGCCTCCAGGTGTGCACCACCCACCACTCCTGTACCCATCCCTGCTCCCTGGTGTGCACCACCCACCTCTCCTCTACCCATCCCGCCCCCTGGTGTGCACCACCCACTACTCCTGTTCCCATTCCAGCCCCCTGGGGTGCACCACCCCCACTCCTGTACCCATCCCAGCACCTGGTGTGCACCACCCCCCACTCCTGTACCCATCCCAGCCCCTGGTGTGCACCACCCACCTCTCCTGTAACCATCCTAGCCCCCATCCCAGCCCCCTGGTGTGCGCCACCCACCTCTCCTGTACCCATCCCAGCCCCCACCCCAGCCCCCTGTTGTGCACCACCCCCACTCCTGTACCCATCCCAGCCCCTGGTGTGCACCAACCACCACTCCTGTACCCATCCCAGCCCCCTGGTGTGACCACCCAATACTCCTGTACCCATGCCTGCCCCCTGGTGTGCACCCCCCACTCCTGTACCCATCCCAGCCCCCTGGTGTGCACCACCCCCCCACTCCTGTACCCATCCCAGCCACCTGGTGTGCACCAGCCCCCACTCCTGCACATATCCCAGCCTCCAGGTGTGCACCGCCCACCACTCCTGTACCCATCCCGCCCCCTGGTGTGCACCACCCACCTCTCCTGTACCCATCCCAGCCCCCTGGTGTGCACCACCCCCAACTCCTGTACACATCCCAGCCCCCTGGTGTGCACCCACCCACTCCTGTACCCATCCCAGCCCCCTGGTGTGCACCACCCCCCACTCCAGCGCCCATCAGAGCCCCCTGGTGTGCACCACCCCCACTCCTGTACCCATCCCCAGCCCCTGGTGTGCACCATGCCCCACTCCTGTACCCATCCCAGCCCCTGATGTGCACCATCCCCCACTCCTGTACCCATCCCAGCCCTCTGGTGTGCACCACCCACCACTCGTGTACCCATCCCAGCTCCCTGGTGTGCAGCACCCACCTCCCCTCTACCCATCCCGCCCCCTGGTGTGCACCCCCCACTCCTGTACCCATCCCAGCCCCCTGGTGTTCACCACCCCCCACTCCTGTACCCATCCCAGCCACCAGGTGTGCACCAGCCCCCACTCCTGCACCTATCCCAGCCTCCAGGTGTGCACCACCCACCACTCCTGTACCCATCCCTGCTCCCTGGTGTGCACCACCCACCTCTCCTCTACCCATCCCGCCCCCTGGTGTGCACCACCCACTACTCCTGTTCCCATTCCAGCCCCCTGGGGTGCACCACCCCCACTCCTGTACCCATCCCAGCACCTGGTGTGCACCACCCCCCACTCCTGTACCCATCCCAGCCCCTGGTGTGCACCACCCACCTCTCCTGTAACCATCCTAGCCCCCATCCCAGCCCCCTGGTGTGCACCACCCACCTCTCCTGTACCCATCCCAGCCCCCACCCCAGCCCCCTGGTGTGCACCACCCCCACTCCTGTACACATCCCAGCCCCTGGTGTGCACCAACCACCACTCCTGTACCCATCCCAGCCCCCTGGTGTGACCACCCAATACTCCTGTACCCATGCCTGCCCCCTGGTGTGCACCCCCCCACTCCTGTACCCATCCCAGCCCCCTGGTGTGCACCACCCCCCCACTCCTGTACCCATCCCAGCCACCTGGTGTGCACCAGCCCCCACTCCTGCACATATCCCAGCCTCCAGGTGTGCACCGCCCACCACTCCTGTACCCATCCCGCCCCCTGGTGTGCACCACCCACCTCTCCTGTACCCATCCCAGCCCCCTGGTGTGCACCACCCCCAACTCCTGTACACATCCCAGCCCCCTGGTGTGCACCCACCCACTCCTGTACCCATCCCAGCCCCCTGGTGTGCACCACCCCCCACTCCAGCGCCCATCACAGCCCCCTGGTGTGCACCACCCCACTCCTGTACCCATCCCCAGCCCCTGGTGTGCACCATCCCCCATTCCTATACCCATCCCATCCCCCTGGTGTGCACCATGCCCCACTCCTGTATCCATCCCAGCCCCTGATGTGCACCATCCCCCACTCCTGTACCCATCCCAGCCCTCTGGTGTGCACCACCCACCACTCGTGTACCCATCCCAGCTCCCTGGTGTGCACCACCCACCTCCCCTCTACCCATCCCGCCCCCTGGTGTGCACCACCCACTACTCCTGTTCCCATCCTAGCCCCCTGGTGTGCACCACCCCCACTCCTGTACCCATCCCAGCACCTGGTGTGCACCACCCCCCACTCCTGTACCCATCCCAGCCCCTGGTGTGCACCACCCACCTCTCCTGTAACCATCCCAGCCCCCATCCCATCCCCCTGGTGTGCACCACCCACCTCTCCTGTACCCATTCCAGCCCCCACCCCAGCCCCCTGGTGTGCACCACCCACCACTCCTGTACCCATGCCACCCCCTGGTGTGCACCACCACCCACTCTTGTACCCATCCCAGCCCCTGGTGTGCACCACTCACCACTCCTGTACCCATGCCAGCCTCCTAGTGTGCACCAACCACCACTCCTGTACCCATTCCAGCCCCCTGGTGTGCACCCCCCCCACTCCTGTACCCATCCCAGCCCCCTGGTGTGCACCACCCACCTCTCCTGTACCCATCCCAGTCCCCTGGTGTGCACCACCCACCACTCCTGTACCCATCCCAGCCCCCTGGTGTGCACCACCCTCCACTCATGTACCCATCCTCGCCCCCTTGTGTGCACCACCCCCACTCCTGTACCCATCCCAGTCCCCTGGTGTGCCATCCCCACTCCTGCACCCATCCCACCCCCTGGTGTGCACCACCCCCACTCCTGTACCCATGCCAGCCCCCTTGTGTGCACCACCCCCCACTCCTGTGCCCATCCCAGCCCCTGGTGTCCACCACCCACCACTCCTATACCCATGCCAGCCCCCTGGTGTGCACCACCCCCCATTCCTGTACCTGTCCCAGTCCCCTGGTGTGCACCACCTCCCACTCCTGTACCCATCCCAGCCCCCGGGTGTCGACCACCCCCCACTCCTGTTCCAATGCCAGCCCCCTGGTGTGACCACCCACCACTCCTGTACCCATCCCAGCCCCCTGGTGTGGCCACCCAATACTCCTGTACCAATCCCAGCCCCCTGGTGTGCACCACCCACCTCTCCTGTACCCATCCCAGCCCCCTGGTGTGCACCCCCCCAACTCCTGCGCCCATCACAGCCCCCTGGTGTGCACCACCCCCACTCCTGTACCCATCCCTGCCCCCTGGTGTACACCTCCTCCCACTCCTGCACCCATCCCAACCCCCTGGTGTGCACCACCAGATTCCTGTACCCATCCCCTCCCCCTGGTGAGAACCATCCCCCACTCCTGTACCCATCCCAGCCCCTGCTGTGCACCACCCACCCCTCCTGTACCCATCCCAGCCTCGTGATGTGCACCACCCACCACTCCTGTACCCATCCCAGCCTCCTGGTGTGCACCACCCACCACTCCTGTACCCATCCCAGCCCCTTGGTGTGCACCACCCCCACTCCTGTACCCATCCTAGCCCTTTGGTGTGCACCACCCACCTCTCCTGTAACCATCCCAGCCCCCATCCCAGCCCCTTGGTGTGCACCACCCCCACTCCTGTACCCATCCTAGCCCCCTGGTGTGCACCACCCACCTCTCCTGTACCCATCCCAGCCCCCACCCCAGCCCCCTGGTGTGCACCACCTCCGCTCCTGCACCCAACCCAGCCCCCTGGTGTGCACCACCCACCACTCCTGTACCCATGTCAGCCCCCTGGTGTGCACCACCCCCCACTCCTGTACCCGTCCCAGCCCCCTGGTGTGCACCACCCCCCACTCCTGTACCCATCCCAGCCCCTGGTGTGCACCAATCACCACCCCTATACCCATGCCAGCCCCATAGTGTGCACCCCCCCCCACTCCTGTACCCATCCCAGGCCCCTGGTGTGCACCACCCCCCACTCCTGTACCCATCCCAGCCCCCTGGTGTGGACCACTCCCCACTCCTGTACCCATGCCAGGCCCCTGGTGTGCACCACCACCCACTCCTGTACCCTTCCCAGCCCCCTGGTCTGACCACCCAATACTCCTGTACCCATCCCAGCCACCAGGTGTGCACCAGCCCCCACTCCTGCACCTATCCCAGCCTCCAGGTGTGCACCACCCACCACTCCTGTACCCATCCCTGCTCCCTGGTGTGCACCACCCACCTCTCCTCTACCCATCCCGCCCCCTGGTGTGCACCACCCACTACTCCTGTTCCCATTCCAGCCCCCTGGGGTGCACCCCCCCCACTCCTGTACCCATCCCAGCACCTGGTGTGCACCACCCCCCACTCCTGTACCCATCCCAGCCCCTGGTGTGCACCACCCACCTCTCCTGTAACCATCCTAGCCCCCATCCCAGCCCCCTGGTGTGCACCACCCACCTCTCCTGTACCCATCCCAGCCCCCACCCCAGCCCCCTGGTGTGCACCACCCCCCAACCCTGCACCCAACCCAGCCCCTGGTGTGCACCAATCACCACTCCTGTACCCATGCCAGCCCCATAGTGTGCACCACCCCCCACTCCTGTACCCATCCCAGCCCCCTGGTGTGCACCACCCACCTCTCCTGTAACCATCCTAGCCCCCATCCCAGCCCCCTGGTGTGCACCACCCACCTCTCCTGTACCCATCCCAGCCCCCACCCCAGCCCCCTGGTGTGCACCCCCCCCCACTCCTGTACCCGTCCCAGCCCCTGGTGTGCACCACCCACTACTCCTGTTCCCATTCCAGCCCCCTGGGGTGCACCCCCCCCACTCCTGTACCCATCCCAGCACCTGGTGTGCACCACCCCCCACTCCTGTACCCATCCCAGCCCCTGGTGTGCACCACCCACCTCTCCTGTAACCATCCTAGCCCCCATCCCAGCCCCCTGGTGTGCACCACCCACCTCTCCTGTACCCATCCCAGCCCCCACCCCAGCCCCCTGGTGTGCACCACCCCCCCACCCCTGCACCCAACCCAGCCCCCTGGTGTGCACCACTACCCACTCCGGTACCCATCCCAGCCCCTGGTGTGCACCACACCCACTCCTGTACCCATCCCTGCCCCTTGGTGTACACCTCCTCCCACTCCTGCACCCATCCTAACCCCCTAGTGTGCACCAACCCAAGTCCTGTACCCATCCCCTCCCCCTGGTGAGCACCATCCCCCACTCCTGCACCCATCCCAGCCCCTGCTGTGCACCACCCACCCCTCCTGTACCCATCCCAGCCTCATGATGTGCACCACCCACCACTCCTGTACCCATCCCAGCCTCCTGGTGTGCACCACCCACCACTCCTGTACCCATCCCAGCCCCTTGGTGTGAACCACCCCCACTCCTGTACCCATCCTAGCCCTTTGGTGTGCACCACCCACCTCTCCTGTAACCATCCCAGCCCCCATCCCAGCCCCCTGGTGTGCACCACCCACCTCTCCTGTACCCATCCCAGCCCCCACCCCAGCCCCCTGGTTTGCACCACCCCGCTCCTGCACCCAACCCAGCCCCCTGGTGTGCACCCCCCCCACTCCTGTACCTGTCCCAGCCCCTGGTGTGCACCAATCACCACTCCTGTACCCATGCCAGCCCCATAGTGTGCACCACCCCCCACTCCTGTACCCATCCCAGCCCCCTGGTGTGCACCACCCCCCACTCCTGTACCCATCCCAGCCCCCTGGTGTGGACCACTCCCCACTCCTGTACCCATGCCAGCCCCCTGGTGTGACCACCCACCACTCCTGTACCCATGACAGGCCCCTGGTGTGCACCACCCCCCACTCCTGTACCCATCCCAGCCCCCTGGTGTGACCACCCAATACTCCTGTACCCATGCCTGCCCCCTGGTGTGCACCCCCCACTCCTGTACCCATCCCAGCCCCCTGGTGTTCACCACCCCCCACTCCTGTACCCATCCCAGCCACCAGGTGTGCACCAGCCCCCACTCCTGCACCTATCCCAGCCTCCAGGTGTGCACCACCCACCACTCCTGTACCCATCCCGGCTCCCTGGTGTGCACCACCCATCTCTCCTCTACCCATCCCGCCCCCTGGTGTGCACCACCCACTACTCCTGTTCCCATTCCAGCCCCCTGGGGTGCACCACCCCCACTCCTGTACCCATCCCAGCACCTGGTGTGCACCACCCCCCACTCCTGTACCCATCCCAGCCCCCTGGTGTGCACCACCCACCTCTCCTGTAACCATCCCAGCCCCCACCCCAGCCCCCTGGTGTGCACCACCCCCACTCCTGTACACATCCCAGCCCCTGGTGTGCACCAACCACCACTCCTGTACCCATGCCAGGCCCCTGGTGTGCACCACCACCCACTCCTGTACCCTTCCCAGCCCCCTGGTCTGACCACCCAATACTCCTGTACCCATCCCAGCCACCAGGTGTGCACCAGCCCCCACTCCTGCACCTATCCCAGCCTCCAGGTGTGCACCACCCACCACTCCTGTACCCATCCCTGCTCCCTGGTGTACACCACCCACCTCTCCTCTACCCATCCCGCCCCCTGGTGTGCACCACCCACTACTCCTGTTCCCATTCCAGCCCCCTGGGGTGCACCCCCCCCCACTCCTGTACCCATCCCAGCACCTGGTGTGCACCACCCCCCACTCCTGTACCCATCCCAGCCCCTGGTGTGCACCACCCACCTCTCCTGTAACCATCCTAGCCCCCATCCCAGCCCCCTGGTGTGCACCACCCACCTCTCCTGTACCCATCCCAGCCCCCACCACAGCCCCCTGGTGTGCACCACCCCCCACCCCTGCACCCAACCCAGCCCCTGGTGTGCACCAATCACCACTCCTGTACCCATGCCAGCCCCATAGTGTGCACCACCCCCCACTCCTGTACCCATCCCAGCCCCCTGGTGTGCACCACCCACCTCTCCTGTAACCATCCTAGCCCCCATCCCAGCCCCCTGGTGTGCACCACCCACCTCTCCTGTACCCATCCCAGCCCCCACCCCAGCCCCCTGGTGTGCACCCCCCCCCCACTCCTGTACCCGTCCCAGCCCCTGGTGTGCACCAATCACCACTCCTGTACCCATGCCAGCCCCATAGTGTGCACCACCCCCCACTCCTGTACCCATCCCAGCCCCCTGGTGTGCACCACCCCCCACTCCTGTACCCATGGCAGGCCCCTGGTGTGCACCACCCCCCACTCCTGTACCCATGCCAGCCCCCTGGTGTGCACCCCCCCACTCCTGTACCCATCCCAGCCCCCTGGTGTGCACCACCCTCCACTCCTGTACCCATCCCAGCCACCAGGTGTGCACCAGCCCCCACTCCTGCACCTATCCCAGCCTCCAGGTGTGCACCACCCACCACTCCTGTACCCATCCCTGCTCCCTGGTGTGCACCACCCACCTCTCCTCTACCCATCCCGCCCCCTGGTGTGCACCAGCCCCCACTCCTGCACCTATCCCAGCCTCCAGGTGTGCACCACCCACCACTCCTGTACCCATCCCAGCCCCCTGGTGTGCACCACCCACCACTCCTGTACCCATGACAGGCCCCTGGTGTGCACCACCCCCCACTCCTGTACCCATGCCAGCCCCCTGGTGTGCACCCCCCACTCCTGTACCCATCCCAGCCCCCTGGTGTGCACCACCCTCCACTCCTGTACCCATCCCAGCCACCAGGTGTGCACCAGCCCCCACTCCTGCACCTATCCCAGCCTCCAGGTGTGCACCACCCACCACTCCTGTACCCATCCCTGCTCCCTGGTGTGCACCACCCACCTCTCCTCTACCCATCCCGCCCCCTGGTGTGCACCACCCACTACTCCTGTTCCCATTCCAGCCCCCTGGGGTGCACCACCCCCACTCCTGTACCCATCCCAGCACCTGGTGTGCACCACCCCCCACTCCTGTACCCATCCCAGCCCCTGGTGTGCACCACCCACCTCTCCTGTAACCATCCTAGCCCCCATCCCAGCCCCCTGGTGTGCACCACCCACCTCTCCTGTACCCATCCCAGCCCCCACCCCAGCCCCCTGGTGTGCACCCCCCCCCCACCCCTGCACCCAACCCAGCCCCCTGGTGTGCACCACTACCCACTCCGGTACCCATCCCAGCCCCTGGTGTGCACCACACCCACTCCTGTACCCATCCCTGCCCCTTGGTGTACACCTCCTCCCACTCCTGCACCCATCCTAACCCCCTAGTGTGCACCACCCCCAGTCCTGTACCCATCCCCTCCCCCTGGTGAGCACCATCCCCCACTCCTGCACCCATCCCAGCCCCTGCTGTGTACCACCCACCCCTCCTGTACCCATCCCAGCCTCATGATGTGCACCACCCACCACTCCTGTACCCATCCCAGCCTCCTGGTGTGCACCACCCACCACTCCTGTACCCATCCCAGCCCCTTGGTGTGAACCACCCCCACTCCTGTACCCATCCTAGCCCTTTGGTGTGCACCACCCACCTCTCCTGTAATCATCCCAGCCCCCATCCCAGCCCCCTGGTGTGCACCACCCACCTCTCCTGTACCGATCCCAGCCCCCACCCCAGCCCCCTGGTTTGCACCACCCCGCTCCTGCACCCAACCCAGCCCCCTGGTGTGCACCCCCCCCCACTCCTGTACCTGTCCCAGCCCCTGGTGTGCACCAATCACCACTCCTGTACCCATGCCAGCCCCATAGTGTGCACCACCCCCCACTCCTGTACCCATCCCAGCCCCCTGGTGTGCACCACCCCCCACTCCTGTACCCATCCCAGCCCCCTGGTGTGGACCACTCCCCACTCCTGTAGCCATGCCAGCCCCCTGGTGTGACCACCCACCACTCCTGTACCCATGACAGGCCCCTGGTGTGCACCACCCCCCACTCCTGTACCCATCCCAGCCCCCTGGTGTGACCACCCAATACTCCTGTACCCATGCCTGCCCCCTGGTGTGCACCCCCCACTCCTGTACCCATCCCAGCCCCCTGGTGTTCACCACCCCCCACTCCTGTACCCATCCCAGCCACCAGGTGTGCACCAGCCCCCACTCCTGCACCTATCCCAGCCTCCAGGTGTGCACCACCCACCACTCCTGTACCCATCCCTGCTCCCTGGTGTGCACCACCCACCTCTCCTCTACCCATCCCGCCCCCTGGTGTGCACCACCCACTACTCCTGTTCCCATTCCAGCCCCCTGGGGTGCACCACCCCCACTCCTGTACCCATCCCAGCACCTGGTGTGCACCACCCCCCACTCCTGTACCCATCCCAGCCCCTGGTGTGCACCACCCACCTCTCCTGTAACCATCCTAGCCCCCATCCCAGCCCCCTGGTGTGCACCACCCACCTCTCCTGTACCCATCCCAGCCCCCACCCCAGCCCCCTGGTGTGCACCACCCCCACTCCTGTACACATCCCAGCCCCTGGTGTGCACCAACCACCACTCCTGTACCCATGCCAGGCCCCTGGTGTGCACCACCACCCACTCCTGTACCCTTCCCAGCCCCCTGGTCTGACCACCCAATACTCCTGTACCCATCCCAGCCACCAGGTGTGCACCAGCCCCCACTCCTGCACCTATCCCAGCCTCCAGGTGTGCACCACCCACCACTCCTGTACCCATCCCTGCTCCCTGGTGTGCACCACCCACCTCTCCTCTACCCATCCCGCCCCCTGGTGTGCACCACCCACTACTCCTGTTCCCATTCCAGCCCCCTGGTGTGCACCCCCCCCCACTCCTGTACCCATCCCAGCACCTGGTGTGCACCCCCCCCCCACTCCTGTACCCATCCCAGCCCCTGGTGTGCACCACCCACCTCTCCTGTAACCATCCTAGCCCCCATCCCAGCCCCCTGGTGTGCACCACCCACCTCTCCTGTACCCATCCCAGCCCCCACCCCAGCCCCCTGGTGTGCACCACCCCCCACCCCTGCACCCAACCCAGCCCCTGGTGTGCACCAATCACCACTCCTGTACCCATGCCAGCCCCATAGTGTGCACCACCCCCCACTCCTGTACCCATCCCAGCCCCCTGGTGTGCACCACCCACCTCTCCTGTAACCATCCTAGCCCCCATCCCAGCCCCCTGGTGTGCACCACCCACCTCTCCTGTACCCATCCCAGCCCCCACCCCAGCCCTCTGGTGTGCACCCCCCCCCCACTCCTGTACCCGTCCCAGCCCCTGGTGTGCACCAATCACCACTCCTGTACCCATGCCAGCCCCATAGTGTGCACCACCCCCCACTCCTGTACCCATCCCAGCCCCCTGGTGTGCACCACCCCCCACTCCTGTACCCATCCCAGCCCCCTGGTGTGGACCACTCCCCACTCCTGTACCCATGCCAGCCCCCTGGTGTGACCACCCACCACTCCTGTACCCATGACAGGCCCCTGGTGTGCACCACCCCCCACTCCTGTACCCATGCCAGCCCCCTGGTGTGCACCCCCCCACTCCTGTACCCATCCCAGCCCCCTGGTGTGCACCACCCTCCACTCCTGTACCCATCCCAGCCACCAGGTGTGCACCAGCCCCTACTCCTGCACCTATCCCAGCCTCCAGGTGTGCACCACCCACCACTCCTGTACCCATCCCTGCTCCCTGGTGTGCACCACCCACCTCTCCTCTACCCATCCCGCCCCCTGGTGTGCACCACCCACTACTCCTGTTCCCATTCCAGCCCCCTGGGGTGCACCACCCCCACTCCTGTACCCATCCCAGCACCTGGTGTGCACCACCCCCCACTCCTGTACCCATCCCAGCCCCTGGTGTGCACCACCCACCTCTCCTGTAACCATCCTAGCCCCCATCCCAGCCCCCTGGTGTGCACCTCCCACCTCTCCTGTACCCATCCCAGCCCCCACCCCAGCCCCCTGGTGTGCACCACCCCCCCACCCCTGCACCCAACCCAGCCCCCTGGTGTGCACCACTACCCACTCCGGTACCCATCCCAGCCCCTGGTGTGCACCACACCCACTCCTGTACCCATCCCTGCCCCTTGGTGTACACCTCCTCCCACTCCTGCACCCATCCTAACCCCCTAGTGTGCACCACCCCCAGTCCTGTACCCATCCCCTCCCCCTGGTGAGCACCATCCCCCACTCCTGCACCCATCCCAGCCCCTGCTGTGCACCACCCACCCCTCCTGTACCCATCCCAGCCTCATGATGTGCACCACCCACCACTCCTGTACCCATCCCAGCCTCCTGGTGTGCACCACCCACCACTCCTGTACCCATCCCAGCCCCTTGGTGTGAACCACCCCCACTCCTGTACCCATCCTAGCCCTTTGGTGTGCACCACCCACCTCTCCTGTAACCATCCCAGCCCCCATCCCAGCCCCCTGGTGTGCACCACCCACCTCTCCTGTACCCATCCCAGCCCCCACCCCAGCCCCCTGGTTTGCACCACCCCGCTCCTGCACCCAACCCAGCCCCCTGGTGTGCACCCCCCCCACTCCTGTACCTGTCCCAGCCCCCGGTGTGCACCAATCACCACTCCTGTACCCATGCCAGCCCCATAGTGTGCACCACCCCCCACTCCTGTACCCATCCCAGCCCCCTGGTGTGCACCACCCCCCACTCCTGTACCCATCCCCTCCCCCTGGTGAGCACCATCCCCCACTCCTGCACCCATCCCAGCCTCCTGCACACACCCCTGCAGTGTGAACACAGCACCTCCCGCTTCCACCTGCTGCAGTCACAAAATTATTTATTTACTGGTTTGTATAGCGTCAACGTAGATCAAGGACATCGGAGCGCTTCACAATACGGCCAGACGTCATCGGAGGATGACAATTATGGACAGAGAAGCAACAAAAGATATCAGAGCAGAGCTCATATCAGGACAGCAAGTAACGTCTAGGGGGGGTAGCGACTCTTCTGACCCCTTGGTCAGCGTTTGTTGCCATCCCTTGTGCAGCTCCAACTGTTGCTGCAGCTGCTGCCTCTGCCTTGGGTGAGCTGAGAGCCTGCCTGACTCTGAGTTCAAGGCCTACCACCACCCGCAGGCTCCCGCCTGCGCCTCAACCCTGGTGGCCTAGTGGCCTCCTGCAAGTAACTATCTTCTGTCTCTCTTTACTTCTGCCTTTACTTCTGCCTTTTACTTATATATTAATTGTCTATCTTTTATTCTTTTTTCTCCCTCTTGTCTCTTTTTCTCTCCCTTCCTGCGTTTTCCCCGTGCCACTGCTGCCCCTGCCCCCTTTCCCCACAAAGTGCTTTTCCCGCCCTTCTGCCCTTCCGCCTCCCAGCTGACCGGACCCCCTCCTCTCTCCCCTTCTTAATGGTAGACGCGCAGCAGGTGTGCCACTGGCGCACAAAAGGCAAGCCCATCTGTTCCCATCTGCACCTGGACCACGTAGCACCACGGACCCTGGTTCTCGCCCCATCCGCCGGTTCAACACCAGCACTCTTGGCGCCCTCAACCGGGAAAGATCCTCAGCCTGTCACCTAGCTGACCCCATTAATATTCATGGACCTTTTCCATGCCTCGCATACTCCCGCACCTTCCAAGGACCACCTCATGATCCCACACAAAGCACCTCAAGTGCATGCTCCTCAACACACGCTCCCTCATCAAGCATGTGGTATCAGTCTGCAACCTCCTCGACTCGACAGCCCTGGACGTCGCCTTCTTCACGGAGACATGGATAATCCCCACCGCTGCCTCAGACATCGCCACAGCCATCCCAGACAATTACAAAATCATCCACAAGGACAGAGCCAACCTGCCTGGAGGAGGCATTGCCATAGTCTGCAAGAACAACTTCAGCCTGCCAGGCACCAAAGAGTCACAGTCTTTGTCAACCCATTAACAAAATCATCCACAAGGACAGAGCCAACCTGCCTGGAGGAGGCATTGCCATAGTCTGTAAGAACAACTTCAGCCTGACAGCCACCAAAAAGTCACAGTCTTTGTCAAACCATGAACACCTACACTTCTAGATTCAGACCAACCCCAACGCCTCCCCCCATGGCACCCTCATCTACAGACCGCCCAGACCCCGACCCAGATTCTACAATGACATCGCCGACCTCATCACACCCCAAGCACTCACCTCCTCCGACTACATCCTACTTGGCGACCTCAACTTCCACCTTGATACCCACGATGACCTCAACACCACAAACCTCCTGGACAACCTCACAATACTAGGCCTCAAACAACTCGTCAACGTCCCCTCCCACAGAGCCAGACACATTCTCAACCCTGTTTTCTTAGCAGGGAACAACATCACCATTTTGCACACCTTCGAACACCATGGGACGGACCACAAGTGTGTCCACTTTTCCTTCATAAAGAACACTGCACGCCACTTTGCCCCGATCCCTCAGCAGATGCTGGAGCAAATTTACAGAAGCACAACTCACCAACGCTCTCAACCACTCCCTCCTACCAGATGCAGCAGACACAAATGAAACCGCACGTAATCTACACGGCTGGTTATCGGAATGTGCCAACAACGTAGACCCCCTAAGGAAACCAGCAGGAAATCGACAAAGCAATACACCTAAATGGTTTACAGCCGACCTACAGGAATCCAAGCTCTCCTGCAGATTACTGGAACGGAAATGGAGGAACAGCAAATCAACCGAAGACGGCTCAGTCTAAAAGAATGCGGTCTCCATGCACCATCAGAACATCAGAGCAGCCGAAAAAGTCGCCATTCAAGCACATCTCAGCACCAGCGTTCACACCAGCAAAGAGCTCTTCCTCATCATCAAAGAGTTCACGAACCCCGGGACAGACACTTCATCCATCCTTCCCTCCCAAGACCTCTGCAATGACCTTGCCACCTTCTTTCACTGAAAAATCCAGGACATTTACGACGACTTCAAGAACCAAAATCCACCTGCATCGCTCACCAATACGGACCCCGCACGTCACTAGGGGCCATATGTACGAACACTTTTTCCCATAGACACAGAATGGGTAAAAACCTTTGATACATCTGGCCCTAGATCTTGAACTCCTGGACCACCATCACCAAAGAGGACACCCAAAGACTCATGAACTCCATCCACTCAGGAGCACCCTCGGATCCGTGCCCTCATCATATCTTCAACCTGGCCAGCGCCACCATAGCACCAGAGCTATGCCGAACTATCAACGGATCCTTCGAGACTGCCACCTTCCCATCGGACTAGAAGCATGCCGAGATCAACCTGCTGTGCAAGAAACCCACCGCCGACCCAAGAGAGCTGAAAAAAATACAGACCCATCTCTCAGCTCCCTTTCCCAGCCAACGTAACTGAGAAGGCCATCAACCAGCATTCACCGAATTCCTCGAGACACAACAAATCCTAGACCATCCCAATACGGATTCAGAAGCAACCACAGCACTGAAACCGCACTCTTAGCAGCCACTGACGACATGTGCATCATACTAGACCACAGAGGCATGGATGCACTCATCCTCCTTGACCTCTCTGCTTCGTTTGACACCGTCTCCCACTCCATCTGTGTGCCAGACTACACAATGTCAGCATCCGAGATAAAGCACTGGATTGGATCAGGTCTTTTCTCACCGGAAGAACACAGAGTGTCATACTACCACCGTTCACATCAGAACCCAAAGACACATGCTGCGGAGTGCCCCAAGGATCCTCACTCAGCCCGACACCTTCCAACATCTACATGGCTCTGCTTGCTAAGATCATCAAACAACAAGGCTAAACATAGTCTCCTACGCCGATGATACCCAACTGATCCTCTCCCGTCTGAGAACTCTTGCAACACCAAGAGAAATTTCCACAACAGGATGAGAGCAGTCATCACCTGGATGAAAGCCAGCTGCCTCAAACTCAACTCGGACAAAACAGATCCTCGTAATCACATCCACCCCTTCCGCCTTGAACAACTCCTAGTGGCCCAACACACTGAAAAAAAACACCCACACGGACCATGCATGCAACCTGGGCAACATCCTGGACTCCTCTCTATCCATGACTCACCAAGACAACGCCATCTCTTCGTCATACTTCCACACCCTCAGACTCCTGCAAAAGATTTTCAAGTGGATTCCCTCCAACACGAGAAAGACACTGACCCACGCACTTGTCACCAGCAAACTGGACTACGGCAACGCACTCTAAGCCGGCATTACCAAGAAACTTCAATCAAGGCTACAAAGAGTCCAGAATGCAGCAGCCAAACTTATCCTGGACGTCCCGACACAGCCACATCTCCTCCCACCTCAGAGACCTACACTGGCTCCCAGTCAACAAGTGCATCACAAACAAACGGCTGATCCACACCTACAAGGCAGTGCACTATAAGACCAGCATACCTCAACCACCGCCTCGCCTTCTACATACCCAACAGACATCTCTGTTCCTCCCAGCTCGCCCTTGCAGCCGTCCCCATAGCAGGAGGAAGATTCTTCTCCTACCACCCAGCCCGGACATGGAACACGCAACCTCTCAAGCTCAGGTAGACCGCATCACTGAAGCAGTTCAGGAGGGACAAAAGACCTGGCTCTTCGACTGAGCAGTATGCCCATAAATAGCGCCTTGAGACCCCATGTGTGATTTGCCGCGCTTTACATATCTCTGATTGATTGATTGAGGCAGCGAGGCAACCACTGCTTTTTGAAGTAAGAGACTTCTGTTATCCTTTTCATAGGTGGTCCAAGGTTGGAGGTAGGGTGACCACCTGACATGGAGGTAAATTCAGGACAGCACGGTAAAAAAGTCAAGACAAAGGGTCAAAATTCAGGACAAAAATTCAGGACAAAGGGTCAATTTTATGGACACATCTGATGTGCGGTTGTGCCCCCACTACTTTATCAATGCATTTATTTACTATTTTTTATAGTGCACTTATGTAGAATTTTTGTGCACTGTGCTATATGAGGCTGCCTCTAGGGGTGCTACATTCCCATGGTGAATTATGTCCTTGTTCAATTGTAAAGTGATGTGCGGTGTCAAGGGCATCTCTCCTACCCAAACCTACCCAATCTCACTTGGAGAGAAAGCAACAGCAACGTTTCAATGATTTTTCTAAGCATTTCAATACCCATGTCAAATAATTCGGGAAACATTAAGGTAAGTGACATTTCCACCTTTTGCTCATATTACCCCCCCACTGACAAACAATAAGGAGGCAGAGCAGATGGTGTGGGTGACAGTCTCACGTCAGGATGTGCGGTAACCACAACTTGTCTCACAGGACCAAGAAGGCCCAACTGCTGCATTAGAGTGTGCTTGAGGGACTCTACATTCATCTCAGAACTGGGAGCCCGACCGCCAGACAGAGAATTATGAGCAGAATGAAATCAAGATCAGGTGGGAGGTCCGTAGCAACTGACTCAAAGGAGTCATTGCTAAGAACTGGATAAACAAGAAAGAGAAGAACAAGGTGGGACAATTCCTAAAATCAGATGCGCTCGCCATGAGTAATGGAAAGTAGTGCGTACCTGAAGAGTAGTCTCAGCAGAGAGGCCAGATAAAGAAGAGGCGCTGTCAAGTGTCTGAATAAGCAGCACTCTCCCACCCTGCCAAGCTCCGCCAGTGCGATGGTCCATTGGTGTGCTTGCGGAGGGCGGCAAGGGGGCCGGGCCCTTTGGAAGATTGGGCCCTGGGCAGTTGCCCACTCTGTCCATGTCTTCAAGTGGTTCTGAAGTTGAGCCACGCCTGGATCCAGTGTTCTGGCTCATCCACAAGTGCCAAAGAGGATGCAGAACCCTCAAAACATTTGGGGTACAAATTAGACAACAAACAAAATATAAGAACATGATCAACACTTTACAATGTAGAAAGTGTTTCTTTAGCGCATGGAAGTGTTTCAGTTTAATGGACTTGATCACAACGTTGCATTGATATTTATTTGAAGTGTGAGTTTCTAAAATGAACGTTATAAGATTTATTAACACTCCCTCCTGACAAAGCCATGAGAAAATAAAGTGAACCCATTGTCTGGTGTCCCTTATATCATGGGCATACTATTTTTATGGCTGCTGGAACATTACAGACCATTAAAACATATACAAGTGTGATTTCTTTGTATAGGATTCATCTTGAACTGAATTGCTTCAAAGTGTTCACAGAAATGTCACTATCAAGTAAACTACACTGAAGTAAGTTAATTTGACTTAAGTCACACAATTTAGTCATGTGGGTGAGCCGGAATTTGAACCCAGGTTTCCTGCTCATACATAGGCGGTAAATGGCACCCACAGCCACGGCGACAGCTGGCAAAACACTGTCGCCGTGGCTGCCAGACGACTGCCAAATTATGACCGTAACCGGAATTCCGCCAGAAGGCTGGCGGAATTCCGGCTACGGTCATGGCAGCGGACAGCAGTAAGGTGGTGCCAGTAGACCGCCGTCGACCGTATCATGATCCATGATGCGACCTGGCGGAGCTCTGTTGGCAGACGCTGCTGCTGGCAGCAGCACCAGGTCCCATCTCCTGCCAGAGGACCCCACTGCAGAGAGGTAAGTCGGGTGTTCAGGGGAGGAGGGTGGGGGGTGTTGTGTGTGGGGGGGGTTTGTGTCTGTGTGTATGCATCCGGGTGTGGTGCCTGTGGAATGAGAGTGTGCATGAATGGATGTGAGTGTGCGTGTATGTTGAGATGTGTGAATGCATGTGTGCTTGTATGTATGTCAGTGTGTGTGGATGTGTGTGTGCATGGATGTATGTATGCGTGGGTGAATGTGGGTATGCGTGTGTATGTCTGTGCGTGTAGGTGTGTGTATGTCGGGGGCACGGAAGGGGGAGGGTGGAGGAGGATTCTGGGGGGGGGGAGGAGGCAGGGGAGACCCCTATCAGTGCCAGGGAAGGAATTCCTGATAGTGCCTACCGCCATGGTTTTTGTGGCGGTAAAAAAAACAAGGAAACCATGGTGGTGGGCGGGGTCATATTGCAGTGGGCGGCCGTTACCGCAGTTGCAGTCGGTGTGGTACATTGGCGGTTTGGCTTTTGCCAAACCAGCAATGTCATAATAGGATGGTATGTACAGCCAGTCTGTTGGCGGTACAACCACCACTATAACACTGACCGCCGGGGTCATAATGGGGGTCATTATGACCCCGGCGGTCAGTGTTATAGTGGTGGTTGTACCGCCATAGTGTATTTAAGCAACTGACTAGATTCTTTTTTTTTCTCAATGCCCTTTAGCACCAGGGAAAGTGGCTTTCTACAGTTCTGTCAGATGAATAGTACACTGTGTTAAGAATGTGTGGATAACAGGTTACTTTCACATAATATGTAAAAAATGTTTTAAAAAAAATAGTGAAGGTGAGGGACTACAGGAAACCATATGCTCACATCACTGGTTTACTCAAACGTTACATAGCTAGTCACCGCAGAGGTCAAACTGCATAAAGAAAGTATGGATACTCTGATCCTGAGTGCATTTGGCACGGGGTCAGTGAGCATGGAGGCAGAATCATAGGTGTGGCTAATGTTGTTACTATTTTGTTGACCTTTCACTATCAGGTGACTGCATATAAAATAATTTACACCTTAAATGAAAAATAAATGCAAGCTAAATGCCGACGATACCCAGCTGATCATCTCACTGAACGAAAACCCCACCACTGCCAAGAAGAATTTCCACAACGGGATGGAAACCGTCGCCGCCTGGATGAAGGAGAGCTGCCTCAAGCTCAACTCTGACAAGACCGAGATCCTCATCATGGGACCCTCCACATCAGCATGGGGTGACTCTTAGTGGCCAGCCACCCTCGGCACCCCCCACGCCAACAAACCACGCAGCAGACCTCAGTTTCATCCTGAACTCATCACTCACCATGACCCGCTAAGTCAACTCAATCACATCCTCCTGCTTTCACAAACTGCGACTTCTCCAGAAGATCTGCAAATGGATCCCAAAGGACTGCCGCAGAACTGTAACCCATGCCGTGGTTTCCAGAAGACGCGACCATTGCAACACCCTCTACACTGGCACCACACAGAAGCACCTGAAGAAACTACAGCCCATCCAAAACGCCTCCGGCAGACTAGCCCTGGACGTTCACTACTGCAAAAATATCTACACTCACCTAAGAGATCTCCACTGGCTTCCTATCGAGAAAAGAATGAACTTCAAACTCCTTGTCCACGCATACAAGGCTCTCGGCCACGTGAGACCCACCTACCTCAACCACTGCATCACCTTCTACTCCCCCACCAGACCTCTCCGCTCCGCTCAACAAGCACTAGCCACTGCATACTGAAGACCTCAGCTGGTGGAAGATCCTTCACCTACTTCGCGTCAAAGACCTGGACACCCTGCCCCTGTCCCTCAGCCAGACACCATCGCTGCCTCAATTCAGGAAGGACCTTAAAGCCTGGCTCTTCAGCTGAAGCTCAGGGGACAAGTCCCTTCAGCGCCGTCAGACCCTTATGGGTGAGTAGTTACGCTCTATAAATCCTGATTTGATTTGAATTAGTAGGAAATACACTATTTTTATATTATGAAACCTCTGTTGATTAATGTTGTAGGAAAGTACCCTGTTTTTGGCATGGTTACCCCCACTTGTTGCCTGCTGTCAGTGTGTTTTGACTGTGCTACCTGGGATCCTGCTAACCAGGACCCTAGTGACTGTGTTCTCCCCCTCTATGTTTGGTTGATTGTAACTTCACACACCCCACATTTGGCATACTGGTACCCCATATGAATCCCTAGTCTTTGGTACCTAGGCACCCAGGGCATTGGGGCAACAAGGGTTCCCCATGGGCTGCAGTATGTATTATGCCACCCATTAGAGCCCATGTAAAATGTGCCTGCAGGCCTGCCATTGCAGCCTGCGTGAAAGGGTGCATGCACCCTTTCACTTCAGGTCACTGCACCAGGTCACTGTAAGTCACCTCTATGGTAGGCCCTTCTAGCCCATGGGGCAGGTACCTGTGTGTGAGGGCACCACTGCATGAGCAGAGGTGCCCCTATGAACTCCAGCTCCATTCTCCTGGACTTCGTAAGTGCAGGGACACCATTTTACCCATGTACTAGCCACAGGTCACTCACTACCTGTGGTCCAGTTACATAATGGTAACTCCGAACCTAGACATGTTTGGTATCAAACATGTCAGAATCATATCCCAATACTGTTGCCAGTATTGGTTGTATGATCCCATGCACTTTGGGAGCTCGTTAGAGGACTACCAGCTCTGCTCCTACCAGTTTGCAGGGTTTTCCAGGCAGCGTACGCTGCTGCCATCCTACAGACAGGTTTCTGCCCTCCTACTGCTTGACTATCTCAAGCCCAGGATGGCAGAACCAGGGTATTTCCTTTGGGAAAGGGAGGTAACCTCCGGACCCAGCTCTGGCGTGAAACTGGACAATGGAAAGGGGGGTAACCTCTCCCCTGTCCATCACCACACCAGGGGCGGTGCCCATAGCTCCTCCTTGTGTCCTTGTGGCCACTTGATTCTGCCATCTTGTATCCAAGGTGGGTAGAGGCCCGTGTGAGCATCTGAGTGGCCAATTCAGACAGGTGACGTCACAGCCCCTTCCTGATAGGTGGTCACCCTGCTAGGTGACCAATCCCTCTTCCTGGGCTATTTAGGGTCTCCCTCTTGGGTGGGTCCTCAGATTTGACGTGCAAGATTCCAGCTGGATTCCACTGCAATGTTTACTTCACCTTCTGGCCATTGGAACTGCAACTTGACCCTCCAGGAACTGACAATCTGCATCCACAGCGACGACTCTGCTTGCAACATTGTTTCCACAGCTCCTTCCAGCAACTGCAATATTTCCCCATCTGTGCATCCTCTGAGTGTGGCGAGTCTTTAGTCTGCACAAGAAGCAATCTCCCTTGGACTGAAGGAGTCACCCCCTCATCCACAGGCACCAACTGCAATGACGACCGGCTGCGTGGATCTCCTCTCCTCCAGAGCTGCGTGGATCCTGCATCACGGGTGGTGGTCTGGAGTAGTCCACTTGGTCATTTCTACCAGCTGTCCCACTTGGGAGATGGTAAGCTCTTGCCTCTCCACTCAGGATAATACCCCCATTACTTGCAGCTACCAAGGCTTGTTGGCATCTCCTCCAAGGGATCTTCAGGATCCGTGTAGGCCCAGCCCCCAGCACTCCTCTCTGCGATGCACAGCCCTCTGCGTGCTTTTCCAGTGATGTGGGACTTCTTTCTAGGTGTGCTGCGTGGGGGCTGCCTACTCTTCCTGTGACTCCCCTCACTGTTGAGGGTCACCCAGAGCTCCCCTCCATGGGTTGAGTCCCGCTGGACCGTGCTGGTCCCGGGCAGCTTCACATTTCTTCTTCCACGACACTTGCCTTTGCCAAGGCTTGTTGGTGGTTTTCCCACACCACTGACTGACTGCAATCCTTCGTCCGGCATGGGATGTCGAGTGCATCACTACAGGAACTCTTCAGCTGCTCCAGTACTGCACTGCTGACTGTCTTTGTTCAACCTCAATCTTGTCCTACTTCCACAGATGAATGGGCAGTGACTCACACCACCACCGGACACTCCGACTCAAACTGGACGTGGTCCCCTTCCTTTCCAGGTCTTCCTCTTCCAGGGTCCACCTTTGGTTTGTTGCACAGTTGTCTGGGTCTTGCATTATACTCTTCTGAAGTCCTTTTGGTGGGTTTGTGGAGAACTGGGTACTTACGTGTTTTTCTCCTGGTCGCTGGGGGGCACTCTGGTACTTACCTTGTGGGTTTCCTAGTTCCTCCAGCCCCCCCTCTAACAATTCCACTTCCTTGAGTGGGGCCCGACTTTCACATTCCACTTAATTAGTGTATGGATTGGTTCCCCCCCCAGGGCATTTAGTACTCACTATTGTTTTCACTGTTTTCTATTGCCTTTTATGCTAATCACTGACTTCTAATGTGTATATAGTAGTGTGGTTACTCACCTGCCAGTCGAGTATTGCCTATACAGTATTTTAGTATTTGTGTTACCATAATAAAGTACCTTTATTTTTGTAACACTGTGTGGTTCTTTCATGTGTGTAAGTGCTGTGTGACTACAGTGGTTTTGCATGAGCTTTGCATGTCTCCTAGATAAGCCTCGGCTGCTCATCCACAGCTACCCCTAGAGAGCCTGGCTTCTAGGCACTACCCCCAGGGAGTACCTCACCTGGTATATGGTGATAACACCATAGGGGGTACCTGACCTGGTATATGGTGATAACACCATAGGGGATACCTCACCTGGTATATGGTGACAACACCATAGGGGATACCTCACCTGGTATATGGTAATAACACCATAGGGGGTACCTGACCTGGTATAAGGTGATAACACCATAGGGGATACCTCACCTGGTATATGGTGATAACACCATAGGGGGTACCTGACCTGGTATAAGGTGATAACACTGTAGGGGGTACCTGACCTGGTATAAGGTGATAACACCATAGGTGCTCACCACGCACCAGGCCAGCTTCCTACAAATGTGATCGCTGCAGATGTATGTGTGATCAATCAGAGGCAAATGGAATTGAAACCTGTTTGGCTATCAGGGAATAGTGATGTGTGTTTTAGTGCTAAGAGGTCCCTAGTCATCACAGAAAGCACTGTGAGTGTGTAAGTCGTTGTTTTAAATTTGCAGTACACACAGTATGAGATAGGCTGCCACAAAATGAGGAAATAAATACAGGTTAAAGACAAAAAAACGTTTTCAAAGGGTAGATTTTCGTAATATGCAGATTGCATCTAGTAAAAAGAGTTTTACAACAGTCCATTAAAAGCATACACTTCACAGCTCAGCATGGAACACCCTAACAACGCGTCTCGAAAAGAAGAAATCTTTCACTTCAGGCAGTTTAAAATGAACTATATCAGCTAACACTTTTATGAGTTATGCTTGCAGTCTTAAAACGGGCTCCTCCTTGACGGGGAGCCACTGTAGGCTATGAAGGATAGGAGAGATGTGGTTGAATTTCTAGTGACCTGCAACACTTCAGGCAGCGGCCCGAGGCAGTGATGTCACGGATGTGCATTAAGTGATGGGAAGCCGTTGTAGGCTATGAAGAACAGGACAGATGTGGTTGAATTTCTCGCGATCTGTGACATATCAGGCAGCGGCGCGAGGCAGTGATGTCACGGGCGCGCATTGGTGAGCCCAGAGAGCAATGATTACTGGAGTCCAGTCTGGAGAGCACCAGCACCTGGACTACAGATTTCAGGCCCTGCTCAGGACTGAACTGCCTGATACTCCAGAGCCCCAGGCACTCGTGGCAGTGGCCAAGATTTACCTCTGAAGGTTAGCACAGTTCTCACGATAAAACCCAGAAGAAACCTAATTAAACAGACCTAAAAGTGAGGGCACATGATTAACACAGAGGTCGCTACTGGCTCTAGCTGTGAGGTCCCTTTACAATTGGTGTTGGAACTCAGCACTAGCTGGAAAGGTTCAACCCTTACTATTTGACGCTCCACCCACTGTCTGTAAATCAGGGCCTTTGTTCCACAAGTTCTAAGTCACTTCTAGGAGCACCTTGATACAGGGCTGGCATGATGGGGAGGCAAAGGTCTTACAGATACACACATACACACAATGTTCTGATACCACCACGCGTCAGAAGTCCTTATAAACTGAACCGCTAAATGTGGTTTACCTTTCACACAACCGGTACACCATCAGAACCAGCGGGAAGACACATCAGGACCACAAAGGACTCCAGTGAAGCAGAGATTTAGATGCCAAAATCCCCAACCCTTAGGTGGTTGTTCTACAACAAAAATCAGGTAGGAGAGTCTTTCACCCCCCTGTTAACTTCATGTTTGTCAAGTGTCGGATGTATTGAGGCAGGGAGTTTATAGGCCCCGAAGGAGCCCAATCATTCCCTTCCGATGCATTTTGTACACTATTTATATCTTTCAGAAGGGGGTCTCGTTGAATATGAATTACATTTTTTAGTTTTTTAAATATAATATAATATAATATAATATAATATAATATAATATAATATAATATAATATATCATTAATATGTATATATTATATACAGAATATACATATTATATTATATATACACTATGCATATTATGTTACATTATATTACAAAATATTAAATGATATTATATTGTATCATATAAATTATCTAATATACTTATGTTTATTATTTTTTAAACCATGCGAGAAAAGTCCTAACAGCAAGACAGGGAGAATGGGGTGAACAAATTTAACATTACTAATAATTCATAATATTAATTATTCAAATATATATATAACACACACTGTCAATATTATTATAACCCCCAAATTTCTAAATGTCTGAAACTGCTACGTATGTAACATCACAAAGAAGAAAGCTCCTGTTAACTTAGGGGGCAGGGGGTCTAGCTACAACAGAGAGAGTAGGAGTAACAGAAGGACATCTTAGAAGTCCACTAAATGTCATCCCAATGCATGCTACAGCAGAGCTACAACAAGAAATGGCTTAGAAGAAAGTGTAAGAGGCCACAACCATCCCCCAAATATACTCAAATTACCATAACTAAATTATAGACTGCAGATGTCCTACAAGCCAGCTCAAGTTCCTGCGCGTCTACAGGAACTATATGCCAACACATTATAGCCCAGTTCCCTGAAGGAGGCATTAACAAATCTAAAAGGATTGATCACAAGAACCCCAGCAGAAGCCAGGCAAACAACCGAGAGCCCCAAGAAGATTGCAAGAAATGTAAATCTCAGAAAACCTAAAACCAAAACACAGTAACCAAGAATTCACAATGCACAATAATGAACACATTGATAAATTAACTTTTTGTAACAAATATCAAGGTACTCCAAAACAATTACAAAATTGATGGATGGTATGTTTAAATCTTGTCCTCCACCATTATTTCTAATGTATACAATACGTAGGGGGCGTGGCCAATGATCTGGAGATGGCGCACGCTTAATCCCCTCGCTCCGGAGGGGCCGATATAGATCCGCAGAAAAAGCGTGCCATCTCCGGGCAATTCAGTGCCCGAGTGAAGGTGGTGTACTGGGGGCCGGTACTGGAGGCAGCCGAGCCCCGGTTCTGGCCCCGGAGTGTGTGGCGGCGCGGACCCGACTGGCGACTGCGGAGGAGGCCGGCGACCCTCCCCCTCGACTGGAGCCGGGGCCTCGCGTGAGGCCGCGAGCCGCCGCCGAGCGCAGGCGGAAGGCCGAAGGCTGGAGGGAGACCCCGAGAGGGTCTCCCTGAAGAGGAGACGCCGGGGCCCAGGAGTTGAATCCGAGAGGAGGCGCAAGTGGCGCTGGCCCGCGCCCGGTCCCCTGGGGATTTGGGAGGCCCGGCGGTGACCGGGGGGCCCCCGAGGGGCTAGGCCCCACCGAGCTGAGACCGGGCCGGGACGGAGGGCCGGAGCCCAGAGGGAGGCCCCGGACGGGTCTCCCTGCCGGGGCGACGCCGGGGCCCTGAGACTGGTCCCCGTGGAGTGCGGTGAGTGGCGCTGGGCTGCCCCCGGGCCCTGAGGGAGCCGAGAAGCCCGGTGAGAACCGGGGGAGCCCTGGAGGGGCAGTGCCCCGAGGAACTAGGATCTGCTGCTGGCCTCGGAGTGAGCGCGGCCCTGAGTGGTGCTTGGACCGGTTGGCGAACGCGTTGCTGGGGCCCCGGTGGGGGCATTGAACACGGTGCTGACGGCGAGGCCCCGGGGATGGGGAGGGGCCGGCTGCCGCGCCAACAGGCAGAGGCGGACGACCCTGAGACTGGCGCAGACGGCGGTGGGCCCTGGGGGTTGGGGGCCCCTGGGGGCCATTACCAGACTGTTAGAGGCTGAAATAAAAGACAAGAGCTCGCCCCCGCCTGAGGCGTGAATGAGCCTGCGGTCCCGCCGAGCAGGAGAAGCTGGAAACCGGACCGGGAAGATGATCTTGGCACTGAGATAGAACTGACCTCCTGGATGGCCCAAGCCAAAGAGGAAGGAAGGTAACCGACGGAGCTGGCGGCCGGGGGGGAGCGCCCTGCGGAGGAAACAAGTGACAGACTGCTTGACATTAGCAGCCAACTGGTCGCCCCTCGGGCCTGTGAATGCCGGTGACTCCTGAAGTGAATGGCACCGCGGATGGGGCATCTGGTGGGCCTGAAATCCGAGTGATGGCGGAGTGAGCCTAAATAAGCTGCTAACCCCGCAGTGAGAACTCTGAGGAGGTGAATGCGTCCCTGCGAGAGAGTGGGACCGGCCTGGGACCTGCAACGCGTTACTGGACCGGGGCGGGCCCCCATGGGAGCCCCTGAGCCGCTAGGAGGGCGGCCCCGTGATGCCGCAGCGGAACTGGGTGAGTCGGGACCCTGGATGCGAAACGCGTAGAGGAACGATAGGGAAGTCCGGAACGGAAGAGAGTGGCGGTTAGCCACGGGCTGACAACACGGAACCCTCCGACTCTGCAACTGAAAGCTGGAGATAGTTGGCGTGGTCTTGGGGGGCCTGCCTGGTGCCCACCTGGGGATCGTGGCCTGGCATGTGGTGACTGAGGTGCGGGACTACAGAAGGAGGAGAGCTCACGATAAGACTCGGGCTTGCGCCCTGGGTGCGTGACCCCCCCACCTTTTTCAACCGATGCCCCCCAAGGACCGACACAAGAGTAAAACCATGGACCCCGCAACACCTTCGGGGCACAAAGAAATGGAAGTACAAGACCACTCACAGGTCAACGTACAGGATACCCTGGACAAAATACTAGGGGCGATAGAAGACACAAAGACAACACTACAACGCGACATCAACCAAGTAGCGGTTGAGGTAGGTCTACTGAGAGCAGACCACCATAAACTGGTGGACAGAGTCAAAGAAACGGAATCCACGTTGGCGGACATTGGGCCGAAACAGAAAGATCTGGCGGCCGAGGTGACTTCCCTTGCTACCAGAGTGGCACAGCTTGAACAAAGAGCCGAGGACGCGGAGGGGAGAAACAGGAGGAACAATGTGCGTGTTGTGGGCCTCCCCGAAGGGGCTGAAGGAGCCAACATGGTGGAGTTTCTGGAGAAATGGTTAAGCACAACGGTTGCACCCGGGTCCTGACCCCCTTTTACACGCTGGAGCGCGCGCACCGGGTGCCGTCGAGGCCTCTTGCCCCTGGCAGACCACCCCGTGTAGTGATTGCCAAGAGACCGCCCGCGGCTGGCGCCAACGCAAACACAAGAAGAAAAGGACAAGAGGGCGGCCTTGGAGGCGGCGGCCCGTGTGAGTGGAGGAGTGTCCCCCCCAGAGGGTTCAGGGGAGGAGTCGGATGATACAGTGGTGTCCTCGGCTGGGGACTCGGGCTGCTCGGCGCGTGCTCCCAGGGTGACACCGCAAACGGCTGATGAACTCGGATAATCCTACCACAGGAGGGCCCGGAGACATGGTACAACGGGTGAACGAGAGGCCCCTCCGGACTTGGCCACCCCCCAGTCCAGAACTTCGCCTGTCTATTTAGGCTGGCGAGAACTGCAGTTATATGTTTGACCAAGTTACACTGTTGCACAGTTTTCTGTGCTACCTACAGTTTGGGAGGCGCCCTGGGGAGTGGGAGTTGGGGTTTACAGTTACAAGTTAAATTGGCAAAGTGGGTGGCGACGCCCGGCTGTAGTAAAGGACTGAACATGGGAAGGGGTAAGTCAGAGGCCTAGGTGAACCAAGGACACTATTATCAGACTATTATATTAAAATGGCGGACTACAGACTCTTAACATGGAATGTTAGGGGGATGGGCACACCGGCTAAAAGACATAGAATCCTCTCCTATTTAAAGAGAAGAGGGGTGCAGGTGGCAATGCTGCAGGAGACCCATTTAGTAACGGGGTTTGCCACGGAGTACTCAGCTTATGCAAGAGGTGTAATGATATGGGTCTGGGCCGGGGTCCCTCTAATAATAGACTCTTCCAACATAGACCGGGAAGGTAGATTTGTGATATTGGAGGGGAGGCTACACGGTACCCTGATAGTTATGAGCTGCATTTATGCCCCTAACCAGGACCAGATCCCCTTCCTGACTAGGTTATCAAGCCACCTTACCCACCAATGCACAGGAGAATTGCTAATAGGGGGGGACTTCAATGCAGTATTAGACATAAATATGGACAGATCAACCCCGCCGTTGCAAGGGGCAGTGTCAACTAGACTGGCCAAAAAGCTATGTGAAAGGCTGGGCACCTGGGGGCTGGTGGATGTCTGGCGGGAGCAACACCCAAAAGACAGAGACTACTCGTATTACTCAGGCCTCCACCGGCTGCACACTAGAATTGATAGAGTGACTTACACTGTGGGCCTTGCGCGTAACATAACCCCTTCTGAGTATCGTGGCCGCACACTGTCCGACCATAATCCCTTGCTGCTGACACTGAGGGTTTCGGAGGATAGGCCCCCCATACCATCATGGAGACTGTCCCCTGCAGCACTGGAAGATCAGGCGTATAGAGACGCCCTTCGATGCCACCTGGCAGAATATATTGAGACCAATGGTGGATCTACCCCATCCAGGGCCACAGAATTGGAAACACTTAAGGTGGTGACGAGGGGCTTCTGCCTGGGTCAGTCGGTGGGGGTGAGGCGCACACTTGAAAGGGAACTGTCTGCCTTAGAGAAGGAAATACACGAAGGGGAGTTGAGACAGGGACCTCAAGCTCAGGGGAACGAGGAATATAACAGTGCCCGTAGAGAACATTCCCGGATTGAGGAGCAACTGAGATGTCATAGAATGCAAAAATATTTAGCATCATTACAATCAGAGGAAGGTAGATCAGGGAAACTGCTGGCGTGGCTGGTGCGCCCGAGTGGGGGTTGCGAGCCCATCGCGAGTGTACAAGATAAGGAGGGACTTCGTAGACTCAGTCCAGGCCCAATTAACAATGCATTTAGGGAATATTATACGCACCTGTATAGGAAACCTAATGACCTGGGGGCGGAGGCCTTTGAACACTTCCTGCAGCAAATCCCACTCCCAACTCTGAACCCAGAAGAGAGGGATAGCCTGGGGGGTTCTGTGACAGCGGAGGAGATAAGTGAGGCCATATCGCAATTGGCTCCCGGGAAGACTCCTGGTACAGACGGCCTTCCAATGGACTTTTATAAAAAATACAAGTCACTATTGGTTCCCCAGCTAGCGGAAATGTACACGGAGGCTTTGCACCTGGGGGAGCTGCCGTGCACACTTCGAGAGGCCTTGGTGGTGCCGCTCCCCAAGACAAAAAACAGGGAAGCATTGATGACTGACTTTCGTCCTTTATCGATGCTAAACAGCGACTTTAAGATCCTTAGTAAGGTCATGGCCGGCAGGTTGCTCCCCCTCATGACCACACTCGTGCACGCGGACCAGAACGGTTTTGTCCCTGGCCGTAGCACCTCACTGAACTTAAGGCGAATTTTCGCTATCTTACATATGCCAGATGAGGAGAAGCCCCCAGCGGGGGTTTTGCTTGCAGTGGATTTTGAGAAGGCCTTCGACTCGATTAGGTGGGACTACCTCAGGGCCGTGATGTTAAAAATGGGACTAGGGGAGGGTTGGGTAAAATGGGTGGACCTTTTTATATTCATCCCCGCTAGCAAGGGTGAAGACGGGCAGAACGATATCTAGCACATACCCGGTATATAGGGGAACCAGACAGGGATGTCCCCTACCCCCACTGCTATTTGCCTTGGCAATTGAGCCTCTGGCGGCCCAGCTGCGACGGGAGACAATGGGTAAAGGAATTGAATGGGGACCAACTGAGCATATTATCTCCCTATACGCTGATGATATACTTATTTATCTGAGAGATGGAATCAGTGGACTCCCGTGGGCTCTGAGGATTCAGGAGGACTTTGGGGTGTTGTTGGGGCTTCGCCTTAACCGAGGTAAAACATTTGTATTTCCCATGCTGCCAGACTGTGTGCACCCCAAGCATGCCCAAGGGACGTGAACTGGGCCCCACGGACCTTTAAATATTTGGGCATTCAAATATTCCATGAACTGGTTTACCTCCGGGACGGCAACCTGGGTGTGACGCTTCGCTCCCTGCGGTCCTCGGTCGGGTTCTGACGATCACTGAAGTTAACAATAATGGCCAGAGTAGCGTTGTCTAAAATGATTACACTTCCCCGCCTCCTCTACTACTTCGCTAATTTACCATTATGGATCCCTCCGGCGTGGTTTCGTGAGTTGAACGCTTTGCTCCGAGAGCTAATATGGGACGACGGTCGCAGACGCACGGCACTGACGACCATATGCAGGCCGACGCATATGGGTGGGCTGGGGTCTCCTGACTTCGAGGCATATTATCTGGCATCTCAATTACAATGGGTGTCAGGTTGGATGGTGGGCAGGGGACAGCTGGATTTGTTTACTTCCCACGGTATGTTGGACACAGCTCGAATAGTAGCATGTATGGCAGGAAGGAAGATCGCCCCCCTAGGAGACAACCTAATGACTAACGTTGCGATGACATGCTGGAAGAGATGTGCGAGAAGGGTCGGAGTGGGCCCACCTTACTCCCCAGCGTTACCATTATCTGTCCTAGCAATGGACCCGAGACGGATGGGACCGAGGGGACTGGGACCATGGACAAGAGCAGGAATGGGGACGGTGGGAGAGCTTTTCAGGGAAGGGGTGCTGAGGAGTTTCACTGACCTAATTGGAGGGGGGGTTCCCCAGGGTCAATTCTTGTTCTTTAGGAAGTTGGTGCATACTCTGAAAGACCACTGGGATACGATCAACGCAGAGCCCACTGTCCACAGAGTGTTGCACCTCCTGTTGACATCAGGTGAAGAACCCCATTTGATTGCTAAAATATATCGGGCCCAGATTGAAGCTGCATTGGATCCCCTGCATTCCCTGAGGGAAAGGTGGGAGAGAGCGGTCGGGCGTGACCTATCCGAGGTAGAGTGGAGCAGGGCATTGGCTTATCCCCGGACGATCTCACGTAACACCCGTTTACGATACATCCAATATAATTACCTACATAGGACATACCTCACTCCTCACCGACTGTTCCATATATATGGGGAGACCCCTAGGACGTGCCCCAGATGTGGCGACGGAGATGCTGACTTTGACCACATGATGTGGAGATGCTCAATGTTACAGGTTGGCTGGAGGGCGATGATAGCGGTCATGTCAAGACTATTTGGCATGGAACTGCCGTTAACCCCCGCTATATGTTTGCTGGGCCTCAAAAACGGTACCCCCCGAGGGAAAGTCAGGGGTCATTTCCCTGGCCCTCTATAGAAGACTGATCACAAGGGGTTGGAAAGCCCCTAGCCACGCCTCGCTCAATGAGTGGAAAGGCGACGTTGCGAGATGGACTAGGGCTGAATTGCAGGTCCTGAAGGCTGAGGAAGCCAGAGGCATCCGTCAAACTCCCATCGCCCCAGAATGGGAGGACTTGGTGACGAGTTGGGATGATCTGATGAAGGGACCAATAGCTCCCAATGTGGTACCAGTAGGAATAGGACCCTGAGTGGGTATAAGGATGAGACAACCAATGCGCCTAATAGAATCGCCCCTTGGGGAGGCCCCCCAACATCAGAAATGGAAACTGACGAGTATACCAACAGGCCGCACTGGGATATATGGGACAGGGCAGGGTTGGTCACGAATTGTCACAAAATTACCGAAGGAGAGCGAGAGAGAATGGTCAGCTACCTCCCACATAATGTAGTGCCCTGAGGGAGACTTCCCCCAGCTAAATCTAGACCCACCCACATGAAGCCATCATGTTTATATATAGTTTTATATTGAGTTAAGGCTGTTATGCGGACATACAAAATAAAAGTGTAACACAGGATCATATAGCGGATGACCCCTTGAAACAGGAACGTTAGAACATTAGATCTAAGGATAAACGAAGGCCAAGAGATGGTCAAAATGAGCAAAAAGTAATGACACAAAATATATGTAACGCTTAGTATAAATATGTGTCTTTTAAAAAATGTGTATGGTAAGAACAAGATGTTACCATAAATGGACTTGCATAATGTAAAACAGCGAATTGTTAATAAAAATATATAAAACAAAAAAAAAATGTATACAATACGTAGAGAGTTCCACTATACAAACGAATAGACATAAAATAATTAGGAACAATGTCAAGAACTGTAACCAATAAAACCATATCAAATCTATCAATGGCCTGCAAAACCCCAAAAAATAAAAAAATAAAGTAACACACTAAGAAATCTGCAAAAATCACAGAAAAATAAGTAAACACATTTTCTTGAAGGAAAAACCCAACTACCATTGGAGTATAATGTATCCACCATACTAAAAAAACATAAAAAAAGAAAACATACAAATACACCCACAAAACAAACAAAATGACACAAAAATATGAAACATAATTAAAACATCTTGCAAACACGCAAATTGTAGATCCATAACAAACACTACACAATTAGGCTTACCACACACATAATATAAAATCACAAAAGGATCCCATGCTAACTAAACATAAAAGTTGAAGTACCCACACCTAAATGAGATTAACTAACAGTCTTCCCTGACATCCACCAAAGTACCTTAAAAGGTAAATAGAACACATTACTGTCCCAGAAAACTGCAGCGAAGGACCGCCATGTTGAAGACCCACTGCGGTACTCTAAACAAGACGATAGACTACAAAATACATAAACAGGTAATAAAAATGGTTGAAAAATTCAGTTGGAAAAAACACTGTAAAAAATAAATAAATTCTACGATATTATAAGAAAATGGAAGAAAATGTAAAACACTGTGAAAAATGTGTAAACAAATATTAAAAATATGAATGTACACTTATAATAAACAAACTGATAACAATTGTAGATTAACATATTTATAGTATTCATTGGTATATAACAAAACACTACAAGAAAAATGTGTTGACAGTGTTTAAAATACAAAGAATTGTCTTAAAACAATGTAAATAAAAATGTTATGACTATATGCAACAAAATCAATACATACTTTAAAAAAATTGATTATAATAGTAAACATGATAAATTGATACAAATATGAAATAAAACTGTTAATTAAATAGATCTGATATGAAAACAAATAATTATTTTACAATGTATTAAAAAACTAAAATGAATGAAATGTTAAATATACAATAATATATTTCTGCCACACACTTAAACACAGATGTGAAACGTATTATTTTGAAATGTTGAGCTACACTATAGCATTTCAAACATATCCAAATTGAGATAAGTGTTGGACAATGGATGATAAGATTTACTATTCCCATTCCAAACACAGCCACACCAAACATGGTGTTGAACTCTGGGGACGGAAAAGTTACTCTTCCAACTTCAAACTTAACCACCTTGGGAAAAGAATTGCACTCTGTGGGAGGGAAACATTTACTATTCCAACTCCAAACTTAGGGGCCGATTAGGAGTTTGGCAGATAGAAACACCCGTCTGCCAAACCCCTGACGAGGTGGTCGCTGCCGTGCTGGCGACCTCCTTTGCCGGCCTCATTACGACCTTCCCACTGGGCTGAACAGCGGAAACCAAGGTTTCCGCCTGGTCAGCCCATGCAGAAAGGTGCAACACGCAGAGCCTGCGGCAATGCTGCTGCACGCAGGGAACAAACTGGCAGAAAGGAAGTCCTGGGGGCAACAAGGGGGCCCCTGCTCACAACCATGTCATGGGTAGTGTAGGAATTCCCCTGCCCAGCACCGTCAGACAGTGTGTATTCTGAGGGTGCTGGAGTGTTAGGATACTGGCCTCGGCTCCCTTAAGGGAGCCAAGACCAATATTGTAGCTCTGTTCCCGCTGGTCAGCCCAGTGGGAACACTTATTACAATGGTCCCACTGGTCAACCCGTCAGGAAAATTATTGCATTGTTTAGTTTTTAAAATGTAAATCGTTGTATTAGTTAATTGTTTATGTTTTATAAAATTATAATGATATTTATATAAAAAGTTCTAAAAAGTATTCAGATTTTCTTTGTGGATTGATTATATTTTTTTCATTAGGTGGTACTTTATATTTTCATCAAAGTATTTACATTTAATTTAGATTTTACTAACATTATTACATTTCATTTAAATTATCATTTTAATGCACATTTTTAATATTTTATAAAAAAACATTTATTGTATTTTTCAGTTATGTGTTTTTATAAAATCACTTGTAAATATGTTAAACTCTACTTTTGTCTTTGTGTATTTTTGTAAGTTGGCAAATATTTTATTTGCATGTTGTTAACATTATTTTTTTTGAAGTAATGAACATTTTTATTTCATACAATTCATTTGTGTTTAAACATGTTTTCCAATTTAAGTTATATATTTAATTGATATATTTATATTTTAAATATTATAAGTGCTTTTTTATTATTGTGATTGTAGTCTGTGAACTTGTACTATAATATTTTAATCAATCAATATTATTTGTATTGGATGAGAAATATCTTAGTCATATTTTGTAAAGTTTAGGTATTTCACAAGTATGACTTGGGGCCTCACTATGAGGTTGGCGGTCAGACCGCCAAACCGCCATGTTGGCAGTCCCAAAAAGACCACCATGTTGGCGGTCTTACAGACCACCCTATTATGAGTTACACTGGCAGGACCACCAACCTAAAAAGGCAGACCGGCAGTGGTGCGGAGGCCCGGAAATAGGAAGTCCATACCCCAGCATCGACAGTCCAGCAACCAACTACTGACCGTATTACAAGTCAAAAGTCGCAGTGGCGGACACCCATGGTGGTCCAAACCACGGCGGTTTGTGGCCACCAAAGTACACAACAGCAAATTGGATGGAATTGAAAATCACAGCTTGCACACATTTCCACAACCGACACACCTGCAAAGGACACTGTAAAACACACCCCTTCACAGACCACAGTCCTTTGCATCCACACTGCACTGAAGCCAGAGCGCATTAAAAAAATAAAAACCTAGAATAGGCACTCCTACATTTCTCACGCATCGCATACCACACGCTACACACTCTTTTCCAAGTTATAAACTTTTGCACTTCCCCTTTTTAGTAAGACACTGTCACCTGTTACCAGTCTTATTTTATTTTTTTGGAGCGCTACCATGTCAGCAATGAAAAATCCACGTTTCACTGATGATGAGTTAAGAGTCATGGTGGATGAAATCATTAGCGTAGCACCACAAGTGTTTGAGGCACAAGTCCAGCACACTTCTCTCAGTAGGAAAATGTAAATGTGAGCGAGGATAGTCGACAGAGTCAATGCTGTAGGCTCCACCCTATGCACAAAGGAGGACATAAGGAAGAGGTGGAATGACCTCAGGGGCAAGGGTGCGTTCCATGGTCTCCAAGCACCAGCTGCAGGCCAAGAAGCCTGGCAGTGGCCCTCCCAGTGCCCCATTACAAATCACTACCTGGGAGGAGAAGGTCTTGGCCATCCTGCATCCTGAGAGCTTCACAGGAATACCTGGGGGAGTGGAGTTTCGTGACTCATAACACAAAAAAATGTCACATAAATGCAATGTCAGGCATGCTCACGGCACACCTTCTGCCACTTTTACTGTGACTCTACTCACCAGCCCAGGGTCCACCAGTCCAAAGACTTCTATTTGGCAACTCACAGTTGGAGTGTACTCACTTGGGGAGATGGCATTTGTATTGTGTTTGTAGTAAAGGGACTGGCATGACTACAACTCCCAGCAGGCACTTTTACTGAAACCACCAGCACAGCGTTTCTGACTCCAAATACCCTTGTCTGCTAACTGCTAATTGTAGTGTACTCACCTGGGATGAAACAAAGTATGGTGTGTGTAGTACAGGGACTGGCAGGACTGCTAAGGCCAGGAGAGCCTGTGAATGTGATTCCAAACACCAGCTCAGTGGACAATTGTCCAAATGCCCCTGTTTGGTCAGTCACAATTGAAATTCACTCACCTGGGAGGATAACATTAGTCAACATTAGTCAAGTGTGTGTAGACTGGGACTGACAAGACTGCAACTACCTGCAGGCACTGGTCCACCAACCTCAACCACCAGACCAGTGTCCTACCACCAATGTTCACTTGTGTCCCAATTCTCAATTGAAGGTTACTCACCTGGGAGGATACCATATATAAAGTGTATGTAGTACAAGGAGTTACATGACTACAACTCACAGGATGCTCTCTTACTGCCACTCCAACCACTAGTCCAGTGTCCTCTTCTCAAAATATCCATGATTGGGAAATCACTCACCTTGGGGGATGACATTTAGCAAGTGCATGAAGTAGAGGGAGTGACATGACTGCCAAGGCCAGGAGGCTCTGTCTCATCAGATACAAACACATGCCCAGTGTTCTCCTGCCCAGATACCTGTGTCTTAACTCTCAAATGAAGTTCACTCACTTGGCAGGATCAATTTTGTATACTTTGTGTACTACATGCACTGACATGACTGTCACTGTCAGGAGGCCTTGTGTCTGTAACTCCAAACACCAGGACAGTGTCCACCTGTCCAAATACCCCTGTCTGGCTTCTCACAATTGTAGTAGACCCACCTGGGAGGATTACATCTGTGTATAGTGTGTATAGTACAAGGACTGGCAGGAATACAACTCCCAGCAGACACTGTCACAAAGACTCCTCACACAAGCAAAGTTTTCTCTTCTCCAAAAACTTCTGTTTGTAAACTCATGTTTGAAGTGTACACACCTGGGAGGAAAACATTTGTATGTTATGCGTAGTACAGGGATTGACAGGACTGCTAAGGTCAGGAGGGCCTGTATATGTAATTCCAAACACCAATCAATCAATCAATCAAATAATTTATAGAGTGTGCTACTCACCTGTAAGGGTCTCAAGGCGCTGGAGCGGGGGGAAAAAAAGAAAATAGGGAGGGGGGAGGCTGTCGATTACTGTTTGAAAAGCCATGTCTTGAGGTGTTTTCTGAATGACAGGAGCTCCTGAGTCTTGCGGAGGTTGGTGGGGAGGGAGTTCCAGGTTTTGGGGGCAAGGTAGGAGAAGGATCTGCCTCCGGCAGTGGCGCGTTGGATGCGGGGGACTGTGGCGAGGGGGAGGTCGGCGGAGCGGAGGTGGCGAGTGGGAATGTGGAAGTTCACTCTTTCGTTGAGGTAGGCTGGTCCAGTGTTGTGGAGGGATTTGTGTGAGTGGATGAGGACTTTGAAGATTACCCTTTTGTCGATAGGAAGCCAGTAAAGGGATCTGAGGTGGGAGGAGATGTGTTCATGGCGTGGGAGGTTCAGGATGAGGCGTGCGGCTGCGTTTTGGATCCTCTGGAGTTTCTGCTGAAGCTTGACTGTGGTGCCAGCATAGAGGGCGTTTCCGTAGTCTAGCCTGCTACTGATGAGTGCATTGGTGACAGTCTTTCTGGTTTCTATGGGTATCCATTTGAAGGTTTTTCACAGCATGCGGAGGGTGATGAAGCAGGAGGAGGTGATTGAGTTGATTTGCTGGGTCATGGAGAGAGAAGAATCTAAGATGACGCTGAGGTTGCGTGCATGCGTGCATGCGTGCATGCGTGGAGGGTGTTGGGGGTGATCCTAGAGCGGTGGGCCACCAGGAGTCGTCCCATATTGTTTTGTTGGGGCCGAAGATGATGATTTCGGTTTTGTTGGAGTTTAGTTTGAGGTGGCTTGCTATTATCCATTTGGAGGTGTCTAGGAGTCCAGCGTGGAGGTTGGTTTTGGCGGTGGTAGTGTTACTGGTGAGCGAGATGACGAGCTGGGTGTTGTCTGCGTAGGATATGATGTTGATTCCGTGTGGCCGGAGGATGTTGGCCAGCGGGGCCATTTAAATGTTGAAAAGGGTGGGGCTGAGGAAGGACCCTTGGGGAACTACGCAGATGATCTTGGTGGCTGGGGATTGGAAAGGAGGGAGGCGGGCTTTCTGGGTCCTTTCGGCGAGGAAGGAGGTGAGCCATTCCAGGGCCTTGTGTCGGATTCCTGCATCGTAGAGGTGTGTACGGAGTATTTGGTGGCAGACAGTGTTGAAGGATGCGGAGAGGTCCAGGAGGATGAGTGCGACGGTCTCGCCCTTGTCGACTCTGGTTCTGATGAGGGCGGTCTCAGTGCTGTGGTGCTTGCGGAATCCAGACTGGGAGGCGTCGAGTACATTGTTTTCCTCTAGGAAGTGAGACAGGCGGGCGTTCACTAACTTCTCAGCGACCTTGGCGGGGAAGGGGAGAAGAGAAATTGGACGGTAGTTCGTGAGGTCATCAGGGTTTGCTTTGGTTTTTTTCAGGAGTACGGTTACTTCTGCGTGCTTCCAGGAATCTGGGAAGGTGGCGTCCTCGAAAGAGCTGTTGATACCTGTTGAGCCTAGTGTACAATTGTCCATATCCCCCTGTTTGGTCAGTCCCAATTGAAGTTTACTCACCTGGGGGAATAACATTTGTCTACTGCTGGGAACTAGGGGGGGTTCTGAATAACAGACCTGATGGGCCCTGTATTGCTAACTACAATCACCAGCCCAGTGTCCAATTGCCCCAATGCATCTGTTAGTGAACTCACAAAGAAAGTTTACTCACCTGGGAGGATAACAATTGGCTAGAGTTGGGAGGTAGAGGGGGTGACCTGACTGCAACTCACTGGAGTGGTCATTTGTCCATACACACTTGCCCGATCATGATCAGCTCAGAGATGTGGCTGGCCACTAGGTCCATCTTGAGCAGCTAAGCCAAGATTCAAATATTGTGGACAGGAAGGACAGCCCACCCAGTGCGCAACATAAATGATCAACAAGGCCTCAAGATGCATCACCATAATAGTATTGGCTGCAGACACACTCACAGTGACCTGACCATATGATGTCTCCGAACACTTAAAAAACAGATCCCTGGGTCTGCCTGCATAACAATCAACCAGGCCTCAAAATGGTCAAAGCCACATCCTGCCCAACTACTGTTTTCCCTGCACTGGTGGCAAGATGTAATTCTCAGCCCATCCTCACAAGTGACACTGAACTCTCAAACTCAGCAACTGCTTGAAGTCATTGGGATTGGCATGTTTCACAAATGTCAGTGCAATACAACCAAACCCATGGGGATAACCTGGAAAACAGCTAACTACCAGGTGTTTGGTAAATGTAATTGTAAACGTCTGGCGGTAGATGTCACAACACAACCAGTAACACTGTACCTTTCACATAAACAGGTCAAACTGCCACTGGGCCCACAGAGGCCACTGAAGAGACTGCCACCACCACCCCCGTGGATGAAGCCCTCAGTGACGAAAACCCGCCTGTACATCTGGGCGTGGAGGACAGTTCTGCCCCATCTGAACAACCTGGTCAGACACAAACAGTGACTCCCACAGTGCCAACATCAAGACCTCCCAGCCCAGTTGCATCAACCTCACAGGCAGCCATTCACACCACAACCTGTGTACAGATCACATAGCAACCATCTTGGGCCACCCAGTCCAGGGTCCTGAGTCGCAGCACAACACCATGAACAGTGATGGTCCTGGAAACAGCAGTAGGGTGCACCCAATGGCAATGGCACAGGCTGGTGGGGGTAGGGTTCATGGGTGGGATGCTGTGGGCCGACAGGCTGTGAGCACTGGGGACGCCTCTGGCACGACATGCACAAGGAAATGCCTCATCTTGGCCTCCCCAACAGGGGGTGTTCAGGGAGATTATCAGTACCCTGATCAGGGAACATGAGCAACACCATACCCCTCTCTTTAGCCAAGCAACGCCAGGCCCTTCATCATCAGTGCCAGCCACTGGAAGGGAGGCCCTGTCAGGGGAAGAACCTGCAACAATTATTCCATCAACCATGACTGAACCCCAAACTTTTCTGTTCCATCGTTTCCCTTGTTTGTATCCTGTGCAGTTATGCACAATAGATATCACCTATCATAAAATTTGTGCCAGCTTGCTTCTGTTACAATTATTGCTATGTTGAGATGTAAGACCATGTGAAGGAGATGAGGAAGACACAAGATACTAATGCAGTGAGCGATGTGCTACTCTGTCCTGCTAAGGATTACTAACAACACACACAAGCACATTGCTACATGTGTATGGTCATACCAAACATGTTATTTCACTCGCAGCACATAGGCTGTCAAGAAGTCGTGACTGTCAACGCCAAGAATGGCTGACTCATAATGTATCACGGTAGATAAACCAAGATAAAGTCCTCCAGATCACAGAAGGAAGGGCCTTATCAGACATTGTCCTGTAGAGTAGGCAAACAGAGAAGTGGGTAATGTCACCAGCTTGAGCCTTATCACATACCACACCAAACTAATCAAGCATCACATAAACCAAGGTATAGACAGAGGGCAGGACAACAGTCCTTGATCAAAGGTCCATTATATTTCAATGACCATGCATCTGCTGGTATGATACAAACATATGTCACTGTTGTGGCACAGGCATCGTGGCCTGCAATGATGAAACACATCTACAGCTACATACGGGTCATACAAGCAGTGTTTAGCCTATGTGAAGGGTGAATGCCTTGCTTGCAATTGATGACAACATATTTCAGTCCCAGTCACAAAAATGATGCAATTGGCCCAACACAGCACAAAAAATCAAGTAAATTGTGCAATCAGACCGTCCACCCAAACACTGGCCAGGCTGCCTTGGAACAGGTCTCATACACCCGAAACCTGTTACCTACATTACCTGGAACAGTCCATGCCCACTTCACATGTCAGAGCAGCATCAGATACCTGCCAATGCCACAACTCTGATATTCCCACATGAGGATGTCAGGGAGAAGGGGCCTGTACAAAAACAAAACAAGGAGTATAGACTTGATAACAAGCCTACAACACAAATCACATAGCAGGCATCTGGAAATGAGGTCACATTGTAATGAGACTGAAACAAACAAAGCAGCTACATCAAAATGGGGATATGTCAAGGGCTAACTTTTCAAACACACTTTGGATGAATGTTGGATACTGTTAGCCCCTCACTGTCTTTAAAATTCACTCTACTCCACCCATTCTGAGAACTACAGTTCTTCTTAGGGTCACCGTCATTACATCACAGGACAGACTTACACTCAAGAAAAGTAGGTATTGAAGAGATCTTCCCGCAAGTCAGCTCCGTCCTCTTCACCACTGTCATCTTCACTTGGCATTTCTGGAGGCTCACTCTTTGGCACTGCAGGCCCTGTTCCTCTAGGATGTACAGGATATTCCTCCCGTAGGGCAATGTTGTGGAGCATGCAGCAGGCCACAATGATCTGACACACTTTACTGGGTGAGTAGAGGAGGGCTCCACCATTGTGGTCAAGACAGTGAAATCTGGCCTCCAGGAGCCCAAAAGTCTGCTCCACTACCCGTCTTGTTCTTTATTGGGCCTCACTGGCTTCCAGTGACATAGTTGGATTCCTTAGTGGTTCTGCATAATGAAGGCATTGTGGACTGCACCAGGATAATGGGCACAGACCTTTGAGATGTAGAGATCTGTCAAACAGACAACTTGGACATTGATGAAATGGAAGTTATTTTGGTTGTGGTATACTTGTTCATTGGCATGTGGTGGGACCAAGCCAACATGTGCCATCAACTGGCCCAACAACATCTGGGATGCGTGCAAAACCATAAAAGTCAGCCTTCACATGGGCTATATCCTCACGTCGGGGAAACTGGATGTAGCTGTCCATGTGTTTCAACATTGCTGAGAGGACATCCTTCAATACCAGACTGAACAAAGGTTGGGACATTCCACCAGCTTGGGACACTCTATGTTGGAAGGACCCTGTGGCTACGAAGTGCAACACTGACGTGACTTGCACAACGGGTGATATGCCGGTTGGACAACTAATAGCTGACATCAGATCTGGTTCCAACTGACGACATAAGTCCACAATTCTTTGCCGATTCAGATGGTACAGCAGGATGATGTGGCATTCTTCCATGGTCTGAAGGTCTGGCAGCAGACATTAGACTGGTGGTTGCTGCATCTTCCCTCTCCCTGGGTACCTATACATGACAAGAAATGAGTCCGGACATTAGTCATTGTAACCACAGCAACATACATGTCGCATGTCAAGGATTACATTTGACTTGAACATTTTCAATGGCTGGCGATGGCAAACAATACACATCACAACTGCTTAAAACACAATGGTCACATGTTAACCCCTTGGTTTACCACATATATGTACACGTCATGTATCAGGACTCAAAGCAACAATGTGCTTCACAGATGACACTTGGAATGTGACAGGATGTCCCGAGTGCAAATAAGACCTTCAATGGGGATAGACTGTGCCCAAATGTAAATTGCCATATGTGCCCAGCAACATATGCAAATGGTGTCAGATTTCTAGGAACAACATAACCATACAACATGAGCTGGTTTTAGTGCCCAAAACACCATTTTATGAGGTGTTACGCAGTTTATGACTCAGTTTTTCACTTTATTTGCCTCTAAAATGGCAGCTGCCTGACCTACTCCATTGGACATTAGGAGCGGCCCGCGATTGCCGGCAGAAGTCGTCATGGCCGTAGGCGGTAACAAATGCAGCAGATAGAGCCATAGGCTAGCATTGTTGCCAATGGTGCTCTTGGGCCAATGGCTGTGTCCACAAGCGGTGACGGCCGTGTACATAGTAGACGTGACTGCCATGTTCTTAAAAATCCCACACTTGACTCCTGACACTGCTGCCAGCAAGACCTCCACTACCGAGCTGCTGTGTTCTGCCTCTGGGAGAAATCATGGCACGTCCAGCACGTGATAGGGCCCCAACTGTCACACAAGAGGAGCTGGAGAGGCTGATTACGGAGGTCCTACCCCTGTATGAACAGCTCTATGGTGCACCAGAGGAGCAGGTAAGTGCCTCATGTGCAGTTTTCTCTGTACTTAACCATCCTTTCCCTCCTCACAGGCTAGAGTATGCCCATGTGTGCCAGACTGACTAAACATATGCCTGTAGGTGCAGTCTGTGTGACATAAATGGGAGAGTCAATGTGGAGGTATTGGTGGCCAGTGTCGTATGTTAAGTCCAGTCACATTGTGTAGGGTCTGTGTTCTGTGTTCCCTGAACCAACTTGGGTTGGGTCACATGACTAAGTAAGGTTACATCACATCTATTTCATAAAGACTGTTGTATATGTGAGACAATATGTATGTGCATGTCAGCATGAGCTGAGTATGCATATTGTATGTGTTTAGTGTGAGGAATGTGAGCTATGCGCATGTTGCCACAGGGTTACGTCAGGTATCTGCCCTTGCTAGTCTGTTTTTTGGAAGGTATGACATTACTCTCTCTGCCCTTCAGCTTGCCACACACACTGTAGGAAGTTGGCTCTGTATGTGCTATTTCAAAGTAAGGAATAGCATGCACAGAGTCCAAGGGTTCCCCTTAGAGGTAAAATAGTGGTAAAAAGAGATAATACTAATGCTCTATTTTGTGGTAGTGTGGTCGAGCAGTAGGCTTATCCAAGGAGTAGTGTTAAGCATTTGTTGTACATACACATAGACAATAAATGAGGTACACACACTCAGAGACAAATCCAGCCAATAGGTTTTGTATAGAAAAATATCTTTTCTTAGTTTATTTTAAGAACCACAGGTTCAAATTTAACATGTAATATCTTGTTTGAAAGGTATTGCAGGTAAGTACATTAGGAACTTTGAATCATTTCAATTGCATGTATACTTTTCAAGTTATTCACAAATAGCTATTTTAAAAGTGGACACAGTGCAATTTTCACAGTTCCTGGGGGAGGTAAGTTTTTGTTAGTTTTACCAGGTAAGTAAGACACTTACAGGGTTCAGTTCTTGGTCCAAGGTAGCCCACCGTTGGGGGTTCAGAGCAACCCCAAAGTCACCACACCAGCAGCTCAGGGCCGGTCAGGTGCAGAGTTCAAAGTGGTGCCCAAAACGCATAGGCTTCAATGGAGAGAAGGGGGTGCCCCGGTTCCAGTCTGCCAGCAGGTAAGTACCCGCGTCTTCGGAGGGCAGACCAGGGGGGTTTGGTAGGGCACCGGGGGGGATACAAGCCCACACAGAAATTTCACCCTCAGCGGCGCGGGGGCGGCCGGGTGCAGTGTTAGAACAAGCGTCGGGTTCGCAATGGAAGTCAATGAGAGATCCAGGGATCTCTTCAGCGCTGCAGGCAGGCAAGGGGGGGCTTCCTCGGGGAAACCTCCACTTGGTCAAGGGAGAGGGACTCCTGGGGGTCACTTCTGCAGTGAAAGTCCGGTCCTTCAGGTCCTGGGGGCTGCGGGTGCAGGGTCTTTCCCAGGCGTCGGGACTTAGGTTTCAGAGAGTCGCGGTCAGGGGAAGCCTCGGGATTCCCTCTGCAGGCGGCGCTGTGGGGGCTCAGGGGGGACAGGTTTTGGTACTCACAGTCGTAGAGTAGTCCGGGGGTCCTCCCTGAGGTGTTGGTTCTCCACCAGCCGAGTCGGGGTCGCCGGGTGCAGTGTTGCAAGTCTCACGCTTCTTGCGGGGAGATTGCAGGGGTCTTTAAAGCTGCTCCTTTGGATAAAGTTGCAGTCTTTTTGGAGCAGGTCCGCTGTCCTCGGGAGTTTCTTGTCGTCGTCGAAGCAGGGCAGTCCTCAGAGGATTCAGAGGTCGCTGGTCCCTTTGGAAGGCGTCGCTGGAGCAGAGTTCTTTTGGAAGGCAGGAGACAGGCCGGTGAGTTTCTGGCCAAGGCAGTTGTTGTCTTCCGGTCTTCCTCTGCAGGGGTTTTCAGCTAGGCAGTCCTTCTTCTTGTTGTTGCAGGAATCTAGTTTCTAGGTTCAGGGAGAGCCCTTAAATACTAAATTTAAGGGCGTGTTTAGGTCTGGGGGGTTAGTAGCCAATGGCTACTAGCCCTGAGGGTGAGTACACCCTCTTTGTGCCTCCTCCCAAGGGGAGGGGGTCACATCCCTAATCCTATTGGGGGAATCCTCCATCTGCAAGATGGAGGATTTCTAAAAGTTAGAGTCACCTCAGCTCAGGACACCTTAGGGGCTGTCCTGACTGGCCAGTGACTCCTCCTTGTTGCTTTCTTTGTTCCCTCCAACCTTGCCGCCAAAAGTGGGGGCCGTGGCCGGAGGGGGCGGGCAACTCCACTAAGCTGGAGTGCCCTGCTGGGCTGTGACAAAGGGGTGAGCCTTTGAGGCTCACCGCCAGGTGTTACAGCTCCTGCCTGGGGGAGGTGTTAGCATCTCCACCCAGTGCAGGCTTTGTTACTGGCCTCAGAGTGACAAAGGCACTCTCCCCATGGGGCCAGCAACATGTCTCTAGTGTGGCAGGCTGCTGGAACTAGTCAGCCTACACAGACAGTCGGTTAAGTTTCAGGGGGCACCTCTAAGGTGCCCTCTGGGGTGTATTTTGCAATAAAATGTACACTGGCATCAGTGTGCATTTATTGTGCTGAGAAGTTTGATACCAAACTTCCCAGTTTTCAGTGTAGCCATTATGGTGCTGTGGAGTTTGTGTTTGACAAACTCCCAGACCATATACTCTTATGGCTACCCTGCACTTACAATGTCTAAGGTTTTGTTTAGACACTGTAGGGGTACCATGCTCATGCACTGGTACCCTCACCTATGGTATAGTGCACCCTGCCTTAGGGCTGTAAGGCCTGCTAGAGGGGTGACTGACCTATACTTGCATAGGCAGTGAGAGGCTGGCATGGCACCCTGAGGGGAGTGCCATGTCGACTTACTCGTTTTGTTCTCACTAGCACACACAAGCTGGCAAGCAGTGTGTCTGTGCTGAGTGAGAGGTCTCCAGGGTGGCATAAGACATGCTGCAGCCCTTAGAGACCTTCCTTGGCATCAGGGCCCTTGGTACTAGAAGTACCAGTTACAAGGGACTTATCTGGATGCCAGGGTCTGCCAATTGTGGATACAAAAGTACAGGTTAGGGAAAGAACACTGGTGCTGGGGCCTGGTTAGCAGGCCTCAGCACACTTTCAATTGTAAACATAGCATCAGCAAAGGCAAAAAGTCAGGGGGCAACCATGCCAAGGAGGCATTTCCTTACACAACCCCCCCCCCCAAACGAAAGAGGATGAGACTAACCTTTCCCAAGAGACTCTTCATTTTCTAAGTGGAAGAACCTGGAAAGGCCATCTGCATTGGCATGGGCAGTCCCAGGTCTGTGTTCCACTATAAAGTCCATTCCCTGTAGGGAGATGGACCACCTCAACAGTTTTGGATTTTCACCTTTCATTTGCATCAGCCATTTGAGAGGTCTGTGGTCAGTTTGAACTAGGAAGTGAGTCCCAAAGAGGAATGGTCTCAGCTTCTTCAGGGACCAAACCACAGCAAAGGCCTCCCTCTCAATGGCACTCCAACGCTGCTCCCTGGGGAGTAACCTCCTGCTAATGAAAGCAACAGGCTGGTCAAGGCCATCATCATTTGTTTGGGACAAAACTGCCCCTATCCCATGTTCAGAGGCATCTGTCTGCACAATGAACTGCTTAGAATAATCTGGAGCTTTTAGAACTGGTGCTGAGCACATTGCTTGTTTCAGGGTGTCAAAGGCCTGTTGGCATTCTACAGTCCAGTTCACTTTCTTGGGCATTTTCTTGGAGGTGAGTTCAGTGAGGGCTGTCACAATGGATCCATATCCCTTCACAAACCTCCTGTAATACCCAGTCAAGCCAAGGAATGCCCTGACTTGAGTCTGGGTTTTTGGAGCTACCCAGTCCAGAATAGTCTGGATCTTGGGTTGGAGTGGCTGAACTTGGCCTCCACCTACAAGGTGGCCCAAGTAAACCACAGTTCCCTGCCCTATCTGGCATTTGGATGCCTTGATAGAGAGGCCTGCAGATTGCAGAGCCTTCAAAACCTTCTTCAGGTGGACCAGGTGATCCTGCCAGGTGGAGCTAAAGACAGCAATATCATCAAGATAAGCTGTGCTAAAGGACTCCAAACCAGCAAGGACTTGATTCACCAACCTTTGGAAGGTGGCAGGGGCATTCTTTAAACCAAAGGGCATAACAGTAAACTGATAATGCCCATCAGGTGTGGAGAATGCTGTTTTCTCTTTTGCTCCAGGTGCCATTTTTATTTGCCAGTACCCTGCTGTCAAGTCAAAGGTACTTAAGAATTTGGCAGCACCTAATTTGTCTATGAGCTCATCAGCTCTAGGAATTGGATGGGCGTCTGTCTTGGTGACAGAGTTGAGCCCTTTGTAGTCCACACAAAACCTCATCTCTTTCTTTCCATCTTTGGTGTGAGGTTTGGGGACTAAGACCACTGGGCTAGCCCAGGGGCTGTCAGAGCGCTCAATTACTCCCAATTCCAGCATCTTGTGGACTTCCACCTTGATGCTTTCCTTAACATGGTCAGACTGTCTAAAAATTTTGTTTTTGACAGGAATGCTGTCTCCTGTGTCCACATCATGGGTACACAGGTGTGTCTGACCAGGGGTTAGGGAGAAGAGTTCAGGAAACTGTTGTAGGACTCTCCTACAACCAGCTTGCTGTTGGCCAGAGAGGGTGTCTGAGTAGATCACTCCATCTACTGAGCCATCTTTTGGGTCTGATGACAGAAGATCAGGGATAGGTTCACTCTCTGCCTCCCGATCCTCATCTGTTACCATCAACAGATTTACCCTGTCATGGAAGAGCTTAAGGCGGTTCACATGGATCACCCTCTTGGGGCTCCTGCTTGTGCCCAGGTCCACCAGGTAGGTGACCTGACTCTTCCTTTCTAGCACTGGGTAAGGGCCACTCCATTTGTCCTGAAGTGCCCTGGGAGCCACAGGCTCCAGAACCCAGACTTTCTGCCCTGGTTGGAACTCAACCATTGCAGCCTTTTGGTCATACCAAAACTTCTGGAGCTGTTGGCTGGCCTCAAGGTTTTTGCTTGCCTTTTCCATGTACTCTGCCATTCTAGAGCGAAGGCCAAGTACATAGTCCACTATGTCCTGTTTAGGCTCATGAAGAGGTCTCTCCCAGCCTTCTTTAACAAGAGCAAGTGGTCCCCTTACAGGGTGGCCAAACAGAAGTTCAAAGGGTGAGAATCCTACTCCCTTCTGTGGCACCTCTCTGTAAGCGAAAAGCAGACATGGCAAGAGGACATCCCATCTCCTTTTGAGCTTTTCTGGGAGCCCCATGATCATGCCTTTTAATGTCTTGTTGAATCTCTCAACTAAGCCATTAGTTTGTGGATGGTATGGTGTAGTGAATTTGTAAGTCACCCCACCCTCATTCCACATGTGTTTTAGGTATGCTGACATGAAGTTGGTACCTCTGTCAGACACCACCTCCTTAGGGAAACCCACTCTGGTAAAGATACCAATGAGGGCCTTGGCTACTGCAGGGGCAGTAGTCGACCTAAGGGGAATAGCTTCAGGATACCTAGTAGCATGATCCACTACTACTAGGATATACATATTTCCTGAGGCTGTGGGAGGTTCTAGTGGACCAACTATGTCCACACCCACTCTTTCAAAGGGGACCCCCACCACTGGAAGTGGAATGAGGGGGGCCTTTGGGTGCCCACCTGTCTTACCACTGGATTGACAGGTGGGGCAGGAGAGGCAAAACTCCTTAACCTTGTGGGACATATTGGGCCAGTAGAAGTGGTTGACTAACCTCTCCCACGTCTTGGTTTGTCCCAAATGCCCAGCAAGGGGAATATCATGGGCTAAGGTCAGAATAAACTCTCTGAACGACTGAGGCACTACCACTCTCCTAGTGGCACCAGGTTTGGGGTCTCTGGCCTCAGTGTACAGGAGTCCATCTTCCCAATAGACCCTATGTGTTCCATTTTTCTTGCACTTGGACTCTTCAGCAGCTTGCTGCCTAAGGCCTTCAAGAGAGGGACAGGTTTCTTGTCCCTTACACAGCTCCTCCCTTGAGGGTCCCCCTGGGCCCAAGAGCTCAACCTGATAAGGTTCAAGCTCCAAAGGCTCAGTTCCCTCAGAGGGCAGAACTTCTTCCTGAGAAGAGAGGTTCTCTTTTTCTGACTGTGTTGCAGTTGGTTTCCCAACTGACTTTCCTTTTCTCTTGGTAGGCTGGGCCATTTTTCCAGACTCCAGCTCTACTTTTTCACCCTGTGCCTTGCACTGTGCCCTAGTCTTGACACACACCAGTTCAGGGATACCCAGCATGGCTGCATGGGTTTTCAGTTCTACCTCAGCCCATGCTGAGGACTCCAGGTCATTTCCAAGCAGACAGTCTACTGGGATGTTTGAGGAGACCACCACCTGTTTCAGGCCATTGACCCCTCCCCATTCTAAAGTTACCATTGCCATGGGATGTGCTTTAGTCTGATTGTCAGCGTTGGTGACTGTATAAGTTTTTCCAGTCAGGTATTGGCCAGGGGAAACCAGTTTCTCTGTCACCATGGTGACACTGGCACCTGTATCCCTCAGGTCCTCTACACTTGTCCCATTAATAAAGAGCTGCTGCCTGTATTTTTGCATGTTAGGCGGCCAGGCAGCTAGTGTGGCTAAATCCACCCCACCCTCAGAGACTAGAGTAGCTTCAGTGTGGACCCTGATTTGCTTTGGGCACACTGTTGATCCCACTTGGAGACTAGCCATTCCAGTGTTACCTGGATTGGAGTTTGGAGTGGAACTTTTCTTGGGACAGGCCTTGTCTCCAGTTTGGTGTCCAGACTGACTACAGTTTCGACACCAGCCCTTTTTGGGATCAAAGTTTTTACCCTTGTACCCAGGATTGTTTTGTGAAGAGGCTCTGGGCCCACCCTCCTGTGCAGGTTTTTGGGGGCCTGTAGAAGACTCTTTACTATTTTTATTTTTGGTTGTCTCACCACCTTTCCCCTGGGGAGGTTTTGTGACCCCTTTCTTTTGGTCACCCCCTGTGGAAGTTTTGGACACCCTAGTCTTGACCCAATGGTCCGCCTTCTTTCCCAATTCTTGGGGAGAAATTGGTCCTAGGTCCACCAGATGCTGATGCAGTTTGTCATTGAAACAATTACTTAACAGGTGTTCTTTCACAAATAAATTGTACAGCCCATCATAATTACTTACACCACTGCCTTGAATCCAACCATCTAGTGTTTTTACTGAGTAGTCTACAAAGTCAACCCAGGTCTGGCTCGAGGATTTTTGAGCCCCCCTGAATCTAATCCTATACTCCTCAGTGGAGAATCCAAAGCCCTCAATCAGGGTACCCTTCATGAGGTCATAAGATTCTGCATCTTTTCCAGAGAGTGTGAGGAGTCTATCCCTACACTTTCCTGTGAACATTTCCCAAAGGAGAGCACCCCAGTGAGATCTGTTCACTTTTCTGGTTACACAAGCCCTCTCAAAAGCTGTGAACCATTTGGTGATGTCATCACCATCTTCATATTTAGTTACAATCCCTTTAGGGATTTTCAACATGTCAGGAGAATCTCTGACCCTATTTATGTTGCTGCCACCATTGATGGGTCCTAGGCCCATCTCTTGTCTTTCCCTTTCTATGGCTAGGATCTGTCTTTCCAAAGCCAATCTTTTGGCCATCCTGGCTAACTGGATGTCCTCTTCACTGGAGTTATCCTCAGTGATTTCAGAGTTGTTGGTCCCTCCTGTGAGGGAACCAGCATCTCTGACTATTATTTGTGGAGTCAGGGCTTGAGAAGCCCTGTTCTCCCTAAGTAGGACTGGTAGGGGGGAATTTTCCTCCAAGTCACTATCTTCATCCTCTGTGTTGCCATCCTCAGAGGGGTTGGCCTTTTCAAACTCTGCCAACAGCTCCTGGAGCTGTAGTTTGGAAGGTCTGGGGCCCATTACTATTTTCTTTATTTTACAGAGTGACCTTAGCTCCCTCATCTTAAGATGGAGGTAAGGTGTGGTGTCGAGTTCCACCACATTCATCTCTGCACTAGACATTATGCTTCTAAAAGTTGGAATACTTTTTAAGAATCTAAAACTGGTTCTAGAATCTAATTCAAACTTTTACAAACTTTTAAACTCTAAAAGAAATGCTAAACAGGATCTAACACAAGGCCCTAGCAGGTCTTTTAAGAATTTAGAAAACTTTTCAAATTGCAAAAATCAATTTCTAATGACAATTTTGGAATTTGTCGTGTGATCAGGTATTGGCTGAGTAGTCCAGCAAATGCAAAGTCTTGTACCCCACCGCTGATCCACCAATGTAGGAAGTTGGCTCTGTATGTGCTATTTCAAAGTAAGGAATAGCATGCACAGAGTCCAAGGGTTCCCCTTAGAGGTAAAATAGTGGTAAAAAGAGATAATACTAATGCTCTATTTTGTGGTAGTGTGGTCGAGCAGTAGGCTTATCCAAGGAGTAGTGTTAAGCATTTGTTGTACATACACATAGACAATAAATGAGGTACACACACTCAGAGACAAATCCAGCCAATAGGTTTTGTATAGAAAAATATATTTTCTTAGTTTATTTTAAGAACCACAGGTTCAAATTTAACATGTAATATCTTGTTTGAAAGGTATTGCAGGTAAGTACATTAGGAACTTTGAATCATTTCAATTGCATGTATACTTTTCAAGTTATTCACAAATAGCTATTTTAAAAGTGGACACAGTGCAATTTTCACAGTTCCTGGGGGAGGTAAGTTTTTGTTAGTTTTACCAGGTAAGTAAGACACTTACAGGGTTCAGTTCTTGGTCCAAGGTAGCCCACCGTTGGGGGTTCAGAGCAACCCCAAAGTCACCACACCAGCAGCTCAGGGCCGGTCAGGTGCAGAGTTCAAAGTGGTGCCCAAAACGCATAGGCTTCAATGGAGAGAAGGGGGTGCCCCGGTTCCAGTCTGCCAGCAGGTAAGTACCCGCGTCTTCGGAGGGCAGACCAGGGGGGTTTGGTAGGGCACCGGGGGGGACACAAGCCCACACAGAAATTTCACCCTCAGCGGCGCGGGGGCGGCCGGGTGCAGTGTTAGAACAAGCGTCGGGTTCGCAATGGAAGTCAATGAGAGATCCAGGGATCTCTTCAGCGCTGCAGGCAGGCAAGGGGGGGCTTCCTCAGGGAAACCTCCACTTGGTCAAGGGAGAGGGACTCCTGGGGGTCACTTCTGCAGTGAAAGTCCGGTCCTTCAGGTCCTGGGGGCTGCGGGTGCAGGGTCTTTCCCAGGCGTCGGGACTTAGGTTTCAGAGAGTCGCGGTCAGGGGAAGCCTCGGGATTCCCTCTGCAGGCGGCGCTGTGGGGGCTCAGGGGGGACAGGTTTTGGTACTCACAGTCGTAGAGTAGTCCGGGGGTCCTCCCTGAGGTGTTGGTTCTCCACCAGCCGAGTCGGGGTCGCCGGGTGCAGTGTTGCAAGTCTCACGCTTCTTGCGGGGAGATTGCAGGGGTCTTTAAAGCTGCTCCTTTGGATAAAGTTGCAGTCTTTTTGGAGCAGGTCCGCTGTCCTCGGGAGTTTCTTGTCGTCGTCGAAGCAGGGCAGTCCTCAGAGGATTCAGAGGTCGCTGGTCCCTTTGGAAGGCGTCGCTGGAGCAGAGTTCTTTTGGAAGGCAGGAGACAGGCCGGTGAGTTTCTGGAGCCAAGGCAGTTGTTGTCTTCCGGTCTTCCTCTGCAGGGGTTTTCAGCTAGGCAGTCCTTCTTCTTGTTGTTGCAGGAATCTAGTTTCTAGGTTCAGGGAGAGCCCTTAAATACTAAATTTAAGGGCGTGTTTAGGTCTGGGGGGTTAGTAGCCAATGGCTACTAGCTCTGAGGGTGAGTACACCCTCTTTGTGCCTCCTCCCAAGGGGAGGGGGTCACATCCCTAATCCTATTGGGGGAATCCTCCATCTGCAAGATGGAGGATTTCTAAAAGTTAGAGTCACCTCAGCTCAGGACACCTTAGGGGCTGTCCTGACTGGCCAGTGACTCCTCCTTGTTGCTTTCTTTGTTCCCTCCAACCTTGCCGCCAAAAGTGGGGGCCGTGGCCGGAGGGGGCGGGCAACTCCACTAAGCTGGAGTGCCCTGCTGGGCTGTGACAAAGGGGTGAGCCTTTGAGGCTCACCGCCAGGTGTTACAGCTCCTGCCTGGGGGAGGTGTTAGCATCTCCACCCAGTGCAGGCTTTGTTACTGGCCTCAGAGTGACAAAGGCACTCTCCCCATGGGGCCAGCAACATGTCTCTAGTGTGGCAGGCTGCTGGAACTAGTCAGCCTACACAGACAGTCGGTTAAGTTTCAGGGGGCACCTCTAAGGTGCCCTCTGGGGTGTATTTTGCAATAAAATGTACACTGGCATCAGTGTGCATTTATTGTGCTGAGAAGTTTGATACCAAACTTCCCAGTTTTCAGTGTAGCCATTATGGTGCTGTGGAGTTCGTGTTTGACAAACTCCCAGACCATATACTCTTATGGCTACCCTGCACTTACAATGTCTAAGGTTTTGTTTAGACACTGTAGGGGTACCATGCTCATGCACTGGTACCCTCACCTATGGTATAGTGCACCCTGCCTTAGGGCTGTAAGGCCTGCTAGAGGGGTGACTGACCTATACTTGCATAGGTAGTGAGAGGCTGGCATGGCACCCTGAGGGGAGTGCCATGTCGACTTACTCGTTTTGTTCTCACTAGCACACACAAGCTGGCAAGCAGTGTGTCTGTGCTGAGTGAGAGGTCTCCAGGGTGGCATAAGACATGCTGCAGCCCTTAGAGACCTTCCTTGGCATCAGGGCCCTTGGTACTAGAAGTACCAGTTACAAGGGACTTATCTGGATGCCAGGGTCTGCCAATTGTGGATACAAAAGTACAGGTTAGGGAAAGAACACTGGTGCTGGGGCCTGGTTAGCAGGCCTCAGCACACTTTCAATTGTAAACATAGCATCAGCAAAGGCAAAAAGTCAGGGGGCAACCATGCCAAGGAGGCATTTCCTTACACACACCACATGCAAAATCGCTGTTGGCTACATGATGTACTGTTATGCATGGAAGTGATGGGAATGTAGGGTCATGTAGGGTCACCCTGCTCAGCCTGCAAAGACCAGGGCCTGTCACAGGTATCTCCCAGAATGTGTTACAGTGTAGGTTGGGATGTAATTGATGTGGCTATACAGCACTTGCACAGTGTCCACGTCCTGTACCCCAGCAGTTCTTGTCTTGTGATCAAAATGAAGCTATGTTTTGATATAATACCCAAAATGCCTTATTCATTTGATTAGATTTTTAATGTGTACGGGGTTACTATTCTGTGACAGATGTGCCCTTACCATCATTGTCAATGTGTCCCTCTGACAGGTCCCTTACTCCCACAGCCCTATTGTCACCTTCCCACAGGTCATATATGTCTTTGCAGGCTCATTGTGTGACTGCCATTTCCACAGGGCAGAGAGTGTGTTGAGTTCTGGGAGGTCATGATATGTGACTCAGTAGCTTGGTCACACAGTGGAAACTGGACAATGCATGCCTTTGTTTGTAGGATGCCATCTCAGTTGGAGGGACACGTATGTCCAAAAGAGTGTTCTGTGGTCCAGGTACATAGCACAGAACCCCACCCCCTGAAGTGGCATGAGTCTGCATTTGTCATTGCAAAGCTCCACACAGGGACTGGCTAGACGCTTTCTGTACCCTCAATGCCAGTCTCTTCATTGTTACCCATATGTGTTGTACGACTTTGTACTCTGCCAGTGCCCTGTAAAGAATGTATACCAAAAGCCATTCTCACAGAGTGTGTATGTGTAGGTTCATTTGTGTACGAGGAGTCTACCTTTCAGAAACCACCAAGGTGTGAAGTGCCTCATGATGGCTCACATCTCACTCAGGTTGCTAGAGCATGTCCCTAAAGATGTCAGAGAGCCTGCCTAGTCATTGTAGGCCCTGAGCAGGGTGATGGGTTCTCCTTCAGATTGGCAAATGCATCTCTGTAGTCATGGCCCTGTACTTACTGGCTTTTACATTCCACACTTGGGGAGTATAGACAAAATGGGGAAGACCAAGCTTGATGTTCTTGACATGTATGTGACTCCACCACTTGTGATGGGACAGATGTACATGATCGCTTGATACGTCTTTTGAATCCATGCAGGTCGACAGCCTTCGAAAGAAAGGGATTTGGAGAGCCATCACCTGGAAGGTGTGGACCCGAGCTCCCACTGCAGAAAAAGGTGGGAGGACCTGAGACACTGGGCCCAGAAGATCGCAGAGGCCCAGCTGGGACTGTCCTCCCAACGTGGGCAGGGTGTCCGTCAGACAATGACCCCACTAAGTGCCCGCATCCTGGCAGTGGTCTGTCCGGAACTTGATGGGTGTTTGAGGGCAGCACAGCAGCCACAAGGGGGTGGGTACACAGCAAATTCCTGCCTGTCACATTGCCAAGTGAATCAGTGAGGGTCTGACTGCTCCCCCTGACATCTAGGGATGGGCCATGTGTCACACAGTAGATGAGAGATACTTTTTGTTGGCATGTCATGTGTTTCAGACTGGTGTGTCTTGGCCTATTGTACCAGTGACCTAGGACTGCACTGGGTGGGAATCTCAAACCACTAGCTTTGTCAGGACCACATACTGTATAGCTGTGTTCAGTTATCAATCATGTATTGTTTGCTGTTGTAATGTGTGTATTTTCTATGCAAAATACCACTAATCCTCAGTGTTCCAGGCCAAAGGTAAGTAGCTGATGGATCACTGTCCTCAGCCATGTGTGTGTGTAAATGTGTATGTCGGCATCTGCCACCCAGAAGCTTGTTTTCTTCAGTGTCTGAGAGGTTCTGGTGCCTCAATGCAGCCTGTAGTGTGAAGGTGCCCTGTGGACTGTCCATTGACATGATTTATGTGCCAACACTGTTGCCAACATTTCATGTGCCTACATGTCAGCATGTGTCCCTTTCTCTTCAGTGTATATATGTGAGCTGCCGTTTCATGCATGGTCATACTACATTGATGGGATGATGTCTTTATTCCCACACATATATTTGTGCATGCCAACCTGTATTTGGAGTAAGCCATTATCAGTGGGGCTGCATATAATGTTGTGCCACATACAGGATTGTGTCACCATTGTCTATTGGCAGTCACATACCCTGAAGCGTCTTAGCAAGTCATTTGGCACCTACAACTGCAGCAGCAACGAGGGACAGAAGCTAGAGTTTAGAGCCACAATGTGAATATCTATGCCCTTGATGTGGCATCATGTTGATGAGTGCACTGCACATGTGTCATGGTTAAGATGTGTGCATGCATTATGGACTGACTTCCAACTGTGTTTAGGTACTGGCATTCATCCACAGACAGACATCTGGGTTGGCATGAGCAAAATGGGGATAGCGAGGTGGCAACCTGTTGAGGGCTTACTACAAGTCCTTGGAACTTCTGTGTCCCTCCAACATGCAAAGGACTGATGGCTTCTACTAGAGCACTCAGAGCTGTCATTGTGAGGGGTGCTAGACAATAGTGGCGATTACCCTGTGGCTTGGTGATTCATGGTGTTGTGTGTTTAGTGGACATCTCCCCCTGGCATCTTGCACATGGTGTCTACAGTGCTTATTTCCATGCCTCATGTGTGGCCTAACTGAGCAACAGTAATGATACCTCCTTGACTCTATTGGGACAGATGTCACTTGGTGAAGTGTGCACAGTGGAGCTGTTTCCAGTGTGACATGATAATTTGGGAGCATCATTTATTTCTGTTAGGTCCTTATGCAGCTATGTGCATGCCCTTGTGTGGGAAATGTGAAAATACATTTGGCACTGGCCTAATATTATGTGACAACAGGAAACTAAGGTCTGCGCCATGGGGAAAAACCTTGTGGGTGAAGTGGTCTCCAACTAGTTCATTTATTACTGTGATTGCACAACTTCAGATATACAATTGTAGTTTCAATAGATCCTGAGTGTTCTGTGGTTATCTGTTGGCATTTCAGTTGACATGCATGCATATGATATGGCACATGTATGGGCCTTCTAGGTGTAGTTTGTTGCTGGGGCTTACTTGACATCATGGTAATGTTTGCTAATCAGAGCTGTTGTTCAAGTGTGTTCATAGACATGAGATGACCCTGTTTCTGTTTGTCCTTGCAGCTTCTGCACCAGCAAGAGGAGGAGACGGGGCGGAGCCAAGTCGGGAAGCATCTGGCCACGGGACCTCGGGTCAAGAGACAACTGACACAGGGGGATCCAGTGGCTTTGAAGGCAAGGGGAGAGCCACGGGGGAGATTGGTTCAACATCATCATTCTCATCATCGCGTTCTTCCTCCAGTGGCCACTCCCTAGTGGTGGCGGAACCATCAGGGCATCCCCACTACCATCATTGTCCACTACCCCCCATTCTATCACTTCCCTCCCTGTTGCGCTCCACCTAGTTGGCCGTGCCTGCTCACTGAAGAGGGTAGGTGTCTCCTTCGACACAGGCACCTCTGCCCCAGCCCCTGTTACTCCTGCTGCCCTCAGTTAGGAGGCTATTAACCTCCTGAGAAGTATCTCTGTGGGTCAGTCAGCCATCGTGAATGCCATCCAGGTATTGGCAACCCAACTGCAACAAACAAATGCGTTCCTGGCAGGCAGTCACAGTGCAAAGACTGACTTACAGAGATCTTTTCGGTCCCTGGCCTCCACACAGACGGCAGCCAGTCTCCTCCACCTTCCGTCCCCCCCTCCAACTTACCAGTCCAAATGCCCCCTTCCCCTACATACCCAAAGCACGCAAACAAATCCACAGACATCCACCTCAACAGACAAAAAGAGCGCACACAAACACAAGCACCACAAAACACACTGGCACGCTCACAAACAACATCCACCCACAGACACAGCAGCACTCACAACTTCCCAGGAAACCCCCACCAACCCCATAAATACACATACAACATCAAGCATACTTACAGATACCACCGCAACAGTCCCTGACAGCCACCACACCCATCCCACCCGCAGACACCACCCCAGCAGACCCCTAAATATCCACCACAAACACCACACCTGCAGACACCACAACTACAGACACACATACATCCACCACATCCACCATATGTGCAGTCACCTACCCACCACGGCATTCCTGAGCACCTCCACCTGCCCCAAGCCCAAGACAACGCCCTCACTCACCCACCCAACAGACACCCATTACACATAAGCATGCCTCTCATAAGCACACACCCACAACATCTACACCTACACAGCCTACCACCACTCCCTCAAACTCCAAACCCAGACCCTCTCCTGCTGACTGTCCCCATGGCCCTAAAAAACTATTTTTATTTGACCTTAACCTTACTCCTGATTTCTCAACCCCCGACCAAAACCCAGGAGGACCCCACCTAGCTCCCAGTCCTCCCTTTCACCTCCAAGGCCTTCCCTGCCCCCCTGCAAGCACCCATACCTCTCTCCCACCAAAAAGAAGCCAACCCCTCCCAAGAAGAAGCCCACCCCTCCCAAACCCAAATCCTCCCTCCCAAACCTGGCTCACCACCACCCCCGATAATCCCCGAGGTGCCTGCTTGCCCCATTGATGCCCCTTCCTTTGGAGGTTCCATGGCAGTTGGGAGTCAAGTTTGGCTCTGTACTGTGCTACTTTTGCACTATATATAGGGACTGGCAACGACCTTTGGACTTACATTGTTCATGGTTAATAAATCCAAACAGTTGTTCTTTTGGGGGTATACATTTGTCCTGCAATTACGTTTCTACCTTACTGTTGTTCCTGATTAACTTGTGTTTTGTGGCTACAGTTGTGTGTTTGTGCCTGCTTGCTGCTCCATTTGCTGTTGTTTGCATTATCTGACTTTGTGGGAATTGCTGGTGTCCTCCGAGAGAAGAGTATGGATATGTGTGTGTGTAAATGCAATGGTGGTGTCATGGCATCCTGTGGTGTTTGTTATGGTGAGTATTTCATCTTATGTTGTCCATAGTGAACATGTATGGTGTTGGACTTGTTCCCTAGGTATGGCTTATGTATTGATCTGATGTATGTCAGCTGAGTTTTGTTAGTGTAGACATGGAGTGTGTTTAGTTGTGCTAGCTTTGTTTGTAGTTGCCTGTGTGTGTGTCCATTTCTTTGTGTGCCCCTTGCAGCTAGTTCCTGTAGAGGTATGTCCCATGCAGTTGAAGTTGTATGGGCTTTGTTGAGTTGCACTTACACATTGTGCAGATGGTCATGCCTTTTGGGTCTAGTACTGTTTGTCCCTTACAACACATGTGGGGTCCTTTCCTGTGCACATGTTGTTTTAGGGGTGTGTGCAAAGTGATATGTGTCCCAGTCCAGCCTCCTTCCCTGGTTCATCCTGGTGTCCCCATCCCAATTGTGTAGGTATTGTGTGGATATTGCCCTTTGTCTATTTGTCTCTCTATATATTGTGCATGCCATTGTCCTTCCATTGTGCTGTGATGGGTGTGTCCATTACAGGGGTGTTTGATGGTGGTGTTGTTTGTGTTTGATGCCACACTGATACATATGTGTGTTCTATGTGACAACAGTCCCTGGCCTGTGTGGGATTTGAGTGCGTGAGTTGAATTTGTATGTGTGATGTTAGTGTGTTGTTGGCGATATGTGTGAGAATGTTGTGTAGCCTTCACTGTGCCTGAGATGTGTGGCTGTGTGTTTTTGTGTCGTTTTGCAGTGCAATGTGAGTGAGCTGCCTAAAGGGGGTGTATTGTGAGTGTGCATATGTCGGTCATGGTATCTGGATCCGACGGGGAACACAATGCCAAGTGTACTTGGTACCTGTAGCCCTCCAGAATGTAGCTGTAGGTGTGGGTGGGTGTGTGTACTTATGGTCAGTGGAGTCCATAACGGCCATGATTTGGGTCTCCTTCAATGACCAGCAGCAGCGGCAGGATGTGTGTGATGGTTCCATGGTGGCTCCAGACATGTAAAGCTGCCTGCAGGTGAATGTCTCCCCTTATACTGTCTGTCTCCGCCTTCTGAGATATGGTGATTGACCCGCCATGGTCACATTGGCTGTGTGCAACCTCGTAATGTGTCCGGCGGAAACACTGTCTCTGCCGCTCTGTTTGTGCTGCCTTGTGAACGTGGCGGTCTGTGCTGCTTGGCAGTGCCAGCAGAACTGCTGCTGTCTTTGCTCCATTGGCCAACATGACTCGTAATACAGCGGGTCAACCACTATCCCGACAGTCGTCAGACCACCGCCATAGCAGTCGTTTGACTGCCAAAGTCAAAATGAGGCCTACAGTCTTGTATTAATATTCTTGAAGGCGAGCTGGCAAACATGCCAGCCTCGTCAAAAGTTTGCCTGCTCCCCCAGGAGAATTTTTTTTCATTAATGGCTTATGATCTATGTGGAGAATTATTTGAAGGCTCCAGCTGTTGGTCTTGAAATACTCCGTGCCCCAAGCTGCAGCTAATGCTTCTCTCTCAATAACCGAGTAGTTCCTTTCAATATGGGTCAGCAAACAAGAGGCGAAAGCTACAGTCTTTTCACCAGTGCTATGAACTTGGGATAATACCGCTCCTATTTATACTGCACTAGCATCTACAGTAAGAATTGCCTTGAGTTTAGTGTCAAAGGGAACTAAAACATTTGTTGTGCAAATCTCATTTTTAATATTAACAAAACACCTTTGCTAGCTCTCAAATTAAACTGCATCCCTTTCCCAACAACGTTTTCAAATTCCTGGTCTTTTCTGCAGAGTTCTCCACAAATGTAGAATAGTATTCTATAAGACCTAAGAAGATCACAGCCTATGGTTATATTATGCAGCAGGATCCATTCTTACAGCTTCTAACAAGTCTTTTTTTTATGGCCTGACTCACACTTTTGGCAATGTATACTCTAAGTACTCAATTTCCTTAACTAAGAATTTGCCTTTTCTCTCTTCAGGGCTAAACATGTGTCTACAATCGTATCTAATGCTTGTTTGATGGCAATGTTGTATCTTTCAATTATTGCACCATACACCAAAATGTCATCCTGCAAATATATTCCATTATCCATGCCCTTTAATGCCTCCCCATCAATCCTCTTAAACACGCTTGATACTGATAATAAGCCACAGGGAATCCAGGTGAATTGGGAAATCCCTTTCATACTTATGAAAGCTGTTAGGGGCTTTGAATCTTTATGCACCATTAACTGGTGATATATACTCTTGAGGTCTAATTTACTGAAAAACGTATCTCCCTTGAGTAACAGTATCAATTCATTAATGTTTGGCAGATGGTTCACACTATGCTCTGGTTGACAGCGGGAATGTCAACACAGAATCTCAAACTTCCGTTTGATTTTTCTGTGATGACCACAGGAGAAATCCAGTTGGAGGTCTCCATTGGTTCAATGATTTCCTCTTTGACCATAACGTGCAACATTTTCTTGACCTCTTGCCTGGCCACAACAGATACTCTTGTCAATTTATGCTATACCAGACTAGCCTTAGGTTTAACTAGGATTTTAATGTACGTAACTTTTCTGTTCTCCCAATTTGTCTGTAAACACTTGTTTGTTTCCTTCTATAACCGTGCCCACAAGAACCTTGACTTGGTTAGGAGCTCTGGGATTAATAATTATATGTAGATCATACTGATATTCCAGTCCCTAAATCACTCACTTCTACATATACCTTTCCTTCTACATTGCTCTTTTGAAACTATTTTAGTTAACTTGTAACAAATAATATCTACCTTTTCTCATTGATACCATCTGGATTTATGTCCTTTGGGAGCAGCCGAACACATGGCCATTCTGACATACACATTAGGTATGATGGTTTACAAAGAATCTGAACCTACCGTGAGATGAATTTTCTTCCCCTTAATTTTAAACTATGCTTTGGGTCTACATAGTCTACCCATGTTATGCTCTGCACCATCTACACACAAATGTTTGTCAACTTTCTCACCATAAACTAAGTTGTCTTGCACTGCAGCAATTTTAACTTTTGAATTCTCTTTACACATTGTGCAAAGTGGGCTTTATGTCGACATTTCATACACTCGTTACCCACTGCAAAGCAATTTTTGAAATATGGGTTGTGAAAGTTGCTCCAACATCTGGTTCTTGCCTAAGTGGTGTTGTGCTATTGTTAGATTTGTTATATCCCTTGGTTGCGCTTAGTACCCTTCCACTTTCTCCTTACCTACACTAAGGGGGTCATTATGACCCTGGCGGAAGGCGGAGAAGCGGCGGTAAGACTGCCAACAGACTGGCGGTCTTTTTTTTTTGTATTATGACCATGGCGGTTATCGCCATGGTCATCCGCCGGTTCTCCGTTCCGCCTGCCAGGGCGGAGACGACTGCCGGGCTGGAGACCAGGATCTCCAGCCCGGCGGCCGTCACTATACCACCGGCGGTATTTGGACACAGCTGACCACCATGGATTTCATACGGTTTGAAACCGCCATGAAATCCATGACGGTAAGCACTATCAGTGCCAGGGAATTCCTTCCCTGGCACTGATAGTGGTCTCCCCTACACCCCCCACCACCCCTGCCACCCCCCAAAGGTGGCAGGACCCCACTTCCCACCCCGACCCGCAACATCACAGCACTCATGCACATACGACACGCACACAGGCACCACCAACACACATACACGCACACACCGACATACATGCCAACATCCACACACACAGTCAGACACGCACACCCACATTCAAACATACACGCACACATCCATACAGACATACCTACAGACATACACGCACTCATTCCCAAACACACAACACCCCACAAGCATACACGCACTCACACACACCCTCTACATACACACACGCACACCCCCATGCACGCATCCAACACACAACACCCCCCCACCCCCCTCCCCTCACGGACGATCGACTTACCTGGTCCGACAATCCTCCGGGAGGGGGCGGGAGCCATGGGGGCTGCTCCACCGACACCACACCGTCAACAGAACACCGCCACGCCGAATCACAGGACGTGAATCGCTGGGCGGTGTTCTGTTGGCGTAGCGGTGGAGGTGGAGCAACCTCCACTTCCCCGCCGCCCGCCAGTATGGCTGTTGGCAGCTCTCCGTCCATAAAAGGACAGAGAGCTGCCAACGGTCATAATAGGCCGAGCGGCAAACCGCCACAACTGGCGGTCTTCCGCACGGCGGTCCCTCAGCGGTCTTGGAAAAAGACCGCTGAGGTCAAAATGACCCCTTAAGTACTTTCCCACTGCTCCAATTTTCCCTTTTCTACATCTCATACACGTGATCATAAGAATGCCCTAGTATTTTAGCTAAGTGTATTGCATCTTTAACCAATGGATGTTTCACTGCTCATAGTCTGACTAGTATTTCTGTACTTCTACACTGGACCTTTAGTTGATCACAAATTAGCTCGTCCGTCATTATGCCAAACTGCCACTTGACTGACAATTCTTGTAATCTAGAAATGAACTCATCCACTGTTTCACCTATCCTCTGAGGTGGGGTGTACCATTTAAATCGCCTCATTACTATATTTTAACTATCACAAATTCCACATAGGTGCCATTCTCTTCTTGGTGTCTTTAGAAGTGTCAGAATCTGTTGACATCACAATCTAGAGAAACAGGTAAGTACTTAAAAACACATTGACCTTCTTTGCCTCAAGTGCTTAGAAGGATGACTTTCTTTCTTTCTTGAAGAGCACAAATCTTGACCATTTAAATCCTCTAAATAGTTCTCGAACATGTCTTTCCATTCTTTCCAAACAATAGGTGGATTTCCATATTGTGCAGGCAATAACGGTGGAGGTATTACAGCCGAAGTTTCCATAATGCCAAAGTCAATTACAAAAGAAAGGTTAGTTTACCCAGAGAATTATCCAAAACAAACAATATAGAAAAATGTGTCAACATGTAGTTAGACGGTGTGTACTTTGAAATGTATTATGATTCCAGTCTTATTTTTATTGCAATTCTGGTTCCAATACATTATTCGTACTGAGGTCGCGGTCTGACACCTCACGCAGAGTACAGTCAACTACTGTGGCCGTGCATCCATATAAACTGGTCTCCCAGGTACTCAATTGTGGTATGAACACATCTATGTTTAACTAGATACCCCACACCTCTTGAAAACCACAAAAATACACTACTGCCTCTCAGTGGGTAACACCTGCGCTCCGAGTAGTTGTTACTCTCTAAATCAAAGGCCCATATTTTTACTTTTTCAGGCAAAACTGCGTTAGTGCAGTTTTGCGTGAAAAAGTATAGCGCCGGCTAGCACCATTCCAAGATGCCGGCCAGGCGCCATATTTATGGAATGGTGCTAGCCGTCGCTAAGGCCCTGTTAGCGTCCTTGTAAAGGACGCAAACAGGGTGGGGGAGGCGTAGGGGAAACCGGAGCTTGTGCACTGAATTATGGCGCTACACTGTTTAAAGGCAAAAAATTCCTCTAGGCACTGTAGCACCATTTTCTGCAACACAACCCCCATGGACAAGGCTCCTGTCTTAATAAAGACAGGAGCCATGCCCACCACCCCAATGGCCATGCCCAGTGCCATTCAGGGAGCCCCAAGTCAGGGTCCCCGGGTGTGAAAAAAAATATATATATATTTATACTTACCTGAGATGGGTCCTGTGGTGTCCCTCTGGTGTGGGTGGGAGTTCCCCAGGGCCAGGGAAGGGCACCTGTGGGCTCTTTCCATGGTCTCTGACGCCTGCCCATACCCAGACGTTAAATAATGGTGCTATGCAAGCTTGGCGACATTATTTAAGGCCTCCATCCCCCGTGCTGGATTTTAGCACTAAGGATAAATATGGTGCTAAGATCATATCATCCTTTTCTGGATGGGAACGCCTACCTTGCATCTCATTGACGTAAGGTAGGTTTTCACGTCTAGGAAATAAAGTTAACTCCATTACTTTGGTGCTAGACATGTCTAGCGCCAAATTATAAATATGGAGTTAGGTTTGCGCTGAATTAACGTGATAAAAATGACGCTAATTCAGCGCAAACCAAATATAAATATGGGCCAAAATATTTCTCCTATGCTCCTCATTTGCTCAAAAACTGTAATTTACCATTGTCAGCATTAGTGTGTGCAGACGATTAATGATTAAGGCTCCCTGTTTTTACTGATTTTTACAGATAAATACAGTCAAAGAACTTTTATTTTCCTGTCTGTATTTATTTTTAAATGTGGATAAAAATGGAAATCATGTTGTGTTTTTAACTATATCTAAATGTTGTCTTTACAGTTTAGAAAAGTTGACACAGTGCAATTTTTGAAAGCTGCAATGTTATCCTACTGAGAAAAAACAAAGACAGCTAAACAGGTACAGTACAGCGACATACGGGACCAGTCTCCTGGCCTTCAGGTAAGTATTGAGCATGGTTCAGGACCACACCAACAGGTCACACCAGGCAGCGCTGCGGTGGCCGGGTGCAGTGGTGTAGTACGGACGAGCTACTGCAGGTGAGGACTGGGGATCGAGTCAGGGGGGCGCAACAAGGAGGTTCCACTCTTGAGATGTCTGGGGACATGGGGACACCCGAGGTCCTCTTCTCAATGGGCCAGGGGTGACAGATGCAGCGGTGCTTTGAGGCATCAGGATTTCTCCACTGGAGCACCCACGGTTAAGGGGCCTGCATGCAGAGGCTGCAGGTGACGTTGGAGGGTCCACAGTGGTCAAGTCCACGGTGGCCTTTGTCTCTGAAGGGCTGGGGAACCACACTGGAACTGTTGGTCCACTACAACTTGGGCTGTGCGGCATGGGTATAATGGTGCTTTCAGGTATCGGGTTTTTGGAGGTCCGGAGTCCTCTCAGTTTGACTTGGGGTGCCTGCAAGATGCAGGGAAGAAGCTCTGCAGCTCCATAGGAGTTCCTGGGTCTTTATTGAAGGCAGGCAGTCCTCCTAGGCTTTGGAGGCACAACAGCTGCAGGACAAGACGACATTGGCACAATTCGGCAGGAGCAGCAGACAGACCGGCAGGGCTGGGTCCAGGTCTGGTGCTTCTTCCTTTGCTTTTGCAGCTCTTCAGTGTCTTTCTTCTTAGATCAGCAGGAATCTCCTTTTCTGGTGCCACCGTCTCCCCTAAATACTGCATTTAGGGGCATTTCGTGGAGTGTAGGGTAGTTGCCAGTGTGCTACTTGCCCCTGGGGTCACTGTATCTCCTATGTGACCACTTCCTGTGGTGAGTGGGCATAACCCTGTCCCAGAGTTCCTAAATCTTGTCCACATCAGGCAGCTCACTGTAGGGGTGGGACTGACCTGAGGGGGTGGACACACCTTCCAGAAAACTAAATTTCCCACCTTCCCAGGTGCCAAATGGGCCGTGGGGCAAAGGGTCGGGATCTCCCCTGTGAGTGAAGTCAGATCTGCATACCAAGGGACTCTTTGAAGCCCCTTCCCTTAGAATGTAGATTTACAGGTCATATTGTTGGGTGGGTGTGTAAAACATCTCTCTCTGAGCAGGCTTTGTGATTGACCGCCTGAGGGCACAGGCTGTCATCCTAGGAGTTTAAACTCCTGTCTGGTGGGGGCAGGCTGGTTAAATCTAGTCAGTCCCCACACAGGTAGTTGGTATGTTTTCAAGGGACACCTCTAAGGTGCCCTCTGGGCGCATGTATTAATAAATCCATTACTGACATCAGTGAGGGTTTATTAATATGAGATGTTTAATACCAAACATCCATAGTTTCAGTGAAGCCATCATGTAGCTTAGGAACTTGTACTGACCAGCGTCCAGCACATGTACTTAAAATGACTTCCATGTTCACTCCCTAAGGCCCTCATTATGAGTGTGGAGGTCCGCCACACTCGCGTTGACGGTCGGACCACCACATTCCAGTCGGTCCGACCACTCAATTACAATCCTGGCAGGCAGACCCTCTAGGGGACAGCCGTCCCCGCTGGGAACATGGTTCCCTCTGGCATGACACCAGTCATAGTTGTACTCAGCCAGGGTTGACTGCACTCACCTGGCTGATCACAACTCCTGTCACTGCCAGTCTTTCCATGGCGGTGTGACCACCATGGACAGGCTGGCAGGGAGGGTGTGCTTGGGCCACGGGGGCTTGCACTGCCCATGCCCTTGGAATGGGCAGTGCAGGGCTCTCCTGCCCAGCACCATTAGAAGGTGCCCTGTCTGATCTGCAGGGGTTGTGCGTTCCGAGGGTGCTGGTCGGCCGCTTCTGTGCCTGCGAGACAGCACTCGGCTATCTCATGCACTGCTCCTGCCGGTCTGACCAGAGGGAACACTCTATTGCACTGCTCCTGCCGGTCTGACCAGAGGGAACACTCTATTGCACTGCTCCTGCCGGTCTGACCAGAGGGAACACTCTATTGCACTGCTCCTGCCGGTCTGACCAGAGGGAACACTCTATTGCAATGTTCCCACCAGTCAGACCAGCAGAAACATTGTAAGAAGGCAGTGGGGGGATGCCAGTGCCATAGGGGTGGCGTCCTCCCGCGGTTGTGGCGGTCCCGAGGTGGACCGCCAACCTGTTAATGAGGCCTGTGTCTAAGAATCGACAAAGACACAGCAGGGGCACATCAGCTCGAACTGACCGTTGTAGTTTTCAGACACAGGGACGCATTTAGCAGCCCCAGCTTAATGTCTGCTTTCATTCAAAGCAGCAACATGCAGGTGGAGGGGGGGCTGTTTTTAATTTATTTCCACCTCCAGCCGGGCCATAGGTAAACGCTGAAGTTATGGGGCAATTAGGCCTCCTTTTGTTCCAATCTGAGCCGGCCTGTGTGCGATCTGGAGGCTCACACTTGTATGTACATGAAGGGAAGGAAATGCTCACAGCTCTTCCCAGGTACTTAAAGGAGGAATGCTTTTGACTCTGTTCAGTACCTGTTCATAAGAGTAATGCATGCCTTGTAGGAATGTGGTGTTGGTCTGTCCCATAACAATGTACATACCACAATTTTTATTTCTTTTTATAGTGCTACTCATTCCGGTGCAGGATGTCAGGCGGCTTTAAATACCATACATATTACACATTGATCATAAATCATGTAAGTATGTACATCAATGTGCAATAAGCTTGATGCACAAAACAGTGACGGTTACAAGTCATAGGAGTCATGTGTCCTTCATAGCTCACTGTGTTATATCAGAAGGATCACAATGTATTAACTGCAAATAACAAAATGATCTGTGTTAAAAGCAGTAACCAACATACCTATCTAGCTAAAACAAAAAAAACTGTCATCCGTATGTTATATGACGTGCTATTAAGGGTTATGTTACAGCCTTGTAAATGGAGCATAGGAGGGCCATGAGTGGACTCCATGGTGACCTTTCTCTGCAATCCTTTTTACTATAAACGCTCTCACTTTTAAATCAGCCAAAAGCAAAGCAAACACCCACCATTCTATTGAAGCTGGCCACTCAGATGGCATCAGGTGTTAGAAGTTGCACAAATGCCTAAAAGAGGGGGTAAGTTTGCCTTCACTTTACAAGAACTTGAATACAGATGAATCATGCGCTGCAAATCCATAGATAATGGGCTGAATTCCAATGAGGAATGGTGTGGACTTGTTGCTTTGCTGCAAAACCTAATCTGACTATCATAATACCATTAATTATCTACAGATCTTGGTCACCATGATATTGTTGATATATTTTTTTCCCATCCCGCCAGAACTGTATAGGATGAATTCCTCTAGTCTGTGTGAAGAATTGATCCAGATGATAAATATATCACCAATGTACCACTTCCAGCATCTAATGGAGGACCTGAAAGGGTTAGAGTCATTCAAAACATACTGTTGCTCAAAAGCGCCCACATAAATATTTGCCAAATGTGAAGCAAAAACTGCCCCCATAGAAGTGCCCTCGCACTGCTGGTAAAAGTGGTCACCAAAACTGAAAGTAGTTGGAGGACAAAGCAATATTTAGGAGTTCAATAATAAACTCAGTGGGAGCCCAAAATGGGTGAGGTTGTGCCTCAAGAATATGTTCAACAACGTGCATGCTTTCTTGTTGTGGAACGCTGGTATGTAAGGATGTTATGTCATGGAGAGTGTACGGCACAGGCACTCTGGGGTGATTAAGGAATATTCCTTAGTGCTGAGAAAACCAGTGTTCTTGACTTTATTGGTTGCCCTCTGAGTGTTTTTCTTAATGGAATCCAAGGGATTGTGTGTCAGTGTGATGTAATGTTGGGGGATTGGAAAGTTGTAATTTTTCTGAGTCATAATCGACATAATCTTGAATGACAGTATCCCCACCCTTGTCTGCAGGTTTCATGACTATACTGTCATCATGTCTAAGATCCTCTAATGTTTTTATTTAGCTAAAGAAATGTTGAATGTGGAAAACTTCATATCTTGACTAAAATAATTTGATGTCTTTAAAGACCAGCTTTTCAAAGTTAAGAGTTCAGGAGGCAAACCTGCGATGGGAGGAAAAAAGGATGAGGGAGGTCTCAGCCCTGTTGCTGAATTGTCAGCAAACCCGTCTTTGTTTTAAAAAAATATCTTTAGCCTAATTTTATGTAAATATTTTTGAAGTTCTACCTGTAAGATGAAAAATCAGTTCTTTCTGTAATGACAAAAGAGAGATCTCTGTTCAAAAGGGATATTTCTGTTGAGAATGAAGTATGCTGTGATAGATTATAGATGGGAATGGGTTGGTCTTCAATATTATTCATCCCAGTGGATAATCGAATATTCCCTTCAGTGACTAAGGGCCCTCTGGTCCCCGTCTGTAGTATTGCTGTCTGGTTTGATGGTCTCCTGGTCTTTGATTGACATACAGATATAACTAATCTTGAAAGATAACAAACATAAGAGAATCAAACAATGCTGTTAGTAGCTGGTAAATGGCCCTTAATCAATTGATTAATGCACGAAAAGTGTATGGAAATTATGGGGAAACACTTTTTCGTTAAACAATGTATGTAATTGTTATCATTGTAAATAATTCTATTTAAGGAATTTGTGAAACAAATATCCATTGTAGAGACCCAATGAGTTCTTGTTCTATAAAACAAAATAACAATAGTCCTGTTTTTTATCAATGTTTTTTTGATATTGGAGGTACAGTATCATCACATTTTGGAGACTAGAAAACATTCAAACTTTTGGGCCTGAGATTGCATACAAGGGCACTGTTCTTCTCATCGTTCATGAATTCTGGGTATATCTCATTCTTGATATTAAATGTGTGGTACAAATGTTACCAACATAGCAGACAGAACCTAATCCACTCTATATATAAGAATTTGTACACTAAAAATTTGGCCTGATTTTTTAATATTCTTAATATCTTTTGATTTACAGATTCCATGGATATACAATTGCATTTTAGATAATGATGGATACTGTTGATTAACAACTATTTAGTGACCAATTGATAATTAAGTGACAATGTCTTTTTATAAAGTCGATCTAGAATATGTGTACATAAGTACACTTTGGAAACAACTATAATATACATTATGAAGTTTGATGCATCAGTTGAGATTTATTTCCTCTTTCTTGTGAAGAGATCAAGAACATTTTGATTAAACTTTATAAAAGATCAAATAGAATATTTTGAGTAAAATATGCTGTATGGATCGTCTATCTAGGAAACTGAGAAACAAATGCAGTACCCCTCTTCATGGCATTTATAGTGTCTTGGAAAGACAGATGATCAGAGTTGTATCTTAAAAGAAATGTACAATTCTATCTTTTGAAAGTAACATATGACTGTAAATCTTGTTTGTAATTGTGCTCTCATGAAGATATAAAAAAATGATATCATGCTTTCCTTAAGGAGACAAGATACCAATGTTTCTCTACATTTCTAGATATCTACATGTATATAATTTCTATCATAACGTGTGGTGTAACTTGTGTGTTTTAAGAGATGTTTTTATGTTTGTTTTCAACTAAGAGGGTTACTCAAAACATGTGTTGGCTGGTTCTGGATTTACGGCTGATTAGATATTGTATCATATAAACCTGACCACAACAGATTTATAAATAAATGAACTATTAATTTAAAGAAAATTTAGAGTACAGCATTTTTCATGCAATTTTGATTGATTGAGACCTCCTTTAAGGTTTCATGACTATTGGATACTCTGGTGGGGTTATTGTTGGAGGCAATGGTGCTGGGCTTTGTTTTCTCAATCCCCAAATTTGAATCCTGTAAAATAGGACAGACACATTTAAATACTCCAAGGAAAAATACAACGGAGTGCAGAAAGGATGAAAGTTATGAAGTAACCCAGAGATGCAAGTACTATAAAGGTGAAACAGGATGGAGACATTTAAGGACCCCAGGTTAGACATACGAGAGAGATAAGATAATATGGAGATAATTAAATAACCCAGAGGTGGACTTGCAGTACATTGAAGACAGGATAGAGACTTTTAAGTATCCCAAGATAGACAAAAGGTAGAACGGAGCTAGGATGGACACTTTCAAATATCTTAATAGCAGAAGCGGACACATTTCCCCTTTATAAACTTGGGAAACATAATCCCAGGGTAAACATACAAAAAAGTGAAGAAAGTTTGGAGACACTTAAATAACCCAGAGAAAGACATGCAGTATGAGGAAGACAAGATGCAATAATTTCAATATTAAGTATGTTAGATAGCCAGCTCTATAAACTCACTCCCTTTTAAGTGCTCAGAAGAGCATTAATATTACCCAACTCCATTGTGAAATCTCAGCAAGCGTATTTGTCAGTGATAGGAAAATGAGGAATGTGACCTGTGTGCTGCCTTAAAAATATAATACCTCAAGACAATAGGAACAAGGCTGGAGGTGCTGTGTAACGCCAAGCATGCTCACCTGTCTTGAGACTTTCTCGATCAGTTTTTACATTTTGTCTCTCAAAGACCATCACTAAGATAAATCTAATCAATGTATTAAATGTTTTGCAAATCAATCACAAACTTCTGGTCATTGTCTGTCATTGTTTGTCACCTAGATTAACTGGGGTTCAGCATCTCTGTGAAGGAGTGAGTTAGAAAGACCATGCTGACATAATATTCCCAATGCACCCTGATCGGACTAATATTGCCGCATATTGCACAGCCAAAGGAAGTCCTCTAGTAACAGCCCATACCTGATGGGCAGCTGTACTGTTCTGTGAGAGAACAGGGCTGATTGCAGAGGCCCCCTAACTTTTTGCCCCCATTTTCTACTTTTTGCTGGTGTTTTCCTGACTCTGATGGTGCCCAGGGTACTGCTAACCACTCCCAGGGCCTGTGCTCTGTGTAAAATCAGTATGCAAATTAAGCTAATTATAATTGGCTAAGTTAACCTACCTATAAGTCCCTAGTATATAGTAGGTTTAGGGACCACAGCATAGGTAGTGCACCCATAGGTGCACTGCTGAGGTGTCCAGGGTCATTTTAAAGGCAGGCCTGCCTTGCTGGCTGCTTTTAAATTAAAGTTATATGCAAATTCGACTTTGGAATTGAAAGTAGTTCCAAAGTCTTAAACTACCTTATTTTTACAGATAAGTCACCCCTAAGGTGTGTCCTATGTGCCCCTAGGGCTGGGTGCCACGTAACTATAAGCAGGGACCTTATAAAAAATTGTTTTATAAGCCCTGGTGAGGTAAAAACAGCCAAATTTGTTGTTCCCTCATTGTAGTGAATGGCCCTCATAGGCTAGAATGGGGTGACTTTATTTTAATTTTAAAAGTCCCCTTAAATGACAGATACCAAGAGTTTGGTATCAAATTAATTATTATAATAAATCCCACAACTTCCAGTTGTGGGATTTAGTATAACTTGTTCAGGTAAAGAGTTTTAAACTTTACCTGAAAAGTTGTCAATTTCAGCCCTGCATTGTTTTTGCTGCTGTGCTCTGATTGGCCAGCCTCTGGCAGCCTGGCCAGGCTGCCTTGATGAGGTGTGAAGGGGCCTGGCTTCACACAAAGAGATGTGCCTGTGGGAGGAGATCTTCTCTCAACAGATGGTGAGGCAGGAAGGGGGAGGGCTGCCAAACTGGTCTTCAAAGGCAGTGAAGGACATTTGGAGCAACCCATCAACACCCCCACATAATGCAACCCCAGACAACTAGGTGCCCCCCTGATTAGATTAGTAGAGGGCAGGAGAGGGGAGTGTTTATGATTTTTAGCCACACCAGTGGGTGGGCTCAGCCAGATGTAACCTCCAAAAATCACTTTCAGCCATGATGGATTTTTGAGGAATGTTGCCTCCTGGGATTGATTTTTGCCACACTTCCCAGGAAGTGGATATCACAGGGGGAAGAACCCTGCACCTGATTGGAGAAACAGGACCCCCCTGTTTTTCACCCAGGAGCAAGGATAAAACTGGCAGACCTGCACCCACACCTCGGATCCCCATCAGATTCCAACAAGGAAGAACCAAAGGAGAAGAAGGACTGCCCTGCTGGACCCCTGGCCTGCACCTGGAACCTGCACTCTGAAGGACTGCACCAGCTGCATACTTGGGCTTCACCACAAGAAGGACTTTGCCTGGCTTCAACTGGTTCAAGGAGGGACTCCCTGTTTGCTACAGGTGAAAAATTGCTAACCATAGTCCCCTGGACCAACTCCTGAAAAAATCAACCAGCTGACCACTGTCCAGTGGCCAAAAAGGAGTCTGCACCAGGTGCATTCTGGGAGTTGTAGTCCACACCCCCAAGGATCATCTCAGAGCTTCTGGAACCTTGGGGTGAGCTGTGGACCCCAAAAGAACCTTAAAAGAACATCTGGAAGAAGATCCAGAAGTTTGGAGAACTTTTGAAAGAAAGCTCCATAAAGGGACCGACCCACCGTGGCAAATCTAGCCGGCTTGCCTCAACCGCGACCCGGCCTAATTTGCAGGTTTGTCCCGGTGAAGAAAATCTCCAAAAAAGAGACTAAGGCCCATATTTATACTTTTTTAGCGCCACATTTGCGTCATTTTTCGATGCAAAAGCGGTGCAAACATACAAAATACAATTGTATTTTGTAAGTTTGCACTGCTTTTGCGTCAAAACGCAGCGCTAAAAAAGTATAAATACGGGCCTAAGTCTGAACTTAGAAAGTTGACCGGGACCTCCCAGCCAGCGTATCCGAGGAGGGCTTCAAGGACGTTGGATCAAGATCCAGGTTTACCTCGGTCGAAGGATTTTCACCTCGAAAAAATGACTAAGTCCGAAGGTAAAAATCTCCACCGAGGGCTCCCGTGATGCGTATCCGGAGAAGAATTCCAGGAGGTCGGATTGGACTGGCAGGTTCGTCCCGCTGAAGAAAATCTTCAGAACAACGACTGAGTGCGAAGGTAAACTTTTGACCGAGGCCTCCCGCGGTCTGTAGCTGAGCCAGGCTCCATCGCAGTCGGCCCTAAACTTTGACTTTGCCCCGGTCAAGTTGTGACCAGATGACCAGATTGGCGCTTTTTGTTTCTAGGCGCTAGAAATCAATAATTCTTTAAAAATTCATATCTCTTGTTCCCCTTATCCGATTTTATTCATTTTCGTGTCATTGTATAGATAAAAATATAATCTATTTTTATAAATTGGTTTTGGATTTTTAAACAGTTTCCTGTGTTTTACTTAATTACTGTTTTGCAATATTTGAATGCTTTACACTCTGTCTCCTAGGTTAAGCCTTGTCGCTCGTTGCCAAGCTACCAAGGGTTGAGCTGGGTTTAATTTACTGAGACCTAACTGGACCTAAGTGGAGGTTAGTGGCCTATTGCTAAGTGTAGGTACTAACCTGCCCTTACCAATAACCCATTTTCCAATACGTTCAATGCTCAGACCACGGCACAGGGCATCTTGTGGGCTTCAGATCTCTGGTCCTCACATGCGTTCTTAAACAGCAAAAGTGGTCTCAGATGTTTTAATCACATGCTGGCATTGCACAGTAGGTTTTAGGCGATGTTGCGCTTTAGATGCGAGGTGTGGCACGTTGTGTGTTGTGGTATGATTCGTGTACTCTGATGTACTCTGGTATGATGGGGTGGGATGGAGTGCTATGGGGAACCCAGACCGGTTACATGTGGTGTAAAGTGTTGAGATGTGTGCATGTATCATATAGGTTATGCTGCAGCAGATAAAATAGCTCAGTTGGTGAAGCGTCAGGTGTATAATCTGTCTGTGCGCTGCTTGACGCAAGTTCAAATCCAAGTAGGGCCTGTCCCGCCTTACATCCTGCTGGCATCGCACAAAACAAGTACAATTGAGTTGAGTAAGGGCGTCACTCATTGCTGAAGTGCCAACAGTTGCACCACTCACAGGTAATGACACCAGGGTTGTTGGTAGAGCTGGAAGCAGTAAAAACATCTAATGCTGGGGGCTACATAGGTCATTAGTGGCCCTATACCCGAGTTATATGTCTGAGTTGCACGCAAGAGCATGTGACAAGCCAGAGGACCTTTTACAACTGATACAGCACATGGCAGAAGAGCTATAATGTAAGAACATTCCACCACAGTGAGTAAAATAATCTAACCTAAAGAGGGAAAATTAGAAAGACAAACATTGGAATGCAGGAGCAGAAGGACATTATCAATCATTATTGGCCCTCTGTCTTTCCGTTCTCTACAGTGGAGCTTTCAGTTCCATACAGCAAGGAGTGAGGTTACACCTAACTGTGCAAGTTTGATGTTATCTCCCACCAAGGAATGCATGGTCAGAGGTACAAACGCATTTTCTTGTCGCAAATCCTGTGATCACTAAATGGGTTTATGAAATCAAAAGGAATCGCTATTTGGAAGGGGCGGGTTTAGGGTATCCCTTCCAAACAGCAATTCTTTATTGTATGTATTTATGTTTTGCAACCGAAATGCAGTCGGAAAACATGAATATAGGCGGCAATCTATTTGCAAATGGGGAATGGTCCCTGGGGCCCCCTGCCCCTTTGGAAGTGATTCAGAAAACATCACTTAGGACTAAGCAGTTTTACAAACTTTCCTCTGTTTTTTGTAAACTCCTCTCGTTTTCCTTCTAGGAAAACGAGCTAAGTTTAAAAAAAAAAAAGATTGCTTTATTTAAAACCAATCACAGACATGTGGTCTTCTGACCTCAGAAGGTCACCATCCTTTTGATGGCAGCGAATCGTAGTGGGTCGCAATTCGTGACCTACCTCATTAATATTCATGAGGTAAGATGAATTGGGGTCCACTGTAAGGCAGTATTTTGTGAACCGACCCATTAGTACATAGGTCGGTTCTCAAAATACCATTGAATTTGCTAAAAGTTGGTGCAGAAATTGCAACCACTTTTAGCAAATCATGTGTATATACTTCTGGCCCATAGCTCTCCTATCAATGAAATCAGATGATTTATGCTGCAACAGAATGTAGCGACTCCAAAACATAGGGTGCAAAGGCCCTGCTGATCAGACACTTGTGGAATATTAGCAGTTTTCAGGGTCTGGCGCAAATAATACGTATATGATCTCACACGTGCTTTCAGTTATATTGTGTTCCGCTGCCTCAGGGTGGTCACAGGACTGGGGTCCCTCAGCCCATCCAGCTATGACAGAAGCCTGTATGGCATCTTGAGGAACCCTCGCCCACCCTGCCATGAGAGTAACTTGTAAGGTAAGGCCCCCTCCCTGCCCTGAGAGTAACCAGTAAGAACTGGGGGCCCCCAAGCTCCCCTGTCCTCTCTGCCCTGACAGTAACTTGTAAGGCCTGGGGCCCTCAGCCCTCTCTTGCCTGAGAGTAACTTGTAAAACGAGGGGCCCCTCAGCTCTCTCTGCCCTGAGAGTAACTTGTAAGACCAAGGGCCCCCCAAGCTCCCCCGCCCTGGCACCAGGCTGCCTGTTCAGAGGGTGCCTGAGAGCAGCAGCCAGCCCAGAGTGGGTAAGGCCAGGCACGCGCCTCTGCGCCTGGAGTGAAGATGGCCGCCGAGGCCTAGCGCATGGCGGCAGCGCCCGGGGCACGTGCTTGTCTTTGGGGCACGTGCTTGTCTTTGGTGGGTTTAATCGGCTCAGGACCCCCAGCAGGGCCACATTGTGAGTGCACAAGACTCCAGAGGCGGGAATGAATGAGAGGCTTAGCCCCCCTGACCCCAGCCACGCACAGGCCTGATCTTGCCTCTCAAACACAATGCACAAGAAAGCGGAAGTAATGTGCCAGGCAGAGCTGGGACTGAGCCAAGGCTTTGGTCAATGGGGCGAGAGAAATCTTGGGATTACAAACCAGAGCGCACAACAGGGAGGGGCCGGGCTCGGCGCCGCCCGCAGTAGTGGGAGCACATCAGAGGCAAAGTGTGCCCTGGCCCAGGGCGCCAACCTTTCAGGGGCCCCTGCTAGAGCCAGCTCTGTCCTGCAGAGTCCTGCCCTGAGGACCTTGAATAGTTCTTAAACAGATTGTTTTTAATACGTTTTACATTAATTTATTTTTAATGTGGATGATGTGTAAGAGATTTTTACAGAGATTTTGCAGAGGAATGTTGTGTTTATGTTTCATGCAACATTCATAACAAAAGTTTCTTTTAGCTAAAAGCAGGACCTCGAGTATGAAACATGGGGGGTGTCGCAGAGATTATTTTCAGTTACATCACTGAGCAGCAGCTACATCACTATACTGAAAGCACACGTCACTATCCCTGAATATTAGATGTAAGCACTTTCATAGTTTGGACAAGAGAGTCAGTGACTATCAGTGACCTGGACAAAGAGGGCATGAAAGTGCTGAAGCTGGATCATCAACTCAAACCTGTTCAGAACAAGGGCCCCCAAAATATGCTTAGTCCAGTGCCCTCAAAATGCTTACCAGGTCCCTGGACCATATCCTACCCGAGCCAAAGGAATCTGCTCGGATGAATGAGGCGAGTGAAATATTGTGTTTACAACCAGCTGCGACCCCTGGAACCGGGCATTTACCAGGACATTAGAAAGACAAGTTGAAACATCCCCTTCCTAGTTGCACATTTTCTCTGGATTTTTCTTTTGGTGTGAGTTTTCCTATTACACAACATTTAAGAATGTCTCTCTGCTTTCACACAGCACTTGCTTACAATGAATTCTGTCCTTATGAGACAGAAGAACCAAAGGGAAGGACCGGGCCGCAAAAAACAGTGAATTTATCCTTCATCCTGGTAAATGATGGAGGCCTGGGCAGCACTGGTGCACAATGCTGACCCCTGACCCCTGACCCCTGCAGTATGTGATGAGGGGCCCGACGTCTCCCAGATCACAGAGATATTCATTGGTCTTGGGCTCCACGGGACCCCTGAAAGATTGAGCCCCGCCCCCACCACAGGGGGCTGCTCGGCAAAGGGGGGCGCCTGTGATCCCTCAAGTTCCACCCTGCAGTCTGCAGAACCTGTTGAGTCACTCAGTGCACAACACATCTCTGGTCTGCAAAAACATTTAGGCGCAGATTTACAAGAAACTGGTGCCTCAGTGCTGATGCGCCACTTTTCTTGCGTCGCTCTTGCCCCACGTAGTGACACCATGGGTGCGCCATATTTACAATACGGCGCACCGTGGCACACGTTAGGCCCTGGGCGTCAACAAATCTGATGATATTGTGGCGCTTTGCTGCACTAGCGTCAAAACTTTTGACACAAGTGCAGCAAAGTGCAAGGAGGCCCATTGATTAAAATGGGTGTGTCCCTGTAAAGCCTGCTTTGAGCAGGCGCTAAACATGACGCCAAAAATGGCGCAGAACGGCCCTCCCTGCATACATTATGCCTGATGCAGACGCAAGAGGTTACAAAGTGGTGCAGCGAAAATTGTCTCCTTGAGCCAATAGCGTAAAAAAAAAGATGGCGCAACTGTGGCGCAAGGAGGTGCTAGGGCCTTGTGAATCTGTCAGTGTTGATTGTATGCTCACACCAAGTAGTGTTACCCGGCATCAGTGAGAAGAGTTCAGAAAAATGACTTAAAAGATTTACACAGTTATCTTTCTGCTTAGCAGTAAGACAATCTGCAAGTACTACTCCCTCCACTAAGCCATCAGCTTCAGTGGTGGAGAAGAGATCAGGGAGAGGGGGTCACTCTCTTCTTCCTGTCCCTCATCAGTTGCCATGAGCAGGGTGAGATCAGCCCTATCATGGTAGGGTTTCAGGCGGTTGACATGGAGCACCCTAAGGGGACTCCTGGCAGTGCCAAGGTCTACCAAGTAGGGAACCTCACCCTTTTTTTCAACAATTAGATGGGGTCCACTCCATTTGTCCTGGAGTGCTCTTGGGGCCACAGGCTCCAATACCCACACCTTCTGTCCTGGGTGGTACTGAGTCAAGACCGCCTTCTGGTCATGCCATTGCTTTTGCAGCTCCTGGCTGGCCTGAATGTTTTTACTGCCCTTTTTCATGTACTCAGCCATTCTTGATCTTAGGCCAAGTACATAGTCCACAATGTTCTGTTTAGGAGCTTTTAAAGGTTGTTCCCAACCTTCCTTAACAAGTGCAAGGGGACCTCTCACAGGGTGCCCAAAGAGGAGTTCAAAGGGGCTAAAGCCCACTCCTTTTTGGGGTACCTCCCTGTAAGCAAAAAGGAGGCCAAGTAACAGGACATCCCATCTCCTTCTGAGTTTTTCAGGGAGTCCCATTATCATACCTTTGAGAGTTGTATTAAACCTCTCAACCAGACCATTTGGTTGTGGATGATAAGGAGTAGTGAACTTGTATGTTACACCACACTCCTTCCCCATTGCCTTGAGGTATGCAGACTTGAAGTTACTACCTCTGTCTGACACCACTTCCTTACGGAAGCCCACTCTGGAAAAGATTCCCAGGAGGGCCTTTGCCACTGCAGGAGCTGTAGTGGTCCTTAAGGGGATGGCTTCGGGGTTCCTAGTGGCATGGTCCACTACCACCAGGATAAACCTATTGCCTGAAGCTGTTGGAGGGTCAAAGTGGTCAACTATGTCAACCCCTACCCTTTCAAAGGGCACCCCAACCACTGGAAGTGGAATTAAGGGGGCATTTGGAGTGCCACCAGTCTTGCCACTGGCTTGGCAGGTAACACAAGAGCGACAAAACTATTTGGTGTCCTCTGACATATGAGGCCAGTGAAACAGGGGAACAAGCCTGTGCCAAGTTTTACTTTGGCCCAAATGCCCAGGCAAGGGAATGTCATGTGCCAAGGTAAGAAAAAACTCTCTGTATTGCAAAGGGATGACCAATCTCCTGGCAGCTCCAGGTTTAGGGTCCCTTGACTCAGTATACAGGAGGTTGTCTTCCCAATACACCTTATGGCTATCACTGACATCCCCATTCTGCTGTTTGACAGCTTGCTGTCTCAAACCCTCTAGTGTGGGACAGGTGTGCTGTGCCACACTCAGCTCTTCCCTAGCAGGCCCCCCTGTACCCAAAACCTCAGCAGTGTCTGCTGCCAGCTCATCTGGTGTAGGTTCTGCACAGGGAGAAGGGGAATCTTCTGGTGAGGGAGGGATAGTGGGCAAGGATTTACCCTTCCTACCCCTAGCTTTTGGGAGCACTTGGTCCATTGTTCCAGGATCCAAGTTTCCCTGTCCTTTTTGCTTCTTGGCCTGAGCCCTTGTTAAAGCAAAAATATGCCCAGCATTGCTGCATGAGCCTCCAACTCCACTTCAGCACAAGCTGATGTCTCCAAATCATTGCCTAATAAGCAATCTACAGGTAATTCAGTGGCTACCACAACTTTCTTTGGACCAGTAACCTCCCCCCCCCCAGTTGAGATTCACAACAGCCATGGGGTGGCTAAGTGTGTGTGTAGGAAGTTGGCTCTGAATGTACTATTTCAAAGTAATAAATAACATGCACAGAGTCCAAGGGTTCCCCTTAGAGGTAAGATAGTGGCAAAAATAGATAATTCTAATGCTCTATTTTGTGGTAGTGTGGTCGAGCAGTAGGCTTATCAGAGGGTAGTGTTAAGCATTTGTTGTACACATACAGGCAATAAATGAGGAACACACACTCAAAGACAATTCCAGGCCAATAGATTTTTATATAGAAAAATATACATGTTCAGGATTTACAAACAATACTTTAAATGAAAGGTATTTCACTCAGGTATCTTAGGAACATTGAATCATCACAATAGCATGTACAGTTTTGGCAAAAATGGCAATAAGCTATTTTAAAATTGGACACTGCAAAATTCAACAGTTCCTGGGGGAGGTAAGTATTTGTTAGTTTCACAGGTAAGTAAAGCACTTACAGGGTTCAAAGTTGGGTCCAAGGTAGCACACCGTTGGGGGTTCAGGGCAACCCCAAAGTTACCACACCAGCAGCTCAGGGCCGGTCAGGTGCAGAGGTCAAAGTGGTGCCCAAAACACATAGGCTTCAATTGAGATAGGGGGGCCCCGGTTCTAGTCTGCCAGCAGGTAAGTACCCGCGACTTCGGAGGGCAGACCAGGGGGGTTTTGTAGGGCACCGGGGGTGACACAAGCAGGCACAGAAAGTACACCCTCAGCGGCACAGGGGCGGCCGGTTGCAGAGTACAAACAGGCGTCGGGTTCGCAATAGGTTTCAATGGGAGACCCGGGGGTCTCTTCAGCGATGCAGGCAGGCAAGGGGGAGGGGCTCCTCGGGGTAGCCGCCACCTGGGGGTCGCTCCTGCACTGGAGGTCGGATCCTTCAGGTCCTGGGGGCTGCAGGTGCCGTGTGTTTCCCAGCGGTCGGGTTCTTTGAAGCAGGCAGTAGTGGTCAGGGGGAGCCTCTGGATTCCCTTCCAGGCGTCGCTGTGGGGGCTCAGGGGGGTCAACTCTGGCTACTCACGGGTTCGCAGTCACCAGGGAGTCCTCCCTGTAGTGTTGGTTTTCCGCAGGTCGAGCCGGGGGCGTCGGGTGCAGAGTGGAAAGTCTCACGCTTCCGGCAGGAAACGGGTGGTCTTTAAAAGTTGCTTCTTTGTTGCAAAGTTGCAGTTTCTTTGGAACAGGGCCGCTGTCCTCAGGAGTTCTTGGTCCTTTTAGATGCAGGGTAGTCCTCTGAGGCTTCAGAGATCGCTGGACCCTGGGGGACGCGTCGCTGTTGCAGTTTTTCTCGAAGTGGGGAGACAGGCCGGTAGGGCTGGGGCCAAAGCAGTTGGTGTCTCCGTCTTCTCAGCAGGGCTTCAGGTCAGCAGTCCTTCTTCGTCTTCAGGTTGCAGGAATCTATCTTCCTAGGTTCTGGGGGCCCCTAAATACTCAATTTAGGGGTGTGTTTAGGTCTGGGAGGATAGTAGCCAATGGCTACTAGCCCTGAGGGTGGCTACACCCTCTTTGTGCCTCCTCCCGGTGGGTAGGGGGTCACATCCCTAATCCTATTGGGGGAATCCTCCATCTGCAAGATGGAGGATTTCTAAAAGTCAAAGTCACCTCAGCTCAGGACACCTTAGGGGTTGTCCTGACTGGCCAGTGACTCCTCCTTGTTTTTCTCATTATCGCCTCCGGCCTTGCCGCCGAAAGTGCGGCCATGGCCGGAGGGGGCGGGCATCTCCACTAGCTGGGATGCCCTGTTGCGCTGTAACAAAGGGGGTGAGCCTTTGAGATTCATCGCCAGGTGTTACAGTTCCTGCAGGGGGAGGTGAGAAGCACCTCCACCCAGTACAGGCTTTGTTCCTGGCCACAGAGTGACAAAGGCACTCTCCCCATGTGGCCAGAAACATGTCTGGTGTGTGGCAGGCTGGTAAAACTAGTCAGCCCACACTGGAAGTTGGGTATGATTTCAGGGGGCATCTCTAAGATGCCCTCTGGGTGTATTTCACAATAAAATGTACACTGGCATCAGTGTGCATTTATTTTGCTGAGAAGTTTGATACCAAACTTCCCAGTTTTCAGTGTAGCCATTATGGTGCTGTGGAGTTCGTGTTTGACAGACTCCCAGACCATATACTCTTATGGCTACCCTGCACTTACAATGTCTAAGGTTTGGCTTAGACACTGTAGGGGCATAGTGCTCATGCACCTATGCCCTCACCTATGGTATAGTGCACCCTGCCTTAGGGCTGTAAGGCCTGCTAGAGGGGTGACTTATCTACGCCATAGGCAGTGTGAGGTTGGCACGACCCCCTGAGGGGAGTGCCATGTCAACTTAGTCATTTTCTCCCCACCAGCACACACAAGCTGGCGAGCAGTGTGTCTGTGCTGAGTAAGGGGTCCCCAGGGTGGCATAAGACATGCTGCAGCCCTTAGAGACCTTCCCTGGCATCAGGGCCCTTGGTACCAGGGGTACCAGTTACAAGGGACTTACCTGGATGCCAGGGTGTGCCAATTGTGGAGACAAAGGTACAGGTTAGGGAAAGAACACTGGTGCTGGGGCCCGGTTAGCAGGCCTCCGCACACTTTCAAATCATAACTTGGCATCAGCAAAGGCAAAAAGTCAGGGGGTAACCATGCCAAGGAGGCATTTCCTTACACAACCCCCCCCCCCAAACGAAAGAGGATGAGACTAACCTTTCCCAAGAGAGTCTTCATTTTCTAAGTGGAAGAACCTGGAAAGGCCATCTGCATTGGCATGGGCAGTCCCAGGTCTATGTTCCACTATAAAGTCCATTCCCTGTAGGGAGATGGACCACCTCAACAGTTTTGGATTTTCACCTTTCATTTGCATTAGCCATCTGAGAGGTCTGTGGTCAGTTTGAACTACAAAGTGAGTACCAAAGAGGTATGGTCTCAGCTTCTTCAGGGACCAAACCACAGCAAAGGCCTCCCTCTCAATGGCACCCCAACGCTGCTCCCTGGGGAGTAACCTCCTGCTAATGAAAGCAACAGGCTGGTCAAGGCCATCATCGTTTGTTTGGGACAAAACTGCCCCTATCCCATGTTCAGAGGCATCAGTCTGCACAATGAACTGCTTGGAGTAATCTGGAGCTTTTAGAACTGGTGCTGTGCACAAAGCTTGTTTCAGGGTGTCAAAGGCCTGATGGCATTCTATAGTCCAGTTTACCTTCTTAGGCATTTTCATTCCTGTAGTAGCCAGTCAAGCCAAGGAATGCCCTGACTTGAGTCTGGGTTTTTGGAGCTACCCAGTCCAGAATAGTCTGGATCTTGGGTTGGAGTGGCTGAACTTGGCCTCCACCTACAAGGTGTCCCAAGTAAACCACAGTTCCCTGCCCTATCTGGCATTTGGATGCCTTGCCTTGATAGAGAGGCCTGCTGCTTGCAGGGCCTTCAAAACCTTCTTCAGGTGGACCAGGTGATCCTGCCAGCTGGAGCTAAAGACAGCAATATCGTCAAGATAAGCTGCACTAAAGGACTCCAAGCCAGCAAGGACTTGATTCACCAACCTTTGGAAGGTGGCAGGGGCATTCTTTAAGCCAAAGGGCATTACATTAAACTGGTAATGCCCATCAGGTGTGGAGAATGCTGTCTTTTCTTTTGCTCCTGGTGCCATTTTGATTTGCCAGTACCCTGCTGTCAAGTCAAAGGTACTTAAGTATCTGGCAGCACCTAGTTTGTCAATGAGTTCATCTGCCCTTGGAATGGGATGGGCATCTGTCTTGGGGACAGAATTAAGTCCTCTGTAGTCCACACAAAACCTCATCTCTCTCTTTCCATCTTTGGTGTGAGGCTTGGGGACTAAGACCACTGGGCTAGCCCAGGGGCTGTCAGAGTGCTCAATGACTCCCAATTCCAGCATCTTGTGGACTTCCACTTTGATGTTTTCCTTAACTTGGTCAGACTGTCTGAAAATTTTGTTTTTGACAGGCATGCTGTCTCCTGTGTCCACATCATGAGTACACAGGTGTGTCTGACCAGGGGTTAGGGAAAAGAGCTCAGCAAACTGTTGTAAGGCTTGCCTACACTCAGCTTGCTGTTGGCCACAGAGGGTGTCTGAATAGATCACTCCATCTACTGAGCCATCTTTAGGGTCAGTGGAGAGGAGATCAGGGAGAGGTTCACTCTCAGCTTCCTGGTCCTCATGTGTCACCATCAACAGATTCACATCTGCCCTGTCATGAAAGGGCTTGAGGCGGTTCATATGGATCACCCTTTTGGGGGTCCTGCTAGTGCCTAGGTCTACCAGGTACGTGACCAGACTCTTTCTCTCTAGCACTGGGTAAGGGCCACTCCATCTGTCCTGAAGTGCCCTGGGAGCCACAGGCTCCAGAACCCAGACTTTCTGCCCTGGCTGAACCTCAACCATAGCAGCCTTTTGATCATACCACATCTTCTGGAGTTGTTGGCTGACCTCAAGGTTTTTGCTTGCCTTTTCCATGTACTCTGCTATCCTGGAACGTAGGCCTAGTGCATAGTCCACTATACCTTGCTTAGGCTCATGAAGAGGTCTCTCACAGCCTTCTTTTACAAGAGCTAGTGGTCCCCTTACAGGATGGCCAAACAGAAGTTCAAAGGGGGAAAACCCTACTCCCTTCTAAGGCACCTCTCTGTAGGCGAAAAGCAGACATGGCAAGAGGACATCCCATCTCCTTTTGAGTTTTTCAGGGAGCCCCATGATCATGCCCTTCAATGTCTTGTTGAATCTTTCACAAGACCAATGGTTTGTGGATGGTATGGTGTGGTGAATTTGTAAGTCACCCCACACTCATTCCACATGTGCTTCAGGTATGCTGACATGAAGTTGGTACCCCTGTCAGACACCACCTCCTTAGGAAATACCACTATGGTAAAGATACCAACGAGTGCTTTTGCTACTGCAGGGGCACTAGTGGACCTAAGGGGAATTGCTTCAGGGTATCTAGTAGCATGATCCACTACTACTAGTATGTATTGGTTCCCTGAGGCTGTGGGAGGTTCAAGTGGACCCACTATGTCCATACCCACTCTTTCAAAGGGAACCCCCACCACTGGAAGTGGAATGAGGGGGGCCTTTGGATGGCCACCTGTCTTACCATTGGCTTGACAGATGGCACTGGAGACACAAAACTCCTTTACTTTCTGGGACATGTTGGGCCAATAGAAATGGTTGACTAAACTCTCCCACGTCTTGGTTTGTCCCAAATGCCCAGCAAGTGGAATATCATGAGCTAAGGTCAGAATGAACTTCTTAAACTCCTGAGGCACTACCACTCTCCTAGTGACACCAGGTTTGGGATCTCTTGCCTCAGTGTAGAGGAGTCCATCTTCCCAATAGACTCTATGTGTTCCAGTGATGTTTCCTTTGGTCTCTTCAGCAGCTTGCTGCCTAAGGCCTTCAAGAGAGGGACAGATGTCTTGCCCCTTACACTACTGTTCCCTTGTGGGTCCCCCTGGGCCTAAGAGTTCAACCTGATAAGGTTCCAACTCCATGGGCTCAGTTCCCTCAGAGGGCAGAACTTCTTCCTGGGAAGAGAGGTTCTTTTTCTTTTGTTGTGTTGAAGCTGGTTCCCCAGTCTTCTTTCCTTTTCTCTTGGAGGGTTGGGCCATTATTCCAGGCTGCAACACCACTTTTTCACCCTGAGCCATGCACTGTGCCCTTGTCTTGACACACACCAGTTCAGGGATACCCAGCATGGCTGCATGGCTGCATGGCTTTAGAGTTCTATCTCAGCCCATGCTGAGGACTCCAGGTCATTCCCAAGCAAACAGTCTACTGGGATATTTGATGAGACTACCACCTGTTTCAGGCCATTGACCCCTCCCTATTCTAAAGTTACAATAGCCATGGGATGTACTTTAGTCTGATTGTCAGCGTTGGTGACTGGATAAGTTTGTCCAGTCAGGTATTGTCCTTGGGAAACCAGTTTCTCTGTCACCATGGTGACACTGGCACCTGTATCCCTCAGGCCTTCTACACTAGTCCCATTAATTAAGAGTTGCTGCCTGTATTTTTGCATATTAGGGGGTTAAGTGTGACTAAGTCTACCCCACCCTGAGAAACTAATGTAGCTTCAGTGTGAACCCTGATTTGCTCTGGGCACACTGTTGATCCCACCTGGAGACTGGCTATTCCAGTGCTAACTGGAGTAGAGTTTGAAGTGGAACCTTTCTTGGGATAGGCCTTGTCTCCAGTTTGGTGTCCCTGCTGATTACAGCTACGACACCCGGCCTTTTTGGGATCAAGGTTTTTACCCTTGTACCAAAATGTGGATTGTGAAGTGGCTTTGGACCCTCTCTCCTGAGCAGGTTTTTGGGGCCCTGTAGAAGACTCTTTACTTTTACCCTTGGATGTCTCAACACTCTTCCCCTGGGGAGTCTTTGTGACCCCTCTCTTTTGGTTACCCCCTGTGGAAGTCTTGGTCACCCTAGTCTTGACCCAATGGTCCGCCTTCTTTCCCAATTCTTGGGGAGAAATTGGCCCTAGGTCTACCAGATGCTGATGCAGTTTATCATTGAAACAATTACTTAAAAGGTGTTCTTTCATAAACAGATTGTACAGCCCATCATAATCATTTACACCACTGCCATTAATCCAACCATCCAGTGTTTTGACTGAGAAGTCAACAAAATCAACCCAGGTCTGGCTCGAGGATTTTTGAGCCCCCCTGAACCTAATCCTGTACTCCTCAGTTGAGAATCCAAAGCCCTCTATCAGGGTAGCCTTCATGAGGTCATAGGATTCTGCATCTTTTCAGAGAGTGTGAGGAGTCTATCCCTACACTTTCCAGTGAACATTTCCCAAAGGAGAGCACCCCAGTGAGATCTGTTTACTTTTCTGGTTGCACAAGCCCTCTCAAAAGCTGAGAACCATTTGGTGATGTCATCACCATCTTCATATTTAGTTACAATCCCTTTGGGGATTTTTAGCATGTCAGGAGAATCTCTGACCCTATTTAAATTGCTGCCACCATTGATGGGACCTAAACCCATCTCTTGTCTTTCCCTTTCTATGGCTAGGATCTGTCTTTCCAAAGCCAATCTTCTGGCCATCCTGGCTAACAGGAGGTCATCTTCATTGAGGCTGCCCTCAATGATTCCAGAGCTGTTGGACTCTCCTGTGAGAGAAGCAACATCTCTGACTATCACTTCTGGAGTCAGGGTTGGAGAAACCCTGGGCTTCCTAACTAGGACTGGAAGTGGGAGTTCTTCCACATCACAAGCATCCCCCTCTGTGAGGCCATCATCAGAGGGGTTGTTTTTAGCAAACTCGGCCAAAAGCTCCTGGACCTGTACTTTGGTAGGGTTTGAACCAGTTTGTATCTTTTTGATTTTGCAGAGAGACCTTAACTCTGACATCCTAAGATGCGGGTAAGGGGTGAGGTTGAGTTCCATCACTATCTCCTCTGCAGCAGACATTATGGGGGTCATTCTAACTTCGGCGGGCGGCGGAGGCCGCCCGCCAAAGTTCCCCCGCCAGAACACTGCAGCGCGGTCAAATGACCGCCGCGGTGATTCTGACTTTCCCGCTGGGCGGGCGACCGCCAAAAGGCCGCCCGCCCGCCCAGCGGGAAAGCACCAGCAACGAGGAAGCCGGCTCCGAATGGAGCCGGCGGAGTTGCTGGTGTGCGACGGGTGCAGTTGCACCCGTCGCGATTTTCAGTGTCTGCCACGCAGACACTGAAAATCAATGTGGGGCCCTGTTAGGGGGCCCCTGCAGTGCCCATGGCATGTGCAGTGGCATGGGCACTGCAGGGGCCCCCAGGGGCCCCACGACACCCGTTCCCGCCAGCCAGGTTCTGGCGTAGAAAACCGCCAGAACCAGGCTGGCGGGAAGGGGGTTGGAATCCCCATGGCGGCGCTGCTTGCAGCGCCGCCGTGGAGGATTCCCTGGGGCAGTGGGAAGCCGGCGGGAAACCGCCGGCTTCCCTTTTCTGACCGCGGCTTTACCGCTGCGGTCAGAATGCCCCCGGAAGCACCGCCAGCCTGTTGGCGGTGCTTCCTCCGTCACCTACCCTGGCGGTCTATGACCGCCAGGGTAGGAATGACCCCCTATGTTTCTAAAAGTTGGAATTCTTTTTAAGAATCTAAAACTATCTCTAGAACTTAATTCAAACGTTTACAAAACTTTTAAACTCTAAAAGAAATGCTAACAGGGACTAACACAAGGCCCTAGCAGGACTTTTAAAAATTTAGAAAATAGTTCAAATTTCAAAAATCTGTTTCTAATGACAATTTTTGGAATTTAGTCATGTGATCAGGTATTGGCTGAGTAGTCCAGCAAATGCAAAGTCTTGTACCCCACCGATGATCCAACAATGTAGGAAGTTGGCTCTGTATGTACTATTTCAAAGTAAGAAATAGCATGCAAAGAGTCCAAGGGTTCCCCTTAGAGGTAAGATAGTTGCAAAAAGAGATAATTCTAATGCTCTATTTTGTGGTAGTGTGGTCGAGCAGTAGGCTTATCAGAGGGTAGTGTTAAGCATTTGTTGTACACATACAGGCAATAAATGAGGAACACACACTCAAAGACAATTCCAGGCCAATAGGTTTTTATATAGAAAAATATATGTTCTCAGTTTATTTTAAGAACCACAGGTTCAGGATTTACAAACAATACTTTAAATGAAAGGTATTTTACTCAGGTATCTTAGGAACTTTGAATCATCACAATAGCATGTACAGTTTTGGCAAAAATGGCAATAAGCTATTTTAAAATTGGACACTGCAAAATTCAACAGTTCCTGGGGGAGGTAAGTATTTGTTAGTTTCACAGGTAAGTAAAGCACTCACAGGGTTCAAAGTTGGGTCCAAGGTAGCCCACCGTTGGGGGTTCAGGGCAACCCCAAAGTTACCACACCAGCATCTCAGGGCCGGTCAGGTGCAGAGGTCAAAGTGGTGCCCAAAACGCATAGGCTTCAATGGAGATAGGGGTGCCCCGGTTCTAGTCTGCCAGCAGGTAAGCACCCGCGACTTCGGAGGGCAGACCAGGGGGGTTTTGTAGGGCACCGGGGGGGACACAAGCAGGCACAGAAAGTACACCCTCAGCGGCACAGGGGCGGCCGGGTGCAGAGTACAAACAGGCGTCGGGTTCGCAATAGGTTTCAATGGGAGACCCGGGGGTCTCTCCAGCGATGCAGGCAGGCAAGGGGGGGGCTCCTCGGGGTAGCCACCACCTGGGCTAGGAAGAGGACCACCTGGGGGTCGCTCCTGCACTGGAGGTCGGATCCTTCAGGTCCTGGGGGCTGCTGGTGCAGTGTGTTACCCAGGAGTCGGGTTCTTTGATGCAGGCAGTCTCGGTCAGGGGGAGCCTCTGGATTCCCTCTGCAGGTGTCGCTGTTGGGGTTCAGGGGGGTCAACTCTGGCTACTCACGGGCTCGCAGTCGCTGGGGAGTCCTCCCTGTAGTGTTGGTTTTCCGCAGGTCGAGCCGGGGGCGTCGGGTGCAGAGTGGAAAGTCTCACGCTTCCGTCAGGAAACGTGTGGTCTTAAAAAGTTGCTTCTTTGTTGCAAAGTACCAGTTTCATTGGAACAGGGCCGCTGTCTCAGGAGTTCTTGGTCCTTTTAGATGCAGGGTAGTCCTCTGAGGCTTCAGAGGTCGCTGGACCCTGGGGGACGCATCGCTGTTGCAGTTTTTCTCGAAGTGGGGAGCCAGGCCGGTAGGGCTGGGGCCAAAGCAGTTGGTGTCTCCGTCTTCTCTGCAGGGCTTCAGGTCAGCAGTCCTTCGTCTTCAGGTTGCAGGAATCTATCTTCCTAGGTTCTGGGGGCCCCTAAATACTCAATTTAGGGGTGTGTTTAGGTCTGGGAGGATAGTAGCCAATGGCTACTAGCCCTGAGGGTGGCTACACCCTCCTTGTGCCTCCTCCCGGTGGGGAGGGGGTCACATCTCTAATCCTATTGGAGGAATCCTCCATCTGCAAGATGGAGGATTTCTAAAAGTCAGAGTCACTTCAGCTCAGGACACCTTAGGGGTTGTCCTGACTGGCCAGTGACTCCTCCTTGTTTTTCTCATTATCTCCTCCGGCCTTGCCGCCAAAAGTGGGGCTGTGGCCGGAGGGGGCGGGCATCTCCACTAGCTGGGATGCCCTGTGGCACTGTAGCAAAGGGGTGAGCCTTTGAGGCTCACCGCCAGGTGTTACAGTTCCTGCAGGGGGAGGTGAGAAGCACCTCCACCCAGTACAGGATTTGTTACAGGCCACAGAGTGTCAAAGGCACTCTCCCCATATGGCCAGCAACATGTCTTGTGTGTGGCAGGCTGGTAAAACTAGTCAGCCCACACTGGAAGTCGGGTATGTTTTCAGGGGGCATCTCTAAGATGCCCTCTGGGTGTATTTCACAATAAAATGTACACTGGCATCAGTGTGCATTTATTTTGCTGAGAAGTTTGATACCAAACTTCCCAGTTTTCAGTGTAGCCATTATGGTGCTGTGGAGTTCGTGTTTGACAGACTCCCAGACCATATACTCTTATGGCTACCCTGCACTTACAATGTCTAAGGTTTTGCTTAGACACTGTAGGGGCACAGTGCTCATGCACTTGTGCCCTCACCTATGGTATAGTGCACCCTGCCTTAGGGCTGTAAGGCCTGCTAGAGGGGTGGCTTATCTATGCCATAGGCAGTGTGAGGTTGGCATGGCACCCTGAGCGGAGTGCCATGTCGACTTAGTCATTTTCTCCCCACCAGCACACAAGCTGGCAAGCAGTGTGTCTGTGCTGAGTGAGGGGTCCCAGGGTGGCATAAGACATGCAGCAGCCCTTAGAGACCTTGCCTGGAATCAGGGCCCTTGGTACCAGGGGTACCAGTTACAAGGGCCTTACCTGGATGCCAGGGTGTGCCAATTGTGGAGACAAAGGTACAGGTTAGGGAAAGAACACTGGTTCCGGGGCATGGTTAGCAGGCCTCAGCACACTTTCAAATCATAACTTGGTATCAGCAAAGGCAAAAAGTCAGGGGGTAACCATGCCAAGGAGGCATTTCCTTACAGTGGGTTATTGTGAGCATCCGTCACTTGGTACTGCTGACCAAGCAGGTGTTGATCAGGGTGAACCAGGTTCTCTATAACCATAGTTACACTGGCTCCTGTGTCCCTGTAGGCCTCAACCTCAACAGCGTTAATTAGGGGTAGTTGCTTGTACTTACCGATATTAAGGGGACAAGTGTAGGAAAGTACCATCTTGCCTGGCATGTTACCCCCATATTTCACTGTATATATGTTGTTTTAGTTGTATGTGTCACTGGGACCCTGCCAGCCAGGGCCCCAGTGCTCATAAGTGTGCCCTGTATGTGTTACCTGTGTTATGACTAACTGTCTCACTGAGGCTCTGCTATCCAGAACCTCAGTGGTTATGCTCTCTCATTTCTTTCAAATTGTCACTAACAGGCTAGTGACCAATTTTACCAATTTACATTGGCATACTGGAACACCCTTATAATTCCCTAGTATATGGTACTGAGGTACCCAGGGTATTGGGGTTCCAGGAGATCCCTATGGGCTGCAGCATTTCTTTTGCCACCCATAGGGAGCTCTGACAATTCTTACACAGGCCTGCCACTGCAGCCTGAGTGAAATAACGTCCACGTTATTTCACAGCCATTTTACACTGCACTTAAGTAACTTATAAGTCACCTATATGTCTAACCTTTACCTGGTAAAGGTTGGGTGCTAAGTTACTTAGTGTGTGGGCAACCTGGCACTAGCCAAGGTGCCCCCACATTGTTCAGGGCCAATTCCCCGGACTTTGTGAGTGCGGGGACACCATTACACGCGTGCACTATACATAGGTCACTACCTATGTGTAGCTACACAATGGTAACTCCGAATATGGCCATGTAACATGTCTAAGATCATGGAATTGCCCCTCTATGCCATCCTGGCATTGTTGGCACAATCCCATGATCCCACGGGTCTCTAGCACAGACCCGGGTACTGCCAAACTGCCTTTTCAGGGGTTTCACTGCAGCTGCTGCTGCTGCCAACCCCTCAGACAGATTTCTGCCCTCCTGGGGTCCAGCCAGGCTTGGCCCAGGAAGGCAGAACAAAGGACTTCCTCAGAGAGAGGGTGTTACACCCTCTCCCTTTGGAATAAGGTGTTAAGGCAGGGGAGGAGTAGCCTCCCCCAGCCTCTGGAAATGCTTTCATGGGCACAGATGGTGCCCATTTCTGCATAAGCCAGTCTACACCGGTTCAGGGACCCCTTAGCCCTGCTCTGGCGCGAAACTGGACAAAGGAAAGGGGAGTGACCACTCCCCTGACCTGTACCTCCCCTGGGAGGTGCCGAGAGCTCCTCCAGTGTGCTCCAGACCTCTGCCATCTTGGAAACAGAGGTGCTGCTGGCACACTGGACTGCTCTGAGTGGCCAGGGCCAGCAGGTGACATCAGAGACTCCTTCTGATAGGCTCCTTCAGGTGTTGCTAGCCTATCTTCTCTCCTAAGTAGCCAAACCCTCTTTTCTGGCTATTTAGGGTCTCTGGTTTGGGGATTTCCTTAGATAACGAATCCAAGAGCTTATCAGAGTTCCTCTGCATCTCTCTCTTCACCTTCTGCCAAGGAATCAACTGCTGACCGCGCTGGAAGCCTGCAAAACTGCAACAAAGTAGCAACGACGGCTACTGTGACAGTGTAACGCTGATCCAGCCGCCTTCTCGACTGTTTTCCTGGTGGTGCATGCTCTGGGGGTAGTCTGCCTCCTCTCTGCACTAGAAGCTCCGAAGAAATCTCCCGTGGGTCGATGGAATCTTCCCCCTGCAACCGCAGGCACCAAAGAACTGCATCACCGGTCCTCTGGGTCTCCTCTCAGCACGACGAGCGAGGTCCCTTGAACTCAGCAACTCTGTCCAAGTGACTCCCACAGTCCAGTGACTCTTCAGTCCAAGTTTGGTGGAGGTAAGTCCTTGCCTCCCCACGCCAGACTGCATTGCTGGGAACCGCGTGTTTTGCAGCTACTCCGGCTCCTGTGCACTCCACGAAGATTTCCTTTGTGCACAGCCAAGCCTGGGTCCACGGCACTCTAACCTGCATTGCACGACCTCCTGAGTTGTCCTCCGGCGGCGTGGGACTCCTTTGTGCAACTTCGGGTGAGCACTGTTTCACTCCATTTTGTAGTGCCTGTTCCGGCACTTCTGCGGGTGCTGCCTGCTTCTGAGAGGGCTCCTTGTCTTGCTGGGCGCCCCCTCTGTCCCCTGACACAATTGGCGACATCCTGGTCCCTCCTGGGCCACAGCAGCACCTAAAAACCCCAACCGCGAGCTTTGCAGCTATCAAGGCTTGTTTACGGTCTTTCCGCAGGAAAACACTTCTGCACGACTCTCCACGGCATGGGACATCTATCCTCCAAAGGGGAAGTTTCTAGCCCTTGTCGTTCTTGCAGAATCCTCAGCTTCTACTGTCCAGTAGCAGCTTCTTTGCACCCACAGCTGGCATTTCCTGGGCATCTGCCCACTCTCAACTTGATCGTGACTTTTAGACTTGGTCCCCTTGTTCCACAGGTATCCTTGTCTGGAAATCCATCGTGTTGCATTGCTGGTTTTGGTCTTTCCTGCAGAATTCCCCTATCACGACTTCTGTGCTCTTTGGGGAACTTTAGTGCACTTTGCACTCACTTTTCAGGGTCTTGGGGTGGGCTATTTTTCTAACCCTCACTGTTTTCTTACAGTCCCAGTGACCCTCTACAAGGTCACATAGGTTTGGGGTCCATTCGTGGTTCGCATTCCACTTTTGGAGTATATGGTTTGTGTTGCCCCTATCCCTATGTGTCCCCATTGCATCCTATTGTAACTATACATTGTTTGCACTGTTTTCTAATACTATACTGCATATTTTTGGTATTGTGTACATATATCTTGTGTATATTTGCTATCCTCATACTGAGGGTACTCACTGAGCTACTTTGGCATATTGTCATAAAAATAAAGTACCTTTATTTTTAGTATATCTGTGTATTGTGTTTTCTTATGATATTGTGCATATGACACTGGTGGTACTGTAGGAGCTTCACTTGTCTCCTAGTTCAGCCTAAGCTGCTCTGCTAAGCTACCATTATCTATCAGCCTATGCTGCTAGACACCCTATACACTAATAAGGGATAACTGGGCCTGGTGCAAGGTGCAAGTACCCCTTGGTACTCACTACAAGCCAGTCCAGCCTCCTACAACAAGCAACCAAGGTGGCAAAGTCAATGCCACCATCAGAGACTAAAACAACCTCTGTGGTCTCCCTAACAAGACCAACCCGAACTACACTGCCAATAGTAAGCTGCTATTACTAGGGGCACTAGAGGTTGCAGTTGGGGTTGTGGTAGTGGGAGCTTTGGTGTTTTTCTTTGGACAAGTGGCATCACTTTCACAATGACCTTTTACTTTACATAAATAACACCAAGGCTTTTTCTGAATGTGAGAAGAGGATTTGGACCCACCACCCCCAGAGGATTTTTGTGGGCCTGATGAAGACTCAGAATGTTTATTATCTTTGTCCCCACCCTTGTCAGAAGACTTACCATCCTTCTTCTTGCCATCCTTGTCACCCCTGTATGAACTTTTCTGTTCACTCTTGTTCTGACCTATTTGTCTGCCTTCTTTCCCAATTCTTGGGGAGAGGTCAGATCTGAGTCTACCAAGTATTGGTGCAACAAATCAGACACACAATTATTTAAAATATGCTCTCTCGGGATTAGATTATACAGGCTTTCATAGTCAGTCACCTTACTGTCATGTAACCACTCCTCCAAGGCCTTCACTGAATGGTCAACAAAGTCTACCCAGTCTTGTGAGGACTCTTTTCTGGTGTCTCTTAACTTAATCCTGTGTTGTTCAGTGGTTAAGCCAAATCCATCCAAGAGTGCATCCTTCAAAACTTTGTAATTGTTAGCATCACTTTCTCTGACAGTAAGGAGCCTATCCCTACCCTTACCAGTGAAAGATAGCCACAAGATAGCAGCCCACTGCCTTTGAGGGACCAAATGTACCATACAGGCCCTCTCAAGTGCAGCAAACCACTTGTTAATGTCATCCCCTTCCTTGTAAGGGGGGACTATCTTATGCAGGTTTCTGAAATCTTGCGCTCTAACAGGATTGCTATCAAAAACGCTGCTGCTGCCACCATGGGGAACTAACCCCAACCTCTGCCTTTCCCTTTCCACATCCAGAGATTCCTGCCTAAGGCCAGCTGCTGCTGTTTAAGCTTCAGCCTGGCCTCTTCCAACCTCAGCTTTCTGAGTTCCCTTTCCAATAAGTTATCCTCAGGGTGGGAGGTTTGGGAATTGTGAGACACAGAAAAAATGTGGGAATGGGCTGGACTCTAGTAACCTGACCTTTAGGAGTGAAAGGTGCCCTACTAGTGTGTGACCCCCTCCCACTACCACTGTCACTAGGTGGCTTGCTAGCTGACAGGTCATTGGAAGAACCCTCCCCAGCAACCTCAGGGGACTCCTCTGAGTCTGACTAGGTACCCCCCTCCTCTACCTCCTGATCCTGGGATGGGCCAGACTGGTTCTGGTGACTTTCTAGGAGAAGGCTGAGGAGAAGATCTTTTGTAGGATTCTTTCTAATGCAGAGACCCCTCAAACTTTTAAAGTTTAGATTCCCATATGTTGCCTGGACAACTCTGGGAGTAAGCTCTACTGCAGACATGACAGAAAAGGTTGAGGACAGAGAGAGAAAAAGGTTTTTAGAACTTTTAAAAGAAGAGAGAAAAAACTTTTGAAAACTTTTAAAAGTTTTCAGAAACTTTTCAGAAACTTTTAGAGAAGGAAAGTTAAACTTTTTAGGTTACTGTGTATATTCTGAAGTATTTGGTATATGTTTTTCTTCCGAAAAGTGCCAATGACAAAGTGGTAAAGCAGTTACAAGTACTTATCCCACCGCTGCACCACCAATGTAGGAGGCTGGCCTGGCCTATAGTGGGTACCTTGTGGTACTTACACCTTGTGCTAGGTCCAGTTATCCCTTATTAGTAGATTAGTAGTGTTCTAGCAGCTTAGGCTGATAGAGGTAGCTATAGCAGAGCAGCTTAGGCTGAACTAGGAGACATGCAAAGCTCCTACTATACCACTTATATCATATAGCACTATATCATAACAAACACAATACTCAGAGTTACTAAAAATAAAGGTACTTTATTTTAGTGACAATATGCCAAAAATATCTCAGAGGATAGACTCCTTTAGGAGGTAAGTAATATACACAAAATATACACACAAACCAAAATCAGGTAAGTAAAACAGTTAGAAAAGTAGTGCAAACACTGTAGAACACAATAGAATACAATAGGAGACAATAGGCCTAGGGGCAACACAAACCATATACTCCAAAAGTGGAATGCGAACCACGAATGGACCCCAGGCCTAGTGTAGTGTGTAGAGAGTCGCTGGGAGTGTAAGAAAGCACTAAGGGTGTCCAAGATACCCCACTCCAAGACCCTGAAAAGTAGGAGTAAAGCTACCCTACTACCCCAGAAAGACAGTAAAGTCGAGATAGGGGATTCTGCAAAGCCAACAACTGACTTCAAAGCACTGAAGATCGATTCCTGGACCTGAGGACCTGTAAAGGAAGGGGACCAAGTCCAAGAGTCACGCAAGTGTCCAGGGGGGGCAGGAGCCCACTAAACCCCGGATGAAGGTGCAAAAGGGCTGTCTCTGGGTGGAAGAAGGTTAAGATTCTGCAACAACGGAAGGTGCCAGGAACTTCTCCTTTGGTCAGACGATGTCCCACAGCGTGCTGGAGGATGCAGAGTTGTTTCCACGCAGAAAGACCACAAACAAGCCTTGCTAGCTGCAAGTGTTGCAGTTGAAGGTTTTGGGTGCTGCCAGGGCCCAGGGAACCAGGAGGTCGCCCCTTGGAGGAGGAGACAGAGGCGGCGCTCAGCAACACAGAGAGCCCACGCAGAAGAAGGCAGCACCCACAGAAACACCTGAACAGGCATTCAGAAGATCTGAGCACGACGGTCGACTCAGCACAACAAAAAAGGGTTGCACGGAGTCGGAGACCAACTCAGCGAGTTGGACAATGCAGGACGGAGTGCTGGGGACGTGGACTAGGCTGTGCATGAAGGAAGTCTTGCAAAAGTGCACAGAAGCCCTAGCAGCTGCAGTTCACGCAGTACACAGGATTACTGTCTGGCGTGGGGAGGCAAGGACTTACCTCCACCAAATTTGGACAGAAAGGCCACTGGACTGTCGGGGACACTTGGATCCAGCTCCTGTTTTCCAGGGACCACGCTCGTCAGGAGGAGAGGGGACCCAGAGGACCGGTGATGCAGAAGTTTGGTGCCTGCGTTGGCAGGGGGAAGATTCCGTCGACCCACTGGAGATTTCTTCTTGGCTTCCAGTGCAGGGTGAAGGCAGACAGCCCTCAGAGCATGCACCACCAGGAAACAGTCGAGAAAGCCGGCAGGATGAGGTGCTACAATTTGCTGGTAGTCTTCTTGCTACTTTGTTGCGGTTTTGCAGTGGTCCTTGAGCAGTCAGCAGTCGATCCTTGGCAGAAGTCGAAGAGGGAAGTGCAGAGGAACTCTGGTGAGCTCTTGCATTAGATATCTAGTGAGATACCCACAGGAGAGACCCTAAATAGCCCTCACAGGAGGATTGGCTACAGAGAAAGGTAAGCACCTATCAGGAGGGGTCTCTGACGCCACCTGCTGGCACTGGCCACTCAGAGGTGTCCATTGTGCCCTCACACCTCTGCATCCTAGATGGCAGAGGTCTGGGACACACTGGAGGAGCTCTGGGCACCTCCCCTAGGGAGGTCAGGGGAGTGGTCACTCCTCTTTCCTTTGCCCAGTTTTGCGCCAGAGCAGGGCTGGGGGGATCCCTGACTGGCTTATGCAAGGAGGGCACCATCTGTGCCCTTCAAAGCATTTCCAAAGGCCAGGTGAGGGTACTCCTCCCAGGCCCTTGACACCTATTTCCAAAGGGAGAGGGTGTAACACCCTCTCTCAGAGGAAGTCCTTTGTTCTGCCTTCCTGGGACTGGGCTGCCCAGGCCCCAGGGGGGCAGAAACCTGTCTGAGGGTTGGCAGCAGCGATAGCTGCAGAGAAAACCCCGGAAAGTTAGTTTGGCAGTACCCGGGCTCTATGCTGGAGACCCAGGGATGCATGGAATTGACCCCCCAATACCAGAATGGTATTGGGGTGACAATTCCCTGATCCTAGACATGTTACATGACCATGTTCGGAGTTACCATGGTGACGCTACATATAGGTAGTGACCTATGTATAGTGCAAGCGTGTAATGGTGTCCTCGCACTCACAAAGTCTGGGGAATTTGCCCTGAACTATCTGGGGGCACCTTGGCTAGTGCCAGGGTGCCCACACACTAAGTAACTTTGCACCCAACCTTCACCAGGTGAAGGTTAGACATATAGGTGACTTATAAGTTACTTATGTGCAGTGGTAAATGGCTGTGAAATAACATGGACGTTATTTCACTCAGGCTGCAGTGGCAGGCCTGTGTAAGAATTGTCAGAGCTCCCTATGGGTGGCAAAAGAAATGCTGCAGCCCATAGGGATCTCCTGGAACCCCAATACCCTGGGTACCTCAGTACCATATACTAGGGAATTATATGGGTTTACCAGTATGCCAATGTGAATTGGTAAATTTAGTCACTAGCCTGTTAGTGACAAATTTGGAAAGCAGAGAGAGCATAACCACTGAGGTTCTGGTTAGCAGAGCCTCAGTGAGACAGTTAGGCATCACACAGGGAACACACACAGGGCACATACTTATGAGCACTGGGGCCCTGCCTGGCAGGGTCCCAGTGACACATAGACTAAAACAACATATATACAGTGAAATATGGGGGTAACATGCCAGGCAAGATGGTACTTTCCTACAGGCGGTCCCTATTGTAAGTATAGGGGGGGACTGGGAGGCAACACCATAGGGACCTCCCATTCCCACATTTATCACACCCATGACTCAAACCTTGTCCCCCGCCACTAACCGCATGCCCCCACACACTTACACAGCAAATTAAACATATCTCATTTTTACTGACACGGTTCTACAACACCCACTAGACACCCCATTTGATCATCCAGACACCCCAGACACACAATGGGGCACGGACGGCTGCTGGGGTCCCATGTTGTGTATGGGCAGTCCCACACTGCCGACATTTTTCCGCTGTCGTCCACACCGCCCAGCTGAATTCGGCATCATTATATGGTGGTATGCATACCGCCACCACTGGCGGTCTTTTGTCGGCTGTCAGCACGGCGGTCAGCGGTGTTTACCGCCATGTTCATAATGACCACCATAGTGTTGAATCCACTAAAATATGTCTTGTTTTTAAATTCTGCAGGAGCAATATGCATAAGCAAATGCAACATTAAAGCAAATTCTATATCAGTCTTACAGCCTCAGAGAAACTGACCCTGGAGGTGTTTGCATGAGACTACAGAGGTGGACCTGTGGTTAAGAGTAAATCAGATGTTCACACGCTGGGGAATGTCACTCTATCGCCAGGTCAGGCGCTAGACACCGGAGCTATCCCTCAGATAAAAATACTCCATTACCAAAAGACCACAGTCCCAACCAAGCATTTCTGATCGATTTCTTAAAAAATTGCCACCAGCCCTGTGTTCAGTGCCTGAGGGCACCCACTTAAAAGATTTAAAACCTTTAAATTTAGGACATAAGTTGAGCTGATTTGTTAGTTATAAAGAGAAACGAACGCCCTGGGGCATCTTGCCGCTGAACTGACCAAACATCAGAAAAGATAAATAAAAGGGATGAGGGTCTCCATTTTGGACAGGTCACGACGTGTGCATTCCAAACAGAGGACGCATCAAAGGGAAAGAACACCCCCTTCTACTCCCGATCAGCCCTTTCTAAATCGGGGACTGATAGCAGGAGGCAAAAGTTAAAATGTGGTGATCGCTGAGCACCTGATAACGGATCCTTCTAGGAACTGGCAACCTCTGAGGCTCACGCAGAACCTATCAGATTTCCTAGAACTCAGGACACACCGCCGTGCTATGAAGGCTTTGAAGCTTGGGCACAGCTAAGCCTGAAAGGCCAATGCAATGATTCAATCTAGAAATGATGGTAGATTAAACCAACACAAGCTTGTGAGTGGCATGCAATAAAAAAGAGGGTTATTTTCAAGATGCTCACTTGGAGGTACTGCAACAGCAGGTAAAGGCAGGGGGAAGTGTCTTCACTGTAATCTTGTCTGATCTCTTTCAATTCATCCACAGTCTAGTGCCTCAACCACGCCTTCACCGCCTCTGTCCAGCATCTACCTAATGGTGGTCGTTTCTTTAGAAAACAGAGGAGACAAAACCTTTCACTGTTTTCAGCGACTGCTGGCCAGGGAAAGATGAACCTATAGTTCGCTTTGGTCCTGGTGCTCAGATCTGACTTCTTTGAAAGGGTTTGACAAGCCCTTCTTCTGCCCACACGGGAGAGTTCCAGGTGAAAGCAGGTGTTAAGGATGAAGTTAAAAGCCGGAATAACAACCACAGATTGTAGGGTCGCGACTGGTCGGATGTCGTCTGTGGAGACTGAGTTTATGGAGGTACAAGGCGAAGGCTTGCAGTGAGGCTGCATGAGACAGGATGAAACCAGAACCTCAGAAACACAACCATGAATGGCCTTCAACTCTTGGTCTTATCATAGAATAAAAGTCCAAAATATCACATACAACTTGGGGGGAAGCAGTCGGTTTGGCACAGGGCAGGCTGGTAAGACTGGAAACTGCCTGGAACTGAACCCTTGGGGAGCTGGAGGCCAGAGGAATAGAATTTGAAATAAAACTTCTCAGTATGAGACAAATTGTAATGGATGAGCTGCTGCCACCTTTCTGGTGCTTTCAAAGTCAGATATGGGTTTATGTGAACATGCAAGTTTGTGTTTTGCTAAAACAAAATGTAACATATTTTTAATACAACTTTGGAGGGGCTGCCTCCTTGTTTGCAGTCTCCTGACCTCAAACAGATATCCCCGAACTGCATCCAGCCGGCCCTGGTCTCAGGACGATGCGTTGCTGTTTACCAGGCCATTGTGGTGTTTTCATTAGCTCTATGTAATGCATGCTGGCAGTAGGTCCAGGTGCAGGAACACTGGACCACTTAAAATTGTGCAGAACAGACTTCCACTATGCAAAGTGCCCAATGGTGACCCATGTCTTCCGCAGACACCATGCAAGCGGGCTTATTCGGCAGAGCGATCCCAACGTCATGCGCACGAGCAGCGACGAAACAAACAAAGCCTCCTCCACCGGTAAATGACTTTTGGATGGCCTCAGTGGCTGAAGTGAGTGGGATCTATTTGCAATGACATTGCCAGTATTTTTTAATTTTACCAGAGTTCCCATACTTTTTGTTAAAAAAAATAAAACAACCGTTGCCGAACTGATAATTCCTGATGTGTGAAGCCAAGACAGAGGACCACAGCGAAAGAAGAAACAAGCATTGTCGCCAGTGCGCCCGCTACCAGAGAGAAAGGCGCATGTGTGAAAAAACTGGTCATTCAGCAAATCTGAAGGCAGCTTGGGAGCCATTGTGTGGCTTTAATTGATGGAGTCATTCAAGGAACACTGCTGACAAAATGTGTTCTTTTTGAGAGGTAATTTAAGTGCTGGGATGAGTTCTGTAGTGTGCCTACCAGAAAGTTAGAAAAAAAAGTTTTCCCTAAGTGCAGTCTGATTGCAAATTACCAAAAATATATAGTTTTAATGCACTTGTTTTATGTTAAACACCAAATTGGTCAGACTTAATTACATTTTGTGCTGTGCAATGATGCACAGTTTAGAAATGAGATTTACTTTCCAGAATAAAACTTTATTTTCTCTCCAAAGTTGCCCTAAAGCAACGCAAAGTAGTGCATCTGCGGCTGTGACTCACGGGGATGTCCCATGGGTGGTACCCAGGCGTTTCCATACCCCTACCCATGGTTTTTGATGCAAAGCCCTATCTAATAACAATGGTAGACAATGTCTTCTGCCAAAAAATGACGCAACTTGCAGACAGGTATTAAAAAGGAGAAATATTTATATTCCTCCAATATTTTGCCAGATTACACGTCTGTGCACCGTATAGCATATACAATGAGAGAAGTTTTAAAATCTGCCTCTGCATAATATTTTGGGTGCCCTCCCAGTACAGAGCCTAGATGCAAGGGAGCGCACACCCACCTTTGCACCGTAGAGCTAAAGCCCTTATAGGCCCGTGCTCGTTGAGCACTTGGCAGACTCCTGAGCAGACATATGGGCCCTGGCACTCATTCTTTTACAAATTAAGCACTGACTCTTCACCCCGACCTGGCATCTCCGCTCCGCCGACCTCGCCACCATCCCACGCGTCCGCAGAACTACAAACGGCGGTAGATCATTCTCGCACCTCGCCAACAGAACGTGGAATACTCTTCCCACCCACCTGCGCCAGACCAAAGACCTCCTTACCTTCAGGAAACTTCTCAAGACCTGGCTGTTCGAGCAGTAGCAGCATCCCCCCTCCCCTTCCACTCTCTCCTCAGCGCCATGAGACCCTCACGGGTGAGTAGTGCGCTTTACAAATTCCTGATTGATTGATTGATTGACTCTTCCATCTGTGCTCACACAATATAACCCCAGAGTTTCAGTCTTGGATTCTAGGGATTTGAATCTTTCTAGTGTAAAGGACGTCCTGGTCAGAGCCCTACTCGTCCCTTTGGTGTGTGGAGTTCTAAAGCACCCATGGATTTTGCAGTTTTTGCCTCGCATCCTCTGCCTTTACGAAGGTCTCAGCTTCTTCTGTAAACAAGCACTGGCAAAGCCAATATGTAGCTAATAAGAAATGTTTTTTTCGCCATGCTGTACAGCATGATAGCTTCTGAGCACCATGAAAATAATACGTTGAAACGGCCGCTGCATCAATTTGTAGGTGCACAAAAGTGTTCAACATGCATGCGTCTCTACGAAAGGACGCAATTTTTTTATTTCCAATCTCAGATGGATCAGTAATTTAAAAAACAAAAGCATGAACACGATGCTCTAAAACAGCATTGAGAGCAATTAAAAAACAATAACGATTAATAGGCTGTGGGTTGGGGAGGAGGTGGGGTGAAGCAACATGTCAGCCAGGGGGGCGAAGCCACATGGCGGAGAGGTAGGGGTGAGGCAACAAGAGGGAGTGAACACGGACGAAAGAGAGCAGTGTGGATTACATGGCAGGCAGACACAAACAGGTGGGACAGGCCAACGCAGGTACAGGTGAGGGAGAGAAGCACATTGGCCAAAACAGTGAGACTTAAATAAAATCACGGGGAGACAGCTGGAAAACACATGCTCTCTCAAAGAGTGCTTAAACATTAAATAACAAGACAAAAATAGCTCCCTAAAGTGGCTATGCTCAGTGAGAGGACACAAGGCTGGCAAAAAAACATCAAATAAGAAGCAGCCAATGAGAGTGACAGGAAAGCCAACCAGTGGTAAGCAATGGGTGGGCTCCAAAACCACGTATGTTTATGGTAAGCGCATAGTATGTCTTTCGCAGTCAGACAGCCTGCGCTTTAGGCTAAACCTAAAAAAGGAGTCTCCAGAGCACCCACTGTCCTTGAATCTGCACCAACGCAACGCGTACACGATCCAGATCACACATTGATTCTTTATCTTTACCACTGAGACTTACACTAATTTCAAGACCCCTCAGCTGCCTTGTACCTGTGCCAGTATGAAGTATCCTTGTCTCCAGATGACTCTCCTGTCGTGCATGGGCACCACTGGGAGGTCTACAGATCACAAACATGACTCAAGTCTGTACTCCTGCAAGGTATAACCACCTCCAGGTCAACTCACTTGCTCTTCATCTGCACCACTGGGATGTCTCCAGGCCGCCACATCACCCACCCAACCAATGAGCTGGAGCAAGGCACCACTGCAAGGTCTGCTTAGCTCCAGATTACCCACCTGAACCTTGTTTGCACCAGTGGGGGGTCTGTCAAACCTCAGATCACCCATTCAAACTGCATTTTCACACCTTGGAGCTCTCCCTGTTTCCAGATCCCAAACCTACTCAGGTCTGCACCACCGGAAGATCCACCTATCTCCAGATCACCCCCATTGGCAGGCTACCTGTCTTCACCCCACCACCTGCTGGCACCAGAGGTGTTCTAGCAGATGCCTGATACAGCAGCCTAGGTCCTTATCATATCAAGGTTATAAATTAGTGGAGTAAGCAATTTACAAGAAATCAATATCTCTGCTCACAACATTCTTCCAAGAGCATCCAATCTCTTGCTTTTGCTATTCAGTTGTGGGCTGCAACATACCTGGGTTTGGCCAGTTCCTTGCTGCAGTGAGTATGGAGGTCAAGTTCTACTGATGTGCATCAGGTCATAAGGCCTGTACTGTATTTCAGTGGTGCGTGTTACTCTCAGCACAGGCATCGCTGGACAAAGTTGGCTTTGTAAGTTGTAATTCTTTGGGCAGAGTTGGAAAACAATGATTCTTCCTCTCTTGTTGAGTCGTGGCCTGTACTGCGAAGATGTGTTGTTGACCCTGGTCCTCTGTCTTTTCTCCATATTACCCTATCCCCACCTACTGTTCTTACGGATGCACCTCATCCCGCGTGCCCTCAGCAATTGCTGCATCCACATGGTCATGAACACCTCTTGTCATACTTGCAGGCATCTTGGGTTGGGGTGTTAACTTATTTAAACCTACTATAAATGCCTTGAGAATGATTGGAGTTTTGTTCTGAGTGTAGTTGTGGATCCTCTGAACATGTTTTTTTACAGAGGACAGTTGTTTTGGGCACTTGGTCTCCATTTGCCTCATAACTCTTGCTTCTCAGCTCAGAATTTGGTTGCACACACTAGAGTCACATTTCCACGAATCTCTAGGTGGTAACCTTCCACAAAGGCACTGTGCAGAAAATTCCTTATTTTATTTGGGCACTGGAGAAGGACAATGGTATCTGAAAGTTTTTGAGAGATCCCTTTTTTGTTGTGTGCATGAATGAATGTAATATACGATCACAAACTGATTGGAATGGGACGAAAACTGATTTTTTTGCACAGCTATGACTAGCTTTTGGTTTTTAACTGAACGGTTAATGGGCCCTTTGACAAATGTAATGATGTGAAGTGATATGTAATTAAATTAAAGTGATCTGTACTTTGAAATTGTATTGCATGCCAGGAACTAAAAAGAAGTTATACTTCAGTATCCTTCTTAGGTCTTTTATTTTGTCTTTGAAGTAAAAACTACAAGTAGTATTTCACAGGTCTAAGATCAGGGATACAATAACATATATATCATGAGTAATCAAGTTTGAGAAAGAAGAGACAAATAATTAAAGAAGTAATGATATGTTATGTTATTCTAGCAGCGGATTGACAGGTCCACAAGAGAATGGACCCTTTAAAGTCCAGAAGGACAAGAGGACTTCAAAGTCTTCTCTTTTTGTTCCTGGAACTCCATTCCCCTTTGCCACATAAGAGTACCTAGAACTCATGTCACTAGTCATAAGTGCAGGAGAAAGAGTAAATCGATGAGGGAACTGAGAGCTACATCTCCAGGTTGAAGATTGGACCACAGCCAATGATCAGGTTAAAGTTCGTAACTAAGGCAGAATGCCAAGCCCAAGAATAAACAGGTTCATACGTGACATGGATTTCCAGGCAGTCACCTTAGCATTTTTAGTTAAAATGATATTTAAGTTTCAGGAAGATAAAATCTGAGATAGGCGATTGCCCAGTCACAGTCAACTGCAGAAGCATCAACTCAGAGGGTAGATACTTTAGGAGGAATAAGTAATCTTCAGGTTCAGCTACCTCATGTGAGTTCCAGACCACAGCCAATTATCAGTCCTCCTCCTTTCCACCCTTCTAATCCTCAGAATCCATCATCTACTACCATGACTACCCCTAATGCTACTTCAGTCATTTCTCCATCATCCATCCTCTCAGCCCAGCCAGGGAGGCTTTTGAACATTTGAATAACTTTGCGACTTTTATGAATCTGTGCCAATTCCATGTTATGTGCAAACCATCATGCTTTCTTAAAGAACAATCCAAAGTGGCCTTTGTATTGTCCTCTTTGGGAAGCTCTGCTACCTCTTGGTCTATTCATCTTATTAAAAGAAATGATCCTTCATTATACAATTTTGATTGGCTGATTGAAAAGGTTGACATGGAACCTATGCATACTGGAGGATTCCAGGGCCCACATTCTAAAGAAGATAGAAACAGAATCTTGATCGTTTCTGAGATAAGGAGGGCTCAATCCTTTGTGAATGCCCACTAAGACAAAATCTCTATCCAAGTTTGTGAACATTCACAGCCTGGAAAATGAATAACTCTGTAGTAGGAGAGACTGCCCTTCTGAGTTTAGAATTTACTTTGGTCTCTCATGGTTTGTCAAATGTATGTAGTGCCCCCTTTTGGATTTTGGCAGTATTAACTGAAACATTTGATCTGAAAATTACAGTGAAGGCACTAACAGGTTCTGGAGCTACTGAGAATTTTACAGACGGGGTGTGGGGAATAAAAATGAATATTTCATTACAAATAAAGAAGAAAATAACCAGAGTTGGTGAGAGCAATAAACGGAAATGAGTTAATGTAATTGCAATTGTGCATGCATATTAAATCTGTAATTATGACCATACAATCAGTTTTACTTTAATAGATGCTCCTCCCTTTTTGGGCATAATTGGTTGGTATGTTTACTATATTACTCTACAACAAAGAGCTTGATTTGCTAGACAACCTGGCACTAAGAACTCAGTCAATGTGCCAGCCGAGACAAAAAACCAGTAGGACAGCAACCATTCCACAACCCACTGAGCAGTACTTGTGTGAGATATGTTTCAGTTAAGAATCAATCCCATGAAATATTACAGGGACAGTTATTGGAACCCATCTTTCATTAAGGAAGAACAAACCCAAGAACGCTAGAAAATGAAGAATCCATTTTAAAGTTCTGTATTTAAAATCAATACACTATCCTAGTGCACACAATATAAATCGTAACCACAATAAAGACAAACAGAATAACAAGAAAAATAAAATTCAAATCTATTTGCTGTATACGCAATCCTACCCTCATTATTCTACTTCTAGGCACTAAGCTGATTCTAGCACAGCAGAAAATAGAATGCCTAATTTTAATTTCAAAGATGGTTGCATACCTGTCTGAATAACAAGACTTGTGTCCACTATAATAGTAGAACCCGGTATTCTCGTCATATGAAGCCAGCAAGATAACACTGAATGTGTAGGAGGCTGGACTGGCTTGTAGTGAGTACCAAGGGGTACTTGCACCTTGCACCAGGCCCAGTTATCCCTTATTAGTGTATAGGGTGTCTAGCAGCTTAGGCTGATAGATAATGGTAGCTTAGCAGAGCAGCTTAGGCTGAACTAGGAGACGTGTGAAGCTACTACAGTACCACCTAGTGTCATATGCACAATATCACAAGAAAACACAATACACAGTTATACTAAAAATAAAGGTACTTTATTTTTATGACAATATGCCAAAGTATCTTAGAGTGTACCCTCAGTGAGAGGATAGGAAATATACACAAGATATATATACACAATAGCAAAAATATGCAGTATAGTCTTAGAAAACAGTGCAAACAATGTATAGTTACAATCAAATCAAATCAAATCAAATCATTAACATTTATAAAGCGCGCTACTCACCCGTGCGGGTCTCAAGGCACTAGGGGGGAAAGAGGGGTTATCGCTGCTCGAACAGCCAAGTCTTTAGGAGTCTCCGGAAAGCGGAGTGGTCCTGGGTGGTCCTGAGGCTGGTGGGGAGGGAGTTCCCGGTCTTGGCCGCCAGGAAGGAGAAAGATCTCCCACCCGCCGTGGAGCGGCGGGTGCGAGGGACGGCAGCAAGTGCGAGGCCAGCGGAGCGGAGGGGGCGGGTGGGGACGTAGAAGCTGAGGCGTCTGTTGAGGTATTCCGGTCCCTTGTTGTGGAGGGCTTTGTGTGCGTGGGTGAGAAGACGGAAGGTGATCCTTTTGCTGACTGGGAGCCAATGCAGGTGTCTCAGGTGTGCGGAGATGTGGCTGTTGCGGGGTACGTCGAGGATGAGGCGGGCCGAGGCGTTTTGGATGCGTTGCAGGCGGTTTTGGAGTTTGGCGGTGGTCCCGGCGTAGAGGGTGTTGCCGTAGTCCAGGCGACTCGTGACAAGGGCGTGGGTCACGGTTTTTCTGGTGTCGGCGGGGATCCAGCGGAAGATCTTGCGGAGCATGCGGAGAGTGAGGAAGCAGGCGGAGGACACGGCGTTGACTTGCTTGGTCATGGTGAGAAGAGGGTCCAAGATGAAGCCGAGGTTGCGGGCGTGGTCTGCGGGGTCGGTGCGGTGCCGAGGGCCGTGGGCCACCAGGAGTCGTCCCAGGCGGACGGGGTGTTGCCGAGGATGAGGACTTCCGTTTTTTCAGAGTTCAGCTTTAGGCGGCTGAGCCTCATCCAATCTGCGACGTCCTTCATACCCTCTTGTAGGTTGGTCTTGGCGCTGGCGGGGTCCTTGGTGAGGGAGAGTACAAGTTGGGTGTCGTCGGCGTAGGAGGTGATGATGATGTCGTGCTTGCGTACGATGTCGGCGAGGGGGCTCATGTAGACATTGAAGAGTTAATAGGATGCAATGGGGAAACATAGGGATAGGGGCAACACAAACCATATACTCCAAAAGTGGAATGCGAACCACGAATGGACCCCAAACCTATGTGACCTTGTAGAGGGTCGCTGGGACTATTAGAAAATAGTGAGAGTTAGAAAAATAACCCTCCCCAAGACCCTGAAAAGTGAGTGCAAAGTGCACTAAAGTTCCCCTAAGGACAAAATAGTCGTGTTAGAGGAATAATGCAGGAAAGACACAAACCAGCAATGCAACAACTGTGGATTTCCAATCTAGGGTACCTGTGGAACAAGGGGACCAAGTCCAAAAGTCACAAGCAAGTCGGAGATGGGCAGATGCCCAGGAAATGCCAGCTGCGGGTGCAAAGAAGCTTCGACTGGACAGAAGAAGCTGAGGTTTCTGCAGGAACGAAAAGGGCTAGAGACTTCCCCTTTGGTGGACGGATCCCTCTTGCCTTGGAGAGTCGTGCAGAAGTGTTTTCCCGCCGAAAGGACGCCAACAAGCCTTGCTACACGCAAATCGTGTGTTTGGCGTTTTTGGACGCTGCTGGGGCCCAGGAGGGACCAGGAGGTCGCAAATTGGACCTGCAGAGAGAGGGGACGTCGAGCAAGACAAAGAGCCCTCACTGAAGCAGGTAGCACCCGGAGAAGTGCCAGAAACAGGCACTACGAGGATGCGTGAAACGGTGCTCGCCGAAGTTGCACAAAGGAGTCCCACGTCGCCGGAGACCAACTTAGAAAGTCGTGCAATGCAGGTTAGAGTGCCGTGGACCCAGGCTTGGCTGTGCACGAAGGATTTCCGCCGGAAGTACACAGGGGCCGGAGTAGCTTGCAAAGTCGCGGTTCCCAGCAATGCAGCCCAGCGAGGTGAGGCAAGGACTTACCTCCACCAAACTTGGACTGAAGAGTCACTGGACTGTGGGGGTCACTTGGACAGAGTCGCTGGATTCGAGGGACCTCGCTCGTCGTGCTGAGAGGAGACCCAAGGGACCGGTGATGCAGCTTTTTGGTGCCTGCGGTTGCAGGGGGAAGATTCCGTCGACCCACGGGAGATTTCTTCGGAGCTTCTGGTGCAGAGAGGAGGCAGGCTACCCCCACAGCATGCACAAGCAGGAAAACAGTCGAGAAGGCGGCAGGATCAGCGTTACAGAGTTGCAGTAGTCGTCTTTGCTACTATGTTGCAGGTTTGCAGGCTTCCAGCGCGGTCAGCGGTCGATTCCTTATCAGAAGGTGAAGAGAGAGATGCAGAGGAACTCGGCTGAGCTCATGCATTCGTTATCTAAAGTTTCCCCAGAGACAGAGACCCTAAATAGCCAGAAAAGAGGGTTTGGCTACCTAGGAGAGAGGAAAGGCTACTAACACCTGAAGGAGCCTATCAGCAGGAGTCTCTGACGTCACCTGGTGGCACTGGCCACTCAGAGCAGTCCAGTGTGCCAGCAGCACCTCTGTTTCCAAGATGGCAGAGGTCTGGAGCACACTGGAGGAGCTCTGGACACCTCCCAGGGGAGGTGCAGGTCAGGGGAGTGGTCACTCCCCTTTCCTTTGTCCAGTTTCGCGCCAGAGCAGGGGCTAAGGGGTCCCTGAACCAGTGTAGACTGGCTTATGCAGAATTGGGCACATCTGTGCCCAACAAAGCATTTCCAGAGGCTGGGGGAGGCTACTCCTCCCCTGCCTTCACACCATTTTCCAAAGGGAGAGGGTGTCACACCCTCTCTCAGAGGAAGTTCTTTGTTCTGCCATCCTGGGCCAGGCCTGGCTGGACCCCAGGAGGGCAGCTGCCTGTCTGAGGGGTTGGCAGCAGCAGCAGCTGCAGTGAAACCCCAGGAAGGGCAGTCTGGCAGTACCAGGGTCTGTGCTACAGACCACTGGGATCATGGAATTGTACCAACAATGCCAGGATGGCATAGAGGGGGCAATTCCATGATCATAGACATGTTACATGGCCATATTCGGAGTTACCATGGTGAAGCTACATATAGGTAGTGACCTATATGTAGTGCACGCGTGTAATGGTGTCCCCGCACTCACAAAGTTCAGTGAATTGGCTCTGAACGATGTGGGGGCACCTTGGCTAGTGCCAGGGTGCCCTCACACTAAGTAACTTTGCACCTAACCTTTACCAGGTAAAGGTTAGACATATAGGTGACTTAAAAGTTACTTAAGTGCAGTGTAAAATGGCTGTGAAATAACGTGGACGTTATTTCACTCAGGCTGCAGTGGCAGGCCTGTGTAAGAATTGTCAGAGCTCCCTATGGGTGGCAAAAGAAATGCTGCAGCCCATAGGGATCTCCTGGAACCCCAATACCCTGGGTACCTCAGTACCATATACTAGGGAATTATAAGGGTGTTCCAGTAAGCCAATGTAAATTGGTAAAAATGGTCACTAGCCTGTCAGTGACAATTTGGACAGAAATGAGAGAGCATAACCACTGAGGTTCTGATTAGCAGAGCCTCAGTGAGACAGTTAGTCACTACACAGGTAACACATTCAGGCACACTTATGAGCACTGGGGCCCTGGGTTACCAGGGTCCCAGTGACACATACAACTAAAACAACATATATACAGTGAAAAATGGGGGTAACATGCCAGGCAAGATGGTACTTTCCTACAGTAGATACTTTAGGAGGAATAAGTAATCTTCAGGTTCAGCTACCTCATGTGAGTTCCAGACCACAGCCAATTATCAGTCCTCCTCCTTTCCACCCTTCTAATCCTCAGAATCCATCATTTACTACCATGACTACCCCTAATGCTACTTCAGTCATTTCTCCATCATCCATCCTCTCAGCCCAGCCAGGGAGGCTTTTGAACATTTGAAAAACTTTGCGACTTTTATGAATCTGTGCCAATTCCATTTTATGTGCAAACCATCATGCTTTCTTAAAGAACAATCCAAAGTGGCCTTTGTATTGTCCTCTTTGGGAAGCTCTGCTACCTCTTGGTCTATTCATCTTATTAAAAGAAATGATCCTTCATTATACAATTTTGATTGGCTGATTGAAAAGGTTGACATGGAACCTATGCATACTGGAGGATTCCAGGGCCCACATTCTAAAGAAGATAGAAACAGAATCTTGATCGTTTCTGAGATAAGGAGGGCTCAATCCTTTGTGAATGCCCACTAAGACAAAATCTCTATCCAAGTTTATGAACATTCACAGCCTGGAAAATGAATAACTCTGTAGTAGGAGAGACTGCCCTTCTGAGTTTAGAATTTACTTTGGTCTCTCATGGTTTGTCAAATGTATGTAGTGCCCCCTTTTGGATTTTGGCAGTATTAACTGAAACATTTGATCTGAAAATTACAGTGAAGGCACTAACAGGTTCTGGAGCTACTGAGAATTTTACAGACGGGGTGTGGGGAATAAAAATGAATATTTCATTACAAATAAAGAAGAAAATAACCAGAGTTGGTGAGAGCAATAAACGGAAATGAGTTAATGTAATTGCAATTGTGCATGCATATTAAATCTGTAATTATGACCATACAATCAGTTTTACTTTAATAGATGCTCCTCACTTTTTGGGCATAATTGGTTGGTATGTTTACTATATTACTCTACAACAAAGAGCTTGATTTGCTAGACACCCTGGCACTAAGAACTCAGTCAATGTGCCAGCCGAGACAAAAAAACAGTAGGACAGCAACCATTCCACAACCCACTGAGCAGTACTTGTGTGAGATATGTTTCAGTTAAGAATCAATCCCATGAAATATTACAGGGACAGTTATTGGAACCCATCTTTCATTAAGGAAGAACAAACCCAAGAACGCTAGAAAATGAAGAATCCATTTTAAAGTTCTGTATTTAAAATCAATACACTATCCTAGTGCACACAATATAAATCGTAACCACAATAAAGACAAACAGAATAACAAGAAAAATAAAATTCAAATCTATTTGCTGTATACGCAATCCTACCCTCATTATTCTACTTCTAGGCACTAAGCTGATTCTAGCACAGCAGAAAATAGAATGCCTAATTTTAATTTCAAAGATGGTTGCATACCTGTCTGAATAACAAGACTTGTGTCCACTATAATAGTAGAACCCGGTATTCTCGTCATATGAAGCCAGCAAGATAACACTGAATGCCTTCCTCCCCGGCAGCCTTGAGTTAGAATGGGTAATGCGGTTCTGCATGGCCTGCCTCACTGTCCCTGGCATGCAGGTTCCTTTCTAGCCCTTCACGGCTCGTGCTCAGCATTTATAGTCTTATTTCGTGGCCTGGAGCCCTTTTACTTGTTTACTTTCTGCCAGACTGTTCTTTTGAATAATAACAACAAACAAGAATAATAGTTTTCATCCTTCCAAAAACTCTCCAGGAATCAATAGCAATTAATAGAGAAAAGAACGGTCAGAGTTAGGTAACATATTACAAATACATTAAAGCAAACGTGATTATCATGTTACATAGAGGAATAACAAACTAAATATGATTCTGTACTAGTCGCACATATTCACTTTTAATTGACTGGCACATGCAGCTCAAGAAGGGGAATACCTAGAAATGAAAAGTCACAATAATCATGACACGGTATCCCATGGACTTAATTCTCATGTAGAATGGGGTACAAAACACATGACTTTTCATTTAGAATTCTGTCTGACTTTGAGCTTAATGGAAAGGTCACTTACACCGCATTTAGAGGATACTAGTAATCTTGACAATGCAGAATTAGTAGTAGGGCATGAACAATATAAAGAAATTAAGGGTGCATTTGTTAGGAAAAATGCAACTACTTTACCACCTCGTTGAGAATACAGTTGCAGAACAGATCTGCAACCTGGGGCGAATATGCCTGGCGGCTCTATTTATGCATTTGCTGAAAATTAAAGTGAATATCTGCGGTTCGCAAATAGTATGATCTATGTAGCATGCGTAGCTGCGTCAGCCTGAAGGCTCTTCTCAGTGCCACCCCTCGCGGGGCTATCAGTGACTCCTCCCACTCCGCTTCTTCCAAGCTTCCCACCTCCGACCCCCAATCAGACTTTAATTTCTGCAAGATATTGCTGGACACAGAACTGACTCATGTGAAATTTGTTTTTTGAACTTAGCTTTCCGTTGAAAGATGTGTGAATCGCTGCAGGATATTCACCTCTGTCTGACATACTTCTTGCCCCTCAATGACAAATTTGGGTGAGTATTAGAGGTGTGTCTCAAGAAAAATCATTGTAGTAATCTTCCATAAATGTCCCATGCAAAAACTCTTTATTGTAATCATGAAGTGGAACCAAATATGGCTATTCATTCACAAGATAATAGTGACTGAAAGCTTTTAAGAGAGTTTTTTGTACATAAATAGATATAATCTAGGTACGCTGCCTGATTAGTTTGGGACTTCCTCTGGTATTTTGCAGAACTATGACTGGTCAACAAAGGGAAACTTAGAATTTCCGCTTTTGGTTTTGAGCTGAATGTTTAATGTGTCGTTTGACAAATCCAATGAGATGAAATAATATGTATTTCAATTACAGTCATCAAAGCTTTGAACTGAATGTCAAAGTTTAAAAGTTACATTTTAGTATATTTTGTACCTTTCTAGGGTCTTTTTTCTCCCTTCGAAGCCTAAAGCAATAGTATTTCATAGTTCAAAGACCAGGTACACAATTATGTGTAACATGAACAACTGATTTTGTGAAAGGAGAGAACTAGAGCGTAATAGCAAATGTTATGTTATTTTTAGGCCAGACTGAGAAGCCCACAAGAGAGTGGCCAATCTATAGCAAGGGAAGTCCTAAACTCAGAATCAGATGAAGTTTTTGAATTCTTCTGTGTCCTTTCTCGAATTCCATTGCCCTTTCCCCCTGATCTGAGACTTCACATAGTGTCACCCAGTACATGGCCAAGAAGGAGGACACAAAGAGGAGAAAATTGGGACTCACATCATTCCAGAAGGACCGGAATAGGGATTATAAGCACGTTAGTGTCCTCAACTGTACCAACCCCGGATTATCATAAGATATCAGCAAAAAATACAGATGATGAGTGCTCGTAATCACATTTAGAGAGAAAAATTGCGGTTCCCATAAGAGCTCAAAAACTCAAGGGGTGGCATAAATCCCAGACAGGCATCATACATGCAATAAATTGGATCAGTCAGCACAGGCTCAGATAGGATCTTGAGTCACGAGTCTCCATGTAGCTCGGTAAATGTGGATACTATGGAACTAGGACCCTACCTCACCACTGCTTCATTTTCATCAAATCTTTACTGCAATCTGTTAAAGGACGGATCTGACCATCAGGGCTGCCCTGATTTTTCGCTTTTTGACCACCTGGTTTTTGACTTTTTACTGTGAGGAAGCCTCCTATGAGGGTACTCACGCACAGTAAACACATGGTAAAATGGACTGCGCATGTTTACCGCCGGTGCCGCCGTGCCACGGAAAGGCTGCTGTGGCGCAGCAAGGGCAGGAGGCCCCGGGCAGGTTACATGTGATCATGTGTGCGCATGGATGTGCACCCATGTGAGGGCTGTGGGAGAAGGATTCCTGGTGTGCGCAGCCCAAGAACTGCACTTAGGTAAGCCTGGTGCAGGAGGAACTTTGCAGAGTGGGTGGTGACCTGGAGTAGGTCTCATGAGAGGGGTGTACACATGTGAGGGAGAGTCAGTGTGCTTACTGTCTTTTTACTGTAGGGACACTCAGTTCAATGCCAATGTCAGTGTGCTTAAGGTATTTGCATTGTAGGGATACACCATTACATTTCAATGGGAAAGGAGGGCCTAGGGTGCAACTCCAGTTCTCTGGGGTCCACCGAGACCAGAGTCACACCAAAGTACACTGTAACCTGTAAGAAAAGAATGATGCAGTAGTTTACAAGAGCATAGTTGTACAACTTATGGGTCATCCAGGGATGTCATCTTTCTGTGACTCAGCTCAGGATTAGGGCCAATTACTGCTCTGTCTAGTTGCTTGAGCAGGGCCTTGCATCAATCAGCCAGCTGTCATTCCGTGCCAGGAGAAGGCTGGAGAGGCTCTGCGAGGAATGTCAGTGAGGAGGGGCTGAGACTTTCAGAGCACATGTGGCAACTTACTCCTTGAGGATGCCATTTTAAGCTATCCTAGAAGACTGTGCAAGAAGGAGGGGACAGGGGCAAGGAAGTGATGTGGCACATCTGGATAAACCAGAGATGCAGACCTGCTGGACACTTCCGCCCCCACTTAAAAGGTCCTGCACAGGGGAGAGCTCTCTCTCTTGACTGTGCTTCACTGCTGGACACTGGGACTGCAGACGGGCGTCGTGATGGATAACTGGAAGGAAGAACCTCCTGACTGCCCTTGGGGCAGGGACTCTGCCCCTGAAGGATTCCAGGCCAGCGAGGCGAATGCCAGGGCCAGGCAAGCTGGCCCCTTTACCCCCCCAGAGGACTAGTTGGGGGGAGGACTCGGCTAGCGCAAGGAGAGCACGCTGCCCAGAAGGAAAAGAGGGAACCCAGAGGAAAGGTTGGCACAGGGAGTCAGTTGGACTGGCTCCCTATGATCTGGGACCCTTCGAGGCCAGGTGGTCTGAGGAGAGTGCTCCTGGTGGCAAGGGCTTGTCACCAGGAGCGAAACAACACAAGAATGATAAAAATCGGCCCTTGGGGGCCCAAGATATCCCAGGAAAAAGGATGGCGACCTTTGACCTTTGGAGAAGCAGCTACGAAGCGTGTGTGGCTCTGCAGCTGCTTGAGACTGTGCCTCCGGGGTGGGCCAGGGCCGGCGGCTGCCCCCTGGAGGAAGAGGAGTGAGGGGAGTGCCGTCGCACTCCCCCTCTGGAAGAGGAAGGGGCCCCGAACCCCATCCCGAGGCCCAGTGAAGCCTGGCCTGATGTGAGTCGATGGGGGCGCCGTCGTGCACCCCCCCTGCCGCAGTGGGTAGGGACCCCGGACCCCAACCTGGGGCCACCTGCAGCCAAAGAAAAGTTGGGGAGCGCCGTCGCGCTCCCTGTGAAAATGGTGGAGGGTCCCCAGGAAGAAGGAGGAGTGGGGGGCGCCGTTGCACACCCCTGCAAGATGGCAGCCAGCGGTGGAGGAGCTGGCCGAAGAAGAAGCCGGGGAGCGCCGTCAAGCTCCCCGTGAAGATGGACCCAGCCAAAGTAAAGTCGGCGGGGTGCCGTCGCGCCCCGTAAATATCACCAGCAGGGCCCCGGACCCCATCCGGGGCCTCAAAAGGGAAGATGGTGTCGGGGAGCGCCATCACGTTCCCCGTGGAGATGTGGAGGGGCCCCGGACCCCCTCCCAGGGCCCCACAGCTGTCGTGGAGGGAGGAAGGAGTGCCGTTGCACTTCCCCAAGCGGCCCGTACGGCCGCCAGACTACACGCATCTGCCCGCTGGAGCGGGCCGACAGCATAGAGAAGGCCGGCTCCCGCGGCAGCACACAGAGGTGCTGGCCGTGCGGGGAGCCGGCGGGGGAGCCAGGGGGCCTGTGCGGCCCTCCAACGAGGGAGCACTTACCTTGTGTAGGGGTGTCTGGGTGGTACCGGGCACCCCCCTGGAAGAAGCCTGTTTTCACTGCACGTCGGCTCTCCCCAGTGCAGCGGGAGAGCCGCTCATCTCATATGCAGCTGCCCCAGCATGCTTTGCGGGGAAGGAGCAGGGGTTTGGTCCCCTAAACCAGCGTGTCGTGGTCCCAGGGAGATGGGGCCACCACCAAATACATGCCCATGGACAGGGGGAGCTGCAGGAGCAGCGCAGCCTCCCCCCAACGCAGTTTGTGTCCCCACCCTAGGTAGGGTGGAACAAATGAATGATAACCCCCCAAGGGCTCTACATGTTGTTAGAGCCCAAGCTTATGTGAGCTTTTGTTCCAGCTTGTGGGACTGTGCCTTCTAGAGGTGTAGGCTGGTATTACCCAATGTATTGAACTGTTATTTGAAGGTCAATTAAAAGTAATCCAAAAGTAATCTAAAAGCAATTGTAATGGTTAAATTGCTTGAATATGGTCCTATATGTTCTTTGATGATGCTAATTGAATAATGGCACTGACAACCACCTCTTGGCAAGACAGATGTATTTAATTGCAAATGTTGGTGTGTTGATTTCACATTACTGATTGTTTTGCCATGTGGGTTGTTAGATTATATTCTCCCTTGAGGAGACATGAGATTACACAATGTTTTCCCAGAGTGATTCCATCACTTTGTGTATATTTGTAGATTGTTGCATAGTATTGAGTAGTGTGTGTGAGTAATAATGAAAATGTCACTTACCCAGTGTACATCTGTTCGTGGCATCAGTCGCAGTAGATTCGCATGTTCTGCAATAGCTCGCCATCTGGTGTTGGGCCGGAGTGTTACAAGTTGTTTTTCTTCGAAGAAGTCTTTCGAGTCACGGGACCGAGTGACTCCTCCTTTTGTGTCCATTGCGCATGGGCGTCGACTCCATCTTCGATTGTTTTTCCCCGCAGAGGGTGAGGTAGGAGTTGAATTGTAGTAATAGTGCCCATGCAATGGAGTGACTAAGTATGCACCTATTTAAGGTTGAGATGATACATATATAAATAATTGAAGGTAACTTCCAAACTGCTACAGGCTCCCGGGGAGGCGGGTGGGCACATGCGAATCTACTGCGACTGATGCCACGAACAGATGTACACTGGGTAAGTGACATTTTCAGTTCGATGGCATCTGTCGCTGTAGATACGCATGTTCTGCATAGACTAGTAAGCAGTTATTTCCCCAAAAAGCGGTGGATCAGCCTGTAGGAGTGGAAGTAGTCTGAAATAATGTTCTTAATACGGCTTGACCTACTGTGGCTTGTTGTGCGGATAACACGTCTACACAGTAGTGCTTGGTGAATGTGTGAGGCGTAGACCATGTGGCTGCCTTACATATTTCTTGCATTGGGATGTTTCCTAGAAAGGCCATGGTAGCACCTTTCTTTCTGGTTGAATGTGCCCTTGGTGTAATGGGCAGCTGTCGTTTAGCTTTAAGGTAGCAGATTTGGATGCATTTAACTATCCATCTGGCTATACCTTGTTTTGAAATTGGGTTTCCTGCATGAGGTTTTTGAAATGCAATAAAGAGTTGTTTAGTCTTTCTGATGTTTTTTGTTCTGTCAATGTAATACATCAATGCTCTTTTGACATCTAATGTATGTAGTGCCCTTTCAGCTACGGTATCTGGCTGTGGAAAGAACACTGGAAGTTCCACTGTTTGATTTAGATGGAACGGTGAAATAACCTTTGGCAAAAATTTAGGATTGGTCCTTAGGACGACTTTATTTTTGTGTAGTTGTATAAAAGGTTCCTGTATTGTAAACGCCTGAATCTCGCTTACTCTTCTTAGGGAAGTAATGGCGATGAGAAATGCCACCTTCCAGGTTAGGAACTGTATGTCGCAGGAGTGCATGGGTTCAAAAGGTGGACCCATAAGTCTAGTTAGGACAACATTTAGGTTCCATGAAGGAACAGGTGGTGTTCTTGGTGGTATAATTCTCCTAAGGCCCTCCATGAATGCTTTAATGACTGGTATCTTATATAGGGAAGTTGAATAGGTAGTCTGCAGGTATGCAGATATTGCTGCAAGGTGTATTTTAATGGAAGAGAAAGCTAGGTTAGATTTTTGTAAGTGAAGCAAGTAACCCACTACATGTTCTGGAGTTGTGTGTAATGGTTGTATTTGATTAATATGGCAGTAGCAAACAAACCTCTTCCATTTACTTGCATAGCAGTGCCTGGTGGATGGCCTTCTGGCTTGTTTTATGACTTCCATACATTCTTGGGTAAGTTGTAAGTGCCCGAATTCTAGGATTTCAGGAGCCAGATTGCTAGATTCAGCGATGCTGGATCTGGGTGTCTGATCTTTTGGTTGTGCTGTGTCAACAGATCTGGCCTGTTGGGCAATTTGATGCAGGGTACCACTGATAGGTCTAGCAGCGTTGTGTACCAGGGTTGCCTTGCCCAAGTTGGTGCTATCAATATGAGTTTGAGTTTGCTTTGACTGAGTTTGTTTACCAGGTAAGGAAGGAGAGGGAGAGGAGGAAAAGCGTAAGCAAATATCCCTGACCAGTTCATCCATAGGGCATTGCCTTGGGATTGTTCGTGTGGGTATCTGGATGCGAAGTTTTGGCATTTTGCGTTTTCCCTTGTCGCAAACAAGTCTATCTGAGGTGTTCCCCAGAGTTTGAAATAAGTGTTCAGAATTTGGGGGTGAATTTCCCATTCGTGGACCTGTTGGTGATCTCGAGAGAGATTGTCTGCGAGTTGATTTTGGATCCCTGGTATAAACTGTGCTATTAGGCGAATTTGGTTGTGAATTGCCCAATGCCAAATCTTTTGTGCTAGCAGGCTTAACTGCGTGGAGTGCGTCCCCCCCTGCTTGTTTAGATAATACATTGTTGTCATGTTGTCTGTTTTGACGAGAATGTATTTGTGAACTATTATTGGTTGGAAAGCTTTTAGTGCTTGAAAAACTGCTAGAAGTTCTAGGTGATTGATATGCAGTTTTGTTTGATGTACGTTCCATTGTCCTTGTATGCTGTGTTGATCGAGGTGTGCTCCCCACCCTGTCATGGAAGCATCTGTTGTTATTACGTATTGTGGCACTGGGTCTTGGAAAGGCCGCCCCTTGTTTAAATTTATGTTGTTCCACCACAGGAGCGAGAGGTAAGTTTGGCGGTCTATTAACACCAGATCTAGAAGGTGACTGTAGGAAGTTGGCTCTGTATGTGCTATTTCAAAGTAAGGAATAGCATGCACAGAGTCCAAGGGTTCCCCTTAGAGGTAAAATAGTGGTAAAAATAGATAATACTAATGCTCTATTTTGTGGTAGTGTGGTCGAGCAGTAGGCTTATCCAAGGAGTAGTGTTAAGCATTTGTTGTACATACACATAGACAATAAATGAGGTACACACACTCAGAGACAAATCCAGCCAATAGGTTTTTGTATAGAAAAATATCTTTTCTTAGTTTATTTTAAGAACCACAGGTTCAAATTCTACATGTAATATCTCATTCGAAAGGTATTGCAGGTAAGTACTTTAGGAACTTCCAATCATAAAAATTGCATGTATACTTTTCGAGTTATTGACAAATAGCTGTTTTAAAAGTGGACACAGTGCAATTTTCACAGTTCCTGGGGGAGGTAAGTTTTCGTTAGTTTTACCAGGTAAGTAAGACACTTACAGGGTTCAGTTCTTGGTCCAAGGTAGCCCACCGTTGGGGGTTCAGAGCAACCCCCAAAGTCACCACACCAGCAGCTCAGGGCCGGTCAGGTGCAGAGTTCAAAGTGGTGCCCAAAACACATAGGCTAGAATGGAGAGAAGGGGGTGCCCCGGTTCCGGTCTGCTTGCAGGTAAGTACCCACGTCTTCGGAGGGCAGACCAGGGGGGTTTTGTAGGGCACCGGGGGGGACACAAGTCCACACAGAAATTTCACCCTCAGCAGCGCGGGGGCGGCCGGGTGCAGTGTAGAAACAGGCGTCGGGTTCGCAATGTTAGTCTATGAGAGATCTCGGGATCTCTTCAGCGCTGCAGGCAGGCAAGGGGGGGATTCCTCGGGGAAACCTCCACTTGGGTAAGGGAGAGGGACTCCTGGGGGTCACTTCTCCAGTGAAAGTCCGGTCCTTCAGGTCCTGGGGGCTGCGGGTGCAGGGTCTCTCCCAGGCGTCGGGACTTTGGATTCAAAGAGTCGCGGTCAGGGGAAGCCTCGGGATTCCCTCTGCAGGCGGCGCTGTGGGGGCTCAGGGGGGACAGGTTTTGGTACTCACAGTATCAGAGTAGTCCTGGGGTCCCTCCTGAGGTGTTGGATCTCCACCAGCCGAGTCGGGGTCGCCGGGTGCAGTGTTGCAAGTCTCACGCTTCTTGCGGGGAGCTTGCAGGGTTCTTTCAAGGCTGCTGGAAACAAAGTTGCAGCCTTTCTTGGAGCAGGTCCGTTGTCCTCGGGAGTTTCTTGTCTTTTCGAAGCAGGGGCAGTCCTCAGAGGATGTCGAGGTCGCTGGTCCCTTTGGAAGGCGTCGCTGGAGCAGGGTCTTTGGAAGGCAGGAGACAGGCCGGTGAGTTTCTGGAGCCAAGGCAGTTGTCGTCTTCTGGTCTTCCTCTGCAGGGGTTTTCAGCTAGGCAGTCCTTCTTCTTGTAGTTGCAGGAATCTAATTTTCTAGGGTTCAGGGTAGCCCTTAAATACTAAATTTAAGGGCGTGTTTAGGTCTGGGGGGTTAGTAGCCAATGGCTACTAGCCCTGAGGGTGGGTACACCCTCTTTGTGCCTCCTCCCAAGGGGAGGGGGTCACAATCCTAACCCTATTGGGGGAATCCTCCATCTGCAAGATGGAGGATTTCTAAAAGTTAGAGTCACCTCAGCTCAGGACACCTGACTGGTCAGTGACTCCTCCTTGTTTTTCTCATTATCTTCTCCGGCCTTGCCGCCAAAAGTGGGGCCTGGCCGGAGGGGGCGGGCAACTCCACTAGCTGGAGTGTCCTGCTGGGTTGGCACAAAGGAGGTGAGCCTTTGAGGCTCACCGCCAGGTGTGACAATTCCTGCCTGGGGGAGGTGTTAGCATCTCCACCCAGTGCAGGCTTTGTTACTGGCCTCAGAGTGACAAAGGCACTCTCCCCATGGGGCCAGCAACATGTCTCGGTTTGTGGCAGGCTGCTAAAACTAGTCAGCCTACACAGATAGTCGGTTAAGTTTCAGGGGGCACCTCTAAGGTGCCCTCTGGGGTGTATTTTACAATAAAATGTACACTGGCATCAGTGGGCATTTATTGTGCTGAGAAGTTTGATACCAAACTTCCCAGTTTTCAGTGTAGCCATTATGGTGCTGTGGAGTTCGTGGTTGACAAACTCCCAGACCATATACTCTTATGGCTACCCTGCACTTACAATGTCTAAGGTTTTGTTTAGACACGGTAGGGGTACCATGCTCATGCACTGGCACCCTCACCTATGGTATAGTGCACCCTGCCTTAGGGCTGTAAGGCCTGCTAGAGGGGTGTCTTACCTATACTGCATAGGCAGTGAGAGGCTGGCATGGCACCCTGAGGGGAGTGCCATGTCGACTTACTCGTTTTGTCCTCACTAGCACACACAAGCTGGCAAGCAGTGTGTCTGTGCTGAGTGAGAGGTCTCCAGGGTGGCATAAGACATGCTGCAGCCCTTAGAGACCTTCCTTGGCATCAGGGCCCTTGGTACTAGAAGTACCAGTTACAAGGGACTTATCTGGATGCCAGGGTCTGCCAATTGTGGATACATAAGTACAGGTTAGGGAAAGAACACTGGTGCTGGGGCCTGGTTAGCAGGCCTCAGCACACTTTCAATTGTAAACATAGCATCAGCAAAGGCAAAAAGTCAGGGGGCAACCATGCCAAGGAGGCATTTCCTTACAGTGACCCTGTGCTTGAGACCACTGTGATGCTAGGCATTGTTGTAAGGGCCTCATGTGCAGTCTTGCGTTTGGGACAATGGCTATGCATGAAGACATCATGCCTAGGAGTTGTAATACCATCTTTGCCTGTATCTTTTGTGTTGGATACATGCGTTGTATGATGGTGTTGAAATTTAGAATTCTTTGTGGACTTGGAGTGGCTACTCCCTTTGATGTGTCTATTATGGCTCCTAGGTATTGTTGTACCTTGCGCGGCAGAATGTTGGATTTTGTAAAGTTGACGGTGAACCCGAGTTTGAAGAGGGTTTGTATGATCTGATTTGTGTGATTTGAGCACTGTATGAACGAATGGGCCTTGATTAGCCAGTCGTCCAAATATGGGAACACATGTATTTGCTGCCTTCTTATGTGTGCAGCGACTACCGCTAGACATTTGGTAAAGACTCTTGGTGCGGTTGTTAATCCGAAAGGCAGTACCTTGAATTGGTAATGTATTCCTTTGAATACAAACCTTAGGTATTTCCTGTGCGATGGGTGTATTGGTATATGGAAATAAGCATCCTTGAGGTCTAAAGTTGCCATGTAGTCGTGTAGTTTTAGCAATGGCAATACTTCTTGTAGTGTGACCATGTGGAAGTGGTCTGATTTGATGAAAGTGTTCACTACTCAGGTCTAGGATTGGTCTCAGCGTTTTGTCCTTCTTTGGTATCAGAAAGTACAGTGAGTAAACTCCTGTGTTTATTTGTGTGTTTGGCACTAATTCGATTGCATTCTTTTGCAATAGTGCCTGCACTTCTATCTCCAGGAGATTGGAATGGTGTGTTGTTAAATTTTGTGCTTTTGGTGGTATGTTCGGAGGGAATTGTAGAAATTCTATGCAATAACCATGTTGGATAATTGCTAGAACCCAAGTGTCTGTAGTGATTTCCTCCCATGCTTTGTAATAATGACCTATTCTTCCCCCCACTGGTGTTGTGTGGAGGGGGTGAGTGACATGTGAGTCACTGTTTAGTAGCAGGGGTTTTGGGGCTTTGAAATCTTCCTCTATTTCTAGGGAATTGCCCTCCTCTATATTGTCCCCGAAAACCTCCTCTATACTGTCCCTGGTAACTGGACGGTGTGGCTTGTGAGGTGCTGGCTTGTGTGCTTTGACCCCGAAACCCCCCTCGAAAGGGCGTTTTACGGAATGTGCTGTAATTCCCTCTGCTCTGCGGGGAATAGAGTGCGCCCATGGCTTTGGCAGTGTCCGTATCTTTTTTGAGTTTCTCAATCGCTGTGTCCACTTCTGGACCGAACAGTTCTTTTTCATTAAAGGGCATATTGAGAACTGCTTGTTGAATCTCTGGTTTAAATCCAGACGTTCGGAGCCATGCATGCCTTCTGATAGTTACAGATGTATTAATTGTCCGTGCAGCTGTATCTGCAGCGTCCATGGAGGAGCGGATCTGGTTGTTGGAAATGGCCTGTCCCTCCTCAACCACTTGTTTTGCCCTATTTTGTAAGTCCTTGGGCAGATGGTCAATGAGATGTTGCATCTCGTCCCAGTGGGCTCTGTCATAGCGCGCAAGTAGTGCCTGGGAGTTCGCGATGCGCCACTGGTTTGCAGCTTGTGCTGCGACTCTTTTACCAGCTGCATCGAACTTGCGGCTCTCTTTATCTGGGGGTGGTGCATCTCCAGATGTGTGAGAGTTGGCCCTTTTCCTAGCTGCTCCTACAACGACAGAGTCTGGTGGCAGCTGTGTAGTGATGAAAACCGGGTCTGTAGGAGGCGCCTTATACTTTTTTTCCACCCTTGGTGTGATGGCCCTACTTTTGACCGGCTCCTTAAAGATATCTTTTGCGTGCCGGAGCATACCAGGGAGCATAGGCAGGCTTTGGTATGAGCTGTGCGTGGTGGAGAGTGTGTTGAATAAAAAATCATCCTCGACTTGTTCTGAGTGGAGGCTTACGTTGTGAAATTGTGCTGCTCTAGCCACCACCTGAGAATATGCGGTGCTGTCTTCTGGTGGAGATGGCTTCGTAGGGTATGCCTCCGGACTGTTATCTGACACTGGGGCGTCGTATAGGTCCCATGCGTCCTGATCTTGGTCACCCTGGCTCATGGTGGTGTGAGCTGGGGAGTGTGATGGAGTTTGTGCTGGTGAGACGTTAATCACGGGCGGAGGAGAGGGTGGTGGGGTAACTCTTTTCACCACTTTTGGTTGTGGTGTCTGTTCAGTCTGGAACTCCAACCTTCTCTTTCTCCTAATGGGGGGAAGGGTGCTTATTTTTCCTGTCCCCTGCTGTATGAAGATACGCTTTTGCGTATGGTCCACATCAGTTGCTTGTAGCTCTTCCTCAAACCTATGCTTCTGCATTTGGGAGGTTAGCGAGTGCTCTTCTGTATAAGAGCCTGAAGCTGGGTCGCTTGCAGTTTGTTTCGGCTTCGAAACCCTGTCTGCGTGTATTTTCGGCTCCGAGGTGACTTTTTTCTTTTTCGGGGCCGAAACTTCTCGGCTTCGATCTGTTTCGGTGCCGCTGTCTCGGCGTCGAGCCGTGTCCACACCGGCATCTCGGTGTCGAGGCTTGTCTCCAGCACTTTCTCGGTCCCAAGAAGGCTGCGTGCCGGTGTCTCGACCGGAGTCGGACGATCTCGGCACTGTTTGGGCCTTTTTCGGTGCCGACGGTCGGTCACCGAATTTATGGGTGGAGCCATGGCCGGATGGCAGTGGCGTCCCCTGGGCCTTGTAAATGTTTCTCTGTGTGGTTTTCGACGTCTTACTCACGGTTTGTGTATCGTCGAATCCTTCGGAGTCTGAGTCTTGGATCGAGAAGGTACCTTCCTCTTCCTGTTCCTCGAACTCCCGTTGGGCTGTCGGTGCGGACGCCATCTGAAGTCTTCTGGCTCGACGGTCTCGGAGTGTTTTTCGGGACCGGAACGCACGACAGGCCTCGCAGGTGTCTTCGCTGTGCTCAGGTGACAGGCACAGGTTGCAGACCAAGTGTTGGTCTGTGTAGGGGTATTTATTGTGGCATTTGGGGCAGAAACGGAACGGGGTCCGTTCCATCGGCGTTCTTCAGCACGCGGTCGGGCCGACCAGGCCCCGACGGGGGATCGAAAAACTACCCCGAAGGGCACCGGAGCTCTTCGATCTTCGATGCGGTGTGGAACCTAAGTACGCCGATCCCGAACGCAACAATACCGACGAAAATCTTCCGAAATTAGCTATCTTTCCGTTCCGAAACTCGGAGCGACAGGAACACGTCCGAACCCGATGGCGGAAAAAAAACAATCGAAGATGGAGTCGACGCCCATGCGCAATGGACACAAAAGGAGGAGTCACTCGGTCCCGTGACTCGAAAGACTTCTTCGAAGAAAAACAACTTGTAACACTCCGGCCCAACACCAGATGGCGAGCTATTGCAGAACATGCGTATCTACAGCGACAGATGCCATCGAACATGTACTTTTACTTCATCAAAAGAAAAAGCACAGACTGGACAATCATTTATTGAGAGTCATGCTTGTGTGCTCGTGAATGGGGATGACTAGCCCACACCACCTCCCTTGAGTAAGCCTTGGACTGCTCTGCAACGCTACCCTATGAGAGTCAAGCGCTACAATGGGGTGTTTGGTTCCCAGAGGCAGTCGTGTGAGGACTCATTACTTGTGCAGGCCACACAACTAATGACCCACCTTCCAACACAATCCATCTCATCAAATGCAACAGAGAAGTCCACATGAGCACAATATAGTGGCACCTCCCTCCTCCAGTCAGTCACCCCGCTGGCGCCTGCAGTGGACATGGAGGAGATCCCCGCTCGCACTAGGGAAGAATATTACGCTCCATGATATTCGCTGTCAGCGGCTTGGTGTACAAATCTGCAGACAGGAAAAAATGGTTGGCCCTCTATAGCCACTGGAGGCATTCTTACTATCTTTATTATCAAGTGGAACTTTGACAGCAGACTTTCAATTGCGTATAATTCAGCACAAGGAGAAGGTGGTGAAGGAGACATATGGCACAAATTACACCCCTCACTATCAGATATCTAGGTGAGAGTCTGCCACCTCTTAAAGCTCCTCACCAAAGTGTCATCTTTAATCAGCTGTACTGGTCCACCCCATTGAGGACTGCTATGTTCTGTCTCCTATGGCTCCCACCAATGCTGGGGATGTTCATGTTTCATGCACCCCAGCCTGCAGTTTCTTTCGTTCATCGCTCACATCATGTTGCGAGGTGTTTAATCACGGTTCAGACAGCCTGCTTTTCTTTTTTAAAGCACATGGTATCTAGCTTGTGGTTCCAGATAAGTAACTAATCTTTTCTTATGTCTGCATGACCCATCTATGGAAGCACACATTTTACAAGGACTGAGAAATCTACATTCCTGTCAACACAAAAGAGTCTATTTTTGTAACATCAAACACACTAACGGTCTCTTTAGGATACAATGACACCACCGTTCTTTGTGGGTATCATGTATGAGATGCTTTTCCAAAGCAGGCACAGTGCCTGGCCGATATGAGAATGCCCCTCGTATACAAATCACTGCTGCATGCCCAAGGATAGATCCTGGATGCAATGTTCATTCTGCAGGCATTGTCTTTACAATAAGGCCCATATTTATGGTCTTTTGTTGCAGGGCACCACAGCGACTTCGAGCGCTGTCCTGCATCAAAGGAATATGGCAGGTATGCGCCACATCCATGTAATACGGCACATTCCTGTCCTTTCCCACTGCGTGGGTGCTGTTGCGGCAGCCTAGCACCAACTACAGTGCAAGAGTGTCTGTGTTGTAGCCAGGACTGTTTTTGTGCAGAAAGAGACACTTTGAGGCGTTTTCCTCTTTCTATGTGTGCTGCAGAATTGGAAGAGGCAAAAACAAGGGGAAATAAAGATTTTTCTCCTGGTGGCGCCTCCCCTGGGGAGGTGTAAGGTTTTGACGCATCACCAGGTTTACAAGGTCTTGTAAATGTGGGGCAGCGTCAAAATCCATGGGTGTTGTGTGGAAAACTCACTGCAACGCCCAAGGAATACCTCCCTAAGGCAGAGTAAGGCAACACAGCTACCTGCAGTGCCCTAATGTACGCCATATCTAAGAGGCCATTCAAAGCCACGCAATGGTTTGCGCTGCTAGTACATCACAAAAAGTGACCCGAAGCCTACTCCAGGACTCCTCTTTGTTCTGTGGCTCACAGTCCAGAACGCCTGGCTCAAAATATTACAGAGTGTGCAATGTCGAAGGCATACACCTATCCCGATATACCTTGTATCCTTACACGCCTTCTATCCCGATACAGCTTGTATCCTGATACACCTTCTATCCTGATACACTTTCTATCCAGATACATTAGTGTATTTCATGTGGAAATGACATACAGTGTCTGCCCCAAACCACACAAACCTTCAGTGGTCTCACTCTTATGCTCCAACCAGGAGGGAAACAACATTTTGCAAAAACTGTGCTGGGCTGTATTGCTTGTACGGAGTTGCTAGCCAAAGTAAAACCAACTTTGACCCTCTACAGGGAATTCATATGCTTTTAATGTCAAAGCAATGGTAACTGCATGACCCTATGTGACGCTGGTGAGGTGCCATTACAGGGAATGACTATCCATGGGGTTCACTCAACTATGTACATTCCAAGGATGAGACTATAAGGCATGCTCTACTATGGGGCAGCCTCACCATAGTAGTCAGAAGACCGAATATCATTCCTGACCTCAACTCAAGTGGGTAACATAAAACTAGCTGGAGTAAAACCTAATTTCTCTTTACATTTGTTTGTGATTTACTTCCTGCCTGCAAATGGCACAGTCTTCTCCCATAATGTCTCTAGCAGCTGTTTCCCTGCTCGCGGATCCCTTCAGGATGGCGGCAGTTGTATCCCAGAGGGATCAATTTGGAATACCTGCTAATCGGTTCTATTATGAGGATATATTCAATCGCCACTTCAGTCACATATTGTTTGCCTTTGGTGGGACCTCTGCCAGATTCAGACCCACATCTTTGACATTGATAATTTCTTGTTTTGGGACATGACGAACAAGTTACATACCTTCGACAATGCTGTTTCTGGTGGTCAGCTACAGCTGCCTCCTGTGAGATATGGATGGAGTCATGAGAAAGCCCTGATGCTGAGCCTACTGGATCTGAGGTTCCACTGCAAGGCCTGCGTGTCCCACCTGGTGTCTGGGATGATGTGGATGCATGGGAAGAGTTTAAAGAGCCTCAGAGCCATCATCACCAAAACCCACTAGTGATACTGAAACATTGGGATCATATCCTGAATATCACACTCACAGACATGGAGGAAGAGAGCCTCAATGAAGGGAATCCTCTGTTTGGGGCTCAGGTTGGACTTATGCTTGCTGCTAGCTATTATCCAGAGGTGGTCTGCGACTGCCCACCTTGATCAGCTAGTCATCGAGGTACGGGAACACGTGCATTCACGACCTGCGGAGGTGGGCAGTGATCACAGTCTTCACTTCCTTGAACACCCAAGGGGATGAGACAAGGCGAATGGAAAATGTTTGGTCCTCACTACGAACCGCAGAGAACACTTGTGGGACTTGAGGCCTGGTCATGAAAATAACCTTCCTGCAAGTTCAGACACAATCACTCGGGGTCGGAGCATAAAGTACATAGGTAAGCATTTTTAGTCTTTCCTTTCCTCCTACGGTCCAGGACAGGCCTGAGAAGTGTGCCCTCCTGCGGCATGGGCAGTAGAATAGCGCCCCTCTCCTTTCTGCGAATCTGGCACCCGTAGCCAGAAGAAGGTTCTTTTCTTGGATCAAAATTGCTGAGTGTGGGGAGAAGAAGCGGTGCCAAGGAAATGAAAGATTTGCAAGACCCATCTGTTTCATGTAATGAACCTCCAGCAAGGGAGGAAATGAAATATCTGTCTCCTACCAGCGGGGTCTGTGCCTGTGAAGGCAGCCTAAAGTGGCTCAAGAGACGATGAAGCACAGAAGGAGGAACTGGAGGACTGCTGCCTCTGATGGTGCGAACGGCCTCATCGCTGCCAAATCTTCTGCCCCAAAAGCATTAGGCATACTGCTGAAGCACAGTTTGGAGTGGGCTGGCACGGTCTGTAAGCTGCCACCCTGGAATAGCCCATGAACGTACTACATAATGTACAACTGGTGAAATTTGCATGGGTGGGAAAAACAGACCCAAAGCTTGTGTTGGGGCCCAACTGTCTTTAAATCATTCGAGCACCAAATCAGCTTTCTCTCCAAGCAACGTGACCCACCGAAGGGCATGTCCATTAAGGATGCTTGCATGCCTCCTGGAGATCTCTTCCAGGCATGCCCTGTCACATTGCCACTGGCGCCAGTACCGCTAAGAAGCTTGTAGTGTACGAACCAGCACGCAGCACCTACTTGGCCAAGTCTTGACCATCCTGTACCGTTTGGGCCAATAAGTCCTTGAGGTCTTCCGGCAAGATCTCACTGGCCATGTTCAACAAAGCAATGGTGTACCTACCCAAAAGGCATTCTGCATTGAGATCTCATTGGGCCAAGTTGCAGAATAGAACATTTTCTTTACAAAAACATCAATTTTTTTGTGACTGTTGGAGGATCTGTTGGAAAATAATTTGGATTCACCTTGTTGATACCTGAAATAACAGCCTTTTCAGGTGTCAGATGTTTAGTGAGGAAATCCAGATCACCGGGGGCCGGTCTAGGTCGCTTAGCCACAGGGCGACTAACTGGACGTCCAGAACATGACTTATCCCTTGCCACCATCAAGGAGTCAGTAAGGGCTTCATTGAAAGGCAAGAGTGGTTCAGATGAAGCCAGCTCTGGCTGGAGAATTTCAGTAAATTTGCATGTTTCAATAGAAGACAGTTGGAAGTCTGCCGCTTTGCACCCCAACACTAGAAACTTGCAAGAAATCGCAAAGTGGGCGAAGGTCTGATTATTGCACTTTTCTACTACAGAAAGGCGAGTGTGGTTCAGATGAAGCCAGCCCTCACTGGAGAATTTCAGTAAATTCAAATTTGTTTCACTAGAAGGCAGTTGGAATTCTGCCGCTTTGCACCCCAACACTAGAAGCTTGCAAGAAATCGCAAAGTAGGGGGAGGTCAGATTATTGCACTATATTGCTGCAGATAATCAGGGCTTCTGGATCCTGCAAGAATACCATATCTGGCAAATTTTGAAAGTACCTACCCCTCAATGATTCATTTTCTAACTTAAGTGCAGCTTTGGGGCGCAGGACCTTGGCTGATCCCTAATGCCAATATCTAAGCCACACCTATTTTATTGCCACATCTTTTTTAAGTTCTCTGGCAGCCCAGGTGGAGAGTCTGGCTTTGTCTTAGGGAATCTGTCTAGCCAATGAGAGTCTGGCTTTGTCTTAGGGAATCTGTCTAGCCAATTAGTTTGTAAATCTGAATATAAGCCAACATCAGTGTAATGAGAGGCGGTGGGCATTATCTGCCATCAAGCGTGTTGTGAATTGCAATCACACCACAATCTAATCGAAGAAAGCCTCTATCGTCTGGTAGCACTGGCATCGCGGCAGAGGCCTAGGACTGGTGCAAGGCTGTACGGTGACTGGCATAGCGGGACTAGAGGCTTGGTGCAGCAGACGTCGACTCTGGTCCGGTCACAGACCGGCCTCCTGGTTTGGCAGAAATCAGTTATGTGTGCTGGAGCAGAAGGAGCTGATGTGGACCTTTGTTTGTCTATGGAAGACTGAACTGGCAGCAGTTTGGATCCAGTGGTGGACCCACGGGGTTGGCTGGCGTCAGCACTGGTCCTTCCAGTGAAAGGTTGACTGGAGGCCCCTGCAGCTCCGTGAGCCTCAGGGAGCGCTAGAAAACACAGAAAGTGCTTGAAAATGTTGCAGTTTGGTTTCTTTGAAAGCTTCCTGTGGAGTCTACAAAGGCTGGGGGAAATTAAGAACAGATCGGGACAAACTACGGGCCCAGTTTGAATTTGGTTAACATCAGAGGGGTAGGAACTGTAGCTTGATGCCCTCCTACCTTTTCACCAGACTTCAAGTGGCCGGGTGGGGCTGAGAACCGCTTAGCTATCTTGCACTTATAGAGCTTGGTCAACTTGGACTCACTAGAAGACTTTGACCGCGAGCTGGACTTTTTCCAGGAACACCTTATAAACTGGGCCCACAACTTCTACTTCAACCTCTGGTTATGTTTGGGACACAGTGCTCTGCCGCTCTTTCCCAGATCACTTTGGGTTCATCAGGGCACTTATTGCACAACTGATCCATGTATAATCTCCAAAAACATGTTGTGCAGGGCTTTTACCGAAATCTGCCTGATCCAGTCTTGGCACAGTCTGAAACCTGTCGTCTTTGTGAGAGTTCACTTTCCCTTGCACACTTTTGTAGTAGGAAGTTCTTAAAGTTAGAAGTAGAGATCTGCATTGAAAGAAAAAGACTGGTGTCAACAAGCTTATACGTGGCTCTATGTTTTCACTTCCAGGGCAGTGGGGAGTTACTGCAGCACAGCACTACTTACTGGAGCATTACTGGAAAAACTCTCCAAGTCCAGTCGAACGCCTGGAAGTATTTTAAAGGCAATGAATCGACACTTGGAAGTATATGTAAGTAGGATTTCAAGCACTACTGTTCTATTTACAGGAATACTATGACCAAAAAACAGAAGAATTGGTATCAAGTGAAAAGTTTGAGAGACCTATTTTGTCCATGCTGCAGTCATTTGATCCATATTGTATCAGACACCTACATTGGAGACAACAACACGTCATTTGAAGGCAGAATTGTTTGTCTCTTGGTTACTCCAGTCATGGAACCAGATTCACAGTTTGTCAGAATCCAGGCTGTTGGGCCTGGCCCTTTCTGCAGGGACATCCCGAAACCTTTTGCCTCCTCCTGTTTTTGATGATTTCACTTTTGTTGGCTATAGGACTCTGTGCACGTTATCACTGCTGACCAGTGCTAAAGTGCTCTCTCCTTAAAACATGGTAGAACTGGCTTATACCTAATTGACATATTGGATTTACCTATAGGTCCCTAGTAAAGTGGTACTACATGTACCCAGGGCCTGTAAACTAAATGCTGCAAGTGGGCCTACAGCCTCGATTGTGCCACCCACTTAAGTAGCCCTTTAAACATGTCTCAGGCCTGCCATTGCAGAGCCTGTGTGTGCAGATTTAAACTGCCATTTCAAGCAGAGCCCGTGTGTGCAGTTTTAAACTGCCATTTTAACCTGGCAAAATATACCTTTTGCCTTCCTTTTAAATACACATAAGTCACCCCTAGGGTAGGCCCTTGACAGCTCAATGCAGAGTGCCTTATATTTAAGAAGTAGGACATGTACTTTTACATTTTACATGTCCTAGACTCTTAAATTTGTTTTTCACAACTTCAAGGCCTATCTCTCCCATAGGATAACATTGGAGTTGCATTATTACATTTTATAAGTGCAATTCCCAAATGGGAAGAGATACTCAATTCATGTTTGGTGTCTCTGGAATCATAATTTAGAGTCCTAACTTATGCTGAAGTCAGATTTTCAATTACTAAATGCTTAAAAAGGTGAAGTCGGATTTTAAATTACTATTCTTAAAATGCCACATTTAGAAAGTTGGCATTTTCTTGTCTTAGCCATTTGGTGCCTGCAGCCTGGCTCTGGTCACATGACTAGGTGTAGTTGCCAGTTCGGATTTGTGTTTTCATCCTAGACAGCCACACACATTGCGAGACTAGGTGTGACTGGATGGGCCATCACTGGCAGATGGGATAGAGAAGCTGGGTGCAGCCTCACTTACACTGGAATAGACTTTGTCTTGTTTCCACACAAAGGGCTGCATGCCCCCTGTAGTTAGTCTGGAGGCAGGGCAGGCAGGGCATCTGTGTACTTCAAAGGCATGCCTCCAGAAGCTTCATCCCACAACTGTGTATAAAAGGAGGACCTTTGACACCACCACTTCAGTACACTTCTGGACCTGTGGATACTCTGCCAGGAAGAAGGACTGTGCAGTAGTTAGAGCTGGGGTTGACTTTCTAGTTACCTGGCTGAGTGACTAAGGGGCTTCATAATGTCAGTACATTCTACAAGGAATGTTAAGAGTGGGAGAGGAACAGTAGTGACAGCTGCTTCGGTGGAGAGGAACCACTGAGTATGCTTCTGCGCAGCACCTGTTGATGAAAATGTACTGTTCTACTAAGGCGTTTACTGGCGTAATTACAACAATTATCATGGCGACGAGTTGACAGGTGCCTGCGGAACCCACAAGGACATCTGGTGTGATCTTAACATAACCTCTCACCAACCTGATTCTGTGAGGTTCATCTGGAGAGAAGTGCCGGGTTTAACAAGAGGATAAGCCTGTTGAGAGCAGCATTTTCTTTGAGCAGCCTTCCTGACTGAAAATATTGCTATTCAGCACTATGCACATCTTTTGACGAGCATCAGCAGATCTCACCCTGCATTGCCGTTCTAGAGGCGTGCAGTTCGGGAAGGGCTGTAACCTTCCTTCTCTTCATTTAATACGCTTCCAGGGGCACCAACATCAGTCTCCCCAGCCGTGTGCGTGCAGTCTCAACTGTGTCTGTACATAGTGCTGTGCCCCCATTGGCAGAAGGTGGTACTACAAAGAGAAGTGGATGCCCCAGGCATATTCTAGGTATTAGCGCAGTGATGCGCACACCTTAACTTCATATAAGTCAGAAGTTGGCTTAGTTATTCAGCGCAGTGACACACACACCAGTCAAGCAAGCCTATGTTTTGTCATCTTTTACAGTGAAGACACTTGTTTATTTGAACATTAGCGTTGTAGTCACGTTAGTGCTCCATTCGAACTTTCCTTCTGACAGGAGTGTTCTAGTTAAGGGTACACTTTCTTTTATACACGCCAATCCTCGTCATATTCTTTCTGGACTCTGTCTTTGAAGGGTAAAATGCAAGCATGTCCAGTGGCAAATTCATTGAGTATTTTAGGTGACAAGAAGTGAAGGGTGCTTCTACTCAGATGATATAGGGTGAAATTAAGTCAATATATACCGGAGTATGTCAATAAAATAATCTCACAGATTAAAACAGTATGCAGTCTGTAGCACCACCACCACCTTTCCTGGAAGTACCTGGAAATCCATCTATTGTGTGGTAAAACTGGTTTGACACTTTTGTTACATATCTGGGTGCAATTGGAGCATCATGTTACAGACCTGAGAGAAAAAGATTTATGTTGCTCCATTCACTGGGGTTTGAAGGTAGGTCTGTATTTAAACACCTACCACCATTGGAGTGAGATCACGAACACAAGGATCTGGATGAATATATAGAAAGTGAAAAAGTGGGAATTATGCTTCGATATTCAACCCAGCCTTGTTGTTATCAAGCATAAGCTTTTCAAAAGATAACCAAGGTCAGGGAAGATGTTGATGCTTTTGTATCAGCCCTCAGGAAGCTAAGTGCAGATTGTCAGTTTGAGGGTTTCACTGAACAACTGGTCAGAGACCAGAATATGCGTAAGTGCTCAGATAAAAATATACAGCAAAAGTTACTATCAATGCAACATCCTTCACCAGAAAAGACCATTTGCATGGCAAAAAGCATTGAGCTATCCAAAGCATCAGTATAAGAGCTGGAAGACAAATCCACTGACGCTGTTGGGGCAGTCAAGGTCAGAGAGTACAAATCTAACACAGTCCCACAACCTAAACAAACCATTCTTTAAGCAACTCAACATTTGTTTTAGGTGTGGCAATGCCGCTCCTGCCAGAAGTAATAAAGGATGCCCTTCAAAGACTGGTGCATGAAGGGTTTATGGTAACACTGAACATTATGCCAAATTGGCAAACGTATTTGGGGAAGTGCTCAGTTCAACAAAACATGTGTCAATAGTACTGGCATTGCTAATGTGTCTGAATCTGTATTTGATGATACAGAGCGTATCCAAAAAATTCAAGATGATTTGAGAGATATGGTGATGGTAGTGGGGGATGAATATGTCGTCGTAGGTGATATCTATACATGTGTAGATCCTTAGGTGGAAACTGGCATTGGGAAAAAAAATAAGTACGTCTGTTAGTGGATTCAGGTGCAAGGATAACCATGATTACTCAGGAGATGTTCAAGGAAACATGGGGAGGTAGACCATTGGAACCCTGAGAGAGGGCACCTGTTTCTCATGAGGGACGCAAGACGGAGTTGACTGAATTCTTTGAAGATCTTTTGGAGTTCAAAGGCAGAAAAATTCTCAGAAACGTATATGACACCATGAAGTGCCTATCCATTCTGGGATGGTTCCATCAAGGCCTATTTCAAATGGTTCCTAAGCCAGGAACAAAGGAACAGGTTTCTGCAGTTGAGTCCACTGAGTTCACCAGAAACATCCTTAAACAGTTTCCGTCTGTATTTAGTGATCAGTTTGGAACAAATTATGGTTTTACTCACCCGATTAATGTAAAGAAGATGCCATACCAGTCAAACACCAAATTAGAAGCGCACCTTTTAGCATCAAGGAACGTTTGGTACAAGAACTCAGTAAGTTATGCGCCAAGGGAATAATTGATCCAATTGAATACTCTCTTTGGCTCTCACCTTTGATTGTAGCAAGGAAGAAAAGTGGGGATCTACGGGTTTGTGTGGATTTACATAGCATAAATAAAAACATTTGTGTGGATTCCCACCCACTGCCCAAAATATCAGAATTGCTGACTATGATCAATGGGTCCAAGTGGTTTACTAAATTAGATCTGGTCACCGCCTACCATCAGGTTATACTGGACCCATCATCCAGACACTTTACAGCATTCGTGTCCCCCATTGGGACTTACCACTATTGTAAAATGCCGTTTGGACTGGCTTCAGCTACCGCTGGTTTTCAAAGGATCATGTGTCATATGTTGAAAGGGGTCAGCAGAGATGTAATGTTCCAAGATGACATGTTAATTTATGGGGCAACTAGAGAAAAACATGACAACACATTGATGCAGGTTTTAAATTAAGAAAGAGAAAGGTGTTGTACTAACCAATGAGAACTGCCAGTTAAAAAAAAAAAAAAGTGGAGTATTTGGGGCATGTCGTATCTGAACATGGGGGTTGAGCCTAGACCAGGGTTAGTGAAGGCCATTGTAGATGCCGCAGCACCAGTAGGTAAGGTTGGTCTGAAATCCTTTATTGGAGTATGTGAATTTTATTCAAGATTTGTGCCAGTTTATGTGCCCAAAGTCAAACCTCTCACCAAAATGTTAAAAAAATATTCATTTTGAATAGGCTGAAAATTGTCAAGTGGTCTTTGAATGGTTTAAATCCCAATTGGTTGGATCCAAAACTTTTAAGCCATTCGATCCCATCGTCAAGTGCACAATCACAATAGATGACAATGGTTGTTGTCACGGGGCAATTCTCAAACAAAATAAGGATGGTGTGAAAAACACATTGGGGTATACCTCCAATATATTAAGAGGGACCGAGATGAGTTTCTCTCTGATCGAGAAGGAACTTTTGGCCTGTTGGTGGGCGATCAGAAAGTTCAATCTCTATCTCTGGGGAAATCATTTTGGCCTACAGACTGATCATAGTCCATTAGTTTCAATTCTGTCAGGTGACAAGATTAAAGAGCATACTTCACATATTGCTAGGTTGTCCACTAAACGTTTACAATATGATTTTGCAGTTTCATACGTGCCTGGCAACAAGAATGGCAGGGTGGATTACTTATTCAGATTTCCTGTGGCTGAAACCGATAAGGGAATGATAGATGATGAAGAACAAGACAGCTGCTTCGTGTACCATTAGTGAGATTGAATGGAGAGAGAGTTTTCCAAAGATGAGTTGTTGGTACAGATGATGAAATTCAGGAAGGATGGCTGGTCCAAAGGAAAAAAAAAAGTATCATGCCAGTTTCAAACTTTTATCAAAGTTTCATTGGAATTGTCTGTTGAGGATATCTGGTGGTTGATTGATACCTCCAGAAAGTTTAAGAACAATAATGTGTGGGGTGCATGAAGGACACCTGGGCAAGACATTGACAAAGCACAGAGTACACAACGTGTTCTGTGGCCTCTCATGGACAAAGTTGTGGATGAGTTTGTTGCGGATTGTGTTGTGTTTAGTAATGCAGAAAAGTGGTTCAAAGTAAGGACTCCACCCATGAAACCAATAGAATACCTGAATGGACCCTGGGAAAAAGTGGGCGTTGACATATTTGGTCCATTTAACACGATGCTTCCTGTGCCCAGATTTGCAGTTATGGTCACTGACTATTACTCAAAGTGGCCTGAAGTCCATTTCATAAATGAAACTTCTTCCAAAAATGCCATAGACTTTTTAATAGATATCTCCTTAGAGACAATTTCCCATTTTCAATTGTCTCGGACAATGGTGTTCAGTTTGTCAGTTTAGAATTTCAAAAATTCTTGCAACAAGGGGGTACTGAACATTGTAGAAGTTCCTTGTATAACCCATAAACAAATGGTCTTGTTGAGTTAATGAATAGTTTTGTGCAACTGTGTTCAGTGGGCCACTGCAATTAAGTGTGTGGTACAAAATGCTGTAACTTCTATGCTTTGGTTCTACCCTACCACTCCACATTCTTTCACTAAAGTCTTCCCTTTTGAGTTGCTATGGGGAAGAAAACCATTGTCCAAAATCTATCCTGGTTAGATGTCAAGGTAGGTGAAAACGAATGTCATTGACGGTGTGGATGAAGTTGCAAAACAGAATGTTGCAAAGGCTCAAAACTACCAAAAAAGATATTTTGATTTCAGAAAAAGAGTTGTTCAACAACATGTGATGGTGGGAGATGTAGGGTTAATAAAAGTACCTACTCACACAAAGAAAGGTAACATAAAATATACCGAACCGAAGGTTGTTGATAGGTATGCGGAAATTGATCCAGGTTAACAACAAAAATTGGTGGAATACTGCTAGAGTGGTCAAAATTAAGAATTCTGTAGGGGTCAGTAAGGAGCATAATATGTATACTTTTGAAGGGGAGAATGAAGCCCTAAGGTCTGATGTGGGAAACTGATGAGGTACCAACTGTCCCGCAGGAGTAAACAACAACGTTCAGTTCTTTTCAGGTATCGCTAGACTTTCGCTGTACATTTGATTGACGAATCTATACTAGAAGGTTCACAATGGTCAGTTTAGTACCATGCAGGATTTATGTCTACATGAATTTTCGATAAAGAAAATGTTTCCATCCACAAGATGTTACTGTGTTACAATTGTGTTTGGTTAGATATGCTCTTTGTTCTGTATTCTATTCTATTCCTGAGTTCTTGTACAGCGCATGGCTACCCAGAGGCCTCCCAGCACTGCCCAAGACCAGGACGGAACCATGGAGTAAGGAGATAGCAATCAAAGAGCCAGGTCTTTAAGGCTTTGCGAAAAGAGAGCTCCTGGTCTAGAAAGTGCAAGTTCAGGGGCAGAAAATTTGAGTCTAGGGGACACCTGCCACCCCACTGAGCACTGCGGACCCTGGGCACCTTCAGTAAATGGGCAGAGGAAGAACGAAAAGATCTCTCTAAACGATATGGAATGGCAAGAGAGAGGGCAAAACAGGGCCCTTGTTGTTACCAGCCCCGTGCATCATACAGAGGGTCTTAAACTGAACACAGCGTGCCACTGGGAGCCAGTGTAGGTCTCACAGGGCCTTGGAGGCAGACGTGTTTGGGTATATCCAGCAACACGCATGCAGCAGCATTTTGTAATGTTTGCCTCATCCTGGTAACATAGCACGGAGAACCAAGGAACAAAGCATTGTCATAGTTGAGCCAAGCTAGTACCAGGGCCTGCACAAATAACCGTCTAGTCGTGGCAGGAGGGCGATGGAGAACCTTTGGCAGCATTTTCAGGGTACCAAAGCAGCTAGCCGCGAGCTTCATGGTGTGCCGATTCATAGTCAGCCCCAAGTAGAGCAATATCCCAAGGCTCTTTAGGACTGGGCAGACAACAGTAAGAAACCAACAGAGGTCTTGAGATTGGGTAGCTGAAGTTGTTGCTCTGCAGCATAATCTCAGTTTTATCATAATTGAGCTTCAACTTGCATCTTGACATCCAGCAGGCGACCTCTGGTAGACATGAGGATAGAGGGTACTGACCAGGAAGGGCGTCATGAGAGATTGAAATGGCCAGCTGCATATCATCTGCATAGGACACCAGAGACAGCTCATAATCCTGCACTATCTCAGCCAGGGGGCACACAGAAATATTAAATAAAGTGGGGCTCAAGTAAAAGCCCTGCAGCATGACAGGACTCTGACAGACACTCAGGCCTCATCCTGGACCTGAAAAAGGCATTCTGCAGAAACGAGGCAAGCCAGTTAAAAGCTGTACCCATGACACTTACATCAAAGACCCTCTGTGAGAGGATGGAATAGCCTACTGTGTCAAAGGCCACACCGAGATCAAGAAGGATAATAGCTGCTGAGGATTCCTGATCTAGAAGGGTTCTAAGCTTTTCTACTGCAGCTAACAATGCGCTTTCTGTGCTGTTAAAGCCCATCTGAGTAGGATATAACAATGAATTAGATTCAAAAAAAGGCCAAAAGGTGTTTGTTAACATGTTTCTCCAGAGGTTTGGAGCCTCCAGGTAGGAGGGAGTTTGGCCTAAGATTGCTCAGGTTCGAAGGATCTAAGTTGACCTTCTTAAGAAGCGGCTTGATTATTGCAAGTTTCCAATGATGGGGAACAACCTCTTGGGCTAGTGCGAGGTTAAATAACTTAGTCAGAACAGGAGTAATGGAGACAGCCCCTTGCCTCAGAGTATGCTTAGGTAACGAGTCCAGTGGAGACCCAGATCTTACTGCCCTCAGCAAGTTCTCTACCAGGTCAGCAGATACGGGAGCCAAGGCTGGCAGGGTGTGGAATCAAGCAGAGCATTACTAACATTTCTGGATATAGTCACTCACGTTGGCTTAAGTATGCTCACTGATCTGTAGCACCCAGGAGGGCATTAATCTTACTATTATTTTATGATGTACGAAATATTAGAGGGAAAGGATACTGTAGTATTTAGAACTGGGTTAACTTTCCGGTCACCTGGCTGAATGGTTAAGGGGCTCTGAGATGTCAGAGCATTCTACATGGAATGTTAAGAGCGGGTGAAGGAAAAGTAGTGAGCTGCTCCGGTGGAGAGGAACCGTTGAGTATGCTGCTACGCACCTCTTCATGAGAATAAATGTATTGTTCTACTACAATGTTTACTGGTGTAATTAATACAGATTGCTGTCTTGCTACAAGGATTGCCGCTCTCATGGACTGCTGCCCTGCTGTGCTGCCCTGCTGCCCACTTGCCTGAGGAAGAACTGGAGCTGCAACTTCACTTTAAACCATGGACCCCACAGTGACTCAAAAGGGTAGTCTGCTGACCTCCTGATCGGAGCCTCAGACACTAAAGGCTCCTAACAGCTGTTGGGCCAGCCTTGATCAAGCTCCTTACCCCCAATTGGTGTGTCTCAGGTCCTGGACCCTTTGTGTGGCTCTCAAGCTCCTGAAATCAAGCACTTGGGCTCTTTGTGACTGCAAACAGGACAGTTTGCACTGAAACTGCGGCGCTCGCAAAAAAAAAAAACAGCAGGATCTGCCAACAGACCATTTCTTCGGACAGCAGCATCGACAGCCCATGGGGGACCTCCAACATGAACCGCAAGCCTGTCCATCCACAACACCCGGCCTGCTCTTCACCCCATGCAGATCGCAGCCCCTGAAGATGTCCTTGCGACCCTCTATAACTCCAATTCCTCCTCCTCCTATAACCCCGCCTCCTCCTATACCACCTCCTCCTCTAACTATTCCTCCTCCTCTAACTCCCCCTTCTCCTATAACTCCTCCTTCTCCTCCTCCTCCAACTCCTCCTCCTCCTCTAACTTTTCCTCCTCCAACTCCTTTAACTCCTCCCCCCTCCTCTAACTCCTCCTCTTCTAACTCCTCCTCCTCCTCTTCTAACTCCTCCTCTTCCTCCTCCTCCTTTAACTCCTCCAACTCTTCCTCCTATAAATCCTCTAAGTCCTCCTCCTCCAACTCTTCCTCCTCCTCCTCAACACTGTTGTTCCAACATGAGATCTGGAGCCCTACGATGAGGGTGGCTGTACTGTGACCACATCGCCCGCTTAAGATAAGCACCCCAAACGTACAGTTGAGCACTGGTTGAATTTTGACTGCCACACTCATGGAATCCCCTACAGCCTAACTAATGTTTTCCTAAAGCCACTTGCTGGATGTAGGAGTTGTGCAGCAAGATGGTTGTTTGCCAAGACAAAAATCCTAAAAGCAGAAAACCTATATGGGAGCAAGGGGAAGAGAAGCAGGATTAGTCACCATTGAAACCTCTCCCCTAAAATTGCCTACATCAACCTTTGATTTCTCTCCAATCAAGCAGACCATTTTGAGCTCTAAACATCAGTTATCAGGCAGACAGAAAGGTAAAATGGACTGAATGCAAAACATCGGGGGACATGGGCACAATTAGACCGGAGGTGAAATCTTGATATTTTACAGAATTAGATGAAAAAGTGTGAAAAGGGCCATCTGCAATCACTGTCCATCTGCCACAGATGAATCTAGGCTGGGTCACACGGAAAGGACTTCCTGTTGTCACAGGGTTGCTGTGATGATATTACCTAGAACCACATTAATAAGAGACCATTGGAACAGGCAGTCCACAAGCACCTGGTCCAGACAAATAGTACAATGTATTCACCAGTGCGCAGTCACCCTGCTGGTCAGGTGAACCCTAAGATTATCCCATTCGAGTCAGACATGGAGAAGACTAGACTTAAAGTATGTGTATCTTCTGCTCTACAAGTAGTGACAAACTCAGCCCTTCCACATTCTAAAGAAAGCCTCAAAGAATTAGAGTATTGCAGCTTGGCTTCCACTACACAAGGGGTCAAGCACACTGAGCTCTGTACACAATGGAACCTTCATCAAGTTTCATGGTGTTCAAGACTGAGATTGAACATCAATATTCAGACTTTGTCACATTTATTTATCTAATACATGAATGTAAGGAAATGCCTTCCTTGGCACAATTACCTCTTGACTTTTTGCCTTTTGTTGACGCCAGTTATGATTTAAAGTGTGCTGGGACCCTGCTAACCAGGCCCCAGCACCAGTGTTCTTTCCCTAAACTGTACCTTTGTTACCACAATTGGCACAGCCCTTGCACACAGATAAGTCCCTTGTAAATGGTACCTCTGGTACCAAGGGCCCTGATACCAGGGAAGGTCTCTAAGGGCTGCAGCATGTCTTATACCATCCCGGGGACCCTTCACTCAGCACATGCACACTACCTCACAGCTTATGTGTGCTGGTGGGGAGAAAATGACTACGTCGACATGGCACTCCCCTCAGAGTGCCATGCCAACCTCCCCTGTGGCATAGGTAAGTCACCCCTCTAGCAGGCCTTACAGCCCTATGGCAGGGTGCACTATACCACAGGTGAGGGCATATGTGCATGAGAACTATGCCCCTACAGTGTCTGAGCAAAACCTTAGACATTGTAAGTGCAGGGTAGCCATAAAGAGTATATGGTCTGGGAGTTTGTCAAACACGAATTCCACAGTTCCATAATGGCTACACTGAAATCTGGGAAGTTTGGTATCAAACTTCTCAGCACAATAAATGCACACTGATGCCAGTGTGGGATTTATTGAAAAAAGCACCCAGAGGGCATCTTAGAGATGCCCCCTGACTAACAGTCCCACTCCTAGTGCTAGGCTGACCAGCTTCTGCCAGCCTGCCACAACCAGACAAGTTTCTGGCCACATGGGGTGAGTGCCTTTGTCACTCTGTGGCCAGGAACAAAGCCTGTACTCGGTGGAGGTGCTTCTCACCTCCCCCTGCAGGAACTGTAACACCTGGCAGTGAACCTCAAAGGCTCATGCCTTTTGTTACAGCACCCCAGGGCATCCCAGCTAGTGGAGATGTCCGCCCCTCCGGCCACTGCACCCACTTTTGGCGCCAAGGTAGGAGAGGATAATGAGAAAAACAAGGAGGAGTCACCAACCAGTCAGGACAGCCCCTAAGGTGTCCTGAGCTGAGGTGACCCCTGCCTTTAGAAATCCTCCATCTTGAGATTGGAGGATTCCCCCAATAGAATTAGGGATGGGCCCCCCTCCCCTCAAGGAGGAGGCACAAAGAGGGTGTAGCCACCCTCCAGGACAGTATACATTGGCTACTGCCCCCTGACCTAAACACACCCCTAAATTCAGTATTTAGGGGTGACCCAGAACCCAGGAAATTAGATTCCTGCAACTTACACCAAGGAGGAGGACTGCTGACCTGAAAGCCCTGCAGAGACGATGGAGATGACAACTGACTTGGCCCCAGCCCTACCAGCCTGTCTCCAGACTCAAAGAACCTGCACAGCGACACATCCGACAGGGACCAGAGACCTCTGAACTCAGAGGAATTCCCTGAACCGAAGGACCAAGAAACTCCAGAGAACAGCAGCACTGTTCACCAACAGCAAAATTTTTGCAAACTTGAAGCAACTTTTAAAGAACTCACTCTTCCCACCGTAAGCGTGAGACTTCAGACACTGCACCCGACGCCCCCGGCTCGAGCTCCAGAGAACCAACACTCCAGAGAGGACTCCCAGGTGACTGCGACCTCGAGAGTAACCTGAAACGACCCCCCCTAACGACACCTGCAGAGAGGATCCAGAGGCTCCCCCTGACTGCGACTGCTTGGAACAAAGAATCTGACGCTTGGACCAAGCACTGCACCCGCAGCCCCCAGGACCGAGAGGAACCAACCTCCTGTGCAGAAGTGACCATCAGGCGGCCCTCTGCCTTGCCCAGTTGGTACCTAGCCAGCCCGAGAAGCCCCCGTGCCCTGCCTGCATCGCCTAAGTTCTCCATAGTCGCCTATGTGTTTTGGGCCCTGCTTTGACCTCTGCATGTGACAGGCCCTATGTTGCTGGTGCGTTGACTTTGGGGTTGCCTTGAACCCCAACAGTGGGCTGTCTATGTCCAGGAGACTGAACTTGTCAGTGCTTTACTTACCTCAGAAACTTTACCATACTTACCTCCCCCAGGAACTGTTGATTTTTGCACTGTGTCCACTTTTAAAATAGCTTATTGCCATTTTAACCTATACTGTGTGTACTACTGCTTTAATTCAAAGTACCAAAGTTCCTTACATACCTGTGTGGAGTACCTTGCATTTTATGTATTTACTTCAAATCTTGTGGCTCTAAAATGAAGAAAATATATTTTTCTATGTAAAAACTATTGGCCTGGAGTCAAGTCTTAGAGTGTGTGTTCCTCATTTATTGCCTGTGTGTGTACAACAAATGCTTAATACTACCCTCTGATAAGCCTACTGCTCGACCACACTACCACAAAATAGAGCATTAGAATTATCTAATTTTGCCACTATCAACCTCTAAAGGGAACCCTTGGAATCTGTGCACACTATTTCTCACTTTGAGTTAGTATATACAGAGCCAACTTCCTACAATGAACCAATCTTTTTGTTTTTTTACCCAATGTATCAGACATTTGTCTAAGTTATTTTAGCCTGACCTTAAGGTGGCTGCCCTTTTTGCAAGTCCATTTGCAGATGGAGACTGCTTAACCACAAGATGGCTGAAGTTTTTCCAAAGTCAGCATCAAAATACTTCAGCATTTCTTAATTGATCATGTTGTTGGATCTTGAGCAGAGCAACTGCTGCCTCTCAGCATTCCCTGTGGCTCTTTTCCTTCCTGCTGCCAGGCTCTACTCCTGCAATTCAGCACAACCATCAGCAAGAGAGAAAAAGAGCTGCTGCTGTTTTTCAGCATGCCCTGCTACTTAGCACCTTGCTATCGAGCTGCTGATAACATAGAGAGGCAAGGGTAACTAACTCGTCTGGCTTAGAATTCAAAATGCAAACTAGAAGTTTTGACAACGCTTGAACACGGTGTATGAAAAACAAAATCGTATTCTGAACCACACCATTAGATGCTGAGTTCATACTGTAAAAGATCTGCAGCTTTATGATTGGATGTTCTTGTGATTGCTCCAGAAATCAACAGAGTAAAGCGAAGAGCGCAGGATGTCCACAAGATGACCGCAAGTCCGTGGCTCTCCAGCTGCCCTGGGCAACATTAGGAGATTTTCTGTGGCTCTTCCTGCCCCGTCACATTCAAGCATGTGGTGCTGATGTCAGAGTAGTGAGAGAGCAGCTAGATGAGTTTTGTTTGACTCCTCGCAGTCTTTAATGACACTTTTCCTCGAATGCTGCCGCTTCTCACGCTGCACCATTGCACCTGCCATTTTGAATTTGGCGCATACCACATTTACCTGGTCCTGCATTCTTCTACATGGCTTCTTTTTGAACGCTGTATTTTTTAAGAAGCCTTTCGACTGGAACTCTTGGTTTGCAATGCTGCCTTGTGGAAATATGTTTCAGTGCATACATCTTATGTCATGCTGCACTGCTGCTGTGGCTTCTCACTCACAGCTGTCTACAGGTGTTGCAGCAGTTCTCGACTAACCTCTTCTGTTTAAGCTGATGTACAGATCTTATTGACAAGTTCGAAAAACATTTACGTTGGATATATATCTTTTTTCAATGTTCTTTTCTTGAGGAACAAGTCACCTTGACTCCTTCAGAATGGGTAATCAGGTTTCTAACGCTGGAGGATATTATGGTTGAAATTAAGAATTTAAAGCCTTTTGTGGTGGAGGCGACTGACGCTGTTAAACGAACTAAAGAAAAATGATCAACCTTGGAATCTAGAATTTGATCTGTCGAACAGAGAAGTAGTGATGCTCAGGATGTAGGGGCCAACGTGGACTCGTTGTCTAAAGAAGTTCTTCTTCTTAAAAAACTAAGGACTTAGAAAACCGCAACAGATGGAATAACCTGAGAATTTATGGGATTCTTGAAGGTGCAGAAGGCTCCAATATGATAGCATTTCTAAATATTTCTATCCCCCAAATTGTTGGACTACACAATGTTTCTGAACTCAACATACAAGCCCACAGGGTTGGGTATATCTCTAATTCCAAGACAAATTTCAACCTTCCAGGAGGTATCATCCCCTTCTTCCTAGAGTACTCTGATCTTATGACAATCCTCTCAGCTGCAAAATAATGAAAACAAATTCTCTGGTCACAAGATATTCTTTACTCAAGATGTTGCCCAATCAACTGCTAATAGACAAATAAAGCTTTTGGATTTGCCCCTAACTCTACGATCTATGAATGGCAGATTAGGACTCAACCACCCTGGTTTCTTCAAGGTCACTTACAAAGACAAACATTACACTTTTGACAACCCAGAGGACTTTGGGGGGGGGGGGGGGGGAGGACATCCTCCACTTCCACAAAGGAGAGGAGATGGATCTTAGCAAGACTTGGTTATCATTGTTCCTCATTCATTATTTTTTGACGTTTAACTTTTTCTTTTATCCTTATAGGTACCTTGTCTGGCCCCTGTGACATGCGGATTGATGTGCTCTGTGCTTCCATGTCCTTATGTCTTTCCCCTCATCTCACCATGTGCACATTGTCCTACCCAGTATCGGTTAGTGTTTATCGCCCCTTTACTTATGCGTCTTGCTTGATACGATCCATAGTTTTAATTTTTACATACTTTATCTTCTTCTAATTTTCTCTCTTCTTACTCTTTTTCTATGTGCCGGGGCTGCTTGAGGATGGCCTCTGAAATGTTTTGTGCCCCACATCCTCCCACACGTACTGTTCTCACTTTTTCTTGAATACATTTTATGGTTAAAGTCATATGGCTTTCTGACATTTTTTTTTAATCATGGGGACTATATTTCCCCCCTTTTCATCTCTTCTTTCTCTTTTTTTTCTCTTCTCCTTAACTCCTCTTTGCCATTTTCTTTCTCTTATTTTGCTATGTTATGACTTTCGCTTCATGCCCTTAATTTTTTTTATAGCCTTATTTTTTGCAAGAATTGTAGCCCTCCACATTTTCTCCCTCACATTTTAAAGTTGTTTATTTAAATGTAATATGTGCTATGTTTTACTTGATTGTTTATTATGAGTACTATACATTTTGTTTAATTGAATGTCGAAGGTCTTAGAAACCCAATTAAATTTCAGAAATAACTCACTCATTTATCTAAGCTAAAATGCCAGCTTGCCCAGTTACAAGAAATGCTTCCTAAGGAAAAGGATATTATTTCTCTCCAAAATAATTGGATTGGTCAAGTGTTTTGTTCCCCCACACAACATAGTAAAATTGGTGTAATATTTATTCTCACAAATCCTGATCTCTTGGTATTGAATCCGCTGTTATCAATGATGATGGTAGGTGGTTGTTATTAAGAATATTCAGTCAATTTACAATGTTTACGGTTCCACAGGTGTGGATGTTCAATTCTGAGAAAATGTCTCCAATCTATTACTCTTGTTGAACTGAAAATCTTATAGTGGGATAAGACTGTAATGAACTGATAGATCCTTTCATTGGCAGACGTTCCCAAGCGTAACATATTTCTAAAACAAAAATGCAACGCTCTTTTAAAAACTCAATACTCTCGTGGGGATAAGCAGTGCTTGGTGAACTTTTAACCCTGATGTTATGAAATTCACATTTTGTTTTTCATCTGTGCATCACTCCAGCTCAAGGATAGACTGCATATTTTTAACCCATTTTTGTTGAAATACCTGAAAAGTTAGTCTGGAATTCTTTGAGCTTAATCTTACTGCTGACTCGGCAATGAATTTGAATTGGGATGTATTTAAAGCAACTGCCAAAGTATTATTATTGACGATGTCGCGTGTACATTAAAAAAAAAAAAAAAAAGTACCTCACTCAAAGAAGAAACATCCATGTTAGAAAGAAAAAAAAAATCTTCTTGAACACAAATATTTGCCCTCCAATGGCAAAGACACTAGACGGCCTAACCAAAGCCAAATTAGATTTTGGCAAAAATTCTATTGAGCAAGCAAGTGGATCCTTACTAAAAGTCAATGCAAAGTTTTAGGGAGGCCGCAAAAAATCTGGTAAAATGTTGACAAATTAGAAAAAAAAAATCTAAAATAGATGATATCTTCAACAGTTCTGGTAACAAATACTGCACTGATTCGAAAAATTGGGAATGTTTCATGAAGTATTATAAACAACTATATATTCACTACACAACAACCCACAGCCACATGCTCTGGAAGGATTTTTTAAATATTACACTTAAAAATGCAACCCACCCAGTTGACCTTTCCTCTTTAAAATGGACTTATCAATTGCCGAGGTTCAGGCAGCCGTTACTAAGTTTCTCAACAATAAGGCCCGTGGACCAGACAGATTTTCTGTTGAGTTTTATTTCCACTTCTCTCAAATATTAATCCCAAGACTGTTATTAATTCAACGCTTCCTTAAACACTGCACAATGCACATGTGGCCAGGCTATGCTCTGCTTAATCCCGAAGAAAGGTAAAGGCCCCTCTCTATGTGGAAATAACAGGCCCATCTTCCTGATTAACATAGACTGCAAGATCTTCGCATTAATCGAGTCATGCCTGATTTAACTGGAATACAACAATACGGATTTGTGAAGGGTAGATATATTAATGATAGTTCTAGAACTTTTTTGAAAAATCATTCAACAGGCATCCAGATGTCACGACCCACATGCAGTTATCACACTTCATGCCAAAAAAAGCCTCTGACCGTGTGCATTTGGATTTTGTGTTCTGCATACTGCAATGGCACGGTTACAACTCTCAAATTCCTAAATATGTTAGTTTGCTATAGTCAGAACCTACCACTTCCATCTTCGTTAATGGTTGACAATCCCTGTACTTTCATTTGCACAGAGGCACTAGACAAGGATGCCCACTATCTCCCTTACGTTTTATGCTTGCTTTAGATCTATTTTTAGAAAAATAAATGATTTGCTTCAGTCAGTTCTCGAGAAACATAAAAGGAAAGCATGTATAGGATTGTGTAGGCTCCAACAACCCAAAGACTTCCGTGGTGTACATTTTCTTAATTTTCCAAATATCACTTGCTTGCTCACTTTTCATTTCGAGATATAGTTTACATCTAAAAGCACCCTAATTCTTTCCCCTACAATCACACTTTCATTATACCTAGCCAAATGCTTACTTAGTTGCATGCACCTACCTCCAGGAAATTTAAGATTTTCTCCCATATGGTATGCTCATCTGGAAAGACGGGATTCACAAAGACAAATATAAACTATACAGGGAGTGCAGAATTATTAGGCAAATGAGTATTTTGACCACATCATCCTCTTTATGCATGTTGTCTTACTCCAAGCTGTATAGGCTCGAAAGCCTACTACCAATTAAGCATATTAGGTGATGTGCATCTCTGTAATGAGAAGGGGTGTGGTCTAATGACATCAACACCCTATATCAGGTGTGCATAATTATTAGGCAACTTCCTTTCCTTTGGCAAAATGGGTCAAAAGAAGGACTTGACAGGCTCAGAAAAGTAAAAAATAGTGAGATATCTTGCAGAGGGATGCAGCACTCTTAAAATTGCAAAGCTTCTGAAGCGTGATCATCGAACAATCAAGCGTTTCATTCAAAATAGTCAACAGGGTCGCAAGAAGCGTGTGGAAAAACCAAGGCGCAAAATAACTGCCCATGAACTGAGAAAAGTCAAGCGTGCAGCTGCCACGATGCCACTTGCCACCAGTTTGGCCATATTTCAGAGCTGCAACATCACTGGAGTGCCCAAAAGCACAAGGTGTGCAATACTCAGAGACATGGCCAAGGTAAGAAAGGCTGAAAGACGACCACCACTGAACAAGACACACAAGCTGAAACGTCAAGACTGGGCCAAGAAATATCTCAAGACTGATTTTTCTAAGGTTTTATGGACTGATGAAATGAGAGTGAGTCTTGATGGGCCAGATGGATGGGCCCGTGGCTGGATTGGTAAAGGGCAGAGAGCTCCAGTCCAACTCAGACGCCAGCAAGGTGGAGGTGGAGTACTGGTTTGGGCTGGTATCATCAAAGATGAGCTTGTGGGGCCTTTTCGGGTTGAGGATGGAGTCAAGCTCAACTCCCAGTCCTACTGCCAGTTCCTGGAAGACACCTTCTTCAAGCAGTGGTACAGGAAGAAGTCTGCATCCTTCAAGAAAAACATGATTTTCATGCAGGACAATGCTCCATCACACGCGTCCAAGTACTCCACAGCGTGGCTGGCAAGAAAGGGTATAAAAGAAGGAAATCTAATGACATGGCCTCCTTGTTCACCTGATCTGAACCCCATTGAGAACCTGTGGTCCATCATCAAATGTGAGATTCACAAGGAGGGAAAACAGTACACCTCTCTGAACAGTGTCTGGGAGGCTGTGGTTGCTGCTGCACGCAATGTTGATGGTGAACAGATCAAAACACTGACAGAATCCATGGATGGCAGGCTTTTGAGTGTCCTTGCAAAGAAAGGTGGCTATATTGGTCACTGATTTGTTTTAGTTTTGTTTTTGAATGTCAGAAATGTATATTTGTGAATGTTGAGATGTTATATTGGTTTCACTGGTAATAATAAATAATTGAAATGGGTATATATTTTTTTTTGTTAAGTTGCCTAATAATTATGCACAGTAATAGTCACCTGCACACACAGATATCCCCCTAACATAGCTAAAACTAAAAACAAACTAAAAACTACTTCCAAAAATATTCAGCTTTGATATTAATGAGTTTTTTGGGTTCATTGAGAACATGGTTGTTGTTCAATAATAAAATTAATCCTCAAAAATACAACTTGCCTAATAATTCTGCACTCCCTGTAGCTCAGCTTTTCACAAATGATCACCTCCTCAAATCATAAACTACAAAAGAAATTTAGTATACCGTCTTACTATGCTTTACAATAAGAATTAAAAATGTTAATCCTACACCTCTCTTCTTCCACACTAGCCTCACAAACAAATCCTCCAGACGCATTCCCAATTTTTTTTAACTCTTCTGTTGACGTGACTGCTTCTTACAAGAGCTTGGATATAGTTCCGAAAGACTGAATAAAACCCACAGTTGAATTAAAATGGCAGAATGACCTTCAGCAGACTTGCCCCATTCATACCTGGACCACGGGTGGTCTACGATTCATTCCCCTTCTTGCTCCAAACATATTTTTTTCTTTTATAACAGATTATGTCTATACCCAACTTTCCTGTTTAAATGTAAAGTATCATTAGATAGTAAATGCTAATCCTGTAATAAGTACTGTTGTGCATATGTTTCTGGAATGTCCAAAAGTCAGAATATTTATGGCTACAGGTTTGGGACATGGTTCATGATAGCTGTTCTACTAATATACTGGTTGACAAAACTCATTTTTAGGTGCTTTGCATAATAATGTTACAGTTGAGAAATGTGTTGATTTACTGATTGCCATCGCTTTACAAATTATTAATTCTACCTGGAAGGACACTATAAATATAACTTCACCAGATGATGGAATCCGTTATGTTGTACTCATAGATTAGAAAGAGTTTATTTACATTCTACTCAGATTCTTACCAAGAGAAACATACTTTGGTCACCATTTACATCCTCCTGTCGAGACAACTAGCCATCCATTCTGCTTCGAATGCCTCTTTTCAACCACCATGACTTATGTTTAGCTCTCCTGCAGGTTGTCTCATTATAGGTTTCAATTAACCAAGTGTTCATTTGTTTTTCATCTAATTTATGATTCTTTCCATCCCGCTTTCCTCCTCTAGCTTATCCCCAAAACTAAATTCTTTAAATGCTAATTGTTTCGTTGACCTCATTTAAAAAAATATATATATTTTATGCCTACGCAGTAGTCCATTACTATGTAATATTTCTGATGATATGTATATGTACCCTGGGATAGATATAATAGTCTTTATAATGCAGTTATGCTTGTATTTCTTTCAATAAACCATTTTCAAACATAGAAGGAAATCAGCAGTGCAGCACTCTCGGCAGCTTTGTACAAAAACACTAGGAGCTTGCAAGAAAGCGCTACGTGGGGAAGCTCAGATCATTGCACTTCTCTGCTGCAGACACTCAGGGCACCACTGGATCCTGTAAGAATTTCATGTCTGGGGATTGTTTTGATGTTTTTTTTTTTTTTTTTTTAAACACATACAGATTCAACCTCTGACTTAAGTGTAGTTTTGGGGTGCAGGACCTGGACTGATCCCCAGTGACAATATCTAACCGACATTTTCTTTACAGCCACATCTTTACGTTCTCATTAAAATCTGTCTCTTGGGTCTGAAAGAGTCCAGCTCCATACCCAATACCTAAAACACTAGCCCATCTCCACACCAATTATCAGAACACCAATCCTCACCAGCTCGGAACTTCAGGATTATCCCCAAACAATCCCTTTAAATACGGCAAACTCAGGCTTCAGACTCCTTGCTGATCTTAAGCAGTGTTTAAGCTGCTGAAGCAAACAAGGCCTGGAAGAAAAGAAGACTAATGAGGCAGCAACAGACAGCCTTGGATAGTCTGTTTACTCTCAGCCTTGGCGCAAGCTCAGGGTATGTAGAGTGCTGTAACGCGCCCTTTGTGGGAAGATTTCCCGTGAGCAGAGATCTTGGTTCAGTTGCAGAACTAAAGAGTAATCGTTTATCTTGGAGTGCCAACAAAGTGCATTTTAACCATTAAACCCCTTTTAGGCTTCTTTCAGTGACAAAAGGGATAATTTGTACGGGAAAGAAGGGATGTGTGCTACAACGAAATGACTAGTATTTTTTGGAGAAGGAGAGATACCTTAGATTGAAGACAACTGTTGTAGGAGTCTGGCCAGGTGAAACATAGCAAAAATAAAGGAAACACTGCAAAAGCCTTTAAGAATGGCAAAGATATTATATGAAAAAAGAAAAACAAAGAGAAGAAAGGCAGCCGGGGGGGCAAAGCTATCAACGGGGGAGAAATCTGCAAATCCCCTGAGGGAAGGGAATCCGTCTTAAGGAAGAACGTCCTTTTACATTGGAGTAACCAGTCTTAATAGGCCCGAGTAGCAGCATCAAAAGAATAACAAGCCTCTGTGGGCAAATGGAAAAGTTATTAAAATCAGGAGTACACACATCAGAGTTGAGTGGTCTTTATAGGACAGTGAGCAGGCATGGCATTACAGACAAACAACCATAGAGTTCAAAGATTATACAAATTCTCATGATTAAACAACAATAACTGAAATTGTAAGCTCCACGACCTGCAGGATGAAGGAAGTGTGTCACTAGGCAAGGGTGACCGGGCTCCGTGATAACCAGACAAGACAACTTCTGGTGTCCACAGTGAAAGAAGATCCAGTCGTTACTGGGGAGATGTCTGATGGAATGATTACCACTGCACTTGGTTTAATCGAGACCTCAATGAAAACTGGGCCAGTAAGGATATGGTAACGTGCGTCTGTTGTGGACAGACAAGCAGCCAGCGTGGGCAACTGGGCCTGCTCAGGGGTCACCCCTTGGACCAGAGGTAGCCTGCATTAGCATGAAGTCTGTAGAGTTATCGAGAGAAGGAGACCCCAGACCATGATGTCACTGTGCCGGCGTCACCCCCTGCTGCATCTTCTTCATCAGCTCCTCGTCCTGCAAGGAAAGCTCAGTTAACTTCTTGCCCATACGCTCGTGGATGTCTAGATACTTGGACACGCAGCGATCCAAGCACACAGACTCGCCCTTGGACAGCTCAGCTTCTTTGTAGTGTGGCGGGACACACTTCCGGTGGCAGGCATTGGTCATCCTGAAATGAAAGAGCAGAGGCAGTCAGAAAAAGTGAGAAAGAGGCACTAAATGCTTGGTGGGTCAAAGGAAATTACTTGAGAAAACACTCAGGGAAAGGACACAGACTCTGCAGTTCAAAAGAGGACAGGACTGCGGGAGAGAGGAACTCCCATAAAAGGGGGAACTTTATGGAGGTGAAGAGACAGACAAGAGAGAACTTCAGATGTAATAAACAATACAGGCAATAGGGAATTGGCATAAAAAAGGAAGAATATGGGGAAAAAGGGAGAATTTGGGAAAGGCAAAAACAGATGAGATCAGAAATATATTTTGATGAAGGGAGATGGGCAATAAGGCAATGAAAAGAAGATTTTTCCAGATGTTTGATGGAGGAAGGAGTCATTTCAATAGACATGGAGTAGAGAGCACCAGCTGTTTGATGGAGATGGGGCTAGTGAGGTGCTCAGAAGAGGTGAAAAGAAAAACACGGAATGGAGGACTCAAGCTGATAAGATGATGATCTCAACAGTAACAAGCCAATCAGGCAAGAGTGGGCCTGAGTGCTTAAAACCAGGGACCTCAAAACGGATTTTCTTTCTCCTTTAGAAAGGTAACTGGTTGCGTGATATTTATTATTCAACTCTAGCAGTGAACCGGAACTAAATGCTCCTAGGAAATAAGAGACGGCATGACTGCCCTACTGCACTTTTAATTGCCACAAAAGGGGTAAAGCCATTCGTGGGTCCTAACTCCTGCTCAACACCTTCAAAAATCCAGTCTCTGTCATCAGTGTCTAATGCGAGCCAACTACCGGAGTATGGTTCACAACGCAACATGTCCCAAACCACGATCAAGTCCACAGAACTTTAAAAGATTAATAACCAGGCCCTTCGGCTGGAGGGGAAAGGAGTTCAAATGAACCAGATCATCTACTGTAAACTTAAAACTGCATAGAAAACTGCACACAATCGGAGATTAAGGCAAAGGAATGGCTGAAGGAGCAGGTCTGGGTAGCTGTCTGGGGCCATTTCCTTTTTTTGGTACAGACCCAGTCTTCTTACTTGGGTTTGCGTCTGGACCGTTCAGGAGAAGGCACCATATACTACCTCCAGACCATTTCATGCAGTGGCCAGCTTCACTGGGCTCGGGTATTTATTTCTCACTCATGGAGGCATTAGCTGGATCTGGGGCACGCCCTATTGTGCCACAAGAAGCACTGAAATTTGGAAGCCTCACATATCCGGTTTTCTAGCTACTTCTCAGAGAGATACTAGGTTCCTAATCACGGGCTTTCATTTGATATCCAAGTGCATTCCCTGAGTTGTAGTCATGCGTTCTCTTGAACCAAGTGAGCTAACAAACCAGATAACAAAGCTCTGTAACACAAAAGCCCAGAAGTGCAAATATGCAGCCAGGAAGCCAGGGCCCAACAGCATTTCTGGAAACGTCTCTCCACCTTCTCGACTGCTGTCGGCTCTCCGGTGATCTCTGGTCAGCAACAAGGCACTGCCCGCTGAGCTCTTCTCACCTCTGTTCACTCTACAAACACTGAAATAGACACTGGAGAACCTAACCCCACTATTGTGTTCAAGGGCTGGTTACTTGGCAGCATTCTCCACAGGGCCGTTTAGCAAGGGTGTCCCACGGCCCACAGTGCTATTGCGCTCTAACTGGATAAACATGTTACTTGCTTTGAGGACCTGACTCCTTTCTGGGATAGTGAAGCTGAACAATCAATGATGACTCTAAAAGCTGCTAAGGGTTAGAAACTCCAATACAGAGAGACACCATAAAATAACACAATGTCCAACCAGCAAAACCAGTGTCTGTGAAAACCAGGGCCATCTACAATTTACTCACTCTAGTATTCCAAATAGCCAATGGCTTATCCCATGGCTAGGACTGTTGACATTTTGCCACATCACAGCGAAATCTCTACATCCACTACCCAGAACCAGCAGACCATGCCCAAGTCACACTGTGCAGCATCTAGGTGTCCGAACTTTCCAGCTTGTAGGACCTACCAGCAAACAGATTTATGGTGAAACTCCACTGCCTTCTTTACTGTTTTTCTGAAGCCACCGGTGCGGTGCCTGCTAACTTCGACCGACATGGTGCCCTAGTACCTACCGAGAGACCCTTATCTTAAAAGGGCCGAAGTCCATCTTTTCAAGGGTGAGTATCGGAGTGGGTTGCTCGCACACTGGCCGATTCCAGTCACTAAGAAAGTTGCTTTGTCTAAAACTGCTGATGTTGTTTTGTATATTGTGGGAATTGATTTGTTTCATGTGCCTTCACTGAAAGATGTGTCTTGATTGCAGGAGCAGGCCTCAAAAGTGAAAAGCAGTCTTAGATCAAGCAGAAATATAACAGAGACCCTCAGGGGGTGTGAAGAGAGTGCACTGGGTGTGTGATCACACTGAAATGTCTACTCCTCACCCTTGCACGTTACATCACTGAGCAATCCATGTCACCAGGGATGGCAAGGGGTGTGCCACAGCAAACTACTGGTATGCACCATTCTCTTCTTCTAAAGCCCAGAATCACTGTTGGTACCGCACCATCCGCCTGTCCCACACTGATGGAAAGGTTCTAAGACCACAGCTGCTGCTCACAATCCCCTTTGGGGCCCGTCCATGCACCTTTAGATGGGTTTTTTCAAGATGCCAGGGTGTGGGACAGACTTGTACGTTTCATAATGAAAATGTCACTTACCCAGTGTACATCTGTTCGTGGCATCAGTCGCAGTAGATTCGCATGTTCTGCAATAGCTCGCCATCTGGTGTTGGGCCGGAGTGTTACAAGTTATTTTTCTTCGAAGAAGTCTTTCGAGTCACGGGACCGAGTGACTCCTCCTTTTGTCTCCATTGCGCATGGGCGTCGACTCCATCTTCGATTGTTTTTCCCCGCAGAGGGTGAGGTAGGAGTTGAATTGTAGTAATAGTGCCCATGCAATGGAGTGACTAAGTATGCACCTATTTAAGGTTGAGATGATACATATATAAATAATTGAAGGTAACTTCCAAACTGCTACAGGCTCCCGGGGAGGCGGGTGGGCACATGCGAATCTACTGCGACTGATGCCACGAACAGATGTACACTGGGTAAGTGACATTTTCAGTTCGATGGCATCTGTCGCTGTAGATACGCATGTTCTGCAATAGACTAGTAAGCAGTTATTTCCCCAAAAGCGGTGGATCAGCCTGTAGGAGTGGAAGTAGTGTGAAATAATGTTCTTAATACGGCTTGACCTACTGTGGCTTGTTGTGCGGATAGCACGTCTACACAGTAGTGCTTGGTGAATGTGTGAGGCGTAGACCATGTGGCTGCCTTACATATTTCTTGCATTGGGATGTTTCCTAGAAAGGCCATGGTAGCACCTTTCTTTCTGGTTGAGTGTGCCCTTGGTGTAATGGGCAGCTGTCGTTTAGCTTTAAGGTAGCAGATTTGGATGCATTTAACTATCCATCTGGCTATACCTTGTTTTGAAATTGGGTTTCCTGCATGAGGTTTTTGAAATGCAATAAAGAGTTGTTTAGTCTTTCTGATGTTCTTTGTTCTGTCAATGTAATACATTAATGCTCTTTTGACATCTAATGTATGTAGTGCCCTTTCAGCTACGGTATCTGGCTGTGGAAAGAACACTGGAAGTTCCACTGTTTGATTTAGATGGAACGGTGAAATAACCTTTGGCAAAAATTTAGGATTGGTCCTTAGGACGACTTTATTTTTGTGTAGTTGTATAAAAGGTTCCTGTATAGTAAACGCCTGAATCTCGCTTACTCTTCTCAGGGAAGTAATGGCGATGAGAAATGCCACCTTCCAGGTTAGGAACTGTATGTCGCAGGAGTGCATGGGTTCAAAAGGTGGACCCATAAGTCTAGTTAGGACAACATTTAGGTTCCATGAAGGAACAGGTGGTGTTCTTGGTGGTATAATTCTCCTAAGGCCCTCCATGAATGCTTTAATGACTGGTATCCTATATAGGGAAGTTGAATAGGTAGTTTGCAGGTATGCAGATATTGCTGCAAGGTGAATCTTAATGGAAGAGAAAGCTAGGTTAGATTTTTGTAAGTGAAGCAAGTAACCCACTACCTGTTCTGGAGTTGTGTGTAATGGTTGTATTTGATTAATATGGCAGTAGCAAACAAACCTTTTCCATTTACTTGCATAGCAGTGCCTGGTGGATGGCCTTCTGGCTTGTTTTATGACTTCCATACATTCTTGGGTAAGTTGTAAGTGCCCGAATTCTAGGATTTCAGGAGCCAGATTGCTAGATTCAGCGATGCTGGATCTGGGTGTCTGATCTTTTGGTTGTGCTGTGTCAACAGATCTGGCCTGTTGGGCAATTTGATGCAGGGTACCACTGATAGGTCTAGCAGCGTTGTGTACCAGGGTTGCCTTGCCCAAGTTGGTGCTATCAATATGAGTTTGAGTTTGCTTTGACTGAGTTTGTTTACCAGGTAAGGAAGGAGAGGGAGAGGAGGAAAAGCGTAAGCAAATATCCCTGACCAGTTCATCCATAGGGCATTGCCTTGGGATTGTTTGTGTGGGTATCTGGATGCGAAGTTTTGGCATTTTGCGTTCTCCCTTGTCGCAAACAAGTCTATCTGAGGTGTTCCCCAGAGTTTGAAATAAGTGTTCAGAATTTGTGGGTGAATTTCCCATTCGTGGACCTGTTGGTGATCTCGAGAGAGATTGTCTGCGAGTTGATTTTGTATCCCTGGTATAAACTGTGCAATTAGGCGAATTTGGTTGTGAATTGCCCAATGCCAAATTTTTTGTGCTAGCAGGCTTAACTGCGTGGAGTGCGTCCCCCCCTGCTTGTTTAGATAATACATTGTTGTCATGTTGTCTGTTTTGACGAGAATGTATTTGTGAACTATTATTGGTTGGAAAGCTTTTAGTGCTTGAAAAACTGCTAGAAGTTCTAGGTGATTGATATGCAGTTTTGTTTGATGTACGTTCCATTGTCCTTGTATGCTGTGTTGATCGAGGTGTGCTCCCCACCCTGTCATGGAAGCATCTGTTGTTATTACGTATTGTGGCACTGGGTCTTGGAAAGGCCGCCCCTTGTTTAAATTTATGTTGTTCCACCACAGAAGCGAGAGGTAAGTTTGGCGGTCTATTAACACCAGATCTAGAAGGTGACCCTGTGCTTGAGACCACTGTGATGCTAGGCATTGTTGTAAGGGCCTCATGTGCAGTCTTGCGTTTGGGACAATGGCTATGCATGATGACATCATGCCTAGGAGTTGTAATACCATCTTTGCTTGTATCTTTTGTGTTGGATACATGCGTTGTATGATGGTGTTGAAATTTTGAATTCTTTGTGGACTTGGAGTGGCTACTCCTTTTGATGTGTCTATTATGGCTCCCAGGTATTGTTGTACCTTGCGTGGCAGAATTTTGGATTTTGTGAAATTGACGGTGAACCCTAGTTTGAAGAGGGTTTGTATGATATGATTTGTGTGATTTGAGCACTCTATTAACGAATGGGCCTTGATTAGCCAGTCGTCTAGATATGGGAACACATGTATCTGCTGCCTTCTTATGTGTGCTGCGACTACCGCTAGACATTTGGTAAAGACTCTTGGTGCGGTTGTTAATCCGAAAGGCAGTACCTTGAATTGGTAATGTATTCCTTTGAATACAAACCTTAGGTATTTCCTGTGCGATGGGTGTATTGGTATATGGAAATAAGCATCCTTGAGGTCTAAAGTTGCCATGTAGTCGTGCAGCTTTAGCAATGGCAATACTTCTTGTAGTGTGACCATGTGGAAGTGGTCTGATTTGATGAAAGTGTTCACTACTCTGAGGTCTAGGATTGGTCTCAGTGTTTTGTCCTTCTTTGGTATCAGAAAGTACAGTGAGTAAACTCCTGTGTTTATTTGTGTGTTTGGCACTAATTCGATTGCATTCTTTTGCAATAGTGCCTGCACTTCTATCTCCAGGAGATTGGAATGGTGTGTTGTTAAATTTTGTGCTTTTGGTGGTATGTTTGGAGGGAACTGTAGAAATTCTATGCAATAACCATGTTGGATAATTGCTAGAACCCAAGTGTCTGTAGTGATTTTCTCCCATGCTCTGTAATAATGACCTATTCGTCCCCCCACTGGTGTTGTGTGGAGGGGGTGAGTGACATGTGAGTCACTGTTTAGTAGTAGGGGTTTTGGGGCTTTGGAATCTTCCTCTATTTCTAGGGAATTGCCCTCCTCTATATTGTCCCCGAAAACCTCCTCTATACTGTCCTTGGTAACTGGACGGTGTGGCTTGTGAGGTGCTGGCTTGTGTGCTTTGACCTCGAAACCCCCCTCGAAAGGGCGTTTTACGGAATGAGCTGTAATTCCCTCTGCTCTGCGGGGAGTAGAGTGCGCCCATGGCTTTGGCAGTGTCCGTATCTTTTTTGAGTTTCTCAATCGCTGTGTCCACTTCTGGACCGAACAGTTCTTTTTCATTAAAAGGCATATTGAGAACTGCTTGTTGAATCTCTGGTTTAAATCCAGACGTTCGGAGCCATGCATGCCTTCTGATAGTTACAGATGTATTAATTGTCCGTGCAGCTGTATCTGCAGCGTCCATGGAGGAACGGATCTGGCTGTTGGAGATGGTCTGTCCCTCCTCAACCACTTGTTTTGCCCTATTTTGGAAGTCTTTGGGCAGATGTTCAATGAGATGTTGCATCTCGTCCCAGTGGGCTCTGTCATAGCGCGCAAGTAGTGCCTGGGAGTTCGCGATGCGCCACTGGTTTGCAGCTTGTGCTGCGACTCTCTTACCAGCTGCATCGAACTTGCGGCTTTCTTTATCTGGGGGTGGTGCATCTCCAGAAGTGTGAGAGTTGGCCCTTTTCCTAGCTGCTCCTACAACAACAGAGTCTGGTGGCAGCTGTGTTGTGATGAAAGCCGGGTCCGTAGGAGGCGGCTTATACTTTTTTTCCACCCTTGGTGTGATTGCCCTACTTTTGACCGGGTCCTTAAATATGTCTTTTGCGTGCCGGAGCATACCAGGGAGCATAGGCAGGCTTTGGTAGGAGCTGTGGGTGGAGGAGAGTGTGTTGAACAAGAAATCATCCTCGACCTGTTCTGAGTGGAGGCTTACGTTGTGAAATTGTGCTGCTCTAGCCACCACCTGAGAGTACGCGGTGCTGTCTTCTGGTGGAGATGGTTTTGTAGGGTATGCCTCTGGGCTGTTATCTGACACTGGGGCGTCGTATAGGTCCCATGCGTCCTGGTCTTGGTCACCCTGGCTCATGGTGGTGTGAGCTGGGGAGTGTGATGGCGTTTGTGCTGGTGAAACGTTAATCACGGGCGGAGGAGAGGGTGGTGGTGTAACTCTTTTCACCACTTTTGGTTGTGGTGCTTGTTCCGTCTGGAACTCCAACCTTCTCTTTCTCCTAATGGGGGGAAGGGTGCTTATTTTTCCTGTCCCCTGCTGAATGAAGATACGCTTTTGCGTATGGTCCACATCAGTTGCTTGTAGCTCTTCCTCAAACCTATGCTTTTGCATTTGGGAGGTTAGCGAGTGCTCTTCTGTATAAGAGCCCGAAGCTGGGTCGCTTGCAGTTTGTTTCGGCATCGAAACTTTGTCTGCGTGTTTTTTCGGCTCCGAGGTGACTTTTTTCCTTTTCGGGGCCGAAACCTCTCGGCGTCGATCTGTTTCGGTGCCGCTGTCTCGGCGTCGAGCCGTGTCCACACCGGCATCTCGGTGTCGAGGCTTGTCTCCAGCACTTTCTCGGTCCCGAGAAGGCTGCGTGCCGGTGTCTCGACCGGAGTCGGACGATCTCGGCACTGTTTGGGCCTTTTTCGGTGCCGACGGTCGGTCACCGAATTTATGGGTCGAGCCATGGCCTGGTGGCAGTGGCGTCCCCTGGGCCTTGTAAATGTTTCTTTGTGTGGTTTTCGACGTTTTACTCACGGTTTGTGTATCGTCGAATCCTTCGGAGTCTGAGTCTTGGATCGAGAAGGTACCTTCCTCTTCCTGTTCCTCGAACTCCCGTCGGGCTGTCGGTGCGGACGCCATTTGAAGTCTTCTGGCTCGACGGTCTCGGAGTGTTTTTCGGGACCGGAACGCACGACAGGCCTCGCAGGTGTCTTCGCTGTGCTCAGGTGACAGGCACAGGTTGCAGACCAAGTGTTGGTCTGTGTAGGGGTATTTATTGTGGCATTTGGGGCAGAAACGGAACGGGGTCCGTTCCATCGGCGTTCCTCAGCACGCGGTCGGGCCGACCAGGCCCCGACGGAGGATCGAAAAACTACCCCGAAGGGCACCGGAGCTCTTCGATCTTCGATGCGGTGTTGAATCTAAGTACGCCGATCCCGAACGCAACAATACCGACGAAAATCTTCCGAAATTAACTATTTTTTCCGTTCCGAAACTCGGAGCGACAGGAACACGTCCGAACCCGATGGCGGAAAAAAAACAATCGAAGATGGAGTCGACGCCCATGCGCAATGGAGACAAAAGGAGGAGTCACTCGGTCCCGTGACTCGAAAGACTTCTTCGAAGAAAAACAACTTGTAACACTCCGGCCCAACACCAGATGGCGAGCTATTGCAGAACATGCGTATCTACAGCGACAGATGCCATCGAACTTATCTTTATGCTCTCAGGATGGATGGAGCCCTCCTCCTGAACCTGTGCAGATGCCATCACAGCAGCAAAACAATTACTTAGAAATGGTATCCCTCTGTTCAGGGCACTGAACTGGCTCTCAAGCGACCAAAGAAAGCACTTTGTTGGAGTCAGCAATATTACAGAATGTTTGCAAGGCTCTAGGGATAGACCAACAATTCCAAAATCGGTGGAAAACGTGGAGAGAGACAGTGGCACAGAACAAACAAGCAAACATATGTTCTGAAACGCAACTGAAATTACCCAATGTCCTTCCATTAGTACTTTGGTCCCTCAGAGCGATTCCCTCACAGGAAACAAGAGTGAACCTTTACAAAAAGTCCTAAGCAGACCTATGATGCTGCCCTTAGTTCCTCCAGCCTCATCTGCAAAATTAGATTTACAACTCAATGAATAGTTCAGTACTGCAGGAGGTTTATACAATGTCTCTGTTTCCGTTCTCAGATTCAAGCAACCTTACCAGAGTGTCTGACAGAAGCCTGCCACTCCCTCCAGCCCGGTGACTGGGTGTACATACGTGTGCGTCAAAGGAATACTGCACCCTCTAGGGCATGGATCCTACTAGGTTCTGCTCATCATCAACACAGGTGTTAAATGCCATGGGAAGGCAATTCGGATACAGTGCAAGCCAGCTGATCCTCCTGGGGACAACATCATTGCTGTTTCTGCTTCTGCATCTTTGCCTGGCCCCGGATTCCCGTCAGCTGGCCTCTGCTGCTAGGCTTCCAACCTACCAGTTGTATAAGCCTTCAATGCGCCCACCTTCTCTGCCTGCTACCCCTGCAGCCTCATCATTACCACCTCCGTCCGAGGTAAGAGGGCCTTTCTGGATAACTCTGAGGGCCTGGCCTGCCTTGAGGGTCTGGTTGGTGGTAGGACATACCCTTACTGTGGAGCAGAGAATTGTTCTAAGGCCTGACTGTACTGACTCTCTCTTTGGACGGAGCCACCACTCTGCCAATGAAAACAAATCCAATGTGATGTTGCCGAAAAAAAAAAACACAATTAATTTTCCTTTTAGCTAGATTGGCATGCATTTGCCTGGAGATGTGGGAGGTAGTATCTCCTTAATCGGTGTGCCCATCATATATAACATTTGCATTTATCCCTTCTGCCATGGGCAACGACTGTCATATTGCGCTGACATACCCCCATACTTCTTACCAGGGCCTTGAAAAGCTTAACAATCCTTTGGACCGGAGTAGGCCAGACGGGACTCACCTTGCACTGACTGATGCAGGACTTATCTGTTGGCACCATAAAGAGAACATCGCTGATGCTTTTGTAAAAAAGAGTGAATGTGACCTAGTTGCAGAAACCATTACTTACAAACCCCCAATAATAATCCAGTCTTTGCACTGGACTGTTTCCATAGGGAGCAGGGCCAAGACTGATTTGCATATGGCTGGGTCCAAACTAGGGTGAACTGGCGAACAAACTAACAATGGATTAAACCCAGATATGTGACTAAGGGTTAGTGAAAAACGTTTCAAAACACTGTCCATCATTTTATTTAGTGGTACTGCTATATGCGCCTTAAGTGGCTAGGGTTATGTCCAGATTAGGGTCCCTTGGTCCCTGCACCACTGGATTCAAGCTAGCCAGGCTGATGAGGGGGTGGTACCCTGAAACTGGTCCCAGGATGCTTGTTTCCAGTCTAGGGAGGACCTGACTTGCCAGTCTGGGCTCGACTGATCGATTTGGGACCAGGGTCAAAACTGATCTGCGTATCGCTGGATCCAAACTGGGGTGGCGTGACTAGCAAAATAACGATGGGTTAAACCCAGATCTGTGACTTGGGGGAGAGTGTTTGAAAAGTTTCAACACTCTGTCCATCATTTTATTTTGTGGTGTTGCTCTCATTTCATAAAGGGACTATGAATTTTAGATTCACACATCCTGAACAAATTCAAGGCGGTCCTTAGACTGGGCTGGGTCATGTTGTCCTAGGCATGTCACTCCTGCAATGAGACACTTTGGTGGCCACTCTACGCAGTGGAGGCATGGTTGGCGGTTCACTTCAGCTACAAGCAGATTCTTTTCTGCTTCAATTCCAAGCGAAGCAAGACAAAATCTAGACATCACGGAAGAGCTCACTAACTCCGCCGTATGACCTGTAGGACTAGTGCTGGATGGAGTAAGTCTCGGAAGCCAAGATGATGATTCAGAATAAGAGGGCATCAAATTAAATTTCAAAAGGGGTGTTGGAGTTGTGCTATTCCTGGGTCTGTATGCTGCACCCTTCTTCCTAACACCACCTTCAGCATGCAGGGGCAGGGATAGCGCTAAGAATACACAGCTCCAGAATGGACTAGATTTCATTGTTAGTGTCATCTGGGTGTGTCTAGGTGGAGTTCTTGTACCCTGAGAAATACAAATGTGTAAAATAATGACTGCTGTTGTTTTAACTGCAGTTGTTTCATGTGTGTTGATACAATTATTAATACCGGGCAGAAAGCCTGCCCCATTCTTTGTCATGAAACCTATCCCTGTTGATGCAAAAGCAGCACCTAAGATTCAGAAGTTTCCAAACACTTTACATTTTTTTCATACTGTGGCATCTAGAGTCTTAAGTGCCACTTTCTGAGGTACTTTCACAATAAATATATAAACATGCAACATGGCGGCCAGGGTTGTTCCAGTTACAGCCTTCAGAGACCCCACAATGTGACCACCAGATAAACCTAACAGACCGGCAGCAGGCATTTTTTTTTTTTTAAATAAAAATGGCCAGAATTCTCAGAAGTGACAACATCTTTTAACGTAAGGAGCATACACATGCAGATTTGCATTGTGCTGAGCCCACTCATCATCACTTCTTAGGTAGACTATTTTAGATAACAGAATCAGCAAAATAGCATTCTCCCTCTTGCGTTCAAGAAAGAGTCACTAACTTCTCATGAACAATAATTTCATCAGTGTGTGTATACTTTTCTTCTTAAAAATATGACACTAATATTTGCATGTAGTACTACCCAAATGTGGTACAATACGCCACAAAAATGTGTTTTGGACACCTTGATAATTCGAGTTTCTTCTGGTCCAGAGAGTAAGAAGGTCTACCTTTGCCAGTATCTGAAGACACACGATGATATAAGGCTAGCTGTAAAAGTGATCCATCTTCAATCGTCCATTGCAACCATAAATCTATACAAGGAAATACTCAGAACCCTTCTCACTGACAGTAACATCAAACGTGTAGATACTCCGCGACTAACCTCTGCCTCCACCTCATGCAAACATAGAGGTGCAGCGCCTACATGAAGTTCAACCCAACCAAGGGGAAGTTTATACTCTGTTAACAACAACAAAGTCTAAAGCTGGCTCACAAATCTGAAAGGCTTCAGCTCCCAAGTGAAAACCAATGCTAAATCACTCTGCTTCAGGCCCAAGACAGGTCTTTCCTCTGATTATCACATTGCAAATAAAAGTAAACAAGCATTTGCAATGCAATAGGTCTGACATATTTCAAACACGTTAAGTGTCATCTTTTGACAATAGCGCCCATGAGCAAAAACAAAAGAAAACACGACAAGAAACTGAGAAAAGACGACTTGGCAAAATAAAATAAGTTAGCTTTAAAAAATAAAACTTAAAAATTTTGTTTGTCCTGCTGGGCACGTGTTTGCCAGTCACAGGGGCACGTGAAGTTAAAAACAAATAGCACCTCGATCATGTCAGGAGCAGCGGACGGGCACTAATTAAGCTGCATCAATCAGTGCTTGATCCCTGCTCCACACAGAGAGACGGAAGTGATGCCAGACACGCCTTGACCAATTACGAGGCTGTAAAGAAGAGTGGCATGCAAACCAACAAATGGTGTGCAACAGGCGGGGTCCAAGCCCTTTAACGAACACAACAGTGTCTCGCAAGCAAGACGCATGTGCAAGCACTCGCAGGCTCGACCTTGAAAAGCACCAGTTCGTGTCCCTGAAAGAGGCGGAGTCCTTGCTCCCTGATGTCTTCGGAGAGAGGACCCATACATGACTGTAGCACAGCTCACTTCCACCTCTGCACCCGAGGTGAGCACAGCATGCCTCGCATGGCACCTCGTTAGGTGGGCACCCCAAGTGAGAGCACCAGATGTACTACCGCAAGTACCTTCTAGGAGCACACTGTGGCTTTCGGGAAGGGCTACCTTAAGTGACTGCATTGAACATACTACTGAGGGATCCTCTGTGAACACAATTCCTTGGTGAGAGAGTTACCCTATGTGACTGCACCAAATATACTACAAAGGATATCTTCAGGAAGCACACTGTGCCTCAGTGGGAGGACTACCCTAAGTGACTGCACCAAATACACTACAAAGGATAACTTCAGGGAGTGCACTGTGCCTCGGTGGGACAACTACCCTAAGTGACTGCAGTAAATAAGCACACCATACCCTGCGGAGAGTGTTATCCAAATATACTACAAAGGATATCTTGAGGGAGCGCACTAGGGCTCGGTGGGAGGACTACCCTAAGTGACTGAAGTAAATATACTACAGAGAGTATCTTACGTGAGCACACCATACCCTGTGGAGAGTGTTATCCAAATATACTACAAATGATAACTTCAGGGAGTGCACTGTGCCTCGGTGGGAGGATGTGAGAAAGTAGCCTCTTTCTAGCCTTGTTACCCCCCACTTTTGGCCTGTTTGTGAGTATATGTCAGGGTGTTTTCACTGTCTCACTGGGATCCTGCTAGCCAGGGCCCGGTGCTCATAGTGAAAACCCTATGTTGTCAGTATGTTTGTTATGTGTCACTGGGACCCTGCTAGTCAGGACCCCAGTGCTCATAAGTTTGTGGCCTATATGTATGTGTTTCCTGTGTGATGCCTAACTGTCTCACTGAGGCTCTGCTAACCAGAACCTCAGTGGTTATGCTCTCTCTGCTTTCCAAATTTGTCACTAACAGGCTAGTGACTAATTTTACCAATTCACATTGGCATACTGGTACACCCATATAATTCCCTAGTATATAGTACTGAGGTACCCAGGGTATTGGGGTTCCAGGAGATCCCTATGGGCTGCAGCATTTCTTTTGACACCCATAGGGAGCTCTGACAATTCTTACACAGGCCTGCCAGTGCAGCCTGAGTGAAATAACTTCCACGTTATTTCACAGCCATTTACCACTGCACTTAAGTAACTTATAAGTCACCTATATGTCTAACCTTCACCTAGTGAAGGTTGGGTGCAAAGTTACTAAGTGTGTGGGCACCCTGGCACTAGCCAAGGTGCCCCCACATCGTTCAGGGCAAATTCCCCGGACTTTGTGAGTGCGGGGACACCATCACACGTGTGCACTGTACTGTACCTATGTACAGCGTCACAATGGTAACTCCGAACATGGCCATGTAACATGTCTAAGATCCTGGAATGGTCACCCCCAATGCCATTTTGGCATTGGGGGGGACAATTCCATGATCCCCCGGGTCTCTAGCACAGAACCCGGGTACTGCCAAACTGCCTTTCCGGGGTCTCCACTGCAGCTGCTGCCAACCCCTCAGACAGGTTTCTGCCCTCCTGGGGTCCAGGCAGCCCTGGCCCAGGAAGGCAGAACAAAGGACTTCTTCTGAGAGAGGGTATAACACCCTCTCCCTTTGGAAATAGGTGTGAAGGCTGGGGAGGAGTAGCCTCCCCCAGCCTCTGGAAATGCTTTGATGGGCACAGATGGTGCCCATCTCTGCATAAGCCAGTCTACACCGGTTCAGGGATCCCCCAGCCCTGCTCTGGCACGAAACTGGACAAAGGAAAGGGGAGTGACTACTCCCCTGACCTGCACCTCCCAGGGGAGGTGGCCAGAGCTCCTCCAGTGTGTCCCAGACCTCTGCCAACTTGGAAACAGAGGTGTTTGTGGCACATTGGACTACTCCGAGTGGCCAGTGCCAGCATGTGACGTCAGAGACTCCTTCCGATAGGCTCTTACCTCCCTTGGTAGCCAATCCTCCTTCCTAGGTAGCCAAACCTCCTTTTCTGGCTATTTAGGGTCTCTCCTTTGGGGATCTCACCAGATAACGAATGCAAGAGCTCACCAGAGTTCCTCTGCATCTCCCTCTTCACCTTCTACCAAAGGATCGGCCGCTGACTGCTAAGGACACCTGCAAAACCGCAACAAAGTAGCAAGACTACTACTAGCTACTACTACTACTTGTATCGCTTCATCCTGCTGGCTTTCTCGACTGCTTTCCTGGTGGTGCATTCTCTGGGGGTAGCCTGCCTCCTCTCTGCACCAGGAGCTCTGAAGAAATCTCCCATGGGACGACGGAATCCTCCCTCTGCAACCGCAGGCAACAAAAGACTGCATCACCGGTCCTCTGGGTCCCCTCTCAGCACGACGAGCGTGGTCCCTGGAACTCAGCAACTCTGTCCAAGTGACTCCCACAGTCCAGGGACTCTTCAGTCCAAGTTTGGTGGAGGTAAGTCCTTGCCTCCCCACGCTAGACTGCATTGCTGGGTACCGCGTGATTTGCTGCTGCTCCGGCTCCTGTGCACTCTTCCAGGATTTCCTTCGTGCACAGCCAAGCCTGGGTCCCTGACACTCTAACCTGCAGTGCACAACCTTCTGAGTTGTCCTCCAGCGTCGTGGGACTCCCTTTTGTGATTTTGGGTGGACTCTGATTCACTTTTCTTCTAAGTGCCTGTTCAGGTACTTCTGCGGGTGCTGCCTGCTTCTGTGAGGGCTCCCTACATTGCTGGGCGCCCCTCTGTCTCCTCCTCCAAGTGGCGACATCCTGGTCCCTCCTGGGCCACAGCAGCACCCAAAAACCCTAACGCGACCCTTGCAGCTAGCAAGGCTTGTTTGCGGTCTTTCTGCGTGGGAACACCTCTGCAAGCTTCTTGACGACGTGGGACATCCATCCACCAAAGGGGAAGTTCCTAGTCCTCTTCGTTCTTGCACACTGTGCCTCAGTGGGACGACTACCCTAAGTGACTGATACTACAGAGAGTATCTTATGTGAGCAAACCATATCCAGCAGAGAGTGCTATCCAAGTATACTGCAAAGGATATCTTCAGGGAGCGCACTGTGCCTCGGTGGGACGACTACCCTAAGTGACTGCAGTAAATATACTACAGAGAGTATCTTACGTGAACACCATACCATGCGCAGGGTGTTACCCAAATATACTACAAAGGAGATTGTCAGGGAGCGCACTGTGCCTCAGTGGGAGGGCTACCCTAAGTGACTGCAGTAAATATACTACAGAGAGTATCTTCGTGAGCACACCATATCCTGCCGGGAGTGTTACCCAAATACACTACAAAGGATAACTTCAGGGAGTGCACTGTGCCTCAGTGGGAGGGCTACCCTAAGTGACTGCAGTAAATATACCGCAGAGAGTATCTTACGGGAGCACAACATACCCTGCTGAGGGTGTTACCCAAATATCCTACCAAGGTTAACTTCAGGGAGTGCACTGTGCCTCGGTGGGAGGACTACCCTAAGTGACTGCAGTTAATATACTACAGAGAGTATCTTACGTGAGCACACCATACACTGCTGAGGGTGCTACCCAAATATACTACAAAGGATGTCTTCAGGACGCACACTGTGCCTCAGTGGGACGACTACCCTAAGTGACTGATACTACAGAGAGTATCTTACTTGAGCACACCATACCCTGCTGAGGGTGTTACCCAAATATACAACAAAGAAGATTGTCAGGGAGCGCACTGTGCCTCGGTGGGACGACTACCCTAAGTGACTGTAGTAAATATACTACAGAGAGTACCTTACATGAGCACAACATACCCTGCAGAGAGTGCTATCCAAATATACTACAAAGAAGATTGTCAGGGAGCGCACTGTGCCTCGGTGGGAGGACTACCCTAAGTGACTACAGTAAATATACTACAGAGTATCTTACGTCAGCACACCATACCCTGCAGAGAGTGTTACCCAAATATACAACAAAGGATAACTTCAGGGAGTGCACTGTGCCTCGGTGGGAGGACTACCCTAAGTGACTGCAGTAAATATACTACAGAGAGTATCTTACGTGAGCACACAATTCCCTGCTGAGAGTGTTACCCAGAGGTTATGTTAGGGGAGCACAAGGGTCCTTTACTGGAAGGATAGCCTAAACTTACTGTAGCTTCTGAGCAGGACCAATGAGTTGTATACAAAGGCTGAACCTATGTACCTTCCTGAAAGGGTACCCAAGTTAAGTGAAGTGGCTGCTCAACATATACAGATATGGGCGACCCCAGAGTGCTGCAAGTGTGCACATTATACTAAGCTTGACGATTGCCCTGAACATGAACACCGTGGCATCTCGCCTTAGGTGTCCTCACCATGCATGATACTTTATGTATACTCACAGTTGCCTGCTAGAGAGATTACTCTAGGTCACACTCTGGAAGATACTCAGTATGTGCGCACAGTGACATATTACACAGGGCACAATAGGTGTGCCTCCATCACAGCACAGTGCCATACATGCGCACACAATGGCCCACTTGGCAGTGTACCAAGGTGTGCACAGAGCCCTCTGCGGCAGTCTGCATTAGGTGTGCACAGGGTGGCCTGCTACTGATCAGGGGGGCCTCCTGACCTGTGTGGAAAGGTGCACAGTCCTGGAATGCATTCTTGGCCACAATCCTAGAGACTGAACACTGAGCCAATGTCTCGCAGCTGAAAAGACCTTGCTGTTCTGCCCGGACTGGCAGATCTAAGGGCTAATATCCCTTCTCCGCCCTCTTGTAGTCATGCCATGTGTAAGGGCATTAACCCATACATATCCTAGGAAACTCACAAAACACAACAGAACTCAGAGGCAGCCAAAGGGCAAGCGAAAGCAAACTGTCATATTGAAAATCTTTGAGTCAATGAGAATTTGGCAATTTTTTTAAATTGAGGATTATCTCAGTGGCGTAATGGACTAGACTACTTAGTATCTTTGCTCAGATTTCTCCCCTACTGAAACTATGTGATCATGTTTATCCATTAGTAAATACGTGGCATCCGTAGTGTCACTGGACATGGGCAAGTGTCCTCTGAGACCCCAAGCCAAACTGCTTGAGTAGCTGGCCCCTAATAATAATGATTTTACTTGACGAAGAGGTCCACAGTGTGGCACTGCTGGGCTGCAAACCAAGCTCCTGTGTCAGTAGGCAGAGGCTGCCCCTCGAGTCTCGTTACTAATACAGACCTCCCTGCTCCCTCTGGGGATGGGCAGAGAGCCAACAGAGGCCTGAGGCACTGAGGATGCTGGAAGCTCCACTGGGATGTGCTGCTAATAAGAGAGAACAGTGAAGGGTCAAGGAGGGAGTAGTGCTTGGCACAAGTGGAATCTGCTTTCAATGCTTCACTCCCTTCTGGTACATACAGGCAGAACCTTGATGCCACGTAGATCTATACGAGGCAATGAGGCGCTCCGGTGGGGGTGTGAGTGCATTACAGAGGTATGCTGGTCAGGAATGAACAGCGTCAATGCTCTTGGTGGTACATGGGATGGCAAGGAAAGGCAATTTAGCTAACGGTGCCAAGAAGAGATGAGGAAAAGAGAAGGTAACTGAGCTGCCAATCTATAAGCTGGGGTCACCACTGGAACCCCCGGGTGGGCAAAAGGAGGTAGGGTAAACCGGCCTAGTCCAAGACTGAATTTGAAAAGAACTGTTTTCTTACTCTCTCTGCATGTTGGGCTTTCAGTTTAACTAGTAATTCTCCTACTGGAGATAGACGTGTCCTCCACCTCCCCAGAAGGACCAGCATCACCCCCCACCTCAGGGCCCTCCTCACGCTCCTGTGCAGCAACGATGCCTCTCGAAGCTTCGCACACACACAAACGAGACCCTCCCCAATGCTGGAAATGTCCACACCAACAACCGCCTCACAATCAACTGACCAATCAGAGAAATCCAATCAGGCACCCTCACCCAGGCCCAAGTCCCCAACATTTGCCGCAAACGCCTTGAGGATGCGCCTTCTCCCACCTTTCCGCCAAAGCCTGGAACAACTTCCTCCAACATCTCTGCACATCCCCCTTCCTGTTGGACTTCAGAAAACAACTCAAGACCTGGCTTTTTGACCACTGCCAGCCAGGCAAGACCAGCAGCGCCAAACCAGCACTTAGAGACCCACCTGGGATGACAAGCTCGCGCTCTACAAGAACCCCCTGACTGACTGATTAGACAGGCTTATCCAGTCCATGGGTGCGCTATGGGTGGGCCCTGTAGGAAAGTACCCTCTTTCTGGCATGGTTACCCCCACCTTTTGCCTGTTGTCAGTATGTTTTGACTGTGTTCACTGGGATCCTCCCTTTAAATTTGGTTTGTTGAACCACACACACCCCGCATTTGGCATACTGACGACCCCATATACGTCCCTAGTATAAGGAACCCAGGGCATTGGGGCACCTGGGGTCCCCCATGGGCTGCAGCATGTATTATGCCATCCATGGGGAGCCCATGCAAAGTATCTGCAGGCCTGCCATTGCAGCCTGCATGAAAGGGTGCATGCACCATTTTCACTACAAGTCACCGCACCAGGCCACTAAGTCACCCCTGTGGTAGGGCCTGCTAGCCCACAGGGCATGGAGCAGGTTCTTGTGTGTGAGAGCACCCCTGCAAGAGCAGAGATGCCCTCACAAACTCCAGCTCCATTTTCATGGATGTTGTGAGTGCGGAGACGCCATTTTACGCGTGTACTGGACATAGTTCACTAAAACCTATGTTCAGCTACAAAATGGTAACTCCGAATCTAGGCATGTTTGGTATCAAACTTGTCGTATCATACCCCAATGTTGTTGCCAGTATTGAAAGTATGATTCCATGCACTCTGGGGGCTCCTTAGGGGACCCCCAGCATTGCTCCTACCAGCTTTCTGGGGTTTTCCCGGGCAGCCCAAGCTGCTGCCACCCCTGACAGGTTTCTGCCCTCCTACGGCTTGAGCAGCTCAAGCCCAGGAAGGCAGAACAAAGGATTTCATTTGGGAGAGGGGGCAGCCTCCCCAAGCCACTGGTATGCTTTGAAGGGCACATTTGGTGCCCTTTGTGCATAACCATTCTGCACCGGTTCAGGTCTCCTGTTGGGGCGGCCTTTTCTTCTGTGGACTCTCTGCCTTGCTGAGGACTCCCCTCAGTGGGCTGAGTCTTCCTGGACCTTGCTGGTCCCCGGCAGCTCCACTTTTGCCTGTGCCAAGGCTTGTTGGTGGCTTCCACAGCACAGACAGACTGCAATCTTCCATTCAGTGTAGGACGTCAACTGCATCCTCCAGGCACTCTTCACCGATTCCAGGGCTGCATTGCTGACCGTCTTCGTCCTACCGTCGATCAACTCCTGCAACCACAGACAGGTGGGTAGTGGCTCCTGCCACCACCCAACACTTCTGCGACTTCTGGACATGGTCCCCTCTCTCCACAGTTCTTCCTCTTCAGGGATACACCACTCGTTTCTTGCAGTCTTGTCGGGGTGTTGCATTATCCTTATTTTCAGTCTCTTTGGTAGTTTTGGGAAAAATGAGTAACTTACTCCTTTCTTCCTGGTTGCTGGGGGGTTTCCTAGCTCCCCCAGCTCCCCTCTACAGATTCCACTTACCTGTGTGGGGATCCTGCATTCGCATTCCATTTTTTTAGTATATGGTTTGGGCTCCTCCTAGGGTCACTATTGCCTATTTGCTATTTCACTGTTTTCTACTGTTCATATGCCTATTTCTGATTACTAGTGTACATATTTAGTGTGTTTACTTACCTCCTGTTGGGGTACTGCCCATCTAGTATTTTTGGTAATTGTGTCGCTAAAATAAAGTACCTTTATTTTGTAACACGGTGTGGTTCTTTCATGTGTGTAAGTGCTGTGTGACTACAGTGGTACTGCATGAGCTTTGCATGTCTCCTAGATAAGCCTTGGCTGCTCATCCACAGCTACCTTTAGAGTACCTGGCTTCTGGACACTCTCTACATTTCACTAATAGGGGAACCCTGGATCTTGCATAAGGTGTTTACTCACCACACACCAGGCCAGCTTCCTACAGACCCCACCTGCAGTCACTATGGAGGAACCACTTTTCAAACTGTAGTAAGTCACTGCTCAGCCAGAACAGCAGTGGAGAAACAAAATAGCTGCTATGTTACAACAGCTTCAATCAAACAACCTCTCATTTAGCTTCCTAAATAATGAAGGGGACCTCCTCAAGCCTAGTGCAAAGGTAAAAAATATTGCAAAAAAAACGTGGGTTACCCGTAGAGTTTTGAACACAACTACAGCCCAAACCGCTGGATGGAATTACACCGAATTTGGCAAAAGCTAGGTTGGTATGCAGATTGTGTTTTTGGTGTAAATCAGTTCAGTAGTTTTTGATAAATTAAAGAGAAAATACATTTGTATATCTGAGGTCATGACGACTTCGCAAATAACAAGCTTGTGCACTGAGCTGCAGAGCTGGGACTGGCTGCCAACACTCCAAACCAGAAGCGTTGGCAGCCATCTTGGGACTCTGCTTTAGCCAAGTCCCAGAAAAAAGTGTTGGGGGGGGGGGAGGGGGAAGGTGGGGCCAATGTAGGTACACCCTGACCCCTTAGCTCTGGTGCTTGGTTCCCAGAGAAAACAAAAAAAACAAACAAACCAAAAAAAAAAAAAAAAAGATTTGCTGTAAATTTGCAGTGGATGCTGGAAAAAAAAAAGTGCTCGGTTTTAATGAAGCCCCTGGGTGGGCCAGCTCCTGGGGGCATGTGAAAAATAAGGAGGCGGGCGCACGGGGCCCCCTCCAGGGCTTGCTAAAGCCCAGTGAATACTGCCATCTCCTCCAGGGCTTTGGTTATGATAAATGTGGGGGGTTGCCTGGGGACCGCCACCTGCCCAGGGATAACAACTATTTAAATACGGCCCCACCAGACCCCCCTCCTGCCTCAGCCCCAAGGACCGCAACCTACCCAGGACTAGGATGCAATGAAATGGGGGGCAGGACTGGGGGGTATAATGCATGCAGGGAAACAGATGAAAACATTGCTCCCACAATCAGGGAGCTGAGTTTAAAGCAGCTCCTTGGGAGCAATGCCTGGAAGCAGCTTGTGAGATCAATGCTGGCTCCCACAGGACGTGGGGAGCTGGCTAGGACCACAGGGGCCTTGAGGTTGATAGTGGTTCCCTTGTATGAAAGACGAGAAATGTGAGATGAGCTGGGTGAATAGTAATATGTAAATAGGCGTCTTTTAGATCTAGTGCTGATAGGAAGTCGTTCTGCTGCAGTAAGGGTAACACGTGGAAAAGTTCTGACATGATGTAATGGTTTAGGGGGTCAGAGATCCAGAATGAGTCTTAATGAGCCATCCTTCTTGGGCGTGAAAAAGTAAAGGGAACACTCTCCTGTTCCTTGATGTTGAACAGGTACTGGTTCTAATGCTTCCTTTGCAAGCAGAGATTGAACCTCCTGTTTGAAGAGTGATGTGATCTCAAAAGAGTTTGTGATTGCGAGGTGGTATATTTAGAGGTGTGGAAGTGAACACCAGAGACTAAACATGTTGGATAATATCCAACACCCATTGATCTATAGTGTTGTGCTGCCAGTTTTGGAAAAAGAACTGAAGGCGCCCTCCTACTGGTGTCTGATGTTTGGAGGGAAACATAGAGTAAGTCACTGTTTGGAGGTAGTAGATGTTCGAGGGAAGCGAACTCTCTTCCTAGCATTAGTTACTACCAAAGATTCTGCTGGAATCTGACTCCTGATGTATATAGGGTCTGAGGGAGAGGCCTTATACTTATTTTCCACTCTAGGAGGACCGACCCGAGCTCTAGCTGGGTCTTGACAAATGGTGCCCGCATTCCCTAACATTCTTTTAAGCATGGGGAGATTCTGTGCGACGCAGTTACCGTTTCAAAAAGGAAGTCATCCTCTGTAGGATCATTTTGAAGGGGTATGTGATGATACGCTTCTGGCCTTCCCACTAACTCTTGAAAAGAAGTAGTGTCATCAGGTGGGCAAAGGTCTCACTGGATAAGCTTCTATATCTGTGCCTACGTAAGTATCTACATAATACTGACACCAAGGGCCGATGGCGGTATGTAAGTGTTCCATGCCATCTCCTAAATCTTGTGGAAGATGGAGGGAACGAGGGGATCCTTGTGGTGGAATATCCAAGGTGTCTTCCTGAGAGTGTTGAGGAAACAGAGAATGTGTTGGTGGTGTGGTGGTTATTGGAGGAGATGAAGAGTGAGGTGGCCTCTTGTATGTCTTTGTCCATTCTCCTTTGTTTGATTGGAGGTGTAGGTTATTCCAGAGCCTCCTCAAACATGAGTTGCCTCATGGAAAGGGTGGAGATAACAGAGTTTACCAACACCCTCACCGTCTTTGGCTAGACATGAAGGTGAGACTGCTTGCTTTGAAGCTGTTGCTTCATTTTATGTAGGACTGGCTCCGGTAAGGATTTTGATTCCGATTTATTTTTTAATACGTTTGTTCGATGCCAAAGCAGGTTCTGTTTTCGGTGCTAAAGTTGTCATAGCGAAGGCTGGTGATGTTTTCAGTGCAAAGAGAAACAGGCCAAACGGGAAGTGCAAGCTTTCGGTGCCTGATCTGTGCACAAAACTGTGAAGAAAGGGAGCGAGGGGGGAACGGAGGAGTTACAACCCGCTCCAAGGCTCAACGGAGATGAAGAGGATGAATCAATCAAGGATTTATAAAGCGCAGCAAATCACCTGTGAGGGCCTCAAGGCGCTGGAAAAGCAAGAAGATAAACAAGGAGAAAGCCGTGAAAACGAGGGAAAGTGAGAAGACGGGGGCAAGAGGCCTGCAGCGGCGCGAGGAGAGCTGGGCCTTCAACCTGCTCAGAGGGCTTTGAGGGGTGTTGGACACCTCGCCCCCTCCCCCCCGAATAAAATGAAGCGTCTGCAAAACTGCGGACAGTAAACTTGTAGTTACTAAGGCACTGGAAACCTTGGCCACTTTAGATCAAGGAACATCTTACTCTGATGGTAAGCAGGTTAAACCTGAGCCCCCAAGGTTTGTAACTAGCAATATTACAGAACCTACACAAAGCTCGTCATAAGAACACAAACTAAAACACCCAAAGTATAAAATCTAAAAACGGATGTAATAGTGATCAGAGAATCCTAAAAACAGCTTGAAATAGAAGAAAACCGAAAACAAACTGGTTAACCAGATGCGTTCTAAGAGTAAAACAGCTTAACTACCATTTATGGCGAAAACCGTGCAGATGCTGCCACCTTCTGGCCAGAAATAAAGTACATGCAAAGAGCAAAGTCACCTCAAATGATCTCGTAGGCTCCAAGTAGGAACTAAACACTTTCTGTGAAGCTAACAGCGGATGAACTCCGGGTGCCATGCAAGGCCATGTGCGCGAGGTCTTTGGCGCGGGTTTTCATCTTTACAAAACAGGAAGGGGGGGCGATGTGAGCCATCTCCTTGCGCCGCAAAACCACAAGAACATCCAGGCTGTCAACAGACAATTACAAAAAATCTTTCTTGTGCAAGAAGAAAAAAGATTTTACGAGGGTAACTAACATCCAACTGTTACAGTTTCTTTTCTCATTTATTTCGGTAAACTGATACTTCTGTGCGCCGCGGCTCGCTGGTGCGCCATCAAAACTAGCCAGGGGCGCCGCACACAGTTTGGGAACCACTGAGCTATTTATAGCCCTTGGGCCAGTTCGTACAAAATAAAACTACTCAGTTGTAGCAGCTCTTTTTTAATTTTGTCCTTGAGCGCCCTCTGGTGGTTAAACACAACTAAAGGGATTCTACATTTCACAATATTTAAACAGTTATGTTATAACTACATAAAAATGAGACCTGCCCATTTTACTAGGGTTACCGTCAACCAATATTTTCCCCTTACTAAAAAAAAACCCTATGCATGCTGTAATTAAACTACTGTTACATTTTTATTTTTTACAGTTATATATAGAATTACAATACCTTCATTGGCGTCATCACAATTCTTTTCAGGGAGAAAAATGGATGTACTCCCTAGGCCAGGCTTACATCCCCCACCCGCCAACAAAAAGTAACATAATGGGGAGCCGCAGCCAGTGGCCAATAGATCAAGGGAGCCGTGGGTCGAAAATGTTTGGGAACCACTGCTTTAGGATATTACACTTTTCAGCATGTAACATGACAAACGACTCTTTAGATATCTCAGTTGAATGAAAGTGACTGCGACGGGTAGAAGGCGAGAATCCCGTGTTTTCTGGAAGGAGGCAGGAAAGGCAGAGGCCTGGCTGGGTTACTGTAAACAGAATCAGAACAGGGGCACCGACCCCCGGGCCCTGAGGAGAGAAGAGGCACCGACCCCTGGGCCCTGAGGAGAGAAGAGGCACCGACCCCGGGCCCTGAGGAGAGAAGAGGCACCGACCCCCGGGCCCTGAGGAGAGAAGAGGCACCGACCCCCGGGCCCTGAGGAGAGAAGAGGCACCGACCCCCGGGCCCTGAGGAGAGAAGAGGCACCGACCCCCGGGCCCTGAGGAGAGAAGAGGCACCGACCCCTGGGGCCCGAGGAGAAAGGCACCGACCCCCGGGCCCAGAGGAGAGAGGCACCGACCCCCGGGCCCAGAGGAGAGAGGCACCGACCCCCGGGCCCAGAGGAGAGAGGCACCGACCCCCGGGCCCAGAGGAGAGAGGCACCGACCCCCGGGCCCAGAGGAGAGAGGCACCGACCCCCGGGCCCAGAGGAGAGAGGCACCGACCCCCGGGCCCAGAGGAGAGAGGCACCGACCCCCGGGCCCAGAGGAGAGAAGGGGCACCGACCCCCGGGCCCTGAGGAGAGAAGGGGCACCGACCCCCGGGCCCTGAGGAGAGAAGGGGCACCGACCCCCGGGCCCTGAGGAGAGAAGGGGCACCGAACCCCGGGCCCTGAGGAGAGAAGGGGCACCGACCCCTGGGCCCTGAGGAGAGAGGCACCGACCCCTGGGCCCTGAGGAGAGAAGAGGCACCGACCCCCGGGCCCTGAGGAGAGCGGCACCGACCCCTGGGCCCTGAGGAGAGAAGAGGCACCGACCCCTGGGCCCTGAGGAGAGAAGAGGCACCGACCCCCGGGCCCTGAGGAGAGAAGAGGCACCGACCCCCGGGCCCTGAGGAGAGAAGAGGCACCGACCCCCGGGCCCAGAGGAGAGCGGCACCGACCCCCGGGCCCAGAGGAGAGCGGCACCGACCCCCGGGCCCAGAGGAGAGAGGCACCGACCCCCGGGCCCTGAGGAGAGAAGAGGCACCGACCCCCGGGCCCTGAGGAGAGAAGAGGCACCGACCCCCGGGCCCTGAGGAGAGAAGGGGCACCGACCCCCGGGCCCTGAGGAGAGAAGGGGCACCGACCCCCGGGCCCTGAGGAGAGAAGGGGCACCGACCCCCGGGCCCTGAGGAGAGAAGGGGCACCGAACCCCGGGCCCTGAGGAGAGAAGGGGCACCGACCCCTGGGCCCTGAGGAGAGAGGCACCGACCCCTGGGCCCTGAGGAGAGAGGCACCGACCCCTGGGCCCTGAGGAGAGAAGAGGCACCGACCCCCGGGCCCTGAGGAGAGCGGCACCGACCCCTGGGCCCTGAGGAGAGAAGAGGCACCGACCCCTGGGCCCTGAGGAGAGAAGAGGCACCGACCCCCGGGCCCTGAGGAGAGAAGAGGCACCGACCCCCGGGCCCTGAGGAGAGAAGAGGCACCGACCCCCGGGCCCAGAGGAGAGCGGCACCGACCCCCGGGCCCAGAGGAGAGCGGCACCGACCCCCGGGCCCAGAGGAGAGAGGCACCGACCCCCGGGCCCTGAGGAGAGAAGAGGCACCGACCCCCGGGCCCTGAGGAGAGAAGAGGCACCGACCCCCGGGCCCCGAGGAGAGAGAGGCACCGACCCCCGGGCCCCGAGGAGAGAGAGGCACCGACCCCCGGGCCCCGAGGAGAGAGAGGCACCGACCCCCGGGCCCCGAGGAGAGAGAGGCACCGACCCCCGGGCCCCGAGGAGAGAGCGGCACCGACCCCCGGGCCCCGAGGAGAGAGCGGCACCGACCCCCGGGCCCCGAGGAGAGAGCGGCACCGACCCCCGGGCCCCGAGGAGAGCGGCACCGACCCCCGGGCCCCGAGGAGAGCGGCACCGACCCCCGGGCCCCGAGGAGAGAGGCACCGACCCCCGGGCCCCGAGGAGAGAGGCACCGACCCCCGGGCCCCGAGGAGAGAGGCACCGACCCCCGGGCCCCGAGGAGAGAGGCACCGACCCCCGGGCCCCGAGGAGAGAGGCACCGACCCCCGGGCCCCGAGGAGAGAGGCACCGACCCCCGGGCCCCGAGGAGAGAGGCACCGACCCCCGGGCCCCGAGGAGAGAGGCACCGACCCCCGGGCCCCGAGGAGAGAGGCACCGACCCCCGGGCCCCGAGGAGAGAGGCACCGACCCCCGGGCCCCGAGGAGAGAGGCACCGACCCCCGGGCCCCGAGGAGAGAGGCACCGACCCCCGGGCCCCGAGGAGAGAGGCACCGACCCCCGGGCCCCGAGGAGAGAGGCACCGACCCCCGGGCCCCGAGGAGAGCGGCACCGACCCCCGGGCCCCGAGGAGAGCGGCACCGACCCCCGGGCCCCGAGGAGAGCGGCACCGACCCCCGGGCCCTGAGGAGAGCGGCACCGACCCCGGGCCCTGAGGAGAGCGGCACCGACCCCGGGCCTGAGGAGGGGCAGAGCCACACGTGACTGCACGGATGGTATGGTCTTAAGTCAAGGAAAGGGGGGGGGGGGAGGGGGGGACAAAAGGTCGAGGACCCAAAGAGGTCCTGAGAGTGAAGGGCAGGCCAGGGTTGTGTTGTAATTACTTGCCTCATGGGGTGAAGGAGCTCCTCAGCAGGCTGCTGACCCAGTGACGAGCAGATGGTGTACTGTGTGGTGCATTCTGCAGACTCCAGGGCGAGTAATAATGCAGCTCTTTGTAACTCCACAAAGAAAGAATACCTGGGCCTCCAGAACACAGCAGTAATGAAATACTCGCGCCCCTGGAGGCAGGGCTGAACACAATCATTTAAATACCCTGGCTGGCAGCGTAGTGTCCTCTGTGTGTGCTGTGTCACACAATACTTGTACAAGTGTTTAGTTCCCTGGTGCCTCCTCGCTTGGCTTGGCAGCTTTAGGTTCTGAGCAGTTCATGTGTAGTGTCATCTATTTCATAGCTTTCAAAAACAGCATTATAGCAATCGAGGAAACCAATTTATTAAAAACTACAACTGATATTATGCGCTCAGCAGGACTTTGGCTTTCCCTTGTATATAATATCGCACAGGGAGGTGACCCTATGTCCGGTGTGGGGCTACGATGGTATCGGGGTAGGCAATTAAAGATGGGGAGTTGGGTCTGTACCTGCGGGGATCTCTGTAAAGAGTTCCCCCGATTCATGGAAGAGCAGCCCAGGTCTGGCCGACGTCTTTAGGGAATGAACCGAGAGGTGCCTGGATTTCCACAAATCTCCAAGGATGGTGTCACCTGTGCACAGGATCCGGCTTGGGATCACAGGGCACTGAGCAGCGTTCAAGGTTATGTACCGTGAAGGCCCTGACGTTCCGTTTTTACGGATTTGTGCAGATAAATACAGACACAAAACATGTTTCCTGTCAGTATTTATTTTTAAAAAGATGAAAAATACTGAAAATTGTGCTTCTTGTGACTCGCTCTCCGTGCCGGGGTGTGTCAGTTCCACACAAAGGCTGGGCACAGACAGCACGGGGAGTTAGGCACATGTGTTTGTAGAATAATCCTAATATTTACCGGTGGCTGTGGTGTTTTCCTATATTTGGCTGCTTAATTGGCTAAAGCGTGAAAGGCATTTTAATCAGCTAAATAAATGTTCAAATAAATATGGGTAAATACCAGTAGGATGGTCAAAAAATGAATATAAATACAGATGAAAATGTAAAAAAATAAATACCTTAAGACCAGGACCCTGTTTCCAATGAGGCAGGAAACAGTAAGTTCCTGTCAGCGAGGCGGCGGCGGGGCTCTTCAGAAACCGTTGTCTGAACTGCAGATTCCGGCAGATGGGGAGCCCCCTCTTCTGCTGCCTGCATGCTTGTTCGAGTCTCACAGGAGCCCGGGGGGCACTGCTGTGCAGCGTATGCACGAGAGCTGCAGGAGATGTGCTGTATGTGGCCTCGAAGGCGCTACAACCCCTTCCACAGTGGGACGGTGCGGTACAAGGTGACCCATCACAGCCCATGTCCGAGGACCCCATCCGCATGTCCAAGGTGCCGCTCCGTGCTTGCTGGGCGAGCTTGTGGACAGCAGGGGAGAGGCTGAACCAGACTGGGAGGCAGAGGTGGTTGTTTTAACGTGAAGATAGTCTCTCCCTGCTGCAGAACGGTCTAGAGCCTAACTGGAACCCTGTAGGCCCCTCTTCTTCACCCCTTAGGTGGTCTGGTGAAGACTGGTCTCAATGATGCCCCGGGTGAAAGGGCAGTGATCAGTGAGGTCATCTGCATCCAGAGCAGGATCTCTCAGCAGGGTGGGTGGGGGGTTGAGATAGGTCCTGTTCTGTTGGCATCTGAAACAGCACCTTTAACTGAGAGAAGTAACGTTGGCGTTACAAAAAGAATGAGGGTCCTTCCTTGCAAAGATTTCAGGATGGCGGGTGGCAGACTGTCATCCTGAGGGGGTTGAGGATGATGGTGAGGTCATCATGCGAGAGGAGGTTGGAAGTTGTACACTTGGGGTGGGAGGCCCGAGGCAGCGTAGATGTCTGTTGTGTGATGTTGACGTGGCACTTGAACTAGTTGATCTATGTAAAGAAAAGGATGATGGTCTTACAGCTGCCAGTAGATTGAGGGTCTGGAGGCTCTGCAGGTAAGGTGATGCATTGCCCACCAGCCTTGAAAGGCGGCGTTGCTTCTGTTAATGGGGCTACACTTGTCACTAGATAGAAGGACTGGGGGGTCTGCAGGTACATGATGCATTGTCTAACGGCCTTGGAAGGCGTGTTGCTTCTGTTAATGGGGCTGCACTTGTCACTAGATAGAAGGACTGGGGGTCTGCAGGTAAATGATGCATTGTCTAACGGCCTGGGAAGGCGTGTTGCTTCTGTTAATGGGGCTACACTTGTCACTAGATAGAAGGACTGGGGGTCTGCAGGTACACGATGCATTGTCTAACAGCTCTGAAAGGTGCATTGCCTCTGTTAATGGGGCTGCACTTGTCACTAGATAGAAGGACTGGGGGGTCTGCAGGTACATGATGCATTGTCTAACGGCCTTGGAAGGCGTGTTGCTTCTGTTAATGGGGCTACACTTGTCACTAGACAGAAGGACTGGGGGTCTGCAGGTAAATGATGCATTGTCTAACAGCCCTGAAAGGTGCATTGCCTCTGTTAATGGGGCTGCACTTGTCACTAGATAGAAGGACTGGGGGTCTGCAGGTACACGATGCATTGTCTAACAGCCCTGAAAGGTGCATTGCCTCTGTTAATGGGGCTGCACTTGTCACTAGATAGAAGGACTGGGGGTCTGCAGGTACACGATGCATTGTCTAACAGCTCTGAAAGGTGCATTGCCTCTGTTAATGGGGCTGCACTTGTCACTAGATAGAAGGACTGGGGGTCTGCAGGTACACGATGCATTGTCTAACAGCTCTGAAAGGTGCATTGCCTCTGTTAATGGGGCTGCACTTGTCACTAGATAGAAGGACTGGGGGGTCTGCAGGTACATGATGCATTGTCTAACGGCCTTGGAAGGCGGCGTTGCTTCTGTTAATGGGGCTACACTAGACAGAAGGACTGGGGGTCTGCAGGTAAATGATGCATTGTCTAACGGCCTTGGAAGGCGTGTTGCTTCTGTTAATGGGGCTACACTAGACAGAAGGCTGGGGGTCTGCAGGTAAATGATGCATTGTCTAACGGCCTTGGAAGGCGTGTTGCTTCTGTTAATGGGGCTACACTAGACAGAAGGACTGGGGGTCTGCAGGTAAATGATGCATTGTCTAACAGCCCTGAAAGGTGCATTGCCTCTGTTAATGGGGCTACACTTGTCACTAGATAGAAGGACTGGGGGTCTGCAGGTACACGATGCATTGTCTAACAGCTCTGAAAGGTGCATTGCCTCTGTTAATGGGGCTGCACCTGTCACTAGATAGAAGGACTGGGGGGTCTGCAGGTACATGATGCATTGTCTAACGGCCTTGGAAGGCGTGTTGCTTCTGTTAATGGGGCTACACTTGTCACTAGACAGAAGGACTGGGGGTCTGCAGGTAAATGATGCATTGTCTAACAGCCCTGAAAGGTGCATTGCCTCTGTTAATGGGGCTGCACTTGTCACTAGACAGAAGGACTGGGGGTCTGCAGGTAAATGATGCATTGTCTAACAGCCCTGAAAGGTGCATTGCCTCTGTTAATGGGGCTGCACTTGTCACTAGATAGAAGGACTGGGGGGTCTGCAGGTACATGATGCATTGTCTAACGGCCTTGGAAGGCGTGTTGCTTCTGTTAATGGGGCTACACTTGTCACTAGACAGAAGGACTGGGGGTCTGCAGGTAAATGATGCATTGTCTAACAGCCCTGAAAGGTGCATTGCCTCTGTTAATGGGGCTGCACTTGTCACTAGATAGAAGGACTGGGGGGTCTGCAGGTACATGATGCATTGTCTAACGGCCTTGGAAGGCGTGTTGCTTCTGTTAATGGGGCTGCACTTGTCACTAGATAGAAGGACTGGGGGTCTGCAGGTAAATGATGCATTGTCTAACGGCCTTGGAAGGCGCGTTGCTTCTGTTAATGGGGCTACACTAGATAGAAGGACTGGGGGTCTGCAGGTACATGATGCATTGTCTAACGGCCTTGGAAGGCGTGTTGCTTCTGTTAATGGGGCTACACTTGTCACTAGACAGAAGGACTGGGGGGTCTGCAGGTACATGATGCATTGTCTAACAGCCCTGAAAGGTGCATTGCCTCTGTTAATGGGGCTGCACTTGTCACTAGATAGAAGGACTGGGGGTCTGCAGGTAAATGATGCATTGTCTAACAGCTCTGAAAGGTGCATTGCCTCTGTTAATGGGGCTACACTTGTCACTAGATAGAAGGACTGGGGGTCTGCAGGTAAATGATGCATTGTCTAACGGCCTTGGAAGGCGTGTTGCTTCTGTTAATGGGGCTACACTAGACAGAAGGACTGGGGGTCTGCAGGTAAATGATGCATTGTCTAACGGCCTTGGAAGGCGTGTTGCTTCTGTTAATGGGGCTACACTAGACAGAAGGACTGGGGGTCTGCAGGTAAATGATGCATTGTCTAACGGCCTTGTAAGGCGTGTTGCTTCTGTTAATGGGGCTACACTAGACAGAAGGACTGGGGGTCTGCAGGTAAATGATGCATTGTCTAACAGCCCTGAAAGGTGCATTGCCTCTGTTAATGGGGCTACACTTGTCACTAGATAGAAGGACTGGGGGTCTGCAGGTAAATGTATGTCTCAGCCACCAGCCTTGAAAAGTGCCTCGCCTCTGCGGACTGTGTAGAGACAGCAGAAGGTGCTTTGACTGCTGTGACGAGTTTACATGAAGAGTGAAGTGCTTTGAGCTGGGTGCTGCCGTCAGGGGCTGCGGTCAGTCTTTATTCTCTTGTCTGCATTGCATACATACTCATCACTTCAGCAGGGGTCACTGTAGTGCCAGATGTATCTTTGGATGGGGTGGACGCTGCTTATGCGTTAGGTTTAAAGGTATCTGGTAAATTCACCATTTAAATTAATATGATTTGACTCGCATTTGCGACATTTATTTAAGAACTGGACGAGTGTTGGTTATGTGACTGTTAGCTGTTGAACCTCACAGAATAAAGACATTAAAAAGAAATGTAACTTTAGGAACTGTGCAACACAGGAGTGGATGCTGGAGAGTGAATCTCTGCTACTGGAAGAATTTTATGGATCACCTCCACAAGATCAGGCTCCACCTTCTCTGCAGGGGTCTCAGTGCACAGTACCCGACAGAGCTGCAAATGGTGAGTCTATCAAAGTATCAGAGACAAGTGAATGACAAGATTAGAGGTAATGATGTTGACGTCTCAGAAACCGAGTTAAACGTGGCTGAAGGGACTTGTCGGTTTTCAGATATTAGATATAAATTGAACTTTTTCTGAATACTAAAGTAGAGAGATCGATCTTAGATTGAATAGGCAGTTATTTTGAGAATGAAGTCAAAAGGGACTTTATTAATAAGGGGTGAATGGAAGTAAAATGGCGCCACTTCAGACGGTATAATGTTTGATTTATCATACCTCCTGCTGCAATACTGAGATAAAGTTCTCAAATGCTGAACAGAGGTCTCCCACAGGTGGACTTGGTGATGAGAGCCGAGTTTCCAAGAGTTCGGCTTTGCCATCGTCAACAAATAACCTACTCAGCACTGATTCTCTATAAACCTGTATAGAAGGATGCACAGGTCACTTAGACTGGCAAACCAGGATTCTCAGTTTATGAAGGGTTAGAAATCAATCAGGCCTGTTCGTCGTTCCTTTAAGAAAAGAAAACTTAAAGGACAGATTCAATGGCTTGTCATTTTACAATTTGGCCACTGTCTCTATTTTTTTTCCAATAAGAATTTCCCCCCAACGTGTTTTTTTTAACAGGCTGCCTTACCCAATACCTCCTTTTTAAAATTTGGAATCTTTGGTTAGTAAACTTCAGGAAGATGAATCGAAGGAGTCAAAGCGTCAACATTTTCCAGCAATTACCAAGAGTCAGGCAGGCAATAGATGAGGAGATTGTATGCTGCTTACCTTCAAAGTAAGGCTGCATTATGTCTGTAGTCCGCCTGCGCTCTACCCAGCCTGCCGGGGATCCTTACCAAGCGACAGGTGAACAAAGAGATGCTCAAGTACAGCTTGAACCACCGCAGCCTGTTCTATGTGAGGGACGCTTGCGCTGCTGCCTGTACTGTAACAGTTCTATGTGAGGGACGCTTGCACTGCCGCCTGTACTGTAACAGTTCTATGTGAGGGACGCTTGCACCGCCACCTGTACTGTAACAGTTCTATGTGAGGGACGCTTGCACTGCCGCCTGTACTGTAACAGTTCTATGTGAGGGACACTTGCACCGCTGCCTGTACTGTAACTGTTCTATGTGAGGGACGCTTGCACTGCCGCCTGTACTGTAACAGTTCTATGTGAGGGACGCTTGCACTGCTGCTGCCTGTACTGTAACAGTTCTATGTGAGGGACGCTTGCACTGCTGCCTGTACTGTAACAGTTCTATGTGAGGGACGCTTGCACTGCTGCCTGTACTGTTCTATGTGAGGGACGCTTGCACTGCTGCTGCCTGTACTGTTCTATGTGAGGGACGCTTGCACTGCTGCTGCCTGTACTGTAACAGTTCTATGTGAGGGACGCTTGCACTGCTGCCTGTACTGTAACAGTTCTATGTGAGGGACGCTTGCACTGCCGCCTGTACTGTAACAGTTCTATGTGAGGGACGCTTGCACCGCCACCTGTACTGTAACAGTTCTATGTGAGGGACGCTTGCACTGCTGCCTGTACTGTAACAGTTCTATGTGAGGGACGCTTGCACCGCTGCCGTCTGTACTGTAACAGTTCTATGTGAGGGACGCTTGCACTGCTGCTGCCTGTACTGTAACAGTTCTATGTGAGGGACGCTTGCACTGCTGCTGCCTGTACTGTGACTGTTCTATGTGAGGGACGCTTGCACTGCTGCTGCCTGTACTGTAACAGTTCTATGTGAGGGACGCTTGCACTGCTGCTGCCTGTACTGTTCTATGTGAGGGACGCTTGCACTGCCGTCTGTACTGTAGCAGTGCTATGTGAAGGACGCTTGCACTGCCGCCTGTACTGTAACAGTTCTATGTGAGGGACACTTGCACCGCTGCCTGTACTGTAACTGTTCTATGTGAGGGACGCTTGCACTGCCGCCTGTACTGTAACAGTTCTATGTGAGGGACGCTTGCACTGCTGCTGCCTGTACTGTAACAGTTCTATGCGAGGGACGCTTGCACTGCTGCCTGTACTGTAACAGTTCTATGTGAGGGACGCTTGCACTGCTGCCTGTACTGTTCTATGTGAGGGACGCTTGCACTGCTGCTGCCTGTACTGTTCTATGTGAGGGACGCTTGCACTGCTGCTGCCTGTACTGTAACAGTTCTATGTGAGGGACGCTTGCACTGCTGCCTGTACTGTAACAGTTCTATGTGAGGGACGCTTGCACTGCCGCCTGTACTGTAACAGTTCTATGTGAGGGACGTTTGCACCGCTGCTGCCTGTACTGTAACAGTTCTATGTGAGGGACGCTTGCACTGCTCCTGTCTGTACTGTAACAGTTCTATGTGAGGGACGCTTGCACTGCTGCTGCCTGTACTGTAACAGTTCTATGTGAGGGACGCTTGCACTGCCGCCTGTACTGTAACAGTTCTATGTGAGGGACGCTTGCACTGCTGCTGCCTGTACTGTAACAGTTCTAGGTGAGGGACGCTTGCACTGCTGCCTGTACTGTAACAGTTCTATGTGAGGGACGCTTGCACTGCTCCTGTCTGTAGTGTAACAGTTCTATGTGAGGGACGCTTGCACTGCTGCCTGTACTGTAACAGTTCTATGTGAGGGACGCTTGCACTGCCGCCTGCACTGTAACAGTTCTAGGTGAGGGACGCTTGCACTGCTGCCTGTACTGTAACAGTTCTATGTGAGGGACGCTTGCACTGCTCCTGTCTGTACTGTAACAGTTCTATGTGAGGGACGCTTGCACTGCTGCTGCCTGTAGTGTAATAGTTCTATGTGAGGGACGCTTGCACTGCTGCTGCCTGTACTGTAACAGTTCTATGTGAGGGACGCTTGCACTGCCGCCTGTACTGTAACAGTTCTATGTGAGGGACGCTTGCACTGCTGCTGCCTGTACGGTAACAGTTCTATGTGAGGGACGCTTGCACTGCTGCTGCCTGTACTGTAACAGTTCTATGTGAGGGACGCTTGCACTGCTGCTGCCTGTACTGTAACAGTTCTATGTGAGGGACGCTTGCACTGCCGCCGCCTGTACTGTAACAGTTCTAGGTGAGGGACGCTTGCACTGCTGCCTGTACTGTAACAGTTCTATGTGAGGGATGCTTGCATTGCTGCCGCCTGTACTGTAACAGCTCTAGGTGAGGGACGCTTGCACTGCTGCCTGTACTGTAACAGTTCTATGTGAGGGATGCTTGCATTGCTGCTGCCTGTACTGTAACAGTTCTATGTGAGGGACGTTTGCACTGCTGCTGCCTGTACTGTTCTATGTGAGGGACGCTTGCACTGCCGCCTGTACTGTAACAGTTCTATGTGAGGGACGCTTGCACTGCCGCCTGTACTGTAACAGTTCTATGTGAGGGACGCTTGCACTGCCGCCTGTACTGTAACAGTTCCATGTGAGGGACGCTTGCACTGCTGCCGCCTGTACTGTAACAGTTCTATGTGAGGGACGCTTGCACTGCCGCCTGTACTGTAACAGTTCCATGTGAGGGACGCTTGCACTGCCGCCGCCTGTACTGTAACAGTTCCATGTGAGGGACGCTTGCACTGCTGCCGCCTGTACTGTAACAGTTCCATGTGAGGGACGCTTGCACTGCTGCCGCCTGTACTGTAACAGTTCTATGTGAGGGACGCTTGCACTACTGCTGCCTGTACTGTAACAGTTCTATGTGAGGGACGCTTGCACTGCCGCCTGTACTGTAACAGTTCTATGTGAGGGACGCTTGCACTGCCGCCTGTACTGTAACAGTTCTACGTGAGGGACGCTTGCACTGCCGCCTGTACTGTAACAGCTCTATGTGAGGGACGCTTGCACTGCCGCCGCCTGTACTGTAACAGTTCTATGTGAGGGACGCTTGCACTGCTGCCTGTACTGTAACAGTTCTATGTGAGGGACGCTTGCACCGCCGCTGCCTGTACTGTAGCAGTTCTACATGAGGGACGCTTGCACTGCCGCCTGTACTGTAACAGCTCTATGTGAGGGACGCTTGCACTGCTGCCTGCACTGTAACAGTTCTATGTGAGGGACGCTTGCACTGCTCCTGTCTGTACTGTAACAGTTCTATGTGAGGGACGCTTGCACTGCTGCTGCCTGTACTGTAACAGCTCTATGTGAGGGACGCTTGCACTGCCGCTGCCTGTACTGTAACAGTTCTATGTGAGGGACGCTTGCACTGCCGCCGCCTGTACTGTAACAGTTCCATGTGAGGGACGCTTGCACTGCTGCCTGTACTGTAACAGTTCTATGTGAGGGACGCTTGCACTGCCGCCTGTACTGTAACAGTTCTATGTGAGGGACGCTTGCACTGCCGCCTGTACTGTAACAGTTCCATGTGAGGGACGCTTGCACTGCCGCTGCCTGTACTGTAGCAGTTCTACATGAGGGACGCTTGCACTGCCGCCTGTACTGTAACAGTTCTATGTGAGGGACGCTTGCACTGCTGCCTGTACTGTAACAGTTCTATGTGAGGGACGCTTGCACTGCTCCTGTCTGTACTGTAACAGTTCTATGTGAGGGACGCTTGCACTGCCGCCTGTACTGTAACAGTTCTATGTGAGGGACGCTTGCACTGCTGCCTGTACTGTAACAGTTCTATGTGAGGGACGTTTGCACCGCTGCTGCCTGTACTGTAACAGTTCTATGTGAGGGACGCTTGCACCGCCACCTGTACTGTAACAGTTCTATGTGAGGGACGTTTGCACCGCTGCTGCCTGTACTGTAGCAGTTCTACATGAGGGACGCTTGCACTGCCGCCTGTACTGTAACAGTTCTATGTGAGGGACGCTTGCACTGCCGCCTGTACTGTAACAGTTCTATGTGAGGGACGCTTGCACTGCTGCCTGTACTGTAACAGTTCTATGTGAGGGACGCTTGCACTGCTGCTGAATGTACTGTAACAGCTCTATGTGAGAGACGCTTGCACTGCCGCCTGTACTGTAACAGTTCTATGTGAGGGACGCTTGCACTGCTGCTGAATGTACTGTAACAGTTCTATGTGAGGGACACTTGCACCGCTGCCTGTACTGTTACAGTTCTATGTGAGGGACGCTTGCACTGCCGCCTGTACTGTAACAGTTCTATGTGAGGGACGCTTGCACTGCCGCCTGTACTGTAACAGTTCTATGTGAGGGACGCTTGCACTGCCGCCTGTACTGTAACAGTTCTATGTGAGGGACGCTTGCACTGCCGCCTGTACTGTAACAGTTCCATGTGAGGGACGCTTGCACTGCTGCCTGTACTGTAACAGTTCCATGTGAGGGACGCTTGCACTGCTGCCGCCTGTACTGTAACAGTTCCATGTGAGGGACGCTTGCACTGCCGCCTGTACCGTAACAGTTCTATGCGAGGGACGCTTGCACTGCCGCCTGTACTGTAACAGTTCTATGTGAGGGACGCTTGCACTGCCGCCTGTACTGTAACAGTTCTATGTGAGGGACGCTTGCACTGCCGCCTGTACTGTAACAGTTCTATGTGAGGGAAGCTTGCACTGCTGCCTGTACTGTAACAGTTCTATGTGAGGGACGTTTGCACCGCTGCTGCCTGTACTGTAACAGTTCTATGTGAGGGACGCTTGCACCGCCACCTGTACTGTAACAGTTCTATGTGAGGGACGTTTGCACCGCTGCTGCCTGTACTGTAGCCGTTCTACATGAGGGACGCTTGCACTGCCGCCTGTACTGTAACAGTTCTATGTGAGGGACGCTTGCACTGCCGCCTGTACTGTAACAGTTCTATGTGAGGGACGCTTGCACTGCTGCCTGTACTGTAACAGTTCTATGTGAGGGACGCTTGCACTGCTGCCTGCACTGTAACAGTTCTATGTGAGGGACGCTTGCACTACTGCTGCCTGTACTGTAACAGTTCTATGTGAGGGACGCTTGCACTACTGCTGCCTGTACTGTAACAGTTCTATGTGAGGGACGCTTGCACTGCCGCTGCCTGTACTGTAGCAGTTCTACATGAGGGACGCTTGCACTGCCGTCTGTACTGTAACAGTTCTATGTGAGGGACGCTTGCACTGCCGCCTGTACTGTAACAGTTCTATGTGAGGGACGCTTGCACTGCCGCCTGTACTGTAACAGTTCTATGTGAGGGACGCTTGCACTGCTGCTGCCTGTACTGTAACAGTTCTATGTGAGGGACACTTGCACTGCTGCCACCTGTACTGTAACAGTTCTATGTGAGGGACGCTTGAACTGCCGCCTGTACTGTGACTGTTCTATGTGAGGGACGCTTGCACTGCCGCCTGTACTGTAACAGTTCTATGTGAGGGACGCTTGCACTGCTGCTCTGTACTGTAACAGTTCCATGTGAGGGACGCCTACACCTTTTTATTACACTGAAGCAAGCACTAGAGTCCTGCAATTTTCTTGTGTAGCCAGCGTAAACCTGCTCCTCTGTGACCGACTAGAGTACAGTATCTCTATGTTCCATAAAATGCTCTTCTATGGGGACTTAAAGTAATGTAGTACAAGCCTTCACTCCTGTTAGCTCTTATTCTTCTTGTAATAATCTGAAGGACTCAGTGACATGAGTAGGCCAATCAGCAGATGGTAGGAGTGACTGGTAGGGTCATGGAAGGAAGAGCGAGTAAGCAAATACAGGGAAGGCCACAGTAAACGTGGACACATAGTCGTTCTACAGATCCTCAGCTTAGCTCAACATACTCCACTCCAACTCGCCACACAGGAGTGTGCTAGGATCTACGAAAAAGATCTACAGAATGGACCTGCAGCGTTCTTTTTGGGCCCGGCAAACGGGACAAGTGCAACAGCATAGGAAGTGTAATTACTATATGACAAGTACTGCTCAATGGAAGAAACTTATCTATCAAGGTACAGAGACTGTCATGAGCCCATAGCAATGCCCACTAGAAGGTCAGAGTGACTGACTCTTGGGCCAGTGCCACCGAAAAGGGCAGGAAGGGGAGGCAAAAAGCTTACATGACATGCCAGGACTCTAGAAACGCACAAAAGGGTCAGTGGATGAGCAGCAACTTCCACTGAAACACACCTAGAATGTGTTGGGCCATGATGTTACCTACATTCAACATACCAGACTACAGCATGACTGAAGGCTGGCGATATCAGACTGGCAGAAGAGGCCCTTATATGGACATCCTTGATGAAGGACTGCTCAGCCGGCATTTAGGATGAGTGAGGGGCAGAGTGAGGAAGTGTAGGTCTGTTCTGTGCATAAAGGACACAGTATGTGGATCAGCACCTAATGGTAGTTATAGGAGGCAAACAGCCTGTAGGTGCAGGGTGGACTCCACTGTACTTCAGATTCACTTTCCTGTCAAGTGTTTGACAAAGTCCAAGCACCAAGGAAACTTGGATTAAAGTGACAGGGGGCAATCCACACGCCACCTCGGCTAACTAAAATGAGCCCAGTGCTTAGCTGGCATCCCAGAGAAATGCAGAGAAAGTGACATAAAAGACTTGGAAAAAGAGACGGAAAACTAATTCCTTCTGGACACGTTGTTTGGATTTTGAAAGAAGATGGAAGTTTGGCTGGCTCTGGCTTCCAGCTCTTGCCTTAAACTAGGATAAATACCCCCTGTAGATGCAGTGCACCCGCCTAGAGAGGGTATTGGCTGCGGCCTTCACAGTGCTCCAGGGACAGATCATTACTAAGAAGTACGACAAAACAAGGTAAAGCAATATGAACACTGCCAAGAGGACCCCAAAACGAGAGGTGCTCAAAACCAAAGGACAAAAAGATATGGTCATAAGGATCACAAAAAGTGGCTGATATCACAGGTTGAGGATCTGCAGACGCCACGAGTGACAAACTGCATGGTCATCGACCTTTTTAAAAGCTTAGGGACATCAACATCATCAGAACCAGGGTTGAGAAACTTTATCTCTTCGCCCCACTGTTGGTGTGGTGTTCAGATGACTGCAGTCATCGAGCCTTGGGTTCCCATGTGGAGATGTGTACTTGAACAGGCTGGTGGAAAGACCAGTGCCCCTCAAAGACACCCGGGATAGGTCACGACTAGGAGTTAGCAGTCAGGGGCGCAGGGAGGACCTGGAGAACAAGACGAAGAACACACAGCAACCAACAGAACCTAGAATAACAGGAACAGGGAGAACACTACAGACTAATATGGGAAAATCCTTTCAAAACCAGAATTTAACTAGCAACACAAGCACAAGATGAGGGTCACAAGAACCACTTCCACAAAAGAGCTCTCCTGTCTTGGGTCAGTGGCCGGGGCTTTCCATCCTAGCAGTGCGAAGGGATCAATAACAACGGCGAGGATTCCAGAACATACACAAATCAGAACAATCTGCCTGCTGTAGCCGATGGGTGCTAACATTTTTAAGGGGTGCGTATAATGCGAGAGTAACTGGAGAACGAGGGGAGCCCAGGAAAGAACTCACTCTGCACCAGTGTGTGGTATTCACTGATGATGGAGACGGAGCCACCGGGTATTGTGTGTTAGACTGGAGAGGTCAACCATTGCCAGCTCAGCCAAACACTACACACTGAAAGCAAGAGCTGCGTTAATCAGACATTCTCGGGTGGTTACTCACTTCGGTGGCGCAACAAAGGTAAGAAAGTGGCAGAGAAGCTCACCCCGCACAGAGGCGAGGTTGGAGGTAAGGGCCAGGGCCAGGGGAGGGGTTTGTTAATCTAAATGCGATGTGGTGGACACACCCTTGCCAGTCCTGTGTTTGTGAAGAGTTGCTTCGCAAACATTGTCCTGGGCAAATAGTCGACACGTGTGCTAGAGTTACCTTTACCAGCTAATTGGAGATCAGTATTAGCAAGATTGCTAGTGGGGAGCACACGAATGTTGTTGTAAAGATACAGCAGGAAATGACGCACGCATTGGCCAGATCACAGCACTGATGCAGAGGAGACGGCTCATGAGCATCAAGGTTTTCACGAAAGCAGAACCAGCGCAGGGGGGGGCTATCTGGGGTCTCCATGTGCCCCTCAGAGGAGACACACGCACTGAACAGCGCCTCTGTAGCCAAAACCAAAAGGTGCCTGAAGCTGCAGTATATGCTCGTGTGGAGCCAGCGCCAAGATGGCCGAGCGCTGCTTCGGGGAACGAGAATGGAACAACCAAAGACTGACTGTTTCTGTGTGAACAGGTTTTATCATCTGCTGGAAGCTGTCCAGTGACAGTGGTACCCAGGAAAGCTTTCATGAGTACCAGTAGGTAACTGGACAGTCAAAAAATACACCACAGAAAATGCAGGTCACAACACGTTTGCATCTAAAATGTTGAAAGTGATGGGCTAGCGAAAGGAGAAACCAACAGAATCCTGCTCCCTCATTTAACCCCTTCCGGTGCTGCCCACCCGAGCAGCGCTCACCTGTTGTACATGTCGGCCATCATCTCCACCTCCAGCTCAGCAGCCAGCTGCTGCGCTCTCATGGGGTCCATGGTGTAAGAAGGGCCCTTGTCTGCAAGATCTCAAGCTGCCAAGCGTGCCCTTTGAGGAGTTGATTGCAGCCGCTGTTTCCTTAACGAGACCTCAGACTTCTGCCTTCAATTCCTAATCTCCAAGAGATTCCAGGCAGCTGATGTGGTAGAATCCTTGAATAGACAGGATATAGCACAGGATGCCTTGGGCTGCTGCGAGTTGGTGAAGAAACGGGAGCACCAATGAAATCTCACAAGGGTGTGTCCTTCAGAGCTGAAACACAGAAACCGACAGCTAGATGGGGGTACAGCAAAAAATACATATCACTCAACAAGAATGCAAGAAGAAACTGCAACCCACTGTCCCTGGGCCTCATTGTAGCATGCTCTGAACACTTTATGAAAGGCTCATCACAGCGTGGGCTCAGATTCAGTGTCCCGGGCAAGCAACTGTGCGCTGCCAACACACACCCAAGATTACCAAGAACAAATCTATCAGACCGCCTGCCCTAAGCAGAGCTGGCACTGTGAGCTGCTGTTATGAACAGACATCCCTCCCCAGAGAGCTACAGCAGGCCATTTAACATATTTCATGCATCTATAAAATCGCACAAATAAGACTGTTAGATATCTGAGGCATATAGAGAAGAAAAAAAAACTTATGAATGTATGTATAAGACAGCCCATGGTTCCCTAATCCACTCAGCACTGTAGCCCTTTGAGACACCCAGCAGCCGCTGCAATTATTGAAAGTCAGGATGGGGCTGGCTGAAGTGAGGGGGAGACGACTGGAGTGAGGGGGGAGACGACTGGAGCGAGCAATGTAGCAAGGCCCTTTAATTTGGGCCGTTCCCTGGCGCGCCTGAGAGCTGCTCTTCTACCACTGGTAGATAAAGAAGGGCCTTCAATGCACTCCGAGGTGGCCACAAGCCCCAGATGACCACAGATACAAGCTGCTGTACATCTGTCCAGAGACCTCAAGGCACAAATGGGCCAGACAAACTGTGGCCTCCCATTACAGACCCCATCAGGTGGGCCCTACTTGCTGTGGCACTTCAGCCCAGACGATGAGTGAAACCTTCGCGGTCACTGCTAGGATCTATTTAGAACAATATCAGCTTCAACACACATTTGGGCCCCCCCCCCCAAAACCCATGTGGGATGCTTTAGTGCTGGAGCCTTGGAAAACAGGACGAGACTCTCCACATTGTTAAACTGGAACCCAGTGCGGCTTGTTCCCTCCTGTGGCCGCCATGGGCGTCGGGCGAGCTCCTTCACATCGGTTCATTCCTTCATTTGTAACAGTTCTATGTGATGGACGTTTGCACTGCTGCTGCCTGTACTGTTCTATGTGAGGGACGCTTGCACTGCTGCCTGTACAGTAACAGTTCTAAGTGAGGGACGTTTGCACTGCTGCTGCCTGTACTGTTCTATGTGAGGGACGCTTGCACTGCCGCCTGTACTGTAACAGTTCTATGTGAGGGACGTTTGCACCGCTGCTGACTCTACTGTAACAGTTCCATGTGAGGGACGCTTGCACTGCCGCCTGTACTGTAACAGTTCTATGTGAGGGACGCTTGCACTGCTGCCGCCTGTACTGTAACAGTTCTATGTGAGGGACGCTTGCACTGCTGCCTGTACTGTAACAGTTCTATGTGAGGGACGCTTGCACCGCCGCCCGTACTGTAACAGTTCTAGGTGAGGGACGCTTGTGCTGACGTCTGTACTGTAACAGTTCCATGTGAGGGACGCTTGCACTGCCGCCTGCACTGTAACAGTTCTAGGTGAGGGACGCTTGCACTGCTCCTGTCTGTACTGTAACAGTTCTATGTGAGGGACGCTTGCACTGCCGCCTGTACTGTAACAGTTCTATGTGAGGGACGCTTGCACTGCTGCTGCCTGTAGTGTAATAGTTCTATGTGAGGGACGCTTGCACTGCTGCCGCCTGTACTGTAACAGTTCTATGTGAGGGACGCTTGCACTGCTGCCTGTATTGTAACAGTTCTATGTGAGGGACGCTTGCACTGCTGCCTGTACTGTAACAGTTCTATGTGAGGGACGCTTGCACCGCCGCCCGTACTGTAACAGTTCTAGGTGAGGGACGCTTGTGCTGACGTCTGTACTGTAACAGTTCCATGTGAGGGACGCTTGCACTGCCGCCTGCACTGTAACAGTTCTAGGTGAGGGACGCTTGCACTGCTGCCTGCACTGTAACAGTTCTATGTGAGGGACGCTTGCACTGCTCCGGTCTGTACTGTAACAGTTCTATGTGAGGGACGCTTGCACTGCCGCCTGTACTGTAACAGTTCTATGTGAGGGACGCTTGCACTGCTGCCGCCTGTAGTGTAACAGTTCCATGTGAGGGACGCTTGCACTGCTGCTGAATGTACTGTAACAGTTCTATGTGAGGGATGCTTGCACTGCTGCCGCCTGTACTGTAACAGTTCTATGTGAGGGACGCTTGCACCGCTGCCTGTACTGTAACAGTTCTATGTGAGGGACGCTTGCACTGCTGCCGCCTGTAGTGTAATAGTTCTATGTGAGGGATGCTTGCACTGCTGCTGCCTGTACTGTAACAGTTCTATGTGAGGGACGCTTGCACTGCTGCCGCCTGTACTGTAACAGTTCTATGTGAGGGACGCTTGCACTGCTGCCGCCTGTAGTGTAATAGTTCTATGTGAGGGATGCTTGCACTGCCGCCTACACTGTAATAGTTCTATGTGAGGGACGCTTGCACTGCTGCCTGTACTGTAACAGTTCTATGTGAGGGACGCTTGCACTGCTGCCGCCTGTACTGTAACAGTTCTATGGGAGGGACGCTTGCACTGCCGCCTGCACTGTAATAGTTCTATGTGAGCGACGCTTGCACTGCTGCCTGTACTGTAACAGTTCTATGTGAGGGACGCTTGCACTGCTGCCTGTACTGTAACAGTTCTATGTGAGGGACGCTTGCACCGCCGCCCGTACTGTAACAGTTCTAGGTGAGGGACGCTTGTGCTGACGTCTGTACTGTAAGAGTTCCATGTGAGGGACGCTTGCACTGCCGCCTCCACTGTAACAGTTCTAGGTGAGGGACGCTTGCACTGCTGCCTGCACTGTAACAGTTCTATGTGAGGGACGCTTGGACTGCCGCCTGTACTGTAACAGTTCTATGCTCTTGTGTAGCCAGTGTAAACCTGCTCCTCAGTGACCAACTAGAGTACAGTATCTCTCTATGTTCCATAAAATGCTCTTCTCTGGGGACTTAAAGTAATGTGGTACAAGCCTTTGCTCCTGTTGGCTCTTATTCTTCTTGTAATGATCTGAAGGACTCAGTGACATGAGTAGGCCAGTCAGCAAATGGTAGGAGTAGCTGGTAGGGTCATGGAAGGAAGAGAGAGTAAGCAAATACAGGGAAGGCCACAGTAAACGTGGACATAGCGTCGTTCTACAGATCCTCAGCTTAGCTCGACATACTCCACTCCAACTCGCCACACAGGAGTGTGCAAGGATCTACCATCAGCTCATTGTCTCTCTCCTAGACAAGATGTCCAGCACCTGGATCTAGTTCAATGCATGACTGAAATCACCCACTGAATAAAGACCAACTCTCTAAAGTTGTACACTGATAAGACTGTAATATTGATCTTTGTGAACAGCATAAAAAAGTGGGAATCCACCTGGTGGTCAACAGAGCTAGGACCAACACCCCTTCCACCTACCAACACACCTCGGCATAATAATGGATAGAAAACTTGACAGAAGCCCCCAAGTCAAGGCCATTACAGTCTTATGCTTCCATACCCTGAAGACAGTGAGGAACATTTTCAAATGGCTCCAAACAGCACCCAGAAAATTGTCATGCACGCCCTAGTCACAAGCAAGCTCGACTACAGGATCAACGTCTATGCCGGGATCAACAAAATGCTGGCCAAAAGGTTGTAGACCATTCACAATTTAGCAACCAGAATCACTCTATCTCCCACTGCGCTCTCACATCACACCAAATCTGAAGGAAGGAGCTCCACTGGCTCCCCGTACTGAAAAAAAAGATAATTCAACCTCCTCACATACACTTTCACAACACTGGCCCAGCAGACATCAACAATAGTCTCTGCCTTCACTCAGCCTTACAAACACATCTCCTAGTCTGGACTTCTATTTGCACACATATGGAACATCAGATCCAGCAGTCAAGGCTTCTCCAACACAAGTGATAGGTGGAATGGCTGGCAGAACACAGAGTCAGATCCCGCATTACCTGTCAGAACCTACGAACTTCAGCTGTGGAGCTCCACAGGGTCCCTCCCTGAGCCCTGCACTCTAACATCTACATGGCCCGCTTGTATCCACCGTCAGGAACCACGGGCTGAAATATCGTCTCCTACGCTGACGATACCCAGCTGATCTTCTCACTGACTGAAAACCCCACTACCGCCAAGAAGAATATCCGCAACGGGATGGAAGCAGTTGCCGTCTGGATGAAGAAGAAATACCTCAAGCTGAACTCTGACAAGACGGAGATCCTCGCCCTGGGACCATCCACATCGTCCTGGGGCCATCCACATCAACCTGGGATGACACCTGGTGGTCATCTAACCCTGGCACACCACCAACCCCAACAAACCATGCACATAACCTCGTTTTCACCCTGAACTCATTGCTCTCCATGACCCGCCAAGTTAACTCTGTCGCAGCCTCCTGCTTTCACACACTGACTTCTCCGAGAGATGTACAAATGGATCCCAGAGGACTGTCGCAAAACCGTAACCCATGCCCTGGTTACCAGCAGACTCAACTATGGAAACGCCCTCTAAGTGGTACGAACCAGAAAAACCTGAAGAAACTACAGTACATCCAAAACGCCTCCAGCAGACTCATTCTGGACATTCTCCACTGCTAACACACTAATCACCAAAGAGACCTCCACTGGCTTCCTATTGAGAAAATAATTAACTCCAAATTCCTCACCCACGCATACAGGGCCCTACACGGCCTAGGGATCTGGAACACCCTGCCCCTGCACCTCATGGAGTCACCATCGCTACCTCAATTGAGGAAGGACCTTAAAACATGGCTCTTCAACTGAAGTTCAGATGACAAACTCCTTTAGTGCCTTGAGACCCTTATGGGTGAGTACTTGTGCTCTATAAACCTTTGATTTGAATGATCTGCCACTACATACAACTGAATCTATCTCAGTTCTTTAATTCTGGTGTAAGCTTTTCAAATATGACTAGGCCCTAGGTGTGGCTAGAATCACACCTGCTCAGTGCCAGGATACCCTCCCCGGTGATAGTGCCTCTAGAAATCTGCTCAACAACACAGTTAGAAGCCAGTAAATATTTCATTACTTGGGTGATAAGTTATAGGTGCAGGTAAGTGCCAGTGTACATTGTGACAGTCTCCTTAATGTGTGTGAGATGACATAATGCGACAGACTGCAGGTCAATACAGAGAGACATCATGAGAATGCTGTGAAGACAGAGGGCCACTCTCCATGTCCTGTGAATGGAGGCGTCGATTCCGCAGACAAATAAGGCGACCTTGTAGGAGGGCGCGGAGGACGGGTCAGTAACGAGGCAGCTGAGCGTGCAGAGATGAACTGTGCGAGCCTGGGCCGTGCTCGGGGGGTGTCCATTAACATCCCTAATACACTGTAGACGTTGGCGAGGAGAGGCTGCTGGTACAAAACATCAATTAGGTTTTTATCTCCTTAACTTCCCAGGTCCTGACCCGCGGCTCCTCCAACTCCACCCCAGGAGGCCAGGCCTGGGGGGGACCCGCCTCACCCCCAACCTTTGGGTGACATTAATGCTGTGAAGTGGGGGAGCCCAGCCCCCCCTGCACAAGGAGAGAGGGGAAACGTCGGCACAGCAGGTACCGGTGGGGGGCACACTGCACGTGTGGGGGGGGGGCATAGTGCACGCACTGTGGGGGGGGGTCTGTGGTGAAGGAGAGGCACGGGGTGGGGGTCTGTGGTGAAGGGGGGGCGCGGCCCTCGGGGGTGAGCCCAGGGCTCCCCGGCGGCGGAGGCTGGAGCACACAGAGCCGCGGGTACCCTGGGGAGGGGTTGGCATGAGGCTCGGGGGGCCGACAGGACCGCTCTCAGCTCCTCTCTCGGGGGGCTCTCGCCCTGGGAGCAGAACCCCTTCTGCTCCGTCCCCTTCACTCACCTCCAGCAGCAGCACCGGAAGCACGTGTGCCCCACTTCCGGCGGGGTAAACTCACCGCACTTCCGGGAGCCCCATTTCCGCCGACGTCAGAGGCGTGGCTACGAGCTGGGCGCGAGCGCGCGCTGCCTTCCGTACTGCGCACGCGCTGCCTTCCTCACTGCGCGCGTGACCCCGCCCCGGAAGCGGCCGCGCGAGCCTCGTTCGCCGCTCCAAGCCTTGGTAGCGCCGCGGCGGGGCGGGGCAATGTTCAGCCGCCCCCGGGGGCGGGGCCGGGGCTGACGTCATGCATGTATATGTAGCCGAGCTCCGCCGAGCTGTTGAAGCGCTTTTTCCGCATAATTCTGGACTGGCCGCACAATCCATCATCATCCGCCGCATAGCCGTTGCTAACCGCGTGGGGCGGGCGCTGCCGCGGCCCTGGCCTGCTCCCCTCCCCCGTCTGCGGCGATAATGCACCGAACGCCCGGATCTATCAATCATAAACAGGCACGTGCGGTGCGGCCTCGCACGTGCTGCACCTGCTGGCAAATGCCGAATTGCACTTTTCTTGCCACATAACTTGGTCAACCCGCCCTCCTAATTTGGCCACTTAATTCCAGCTGCCGAGCATATATGTAAAGAACTTCCATTTACCTTCTTCCTCTATCTGCAGCAAAAGTCATAAAGCGCTATAATATAGCAGCACTTTTTTGCTTGTACAAAGGCTATCACAAAAGAAAGCGCTGCCACACTATAGCGCTTTATTATGGTTGCTATACCATAACATATTTTGTTTGATGTCACATTCCGCATATATGTATATTTAAAAGTAACCTTTTGTGTGTTTATCTTCTTATTTTGTCACCACGCATCTCCAGTTACCATATAAACACACAAAAGTTTTTTGACATACATTTACACACAACCGTAGCATGTAGCGATTTATTACGTATGCTACCACCTGGAAAAAAAACTTTATATTCAGCAACGTGAGTGCAAAACATGGATTTGTGATCTGACAGGAAACAAAATTAGCCTTGTAGTAAAGATCTTTGTCTTTGGTGCAGCACTATTCAAACTTCCCTGCCAGCCGAGACTCTGACTGCAAAGGAAGATTCCCACAGTGCCTTGTACCATCCCATCTCCTGGCGAAGCACGTGGAGTACTATTCAAAGCTTTCACGCCAGCACAGACTCCTTGGGCTGCATAGGAATATTCCCACAGTGCCTTGTACCATCCCGTCTCCTGGCGAAGCACTTGGAGTACTATTCAAAGCTTTCACACCAGCATAGACTCCTTGAAAGATTCCCACTGTGCCTTGTACCATCCCGTCTCCTGGCGAAGCATGTGGAGTACTATTCAAAGCTTTCACGCCAGCCGAGACTCCTTGGGCTGCATAGGAAGATTCCCACAGTGCCTTGTACCATCCCGCCTCCTGGTGAAGCACGTGGAGTACTATTCGAAGCTTTCACGCCAGCACAGTTTCCTTGGGCTGCATAAGAAGATTCCCAGGGTGCCTTGTACCATCCCGTCTCCTGGTGAAGCACGTGGAGTACTATTCAAACTTTTCACGCCAGCTGAGACTCCTTGGAAGATTCCCACAGTGCCTTGTACCATCCCGTCTCCTGGCGAAGCACTTGGAGTACTATTCGAAGCTTTCACGCCAGCACAGCCTCCTTGGAAGATTCCCACTGTGCCTTGTACAATCCCGTCTCCTGACGAAGCATGTGGAGTACTATTCAATGCTTTCACGCCAGCCGAGACTCCTTGGGCTGCATAGGAAGATTCCCACAGTGCCTTGTACCATCCCGCCTCCTGGTGAGGCACGTGGAGTACTATTCGAAGCTTTCACGCCAGCACAGACTCCTTGGGCTCCATAGGAAGATTCCCACAGTGCCTCGTACCATCCCGTCTCCTGGTTAAGCATGTGGAGTACTATTTGAAGCTTTCACGCCAGCACAGTCCTCGTGGCTGCATAGGAAGATTCCCACAGTGCCTCGTACCATCCCGTCTCCTGGTGAAGCACGTGGGGTACTATTCTAAGCTTTCACTCCAGCACAGACTCCTTGGTGCACCCTTGTTTCTTTAAAAAACTAATGTGAATGCAATACTGTAACCTTGCGGTGTAAAGCTACCCTAAAGGCAACGTTTACCTTTAAATAATGACTAGAAACTTAAAAAAATTAGTTGCTGCTTTCTGTTTTATTTTAAAGGTTGTGTTGGTGCATTTCAGTTATGTATGTTTTGTTATATTATGTAAAAATAAAACTGCTTCTATTCACAAGAATATAACATGGCACATGAAGCTATACCATAGCACTATCCCACAAACGCTACATGTTATATTAATATTTTATAGTGTGCAACTGTAATAAAGCGCTATAATCTTGCAGCACTTTCTTTTGAGATTGTCTTTGGAACGTGTGCGCGTCTAGGGTGTGCACTTAAAACAGTGGTTTTATTCCACGTGGTAGCACAAGTGAAAAGCTACATTACATTACAATGATTACATTATTTAATCAGGACTACAAGTCCCAGGGAAAAAACATGTAGATGGACTGGCTGAGCTTTCATGCATGTACCTGCAATACTTGAGAGCTCTTATGGCAGCCTCTGAGGCATATATTAAAATATTTCAAATACAGCCTTGCTCCTGGCCTGCTGCACTGCCCGTTCCTGATCCCAAACTTTTGGAGGGGGGCCCAACTTCAAACCATTTTGCTCAGTGAGTCTGCACAAAAAGGTTTGAAGACCTCTGCAGTAGAGGGATGTGGTACATGAGTGGTACTTTGGGTGCTGTCTGTGGTCGACTGTCTTTCTCCTGCTGAAAGATCTCAGCAAAAACAGCATAGAGGAAGAAGGCAAAACAGCAACTTCTGCTCTGAGACTTTATGCCCTTTCTTGGCTAATTCAACGAGCAAATATAAGGAATCATGTTTTCAATGGTCCAGGTAATCAGACTTGATTGTCCACATACTGGATAGAAACAAATTACACCCTCGAGAAAATGAGGGAATTAAGGTTTTTCTTGGGGGCTTGGGAGGAAATAAAGGGTGATCATTTGAGTTTGTATTGTCCACGTTTATTGTCCCTGTTCCCTGAGAACAGTAAATTTCGCCCCTCTGATGTCCAAAAGCATCCCTACTATTGCGGTGCCTGATGTAGGAATGATAAATCTAACCTCTCCAAAGTCCAACACTTTCCCTAATGTTGCATAAACTACAGTTTGAATAGTATATTTAATATTCCAAGACTCCATTAGTTTTCATAATATTGGTAAATAGATTCTCTAGCACTAATAGTTTGTTTTTTATGTTGTATACTAATTGTTTTTATTTTTGAAATTATTTGAATGTTTATAGTATTTTTAGTAAATGTGTTTTTGGGGTTTAAAATTTTAAATTGTAATAATGTATTTTTTGCCTAATTTAATGAATATATATTTTGTTATTGAATTGTTTATATTTGTTATGGTTTTATCAAATATGCTTCACCACCGAAACATGTTGTGCTTCATTGTAAGCTGCAGCGCAATAAAACAATGCATTAGCACTGAAGGATTTGTGAATTTTGCTTTCCTAGTGAGTGTGCGTTACTCTATTGAGGGAGTGGTGGTTTGCTATATTTTCCGGGTGACTCGTCCAGATGCGCACCAACACTGTGAGGGTCCTGGCGGGGAGGAATTGTGAGAAGCATATATATATATATATATATATATATATATATATATATATATATATATAAAGAAAAAGCGCTCCTTCTGGACTCAGGCGGCCCGTGAGGGGCGGTGCATAAATCAGCAGAGCAAACCCATAGAGAAATCCACATACAAAAAACAGTAATAAACACACATTCAGGACATCCTGAGTGTGTGTTTATTACAGTTTTTTGCTTGTGTATATTACCTAGTGGCGTTCACCACTAGGTAGTTATAGATAGGACCTAATTTCTATAGAAAAAGTGATTTTTGTTTTGCTCATAACTTTGGTACCCTTTGATGAATCTTCATGGAATGTTCAAAACATATACTTTGCTAAGTTCAGCTTCTGTCTCAAAAGTTTTGAGGTGATCTGTCAAGCGGGGCTGAGAAAAAAGGGGGTTCCCAAAACGTGTTTTCCCTATTCATTTTTCCATAGTACCTTTAGACACGCCTACAGCCTGAACCACTGAACGGAATTACACCAAATTTGGCATGAATGTAGATACTGTTGCGCATTTCATGCTTTTTGTGATTTGGTGTAAATCCGTTCAGTAGTTTTGGATTAATTTAAGGCCAAAAAATATAGATATATTGGGATGCTGATCCACCGCGGGTCTATCTGCTGATCCACAAGCCAAAAGAAGAATCTGATTGGCTGGCCGCAGCCTGACAGAAAAGTTGCGGCTGCCATTTTGTTTGTCACATCGGCTCGGGGTGGGAAAATAAGAAAGAAAAAACACATAAGGGATCAGTATACAGGTATCTTGATCCCATAGGACACATACAGTAGAGGGTTGTCTTAGGGACCCCTCGTGGGCAAAAATGGCCCAATTATTTTTTTTTGTATCCGATTTGCGGATCCATGGAACCCTGATGCGCGTATCCAGAGACTAATTGAAAAAAAAAGCTTGTGTTTGGGTGCATGCAAGAGGGTTGGCCACCAGGCCCGGACATCCATGGCCGAAGGCCGTGTGCGGCACAGCTTATAATCATGTCTGTCCATGCTAAAAAAACTAACTGAAAAAAACTCACTGAAAAAAAACAAAGGTTACAGGGACATTATAGGTAAGTTCTGAATTCACTCGCACAAAACCTTAAACATTCTGAAGCTATAGTTGGAGTCAAGTAACTATAACTCATGCCCTAAGGTAACTATATCTCGCGCCTTCGCCATGTGCTGCCGATTACTCCACATTTTATATCACTGATGACACCTTCTTTGGCATCTTTCGTATTATCACTGTAACATTTGCAATAAAATTATTGATCAGAAAACTGTGCATGGTAAGGGTGCGAGTTATAGTTACTTGAAATATCTTTAACTGCTGAATTTTCAAGGTTTTGTGCGAGTACATTTAGAACCAAACTATAACGTCCCTGGAACCTTTGTATTTTTTCACTGAATATATGTAGATAGAAATATATATCTTCACTGAAAAAACAAAGGTTACAGGGAGGTTATAGTTAGATAATAGAATATAAAAAAAGTTAGAAATTCACTGAAAAAAATAAATGTTACAGGGACGTTATAGTAAGGGTCTGAATTTACTCGTACAAAACCAGAGAAATTCAGCAGTTATAGTTAGAGTTCTTTCAAGTAACTATACCTCGCACCTTCACCATGCACAGCTAAATACTCCATATATTATGCCATCGATGAGATCTTGTACGGCATCTTTCATATAATCTCTGCAACATCTGCTATATATATGCATGCCAGTTGCCACTAGGTAGTTACGATTAGGACCTAGTTTCTATAGAAAAAGCAGTTTTTTTCTTGCCTATATCTTTGGTGCGCTAGATGAATCTTCGCAAAATTTAAATTTTCCCCCAAAATTCGACAATCACGTGAACTGCTGTCTGGAAAATTCATCAAGCGGGGGCCGATATAAAGGGATGGTGAAATTTTGAGCATTTCCAATGTTAATTCCCATAGGAAAAATTTAACAGCGATAGCGCAAAAACCACTGGACAGAATGACACCAATTTTTTTAAGGAATTTAAGGAAATCCAAATTTGTATGTATAGGGACGGGAAGGATTTGTGACCCTTCCCGATCTCATTCAGAGATCTGATTGGCTGACAATACTTCAAACAAAAAAGTGTTGTCAGCCATCTTGGGACTTGGCTTCAGCGGAGTCCCAGAAAAAAATGAGAAAGGGGCAGCGTAGGGAAATGCTGACCCCTTAGCTGTGGTCCCAAAGGGACACCCCAGGGCTAAAAAACATAAAAAAAAAAATGTTAGAGCAAATTCACAACAGGGTCGCAAATCTGCTGTAATATCTTAAAAAAACAAACAAGCGCAGGCTCCCGCACTTGTTTTTAAGTAAACCCAGGGGTGGGCCAGGTCCTCAAGTCATTCTTTTTAAGAGGTGAGGCCTCCTAGCCCCCGCTCCCTGCGGACCACCACCCCCCTGGGCCAAAAATGCTTTCATAACGTGAGGTAGGTCCAATGGCCTCCCCCACAGCCTCCAGCCCAGGGACCACCACCTCCCGGGGCTATATTGAAATATGAGCCCCCGCAGCCTCAGAGGTCACCAACTCCCGGGGCTACACCAACTACGCATGGCCAAAGGGCTGTGCACAGTATGGGCTTGGGTGGTTAGTGGGCTTGGCCACAGGGTCTGACTGCAGGCCAGGTCTTGTGGGCTACCTCCGCTGAGTACATGTGAAGGCCCTACACAGTGCAAGGTTGGGTGCTTATAGAGGGTTGGCCCCAGAATAGGTGGTTGGATTAATGTATAGTAATGAAAATTACTATATGTTAAAAAAACATAGAAATTCATTGTAAAAACTAAAGGTTACAGGGCCGTTATAGTTAGGAAACAGAATTAACAAAAACATAGAAATGAACTAAAAAACTTAAAAAATACAAAGGTTACAGGTAGGTATAGTTAGGCTCACATTTTAAACATACAAAAGCATAGAAATTCACTAGTTATAGTTAGAGTTACCTCAAGTAACTATAACTCGTGTTTAGGTAACTATAAGTCACACCCTCAACATGCACTCCTAATTAACCCACAAATTATGGCACTCATGACTTCTTTGATAACTTCATTGATAATATCAATGTAATATTTGCAGTAATATTTTTTTATGAAAAAACTGTGCATGGCAGGGGCGCGACTTTCCGGCAGTACGGATTGGACTGTTCCCATGGGGAGCAGGGTCAAGACTGATTTGCATACGGCTGGTTCCAAACTGGGGTGGCATGGTGAGTGAAAAAAGGATGGATTAAACCTAGATCAGTGACTGGGGGTGAATGTTTGCAATGCCCAGCATTTTTTTGCATGAAGGTTGGAGCTTGAGCATTGACCGGTACACATCAGCTGAGAATGATAGTTAATTTGATATAGTGTTCTGTGTATAGGTGTGCGAGCCAAAAAATTATTCGGAAGAGCCGAGCCAAAGACCTGGCTTGGCTCTCAGAGACTGTGCATGAGCCAAGCTTTGACAGTGTTTGCTATGTATATCATACACCAAACATCACATAAAATATGCAAAAGCCTCTTAAAAAATCAATAAAGTTTATTGCTTTAGTGTGTGGAAGCTTTGACATTAATATGTCAGATTATAGCACTGCACTTAGATGTACTTATTAAAAATGATAGTTTTTAAGCATGAACCATTAGGGAATTAAGAGGGAAGGCAGTTGTCATGTAAACCTGAAATTGGCCCAGATTATAATACAGCAACATTGTAGTCTATTAAATCAAACACAATAGGTTTTTTGTACGGCTGCTAACTTGAACTCTCATATTTTAAAGTGCTTTTATTCTCAGTAATGAAGAGAAAAGAGTTTTGGTGACATAAAATATTGCCTACGAATACACTATTTCTGTTTCAATTTATACAAATCAGACAATAATGGTTACATATTTGTCTTTCTCATGCTGAATTTTTGTTTTTACCTCTGTGCTTTTTTTCCACTGTTTTTATATAGCGCAAACTTGACCCAATGTATTGGAGCGCTTTACATGAGCATCAGTTACATTACACAAGGTCACATACCTTGTTTATAGGCACAGAGATATTAAGTGATTTGCAAGATGTTGAGTCAACGCCAAGACTTGAACCTGGTTCCCCAGTTCCAAGGCAGCAGCTCTGCCTATAACGGCACATCCTGGGTGGAGGGAGGGGTAGGAAAAGGCCACATGAAAGCTCGGCTCGTTATGGGCTTGAAGTTCCAAATGGACCTCGAGAAGAGCCAGAAGCAGGATTCAGGCTCACGCTCGGCTCGCGCTTCCAGTGGTTCATCCACCCCTAGTTCTGTGCACATCTGTACCTATTTCTACGCAGTGAGAGGCGAAAGGGTACATATTTGGGACAGGATACATTTAGGAATGTGCCTTCCCCAGGCTTCGGAGAGCTATTTCCGTGCCAAGAGTACCTGGCTGTCATTGCCAGACTAACGTGAGCAGCGGGATAGCCCTCCAGGTGTGTCACTGCGCTGTGCCATTCCTTAATGAGCTAACTACAGACATTCCAAGAGTCCAAATTTGGAAGTTCATTCATTCCCTGGAGCTGGACTGAAGGCACGCTCACATTAGTTTTTTTTTTTTTTACAAGAAGGTAAACTTGCAGCCCTTCTCCCTGACTTGCTTTTCACCATATTTGGAAACAAGCATTGCCAAAGCCAATAGGTCTCGCCTATGCAAGATCTATTGGCTTTGCAATGTTTTTTGTTTAACCAGGTTATGCAGCAGCAAGGTTCAACAGTAGTGTTAATCATCTTTAAATCAAAATCAATTCTTTATTGTTTTAGATGCGACAACTAACTTGTAAAAATTCAAGATAGCTGGAGAACTGCTTGTCAGAGAGTAAACCATAAACAAATTAAATGGAATACTGCGTGATTTTGGTATGAAAATAAAATGAAGAGCATTACCTCTTGGATAGGAGTACTGGTGTTTGGTTGAGAAACCTGTTTTGATGGATTCTTTTTTCAGTATTCGAGGTGGCTTCTCTTCAATATTTAGAAAGTTGCTTTTCTGAAGTGATTGAAATTAGAATGTTAGAAAGTTTTACTGATTTTTTAAGTATGCTACTTGATCCAGTAAAAAGAAAAGTCGTGTTCAACACGTATATATTGTTTGCATAAAAAAAAGCTATTTTAATTTTAATTCTGTTACAAGAAAGAATCATATTGTTTCCCTAATTTGTACTTGAAAAACAGTTAGTATTTGTGGGGATTTTTTTGTGAAGTTGATTGCCTGATGTTTTCATTTTTTGGGTTTGGATTTGAACGTTGATTCCTTGTCATGTTTTCATTTGATTACGTTCTTCTTGATGAATTCCTGTAAAAAAGGGAATTGTTTACATTTGTTAGAAACTGTACTATCTTCCTAGTGTCCAGCATCTTCCCCAAAGTGGCCACAGGGTAGAGCTGGGAATAGTAAATCTGCCCCCTCCCATTGTCTAGCACCTCCCCGTGTTGTCTGAAAATTATTACTTTTCTCCTAAAGTATATTATTTCATTAAAACAATTCTATATTATTAGTAATAGTTTTTTCGAATTTCCCAAAAACATACTTTAACATTAAAAATGTTATTCCTGGTTTGTTTCTCATGAAATGATTAAGGGCCTCATTACGACTTTGGTGGTCTTTTGGGAAGACCGCTGCGGTGGCAGCCGTCAAAAGACCGCCATGTTGGCAATAATCCGACCACGATATTAAGAGTCACACTGTGAGGACCGCCAAAAAACAGCCAAAATTCTGACACCGCCAGGAGACTGGAGGGCAGGAAAGAGGCGGTCCCATGACCCGCACGTCAGCCAGACAAAATTCCACCCGACAGATTATGACCCACAAATCACCACAGTGGTTCTTTCACAGTGGAAAACCATTGGCGGTACGAACCACTGCGGTCAAAACTCACTTCTGTCAGAACACACCACCACACTGGATAGTTTGTATACCCCACACCCGATACACATCCACACACCCAACACACCTACTCACTGCACTATATAACACCCCTACACAACCCACAACCCTTTGCAACAAAAACGCCATTCACATACACTGAAAGTAGGAAATATTTGAGAGAAAGCACCTTTGCACATTAGGCACACATACACATCTCACTCATCACACATCACACACCTGCATAACCAACACAACACACACATCACTAGCACACACCACCCGCGGTAACTGTCTCACCCTCACAACGCAGCACCCACACCTCACCAAGTACCCAACTCTGCACCCTTATGCACACAACACCCCCACACACCGTCTACACAACCACTACCATGTCCCTACAAAAACACCCACGATTCACTGACGAAGAATTGAGGGTCATGTTGGATGAAATTGTCATGGTAGAGCCACAACTGTTTGGAGCACAGGTCCAACTAACATCCATTGCCATGAAAATGGAGTTGTGGCAAAAAATAGATAACAGGGTCAATTCAGCTGGCAGCCATCCACACACAAGAGAGGACATAAGTAAGAGGTGGAACGACCTACGGGGAAAGGTGCATTCCATGGCTTCACGCCACCAGATCGCCATGCAGAAGACTGGCGGTGGGCCCCCATCTCCTCCCCCACAATTCACATCTTGGGAAGATCTTGAACATACTGCATCCTGAGTGTCTGAGTGGATTACCTGGGGGACTGGAGTCTGGTAAGTACCCACAACGGTCATGTAACACATTTGTCTTGTTCTGCATGCTTTCTCACCACCCCAATACTCCCTGATTAACTAAATGTCCTCTACACCTCCCACCTAATCACCTAACACCCCTCTCCTGCATGCCACCATCCCACTCAGGCCAACTGCCTTTACACTCCTTGGCAATGGCACATTAACTACTGGCTAATCACATCACTACGACTCCCAGAATGCACCAATCCATCACTGTGAAAACCTGGAATGTGCACAACACATCACATGTAAGGCATGTACAACTAAAATACTAGCAACACCATTTAGATTGTACCAGTGAGGACCAGTATATGGCAATGACAGCAATGCAATGGCACACTCACAATAGTATTGAAAGCAAAATACAGCTAGAGCTCAGTGACCATTCCAAATGGCCACAGATCCAATATCCAAACCCAGAAATAGACAGACCTGGGTTGGAAAGTAACATGACAGAGTCAATGCACATGCACAACATCCAGATACTGGACTATTACCTTTGCATTCTCAGATACTGTGTTCCCACTAGGACACCATTGTGCATGGTGCAGCCATCATGTGTCACATCTAGCAAGCCTGACCTTTCACAAGGTAACAGAGCTGAACAGTCCTGTCAAATATCAGACTAACCCAGAACATATTTGCAGTACAAACTGTACCAAACATGTATGATGGCTCCTAACATGGACTATGGAAACCAAGTCACTGAGTAGTATGTACAACAAAGATGTGCTGTGCAGCAGCTGTCAATGTCATTGCAGGGAAATCAAGTTCAGCCACTGTCTGCATCTCACAAAGTTGTAACCAAACACACAATCTAAACTGTACTCTGTGTCTCACTCCATCCACAGGTAACCCTGTCATAGCTACCATGGAGAGGATACCAGAGACTACCGGTCCCCCTCAGGATAATGGCCCCAGTGTGGACAACACGCCAGGATGTCTGGACAGTGACGACCAACCTGGCCCATCTGGGACACCTGGTTCAGTTGACGAGTCCCAGCCTCACCCTGCCCACATCAACCCCTCCCACCCCTGGGCCATCCACATCAAAGCCAACCAATTGCCCCCAAACCTGTGTCCCAAGGACTGCCCAATCAATTGTGTTCCCCACAGTTTAGGGACTTGAGTCTAACCTTGACACCCCAGACAAGGATGATCCTGCTAACACTGGGCACACCCTTCCAGGGGCACAGGTACGTGGTGCTAGGGTGTGTGGGAGAGATGCTGTGGGCCAAAGGATGGGGCCTCAAAGGCACTCCACTGACCAGGAAATCATCACCCAAGTCCTGGGAGCATACCAACCTTCCCAGGATAGGATGGGCCAAATAATTACCATGTTGGGGAAAAATCGGAGGCTGCAGAGGGAATACCACCAGGAAGTCATGAAGCAGTGGCAGGCACATCATGGCCTCCATTGCAGGGGTGCTGAGGGACATCAACACCACCCTCATTGGTCTCTACCGACAGCATCAGGCCCCAACCACTTGCACCCTAACATCTGTCCCATCAACATCTGCAGCAGCTAGTGGGATGGGAACCACATGCCTCACACACCCCTCCCTCTATAGCTGAAAAACCCCTCCACACACAAACTTGGATGTCCCCCCAGACATCCGGCTGGGGCAGATGCCAAGACCAAACCCACAGCCAGGAAGTCAACCCCTCCTGATATGTCACCCTTGTGTGCCACAGATACACCCTGTTCACTGTTCTCAGCCATTATTCCATTTCGCCATGGACAGTGGACCTGTGCAACCAACTGCTGCAGCAGCTACTCTGATGAATCCATCTACCACGACCTCACCCATCACCATGTTGTCTATACATGCACCTTTGTTTGACTATCACTGTTATGATATGCACAATAAATCACCTTTGAACACAGCTACTATATATGTGTCTTTAACACAACATCAACAATTGTCATGCTTGCCAGCTGTGGTCTGGGCGTGCCCACCTGCATCGAACAGCCAGTGTAATGGGCATCAGATGGAGGCTCCCTCAGCAGGAAACACAGTACTGCAGAAATGTCACAGGCCTGATGTGAGTGTGAAATCCAGAGTAACGCCAGGGTATAGCAAGTATTCCAATCTGCGAATAGAGCATGACAGGGAGTACCATCAGGATGGAAGGCATGGAGTCATAGCAAGCACACTTGCAGGTAATAAAAGTAATGGCCATGGTAGACTACCTACCAAGCAAGGTCACCCTGATAGGATCTATATATCACCAGGTACAGGCTCTTCACATTACCATACCATAGCTACATAGGCACTTATCCCATGGACCACACAAAGAACATCACTGAGGAACACAGTACTTACACCACACACTAAAATAGGCCCCAGAACTGTAGGACTGTCACACACCTTTGTCCGTATACAGTGACATGCACCTTGGACAGCAACGTCAGTATACAAACACTGATGTCCCAAACTCATCGCTAGGTACCCCACCGATTGAGAAGCCACAGGGCATGATGCTAACAGTACACATGGGCCATTTACTACAGCTAGCACTGGGAGGGACCAGGGCTACATGGGTGCCATCAATGGCTCCTACCACATGAGGGATGTGTCCCATCCCATAAAAATCAGCCTTCACATAGGCCAAATCCTCTTGGTGGGGGAACCTGATGTAGCTGTCCAGGTATTTCAACAATGCACACAGTACATCCTTCAACACCGGACTGAACATGGGCTGAGCCATCTCAGCTGTTAAAGCCACTGTATTCTGAAAGGACCCTGTGGCCAGGAAGTGTAGCACGGACAAGACTGGAATGATGGGGCGTTTGCCCTAGGGATTGCAAAACGCAGGCATCAGATCGGGCTCCAACTGAGTACAAAGTTCCATGATGGTCTGACGATTCAGATGATATGTCTGGAAGACATGCCTGTCCTCCATGGTTTCCAGGTGTACTAGTGGATGGTACACTGGTGGGTGTCTCACTCTTCTCATGGCAGCATTACTATGTTGAGAGAAGGGATTATACAATGAATTATGCTGTATGCACACATCTATTACACATTGCATATTACCTGACACCTAACATATGTAGAGGGTGCGTAGAACTTCTGACATATACAGTACAGCCCATTGATATTCACCGATTCCTGCCTCATTGCGGCACATTGGCTAACATGGAAATGGGAATGTATTAATGTGACCAATGTAAGTGTACAAGTGTGTAACACTTAGCTGTCCTGCACTGTTCTCACATAAGTATTGTAAACTACCTAATCACGACATTGGCCATTATGTAGCACATACATGATGGCACTACATATATGAATACTGCTCTTGGGGGTGGAATAGGTGAATGACACAGATTAAAAAACATATCCATTGAAGAAATGTGCCCAAAATGGCAGGCGCCTGACCTACTGTACTGGACAGGTGGAAGTGGACTGAGTCCGCTGGCGGGAGCCATAATGGCGGTCGCAACCGCTGTGAAACTTGCCATTGGTTAACATTGCTGCCTTTGGCGGACTTGGGCCCATGGCGCTGACCACCGGCGGTGACGGTCCTGTATGTGGCGGTCGTGGCTGACATTTTCTGCGACCTTGCTCACTTGACTCCTGACACTGTTGCCAGCAAGACCTCCATGACGTGAGCTGCTGTGTACTGTCTCTGGGAGCCATCATGCACTTCCTGCAGGTGATAGGGCCCCTGGCTTCACACTGGAAGAACTAGAGATGCTGGTGGAGGAGGTCCTACCCATGTATGGACAGCTATATGGGGCACCAGAGGAGCAGGCGAGTCCTATGCCACAGTCACGTGTGATAGATGTTGTGTGTGATGTTGCATAGTGCATGTTCATTAGTGTGGGTGCGGATGCATGCAGATGGCATGATGTTTAGGCGTGTGTGCTGAGAGGATGGGAATGAGTGGCAACTTGCTGTGCCTATTGTGCACTGAACAGTGGTGCCAGTGTACATGACTTTCTATTTTTGTCTGTGTCATCCATGCAGGTGAATGCCCATCAGAAGAAGGGGATCTGGCGTGCCATCGCCAAGCAAGTGCGGACCCTGGGGGTCTATACCCAGCGGAGCACCCATTGCAGAATGCGGTGAGGGGACCTGAGACGCTGGGCCTGGAAGACCACGGAGGCCAGCTGGGGATGTCCTCCCAATGAGGGAGGGGTGCCAGTCGGACCCTGACCCCGCATTTGGGGTGGTGGCTTACCCTGAGGTGGATGGGCGTTTGAGTGCAGCACAGCAGCCACAAGGGGATGAGTACTGACAGAACCCATGTACTTTGCTCTGATAGTTTGCTGCTTGATGTCACACCTTAGGAACTGAGACACTGTAGTAGGTGCTCCATGTATGAAGACAACTGGGAATACATTGTACTCTATTTGCCTTTCAAAGAGATGGAGACCTTGCCCTAGTCTAGCACATGTGTACTTTTAGGTCAGCTGTGTCTAAGTACATCTACGTCTGTATGTGGCTATATACACTGGCCAGTGCCACATGTGTCACCCCCCAGGTGTATATAGGTCTGAAGGCTGCTGTTTCATCCTTCTTGTCTAGTATATGCTGGTCCGTATTTCCGATTATATGAGTATGTAGCTCTATGGTGTCAACCCACCCCCATCTCCGTACGTCATCTGTATTTGCTACAGTGTGCCAGATATGTGTGGGACAGGGCCTAGTTAGCTTTTGTCCTGGTACAGGTGTTGACTCCATGTGAGTCTGGCATCTCATTCAGTCAACCGGTATAGCCGGATGTGAACACTACATAGGGTTTAGTGGTGCTGTTCCCATTGTCCCTTCATGTGTGTTAGAAATGGGGTCTTTGATTGGCAGTCAGGTTACCCCCTGTCCAAGCAAGGACCCTCACTCTAGTCAGAGCAATTCACACACAATCCAAATTACCCTGTGCCCACCCTCTGGTAGCTTGGCACTGAGCAGTCAGGCTTAACTTAGAAGGCAATGTGTAAAGTATTTGTGCAATAAATAATGCAATAACACAGTATAGTACCACAAAAGTACACCACACATTGTTTAGAAAAATATATAATATTTATCTCATAAGATGCAGGTCAGAACGATTAAAATGCAATAAGTATATGTTGAGATATCACTGTATAAGTGATATAAAGTGTCTTTAGTCTTTTTAAAAGCAATAAATGTCTCTTTCAAGCACAAAGTACCTGGTTTGCGTTCAAAATCTCTGCAAAGAACCGCAGAGGAGGAGATGCGTGGAAAACAGGGAGGTGTGCGTCGACTTCTCAGGCCGCACATAGCGATGCATCGTTTAGTTTTCACGCAGGGACGGCTCTGCATCGATTTCCGGCACTCGGTTGTGGATCCTCTTCGGGTTGCGGTGTTTTCAGATGCCCCGGGGATGATGCATGGATTTCGGCACTGACAGGATGAAGTCACAGGGCGTTGCATGGCAATTTCTACGGCACGGCAGGTGCTGCATTGATCCCTCCCTGGAAGTCGGACTGCGTCGTTCCGGCTTGGCTGTGCATCGATCCAGTGGGCCGTGCATCAAATTTCCGGTCGCTAAACTGGTGCTGCGTCAATCTTCTCATTGCGAAATCAGGATGCGTTGTTCCGCTTCGGCGTGCTGTGAATTTTTCACCACGATGCAGGCTGTGCATTGTTTCTTGCAGGCTGTGCGTCGATATTCACCACACAAGGAGTTCTTCTTGCCGAGGTTAAGTCTTTTTGGTCCTGAGACTTTAGGGAACAAGAGGCAAGCTCTATCCAAGCCCTTGGAGAGCACTTCTCAGCACAGCCAGAGAGCAGCAAGGCAGCAGCGTAACAGCAAGGCAGCAGTCCTTCACAGAAAGCAGTCAGGTGAGTCCTTTGGACAGCCAGGCACTTCTTCGTGGCAGGTTGCAGATTCTGGTTCTCTTCTCCAGGAAATGTCTGTGACAAGAGTGTCTTGTCAAGAAGTGTCTGAGTTGGTAGGGTCAGAGACTCGGCTTAAATACCCAAATGTGCTTTTGAAGTGGGGGAGACTTCAAAGAATGGCTTTGAAGTGTACAGTGTCCCCTTTCAGTTCCATCCTCTCTGCCAGGGTCCCAGTAGGGGGTGTGGCAGTCCTTTCAGTGAGGGCAGGCTACTGTCCTTTAACATGTAAGTGTCAAGCCCTCCACCCTCCGAGTCCAGGAAGACCTGTACAAAATGCAGATGTATGCAAGTGAGGCTGAGCATCCTGTGTTTGGGGTGTGTCTGAGTGAATGCACAAGGGAGCTGTCAACTAAACCCAGCCAGACGTGGATTGGAAGGCACAGAAGGATTTAAGTGTAGAGAAATGCTCACTTTCTAAAAGTAGCATTTCTAAAATAGTAATATAAAATCCAACTTCACCATTAAGCAGGATTTTGGTCATATTAAATATGACCTTGCTACTCCTTTCAGATTAGGTTCTACCACTCAAACAGTATATGAGGGCAGCCCTAATGCTATCCCATGAAAGGAGGCCTCTTAGCAGTGTAAAAATGAATTTAGGAGTTTCAAACTACCAGGACATATAAAACACACATGTTCATGTCCTACCTTTATCCTACACAGCACCCTGCCCTATGGGCTACCTGACTTATATGTAGAAAAAGGGGAGTTTAAGGCTTGGCAAGTACTTTTAAATGCCAAATCGAAGTGGCAGTGAAACTGTACACACAGGTCTTGCAATGGCAGGACTGAGACACGGTTAAGGGGCTACTTCTGTGGGTGGCACAACCAGTGCTGCAGGCCCACTAGTAACATATAATTTACAGGCCCTGGGCACATGTAGGGCACTTGACTAGGGACTTACAAGTAAATTAAATATGCCAATTGGGTATTAGCCAATGTCACCATGTTTTAAGGAGAGAGCATATGCACTTTAGCACTGGTTAGCAGTGGTAAGGTGTGCAGAGTCCTAAAGCCAGCAAAAATGAGGTCATAAAAAGAGAAGGAGAAAGGCAAAATGTTTGGGGGTGACCCTGCAGAAAGGCCATTTCCAACAATGTGCATATACTGGGGTATGTGAAGGTTGTAACTGAAGGACGTCCAATATGGGTGCTTATTCATGTGTATGTGGCCTACCCATGCTTTCCAGGCCATTGAGATGCAATCTAATCACTAATGTCCCAATGGCTCTGTTTCAGTGGCGGTGAGTGATTAGGCAGTCCTACCCAAAGTCAAAGTGCAATGTCCATCCAAAATTTGCCAATGCTCTACCAATACTAGTGCATCATGTGGTAATATCTGCCTACATCATGTCACCATGGTCACTTGGGGTCAGATCTTGTAGGGTGGGACAATCCGTGCTGCCCTTTGCCTAGCTGATGTGGACAGGTTGGACAGGACATGCTATGTGGTCACTTCTTCCTACGAGATGTCATTATTTGTCTGTTGTACCATTTGTCATGCAGGTGTTGTAGCAGTGGCAAATACTGTACGTGCAATGGCAGTCTGGTGGGTCCATGTGTGCATCATGTGTACATGTGTTCTCAGTGGGATATGTGTGTTGTGTGGACCTATGGTAGTAGTATTCACGTGGGGATTGGTACGAGTGATGTGGGTTTACTCATATTGACATGTGGTGGCTCTGTATATGCATGTCAGGTGGAATATGAGTTGGCCTAATAGGTATTTGTTAGCTGTCCTATGTGTAGTTGTGGTTCCAGTGTTCTCTGTGATTGTCAGTGGGTGTATCATGTGTGCTAGGTAGGCCACTGTTCCCGTACATGCATGTGTGGTGTGATGTGGAGTATCTGTGTATGGAGACTGCAGCTAGGCCTCTAGGATTAGATACATGTAGTGATATAGCTGGTCTCCAGACATGTATTGTCAGATTCCCATGGCACCTGACTGGGACAGCCACATGTTGTATCTTCATCATGGATTGTATCCATAGTGTAAGATATGTACATAGGGTTCAGCTAAGCACATGATAGCAATGTCAGGAGCTGTGTCGTTAGTCAATAGAGTTTTCTTGACCAGAATGGTACGTTCCTTATGGACACAGACATGTCAGGAGTTGAATGTGAGCACGCATGATATGGTGTTATCTGCCAAATGCTGTTCCTTATGGTGATAGGGGATATATGGCATGGATGAGGACGGATGTTTTAGCAAGGGCATGTTGTGCATGATGACGTAGGTTCACAGGTGAATAGATGGAAGGGTCCAGTTGTGGAACCTCACATGGATCATGATAACTGTGAGAGATATGACATGAAGGGGTGCGTAGCAGTGACATGTTGTGCCATGAAGTAGGATTGTGGCATTCCATATGGGATTCCCTAGCCAGGAGGTGTCTACCTACAGTTGAGCCTGTTGTAATGTGTGTGTGTGAAGAATGTGATGATCCTCTCTCCCTCTCTCTCTCTCCCTCTCTCTTTCCCTCTCTCTCTGTTTGTGTGCATCGGCGGGCGAAGGGGACGGAGCATAGGCGAGTGGAGAATCTGCCGGCCACGGGATCCAGAGTGCTGATACCACTGACAGTGAGGGACCCAGTGGCCTGGAGGGTGAGGGGAGTGCCACGGAGTAGACCTGATCTTCCACTTCATCATCTTCGGAAGCCTCCTCAGTGGACACTCTCTGGTGGGGGCTGACCCTTCTGGGACCACCCCAGCACCATCTTTGTCTGCCACCCCCTTTCTACCACCTCCCTCCCTGTAGCTCCCCACCCACTTGTCTGTGCCCACTCACCCAGGAGGGTGGGCATCTCCTTCACCGCAGGCACCTCTACCCCTGCCCTAGTCAGCCCTGCTGCCCTCAGTGAGGAGGCTATTGACCTCTTGAGGTCGATCTCTGTGGGCCAGTCAACCATCGTGCATGCCATCCAAGGACTTGTAACTCAAGTCCAGCAGAGTAATGCGTTCCTGGAGGGCATTCACAGTGCACTGTCTGGCCTATAGAGATCCTTTCAGGCTCTGGCCTCCACACTGACGGAAGCTAGTCACCCACCACCACCTTCCTCTTCCCAGACCCAGCCACAGCACACACACAGACAAGCATGCATCCACCTCAACATCCAAAGGTAGCTCAGACAAACACAAGCACCACAAGACACACCACCGGTATGCACACAAGCAACATCCACCTGCAGACACAGCAACAGCCCCAACCTGCCCTAACACCCCCACCACCCCCAGCAGCACAGACAGTACACCAGACACACCTGCAGACACCACAGCAACATTCACAGATCCAGCCACTACATCTATCCTACCCACAGACAGAACCACAGCAGACCCCCAGACATCCACCCCAGTCACCACATCTGCAGACACCACAGCAGCATTCACAGATCCAGCCACTACATCTATCCTACCCACAGACAGAACCACAGCAGACCCCCAAGACATCCTCCCCAGTCACCACCAGGCGCGGCCCGTCCTTTAGGACGGATGGGTCACCGCCCCCCCCACCTTTTGCCCCTCATGAAGAGTGTCTGTCAGGCTGAGAAAAGGTCAGCCTGACAGACACTCTTCATGTTCAGGTCAGGCAGCCAGGAGCAGACATGCACGATTTGCGCAGACTCCTGGCTGCCTTAGCTGAACTTTGTTGGGCTGAAGAGGTCACAGCTCCTATGGGCGTAACCTCCTCGGCTCAGCAAAGGTGCCTCGAAGCCCTCCCCGGGTGACGAGGAAAGCGTCACCCATTGACTTCGACCTGGGCACTTCAGGTTTAAGCCCTGAAGTGCCCAGGGCGAGTGTCAATCAGTGACACCTTGTGGGTCAGCAGTCTCACTGACCCCAACCCACTCTGTGACAAGGCTGGGACTGCTGCCTTCCCTCATTGACTGACCTAAGGGGAACCCTCCTGGGACCTGAAGGTTGAAGGTAAGTGTGTGTGCATGTATGTTTGAATGTTGATGAGTGTCGTTAATAGATGTGCATGTGTGTGTATGTGTGTGTGTGAAAGTGTGAGTGTGCTTCCCGCCCTCCCCCCTCCCTCCTAAAACTGCCGGCCGCCACTGGTCACCACATCTGCAGGCACCACAACCACAGACACGCCTACATGCAGCACACCCACCATACCTGCAGTCACCACCCCAACAGTCACTCATCTACCATGGCATCTCCCAGCACCTCCAACACCCCTCCTCCCAAGACACATAAACACCCATACTCACCCACCCAACAGACACCCACCACCCACAAGCATACCTCGCTTACACATGCACCTCAAACCATCCACCAAGACACCTCTTTCAAGCACTACCTCTCCCTCCACTATCAAACCCTTTTGCCATGACCATCCCCGTGTGAGTAAGAAGCATTTCCTCTCGGAGTTTTCCCTTTTCCCTACTCCTCTCCCTCCCGAAGTCAAGCCCTTCCACCTCCAAGACCTCCCTGCCCCCCTGCAAGTTTCCATGCCCATCCCTCCGCCAAGAAGTCAACCATTCCTAAGGATTCCTAACCCTCCCATTAGCCCCGACCAGAGCACCCCCCTCCCAGGCCCAAACCCAAGGACCCCCCCAATCCAAATGTAGGAAAGTACCATCTTGCCTGGCATGTTACCCCCATTTTCACTGTATGTATGTTTGTTTTTGCCCTTGTGTCACTGCTAGGCAGGACTCCAGTGCTCATAGTGTATGCCCTGTATGTGTTCCCTGTGTGATGCCTAACTGTCTCACTGAGGCTCTGCTAACCAGAACCTCAGTGTTTATGCTCTCTCTGCTTTCTAAAATTGTCACTGCAGGCTAGTGACTAATTTTACCAATTCTCATTGGCATACTGGTACACCCATATAATTCCCTTGTATATGGTACTTAGGTACCCAGGGTATTTGGGTTCCAGGAGATCCCTATGGGCTGCAGCATTTCTTTTTACACCCATAGGGAGCTGTGACAATTCTTACACAGGCCTGCCACTGCAGCCTGAGTGAAATAATGTCCACATTATTTCACAGCCATTTTTCACTGCACATAAGTAACTTATAAGTCACCTATATGTCTAACCCTCACTTGGGGAAGGTTGGGTGCCAAGTTACTTAGTGTGTGGGCACCCTGGCACTAGCCAAGGTGCCCCCACATTGTTCAGGGCAAATTCCCCGAACTTTGTGAGTGTGGGGACACCATTACACGCGTGCACTTCACATAGGTCACTACCTATGTGTAGCGTCACCATGGTAACTCCGAACATGGCCATGTAACATGTCTAAGATCTTGGAATTGTCTCCCCAATACTATTCTGGTATTGGGGGGACAATTCCATGATCCCCCGGGTCTCTAGCACAGAACCCGGGTACTGGCAGAGTGCCTTTGCGGGGTTTCCACTGCAGCTGCTGCTGCTGCCAACCCCTCAGACAGGATTCTGCCCTCCTGGGGTCCAGGCAGCCCTGGCCAGGAAGGCAGAACAAAGGATTTCCTCTGAGAGAGGGTGTTACACCCTCTCCCTTTGGAAATAGGTGTGAAGGGCTAGGGAGGAGTAGCCTCCCCCAGCCTCTGGAAGTGCTTTGATGGGCACAGATGGTGCCCATCTCTGCATAAGCCAGTCTACACCAGTTCAGGGATCCCCCAGCCCTGCTCGGGCGCGAAACTGGACAAACGAAAGGGGAGTGACCACTCCCCTGATCAGTACCTCCCAGGGGAGGTGCCCTGAGCTCCTCCCGTGTGTCCCAGACCTCTGCCATCTTGGATTCAGAGGTGTTGGAGGCACACTGGACTGCTCTGAGTGGCCAGTGCCAGCAGGTGACGTCAGAGACCTCCCTCTGATAGGCTCTTACCTCTCTTGGTAGCCAAACCTCCTTTCTTGGTAGCCAAACCTACTTTTCTGTCTATTTAGGGTCTCTCCTCTGGGGTGTTCTTCAGATAACGAATGCAAGAGCTCACCAGAGCTCCTCTGCATCTCCCTCTTCGACTTCTGCCAAGGATCGACCGCTGACTGCTCCAGGACGCCTGCAAAACCGCAACAAAGTAGCAAGACGACTACTAGCAACATTGTAGCACCTCATCCTGCCGGCTTTCTCGACTGTTTCCTGGTGGTGCATGCTCTGAGGGCTGTCTGCCTTCACCCTGCACTGAAAGCCAAGAAGAAATTTCCCGTGGGTCGACGGAATCTTGCCCCTGCTAACGCTGGCACCAAAAGACTGCATCACCGGTCCTCTGGGTCCCCTCTCATCCTGACGAGCGTGGTCCCTGGAACACAGGAGCTAGATCCAAGTGACCCCCACAGTCCAGTGATCCTTCAGCCTAAGTTTGGTGGAGGTAAGTCCTTGCCTCCCCACACCAGACAGAAAACCTGTGTACTGTGTGATTTGCAGCTGCTCCGGCTTCTGTGCACTTCTCCAAGGATTCCTTTGTGCACAGCCTAGCCTGGGTCCCCAGCACTCCGAGCTGCAGTGCTCAACCCTCTGAGTTGGACTCCGACGTCGTGGGACCCTCCTTTTGTGACTCCGGTTCACAAATCTTCTAAGTGCCTGGTCCAAAACTTCTGCAGGTGCTGCTTGCTTCTGAAGGGGCTCTCTGAGTTGCTGAGTGCCCCCTCTGTCTCCTCCTCCAAGGGGCGACATCCTGGTCCTTCCTGGTCCCCAGCAGCACCCAAAAACCTCTACTGCGACCCTTGCCGCTAGCAAGGCTTGTTCGCGGTATTTCTGCATGGAAACACTTCTACAACATCCAGCACGCCGTGGGACATCTTCCATCCAAAGGAGAAGTTCCTAGTCCTTTTTGTTGTTGCAGAATCTTTGGCTTCTTCCACCCAGAGGCAGCCCTTTTGCACCTTCATCTGGGGTTTCCTGGGCTCCTGCCCCCCCCGGACACTATTGCGACTCTTTGATTTGGTCCCCTTGCCTTGCAGGTCCTCACGTCCAGGAATCCCTCTTCAGTCGGTTTTGCTGGTGCTTCTTTCAGAATCCCCCTATCACGACTAGTGTGTCTTTCTGGGGTAGTAGGGTAACTTTACTCCTACTTTCCAGGGTCTTGGGGTGAGGTATCTTGGACACCCTGACTGTTTTCTTACAGTCCCAGCGACCCTCTACAAGCTCCCATAGGTCTGGGGTCTATTCGTGATTCGCATTCCACTTTTGGAGTATATGGCTTGTGTTGCCCCTAGACCTATGTTCACCTATTGCATCCTATTGTGATTCTACATTGTTTGCATTACTTTTCTTACTGTTACTTACCTGTTTTGGGTTTGTGTACATATAACTTGTGTATATTACTTACTTTCTAAGTGAGGGTATTCTCTGAGATACTTTTGGCATATTGTCATAAAAATAAAGTACCTTTATTTTTAGTAACTCTGAGTATTGTGTTTTCTTATGATATTGTGCTATTTAAGTGGTATAATAGGAGCTTTGCATGTCTCCTAGTTCAGCCTAAGCTGCTTTGCCATAGCTACCTTCTATCAGCCTAAGCTGCTAGACACACCTCTTCTACACTAATAAGGGATAACTGGACCTGGCACAGGGTGTAAGTACCACAAGGTACCCACTATAAGCCAGGCCAGCCTCCTACATTGGTGTAACTGTTTTACCACCTTGTCATTTGGTGCTTTTCATAAGAAAATCATATACCAAATAGTTCAGTATATGTACACTTAACCAAAACTGTTTACTTTTTTACTCTAAAGCTTTTAACAAAGCTTCTGAAAAGTTTACAAAACTTCTAAATGTTTTTCCAAAGTTTGAAAAAGTTTTTTCTCTGTGCTTTCTAAGTTCTAAAACTTGTTTCTTTCTCACTATCCTTAAACCTATACTATCATGTCTGTTGTAGAGCCCACTCCCAAAACTGTTAATGCAGCATATGAGAGTTTAAACTATAATGGTTTGAGGGGTCTCTGCCTGGATAGAGATTTGAGTATAGGTAAGAATCCTACAAAAGAGTTTCTCTTTAACATGCTCATTGTAGATGACCATAACCAGTCTGGCCCATCTCAGGAGAGGTTAGAAAATGGGGAAACTTCCCAGTCTGACTCAGGGGAGTTCCATGAGAAAGCTGGGGAGGGTTCTTACAAGGGCCTGCCCCCTAGCAGGGCACCTAGTGATACTGGTAGTGATAGAGGCTCCCACAACAGTAGAGCATCTTTCACCCCTAGAGGCCAGCTTACTAGGGTCCAGACAGTTAGGGACAGGTCTCCCTCTGAAACTTCCCACATTTCCTCTGTGTCTAAACATTCCCAACCCACCCACCCTGAGGATAACTTAATGGAAAGGGAACTCAAAAAGCTGAGGGTAGAAGAGACCAGACTGAAGCTTAAACAACAGCAGCTGGCCTTGGATAGGGAGTCCCAAGACATAGAGAGGGAAAGACAGAGGTTGGGGTTAGTTCCCCTTGGTGGCAGCAACAGTATTTCTGATAGCAATCCTGTTAGAGAGAAAGATTCCAGGAATCTACACAAGATAGTCCCCCCTTACAAGGAGGGGGATGACATTAATAAGTGGTTTGCTGCACTTGAGAGGGCCTGTATGGTACAGTTGGTCCCTCAAAGGCAGTGTGCTGTTAATTTGTGGCTATCTTTCACTGGAAAGGGTAGGGATGGGCTCCTTACTGTCAGAGAAAGTGATGCCAATAACTACAAAGTTTTGAAGGATGCACTCTTGGATGGATTTGGCTTAACCACTGAACAATACAGGATTAAGTTCAGAGAAACCAGAAAAGAGTCTTCTCAAGACTGGACAGACTTTGTAGACTGTTCAGTGAAGGCCTTGGAGGGTGGTTGCATGGCAGTAAGGTATCTGACTATGAAAGCCTATATAATCTTATTCTGAGAGAGCATATTCTTAACAATTGTGTGTCTGACTTGTTGCACCAATACCTAGTAGACTTTGATCTGACCTCTCCCCAAGAATTGGGAAAGAAGGCAGACAAATGGATCAGAACAAGGGTGAACAGAAATGTTCATACAGCGGGTGACAAGGATGGCAAGAAGAAGGATGGTAAGTTTTCTGACAAAGGTGGGGACAAAAGTAAACATTCTGAGTCTTCATCAGGCCCACAAAAATCCTCTGGGGGTGGTGGGTCCAAATCTTCTTCTAATAATCAGAAAAAGCCTTGGTGTTATTTGTGTAAAGTCAAAGGCCACTGGGCAACTGATTCCAGTTGTCCAAAGAAAAACATAAAACCTCCTACCACCACAGCCCCTGCTGAAAATTCTAGTGCTCCTAGTAATAGCAGTGGTGGTGTGAAATCTACTAATAGCCAATCCAAGGGATTAGCTGGGCTCACTGTTGCCAATGTAGTTGGGGTTGGTCTTGTTAGGGAGACCACAGAGGCTGTTTTAGTCTCTGATGGTGGCATTGATTTTGCCACCATGGTTGATTGCCCCCTTAATATGGATAAGTACAAGCAACTTCCCCTAATACATGGTGTTGAGGTTCAGGCCTACAGGGATACAGGAGCCAGTGTAACTAGGGTAATAGAAAAACTGGTCCACCCCGATCAATACCTACTTGGTCACCAGTACCAAGTGACAGGTGCTCATAACAACACTCTTCGCCACCCCATGGCTGTTGTGAATCTCAACTGGGGGGGGGGGGTTACTGGCCCAAAGAAAGTTGTGGTAGCCACTGACTTACCTGTAGATTGTCTACTTGGAAACGATTTGGAGACATCAGCTTGGGCAGAAGTGGAGTTGGAGGCTCATGCAGCAATGCTGGGCATTCCTGGGCATATTTTTGCTTTGACAAGGGCTCAGGCCAAAAAGCAAAAAGGACAGGGTGACTTGGATCTTGGAACAATGGACTAAGTGCTCCTTAAAGCTGGGGGTAGAAAGGGTAACTCCCTACCCACTATCACTCCCTCTACAGATGATTCCCCTTTTGAGGAAGAGGAATCCTCTCCCTGTGCAGAACCTACACCAGATGAGCTGGCAGCAGACACTGCTGAGCTTTTGGGTGGAGAGGGGCCTGCTAGGGAAGAGCTGAGTGTGGCACAGCAGACCTGTCCCACACTAGAGGGTTTAAGACAGCAAGCTGTCAAACAGCAGAATAGGGATGTCAGTGACAGTCATAGGGTGAACTGGGAAGACATCCTCTTGTACACAGAGTCAATGGACCCAAAACCTGGAGCTGCCAGGAGATTGGTCATTCCCCTGCTGTACAGAGAGTTTCTTCTCACCCTAGCACATGACATTCCTTTGGCTGGGCATTTGGGCCAGACGAAAACTTGGGAAAGACTTGTCCCCTTGTTTCACTGGTCTCATATGTCAGAGGACCCAAAGACTTTTGTAAATCTTGTGTGACCTGCCAAGCCAGTGGCAAGAGTGGTGACACTCCAAAGGCCCCTCTAATTCAATTTCCAGTGGTTGGGGTGCCCTTTGAAAGGGTAGGGGTTGACATAGTTGGCCCCCTTGACCCTCCAACTGCTTCAGGCAATAGATTTATCTTGGTGGGAGTGGACCATGCCACAAGATATCCTGAAGCAACACCCTTAAGGACCACTACAGCTCCTGCAGTGGCAAAGACCTTCCTGGGAATCTTTTCCAGGGTAGGTTTTCCTAAAGAAGTGGTGTCAGACAGAGGTAGCAACTTCATGTCTGCATACCTAAAAGCAATGTGGAAGGAGTGTGGTGTTACCTACAAGTTCACCACCCCTTACCATCCACAAACAAATGGTCTGGTTGAGAGGTTTAATAAAACTCTCAAAGGTATGATAATGGGACTCCCTAAAAAACTCAGAAGGAGATGGGATGTCCTGTTACCTTGTCTCCTTTTTGCTTACAGGGAGGTACCCAAGAAAGGAGTGGGCTTCAGCCCCTTTGAACTCCTCTTTGGGCACCCTGTAAGAGGTCCACTTGCTCTTGTGAAGGAGGGTTGGGAAGAACCTTTTAAAAGTTCCTAAACAGGACATAGTGGATGATGTACTTGGCCTAAGATCCAGAATGGCGGAGTATATGAAAAAGTTCAGTAAAAACCTTCAGGCCAGCCAGGAGTTGCAAAAGCAATGGCATGACCAGAAGGTTGTCCTGACTCAGTACCAACCAGGACAGAAGGTGTGGGTATTGGAGCCTGTGACCCCAAGAGCACTCCAAGACAAATGGAGTGGACCCCATCTCATTGTTGAAAAGAAGGGTGAGGTTACCTATTTGGTAGACCTGGTCACTGCCAGGAGACCCCTTAGGGTGATTCATGTCAACCGCCTAAAACCCTACTATGACAGGGCTGATCTCTTCCTGCTCCTGGCAACAGATGAGGGACAGGAAGAAGAGAGTGGCCCTCTCCCTGATCTCTTCTCCACCACTGAAGCAGATGCCTTAGTGGAGGGAGTAGTCTTAGCAGATTGTCTGACTGCAGAACAGAAAGACAACTGCATCAATCTCTTAAGCAAGTTTTCAGACCTCTTTTCACTTGTACCAGGTACAACATCCTGGTGTGAACATACAATTGACACTGGAGACAGCCTGCCTGTCAAACGTAAAATTTATAGGTAGCCTGACCATGTCAGGGACTGCATTAAAAAAGAGGTGCAGAAAATGTTGGAATAAGGGGTGATTGAATCTTCTGAAAGCCCCTGGGCTAGCCCAGTTGTGCTTGTACCAAAACCTCACACCAAAGATGGAAAGAGGGAGATGAGGTTTTGTGTAGATTACAGACGGCTCAATCAGGTAACCAAAACTGATGCTCACCCTATACCCAGGGCAGATAAGCTCATTGATACACTGGCTTCTGCCAAGTATCTTAGTACTTTCGATCTAACTGCAGGTTATTGGCAGATTAGATTGGCAGAAGATGCTAAACCCAAGACTGCATTTTCGACTATTGGAGGGCACTACCAATTCACAGTAATGCCCTTTGGTTTGAAAAATGCACCTGCCACTTTTAGAGGTTGGTGAATACAGTCCTGCAAGTGTTGGAGGCTTTCATTGCAGCATATCTAGATGATATTGCTGTCTGTAGCTCAACCTGGGATGATCACCTGGTCCACCTATGGAAAGTTTTGGATGCCCTGCCAAAGGCAGGCCTCACTATCAAGGCCTCAAAGTGCCAGATAGGGCAGGAGAAAGTGGTTTATCTGGGCCACCTGGTAGGTGGAGAACAGATTGCACCACTACAGGGGAAAATCCAAACTATCATGGATTGGGTTCCCCCTGTAACTCAGACCCAGGTGAGAGCCTTTTTAGGCCTCACAGGGTACTATAGGAGATTTGTCAATAATTATGGCTCCATAGCAGCCCCTCTTAATGACCTCACTAGCAAAAAAATGCCTAAGAAGGTATTATGGACAGCCAGCTGTCAGAAAGCTTTTGAGGAGCTCAAACAGGCCATGTGCTCTGCACCTGTCCTAAAAGGCCCATGTTACTCCAAGAAATTCATTGTTCAAACTGATGCATCTGAATTAGGGGTCGGGCAGTCTTTTCACAACTGAATTCTGAGGGCCAGGATCAACCAGTTGCTTTTATCAGCAGAAGGTTGACCCCAGGAGAAAAGAGTTGGTCTGCCATAGAGAGGGAGGCCTTTGCGGTGGTCTGGGCACTGAAAAAGTTGAGGCCATACCTGTTTGGCACTCACTTTATTGTTCAGACAGACCACAAACCTCTACTTTGACTAAAACAAATGAAAGGTGAAAAACCTAAATTGTTGAGGTGGTCCATATCCCTACAGGGAATGGACTTTACAGTGGAACATAGACCTTGGAGTACCCACTCCAATGCAGATGGACTTTCCAGATATTTCCTCTGGACAAGGCTAGTCTTATTGTCCTTCGTTTGGGGGGTGGGGGGTGGGGCGTGGTGTAGGAAAGTACCATCTTGCCTGGCATGTTACCCCCATTTTCACTGTATGTATGTTTGTTTTTGCCCTTGTGTCACTTGGATCCTGCTAGGCAGGACCCCAGTGCTCATAGTGTATGCCCTGTATGTGTTCCCTGCGTGGTGCCTAACTGTATCACTGAGGCTCTGCTAACCAGAACCTCAGTGTTTATGCTCTCTCTGCTTTCTAAAATTGTCACTGCAGGCTAGTGACTAATTTTACCAATTCTCATTGGCACACGGGTACACCCATATAATTCTCTTGTATATGGTACTTAGGTACCCAGGGTATTGGGGTTCCAGGAGATCCCTATGGGCTGCAGCATTTCTTTTGCCACCCATAGGGAGCTCAGACAATTCTTGCACAGGCCTGCCACTGCAGCCTGAGTGAAATAACGTCCACGTTATTTCACAGCCATTTTTCACTGCACATAAGTAACTTATAAATCACCTATATGTCTAACCCTCACTTGGTGAAGGTTGGGTGCCAAGTTACTTAGTGTGTGGGCACCCTGGCACTAGCCAAGATGCCCCCACATCGTTCAGGGCAAATTCCCCGAACTTTGTGAGTGCGGGGACACAATTACACACGTGCACTCCACATAGGTCACTACCTATGTGTAGCGTCACCATGGTAACTCCGAACATGGGGCCAGGTGTAGCAAAGGTTTTTACCCATTCTGTGTCTATGGGAAAAAGTGTTCGTACATATGGCCCATGGTCATGTAAAATGTCTAAGATCATGGATTGTCCCCCCAATACCATTATGGTATTGGGGGGACAATTCCATGATCCCCCGGGTCTCTAGCACAGAACCCGGGTACTCCCAGACTGCCTTTCCGGGGTTTCCACTGCAGCTGCTGCCAGCCCCTCAGACAGGATTCTGCCCTCCTGGGGTCTGGGCAGCCCTGGCCCAGGAAGGCAGAACAAAGGATTTCCTCTGAGAGAGGGTGTTATACCTTCTCCCTTTGGAAATAGGTGTGAAGGGCTGGGGAGGAGTAGCCTCCCCCAGCCTTTGGAAATGCTCTGATGGGCACAGATGGTACCCATCTCTGCATAAGCCAGTCTACACCGGTTCAGGGATCCCCCAGCCCTGCTCTGGCGCGAAACTGGACAAAGGAAAGGGGAGTGACCACTCCCCTGATCAGTACCTCCCAGGGGAGGTCCCCAGAGCTCCTCCAGTGTGTCCCAGACATCTGCCATCTTGGATTCAGAGGTGTTGGGGGCACACTGGACTGCTCTGAGTGGCCGGTGCCAGCAGGTGATGTCAGAGAGCCCCTCTGATAGGCTTTTACCTCTCTTGGTAGCCAAACCTCCTTTCTTGGTAGCCAAACCTACTTTTCTGGTTATTTAGGGTCTCTCCTCTGGGGTATTCTTCAGATAACGAATGCAAGAGCTCACCAGAGTTCCTCTGCACTTCCCTCTTCGACTTCTGCCAAGGATCGACCGCTGACTGCTCCAGGACGCCTGCAAAACCGCAACAAAGTAGCAAGACGACTACCAGCAACATTGTAGCGCCTCATCCTGCCGGCTTTCTCGACTGTTTCCTGGTGGTGAATCCTCTGAGCGCTGTCTGACTTCACCCTGCACTGGAAGCCAAGAAGAAATCTCCCGTGGGTCGACGGAATCTTCCCCCTGCTAACGCAGGCACCAAAAGACTGCATCACCGGTCCTCTGCATCCCCTCTCATCCTTATGAGTGTGGTCTCTGGAACACAGGAGCTAGATCCAAGTGACCCCCACAGTCCAGTGATCCTTCAGTCCAAGTTTGGTGGAGGTAAGTCCTTGCCTCCCCACACCAGACAGCAAACCTGTGTACTGTGTGATTTGCAGCTGCTCCGGCTTCTGTGCACTTCTCCAAGGATTTCTTTGTGCACAGCCTAGCCTGGGTCCCCAGAACTCTGTCCTGCAGTGCTCAACCCTCTGAGTTGGACTCCAACGTCGTGGGACCCTCCTTTTGGGACTCCAGTTCACAAATCTTCTAAGTGCCTGCTCCGGTACTTCTATGGGTGCTGCCTGCTTTTGCGGGGGCACTCTGAGTTGCTGAGCGCCCCCTCTGTCTCCTCCTCCAAGGGGCGACATCCTGGTCCTTCCTGGTCCCCAGCAACACCCAAAAACCTCTACCAAGACCCTTGCAGCTAGCAAGGCTTGTTTGCGGTATTTCTGCATGGAAACACTTCTGCAACATCCAGCACGCCTTGGGACATCTTCCATTCAAAGGAGAAGTTCCTATCCCTTTTCGTTGTTGCAGAATCTTTGGCTTCTTCCACCCAAAGGCAGCCCTTTTGCACCTTCATCCAGGGTTTCCTGGGCTCCTGCCCCCCCTGGGCACTATTGTGACTCTTGGACTTGGTCCCCTTGCCTTGCAGGTCCTCACGTCCAGGAATCCGTCTTCAGTGTTTTGCTGGTGCTTGTGGTTCTTGCAGAATCCCCCTATTGTGTCTTTCTGGGGTAGTAGGGTAACTTTACTCCTACTTTTCAGGATCTTGGAGAGGGGTATCTTGGACACCCTGACTGTTTTCTAACAGTTCCAGCGACCCTATACAAGCTCACATAGGTCTGGGGTCCATTTGTGATTCGCATTCCACTTTGGAGTATATGGTTTGTGTTGCCCCTATACCTATGTGCTCCTATTGCATCCTATTGTGATTCTACATTGTTTGCACTACTTTTCTTACTGTTACTTACCTGTTTTGGGTTTGTGTACATATAACTTGTATATATTACTTACCTTCTAAGTGAGGGTATTCTCTGAGATGCTTTTGGCATATTGTCATAAAAATAAAGTACCTTTATTTTTAGTAACTCTGAGTATTGTGTTTTCTTATGATATTGTGCATATGACACTAGTGGTGTAGTAGGAGCTTTGCATGTCTCCTAGTTCAGCCTAAGCTGCTTTGCTATAGCTACCTTCTATCAGCCTAAGCTGCTAGAAACACCTCTATTCTACTAATAAGGGATAACTGGACCTGGCACAAGGTGTAAGTACCACAAGGTACCCACTAGAAGCCAGGCCAGCCTCTTACACCTAATCTGAAACCCCTCCCTCATTCACCCCCCACCACCCCAATCCCCGAGGTGCCTGCCCCCTTGATGCCCCAAACTGTGGAGGTTACATGGCAGTCAGGAGCCAAGTTGGGGCACAGAGGTGTGCCTTTTTTGCATGAAGCACTTGGATAGATGCTATTAGTAGAATACAAGTTTAAAGTTAGTTGAGTTTTAAAATGTATATTAGGAAAGTGTATTTTAAAAAACAGTCTTAGAGACTTGTGATAATGGTGTGTGTGGTAAATGTATGAGTGGTGAAGGTAGTTTTAATTCTAGTGAGTAATGATGCATGGTAAAGGCATTTGTGTGGTATAGGAATTTGTGTGGCGAAGACTACATTGTAAACGCATGTGTGATAAAGTCATTAATGCATAGAATTATGCTGAAGTAGAGGGACCTTCCGGGACTTATCTAATTCTGGAGATTACATGAGGCCTTAAAGCCAGTCTTTCTGTTTGTAAGATATGATGGGATGGTGTTGGTTGTTGCTGAGTTAATGAACATATATGCATTATTATTTAGATATTTTAAATAGGCCCTGAAGGTAGAACATTACATACAAAAGTGTTGATTGTGAGTATTGGTTTATGCATGTGGCGTACATTCCCCACAATGCGTTGTTTTGAACGCTATGAAAACATGAAATGTAATATTTTCTCATTTTTTTGTTGCATCTTTGAAGAAATTCTACCTGGAGTATGTAGGAAATAAAAAAACATGTTTTTAACAAAACTTCTTGCGTTATTTTTTTCAATGTGTAAAATGATGTCTCCTCCGGAGATGGCTCCAGGGTGGGATGTCACCTCCAGAGATGGCTCCAGGGTGGGATGTCACCTCCAGAGATGGCTCCAGGGTGGGATGTCACCTCCAGAGATTGCTCCAGGGTGGGATGTCGCCTCCGGAGATGACTCCAGGGTGGGATGTCACCTCCGGAGATGGCTCCAGGGTGGGATGTCACCTCCAGAGATGGCTCCAGGGTGGGATGTCACCTCCGGAGATGGCTCCAGGGTGGGATGTCGCCTCCGGAGATGACTCCAGGGTGGGATGTCGCCTCCGGAGATGGCTCCAGGGTGGGATGTCGCCTCCGGAGATGGCTCCAGGGTGGGATGTCGCCTCCAGAGATGGCTCCAGGGTGGGATGTCGCCTCCGGAGATGACTCCAGGGTGGGATGTCACCTCCAGAGATGGCTCCAGGGTGGGATGTCGCCTCCGGAGATGGCGCCAGGGTGGGATGTCACCTCCGGAGATGGCTCCAGGGTGGGATGTCACCTCCAGAGATGGCTCCAGGGTGAGATGTCGCCTCCGGAGATGACTCCAGGGTGGGATGTCACCTCCGGAGATGGCTCCAGGGTGGGATGTCGCCTCCAGAGATGGCTCCAGGGTGGGATGTCACCTCCGGAGATGGCTCCAGGGTGGGATGTCGCCTCCGGAGATGACTCCAGGGTGGGATGTCGCCTCCGGAGATGGCTCCAGGGTGGGATGTCACCTCCAGAGATGGCTCCAGGGTGGGATGTCACCTCCAGAGATGGCTCCAGGGTGGGATGTCGCCTCCGGAGATGACTCCAGGGTGGGATGTCACCTCCAGAGATGGCTCCAGGGTGGGATGTCACCTCCAGAGATGGCTCCAGGGTGGGATGTCGCCTCCAGAGATGGCTCCAGGGTGGGATGTCGCCTCCGGAGATGACTCCAGGGTGGGATGTCGCCTCCGGAGATGGCTCCAGGGTGGGATGTCGCCTCCGGAGATGGCTCCAGGGTGGGATGTCGCCTCCAGAGATGGCTCCAGGGTGGGATGTCGCCTCCGGAGATGGCTCCAGGGTGGGATGTCACTTCCGGAGAAGGCTCCAGGGTGGGATGTCACCTCCGGAGATGGCTCCAGGGTGGGATGTCACTTCCGGAGAAGGCTCCAGGGTGGGATGTCGCCTCCGGAGATGGCTCCAGGGTGGGATGTCACCTCCAGAGATGGCTCCATGGTGGGATGTCGCCTCTTCTAAGGGGCTCTGTGCTTTGTCCTCAGTCTGTAGCTGTTTCCCCTTCTTCTGGTGGGTTCCTTCTCCTGGAAGCCAAAGTGCGGGTAATGCCAGTGCTTCCTGAACCCTTCCACCGACTTCTTTGTCACTTCTGCTGCTTCTGTGCTCTGCTGGATACTTGTCTCTGGAACTGACATGGGTGGTTTGTCAAAGAGCTTGCCATGTTGGGAGGCACACTCCTGCACTAAGATTTCCAGCTCTCTCTTCCTCTCCCAGCCCTCCTCCTCCTGTGGCTCTTTGCGAGTTGTGCCTTCGTGAAGAAGGTGTTTCCTGTCCCCACCTTGACGTTCAGCTCTTTTGCTTCTGTGCAGTTGATGTTTGTGCACCCAGTCTGTTTCTGTGAGAAGACTGCACCTCATTCAGTTTCCAGCAATAACACTTTGTGTGTTTTTTCCTATGTTCTGTGCATGGGGTTGTGTTCCTTGTGCATCTTCAATGCACTCTGTGCACCCCTTATCTCAGAAGCACCCCATTTCCCACTCTATCTGTTTCTCCTGTTGGTCTCACTGCACCTGCCTTTTCCTCCACTTACAAAAGCTGCCACTCGTCATGAAAGGGGTGTTCTGGGCTGAGTTCAGATGGAGAGTCATTTTTTGCCAGAGTAGTGAATAGAAGCACCCTGGGAATCAGACTGTTTTAGAAACATTGTTTAATATCTGAACTGAATGAGATGCTCAGCACAGTCCACACCGTTATTACACACATGCTTTAAGTTTGAATCTGTAGGTAAGGCCCACATTTAACCTCCTTAAAATGCTATCACACATTTTCAAGCCTTCTCCAAAACACCCCCGACACCACAGCTCAGCAGACTCACATAATGCAAGGCAAGGAAAACATCTATCAGCCTCTACACATTTACACTTGAATTTTGTGTAAACCGTTGTGTTTTTTCATTTTTAACACTATAGTACCGTTTTTTTCCAAAACAAAAGAGGAAGACCAAATCAGGTGAGAAAACACAAAATAACACATTCAACAAGCATTTGCAATGCAAAAGCTCTCACATACGTTTGAGTTAGAGCCATTGGCGTTGCAAATGCATAACCGGATGTTCTTGCCACATAAATTGGTCAACCCTGCCGCATAATTTGGTCCTCTCTGCCACATATTTGCAGTGGCCCTGCATATAACTAAAGCACTTCCATTTATCTCCTTCCTCTATCTGCAGCAAAAAATGAAAAATGTTGCCATTATTTATTATATTTATTTATACCATTATTTTGGGGTCCCCCCAACCTAATGTAGGGACCCTGAGATGACCTAGACAGAAACAGCACGTCGTGCTGACCGTTTTGATGGTGGTCCCATTGTCCTAGGACCACCAGACAGTGACTTATGGGCAAGGGTTTAGTGCATTACACATTCTCAGGTCTAGCAAGCCTAACAGATTAATATTACAAACAAGCCCTTAAAATACAAACTACTCTCAGCTGTAAAACAAAAGTTCGAGCCATGAGAGAGCTTAAACAGACATTGAATGGAGTGAGTGGTTATTATTTTGGGGTCCCCCCAATCTAGTGTCGGGACCCAGAGATGACCTTAACAGAAAGAGCATGTTGTCCCATTGTCCTGGGACCACCACACAGTGAGTTATGGGCAAAAATTTGTGTAAAAGGAACCTCCGCAAAGCATTTTGGGGTAAGTTTTTGAGTGCAGCGAATATTGTAGTATTGTTACTAATACACAGAACAGCCCCTTCAGCAGGGCAGACAACACTCTGGACAACACGTTAGAGAACATTGGCTGGGACATCCCTGATGCAATGGCCACTGTTGTTTGAAAAGACCCACTTGCCAGGAAATGGAGCACTGACAGGACCTGCACTAGAGGGGGTATCCCTGTGGGATGGCGGATTGCTGAGATCAGGTCTGGCTCCAACTGGGCACACAGTTCATGGATTGTTGCACGATCAAGTCTGTAGGTGACTATTACGTGTCTCTCTTCCATTGTCAACAGGTCCACCAGGAGTCTGTACACCGGAGGATGCCGCCATCTCCTCACCTGCTCCAGCGGACGTGCCCTATGGACGAGAACAGCGAGCAGAGAGTCAGCCAACACTGAGGTATCACAAATTGTCATTAGCACACATTTATTAATCCGCAATGTGCCTGTTACTGTGTGTATGCAAGGCCTACATAGGTGTGACGCAGTTATTATTATTGCCATGTGGCCCCCTGAAATGGCAGCTGCCTGACCTGTAAGGTGGGACAAGGGGATATGAGGTAACTGCGCTGGCGTTGTACACCGTCGCGCTAGGCGGTCAAAGACCGGGCGCAATGCTGCATTGGTTAACATTGGACCATATGGGTCCCAGGAGCCAATGACGATGGACGCCGGCGGTGACGGTACGCACCGCCGCAGACGTGACCGCTATTTTCTATCTGTTCAATCACTCGATACCTGATCTTCGACAGGAGAGGACCTACACTGCAAGTGCTGCTGTGACCTCGGTCTGGAAGAGACAGTGGCTCGAGTGTCTGGGGAAAGGGCCCCTGCCTTCACATCGGAGGAGTTGGAGAAACTCGTGGATGGGGTCCGCCCCAGTACACGCTATTCCACGGTCCTCCAGACAAACAGGTGAGTACACTGTGAGCATGCTGTATGGGCAATGCCTGTTTGGAGTGGTGTGGATGGAAGATACGGGGGGGGGGGACTGAGGCCTGCATGAGCGGACGGTGAGTGTATGTGCGTCAGGGAAAGGGTGGGAACGTGGGTCAATGACTGTGACGGTCAGGACGGTTAAAGATTATCCTTTTCCCCTGTACTATTCCTGTAGGTCAGCGCCCACCAGAAGAAGGACATTTGGCGTGCCATCGCCAAGCAAGTCCCGACCCTGGGAGTCTACCACAGACGGAGCACCCAGTGCCGGAAAAGATGGGAGGACATTCGCCGCTGGAGCAAGATGACGACGGAGGCCCAGCTGGGGATGGCCTCCCAATGTGGGAGGTGAGCCCGTCGCACCATGACGCCCCTGATGTTCCGGATCCTGGCGGTGGCGTACCCGGAGTTGGATGGGCGCTTGATGGCATCACAGCAGCCACAAGGGGGTGAGTACACTCTCATTCAGCTGACTCTGTGCGCATTACGAGGTGTCTGGGTGGGGGAGGTGGGCAGTGGGTTCCCCTAGCCCAGGGCGAAGATGGTAGGCAAGGTCCCTTGTGAGGCAGGCTATGTGGCACCCCACCCCACCAGTGCAAGAGCCATCTACACCTAGTCAGGCTCCTGTGACTTCCATGTGTGCTGCAATCGGGCATAGGCCTTGTACCCCATGTCCCTGTGATAAATTAGGGAACTCTAAGTGCATAGCGTAGTGCAGAGGGCTGCTATGTCTGTAGTGTCCGCCAACTGTAGCGGTATTGCATGCACTGAACATGTCTTTCTTCTCTCCCCCCCCCCTTTTTTGTGGTCTCCCTGTTCTTGTGCGCATTAGCATCATCTGGCGGAGGAGCATTGGCATCAGAGCAGGAGGGAGCTGCATCCCACTTGGCCCTGGAGGGTGAAGCAACGGAGACTGAAGCCACCATTGGGACGGAGGGCGAGGGGAGCTCCACGGCGGGGACAGGAGCAGACACCAGCGACAGCGAATCCTCCTCTGATGGGAGCTCCCTTGCGTTGGTGGGCCCCTCTGTGCCCACGCATCTACAGGTACAGGTACAGCCGCCACGCCCCCTACCAGCACCGCCCTCCCAGCAGCCCCTCAGCGTGTTTCCTGTGCCCGCTCACCCAGGAGGGTGGGCATCTCCTTCGCCCCAGGCACCTCAGGCCCTGCCCCAGTCAGCCCTGCTGCCCTCAGTGAGGAGGCTATTAGCCTCCTGAGATCCCTCACTGTTGGGCAGTCTACCATTGTGAATGCCATCCAGGGTGTAGAGAGGCAGTTGCAACAGACGAATGCATACCTGGAGAGCATTCATTCTGGGCAGGCAGCCCAACAGAAAGCATTTCAGGCTCTGGCCTCAGCATTGATGGCAGCCATTGTCCCTGTGTCCAGCCTCCCCTCTCCAACTTCCTCCACCCAGACCCAATCCCCTGTACCTCAGCCTATCCCAAGCACACCATCAAACTGTGGCGTTGCACTCCCCAGGATAAAGCAGTGGGCAAACCACCCACTGGAGAGACTTGAGAGACTGTGGCTTTGGACTCACCAGGATAAAGCAGTGGGCAACCCACCCACTGTAGAGACTTGAGAGACTGTGGCTTTGCACTCCCTTCCCTTCTCCCTGAGGTGCCTGTTTCATTTCGATTTGATGCCCCAGCAATGTTCTCTCGGTTTGGAGTCTGGTATCGAGTGTGGGCCTTGCCCATGCATTTTAGGCTCAGTGGTCCACGGACAATGATTTGTGCACTATCCAGACTTGTGTAGTTGGTGTCCATAATTGTGTATACTGTATTTATAGTTTTGACTACTGGATTTTTATTGATTACAATCGTTCAAATCAATTCCTTTTGTCCTTGCGTTATTGAATGGGGGGTGGGGGTGTGTATATGTAATGTTGCAGCATGGATTTGTGTGTATGGTGTTGTGGGTGAGGGTGAGGGTGGGGGTGTTGGGTGTTGCGTGTGTGTTTCACTCTCTTTTCCCTCCCCTGTGTTGTAGGTGCAGTACTCACCGTGGTCGTCGCCGCCGTCTCTGGAGCTCCTGATAGAGGAGCAGGAAGACGATCGCCGGCAGGATGTGAAGTTCTGGCTCCATGGCGTCCTGGTTCCTCGTGGGGTGTGGAGAGGTGAGTGATTTCCCCTTCTGTGTACTGTTTCCTCCGTGTTTTTTATTGCGTTGGTTCCACCCCGGAAAAGGTGGCAGATTGGCATCTTGTGATAGGGTGGGCGGTACATTGCCTTTCGCCTGCCTGTTGGCGGTGACCGCCATGCTGTTTGTTTCTACCGCCGTAGCGTTCGTAGTGTTAAAGTGGCTGTCTATGTTGGCGGTTTCCGCTGTGGTCGTAATTCCATTTTTTTTCCACCGGCCTATTGGCGGTGTTACCGCTGCTTTAACACCGACCGCCAGGGTTGTAATGAGGGCCATAGTCTTGTAACCATATAGTCAGCACCTAAAAGGCATAACCACACAAAAACAGAATGGCTGAAAGTAATGAAGTGCAACCATATATTTAGCTCCTAGAGGGTGTAGTGCAATACAAGTTTTCAAGGCTAGCAGCCTACTATACGGATATTACAAACAAGGCCCTTAAAACACAAACCAGCCAAAAAACAAAAGTTCCAGCCATGCGACCTTAAAAAGTCACTGAATGGTGTAATAGGCCTCAAGAAAATGAAAGAAGGCCTACTCTGGTCAATACATGACTTAGAAGACAAACGGTGTAGATTGTACAAGAGAAGTACAGGCCTCAATCTGGGTACGATGTTAGACTGGAATGCAAGGACTGGAATGAAAATGAAAAAAGAGGCCAGGTGCAGGGCAAAGCAGTAACAGCCAGACCTCGCATACCATAGGATACCAGGAGTAGGAGGAGGTGTAAATCATGGCAGACCTGAAGGGGAGACACCAGATGTTCAAGTCAAGGTTGGCAGGGAGAGGAAGACAGACCGTAAAACTTCAGAGCCTGGTAGTAGCGTGGGGAGGATACACTGCTAGGGTTCAGAGGGTGAGATCTAAGGACACTGTGCTAGTTAGAGGATGCATACGAATATTATCTACGCCACAGCTGCATTTGAATGACAAGTAGTCAGATGCTTATTAAAGAATTATTGCTTTTGCTAAAATGAATAAAGATAACAGAGAGTTGTGCTACTGTGCTGATTGGGACAAAGAGATAAGTGGAGTTTCAATGGTGGACCAAGACTATAAAAGATGCAGTTTGTAAGAGCTGAGCTGAGTGTGGTTTCAGTTACAGAGCTGGGCTGTACTCCCGGACGTATTTTTGTTTTTATAAACTTACCACATTGCTATCAGAACTGTGTCACTTCTTTATTTCTTGAAATTCGACTACCATGGTGGGAGAGGTTAATATTTTGGGGTCCCCTCCAACCTAGTTTGGGGACCCAGAAATGACCTAGACAGAAAGAGTGTGTCGTGCTGAACATTTTGTAGGTGGTCGCATTGTCGTTGGACCACCACAGGCTGAGTTATGAGCAAAAGTGTTTTGTAAAAGTGATGCCCTGCAGAGCATTATGGGATGAGTTTCCTGAGTGCAGTGAATATTGTTGTCTTGGTTCTCCTGCTGTGCCGGGAGAGCCGTGTTGAGGATTTCTGTGTTTTGTTCTGTTGAAAATGTGCCAGTTTGTATATCTTTCAACTGCTAAACTTGGACGTAAGTGGTACTCAAGTAAAGCGTTCCCCCGATCGAGTTTGCGCTATATGAAACTTCAAACATAAATAAATTAATTAAGGAAAAAGAACACTCCCCCAAGCTTGCAGCCTTTGGACGCCGACACCACAAAGAAACAGTGGTATGCCCAAAAAGAAGGAAGAGGAAGAAACAACATACGGCCACGGAGAGCAAAGCGGAGAGCCAAAAGAAAAAAGTTGTGTGCCACAAAAGGTACATGGCCAATCGTGCAATAATACATGTAACAGGGTCAGTCTTCAAGGCAATAACAAAGCAGCCTCAAGGCGGGACAAGCGGAGAGGATGTACCTACAAAATCAAAGGAATTTTGAAAGGCAGGCCAAGGAACGAATGAAAGCGATGGGCGTGGTTAAAGCCCACAGAAGTAGGTTACAACATGTCGAGAGACAGCGCATCCACGCTGCCTAGGCTCGACCTAAGAATGAGAAAGTACAAAAAGAGTGGTGTAGGACCCCTGGGGTGGAGAATGGAGCTTGCTTCGCTTCCATGTGGCTGCAGCCCGAGATAAATGTCCTCCTGAGACCCGCGTCCCACCCATCTTCCCTCTGCACAAGGAAGGACGGATGCTGAGAACAGCAGGCAGTCCAGCCGCAGTGTGCATGGAGCTGTCAGGCCCTCACAAAAAACAAATAACTAATACAGAGTTAGAATAAAGAATTTTAAAAAATAGTAAGAAACTTAAATGTTGTTGTATAAACCCTGATGCTGAAGTGTACAGTTTAATCTGAGGAAAACCACACTTTGCACAGCCAAAACGGTGTCAGTCTTAGTGAGCAGAACCAGTGGTCGAAGTGGGCTGAGTCACTGAATTATGCTGTATACTGAGGTCCACTGGAATTATGCGGCAGGGGAGGGCCAAATTATGCGGCAAGGCTGAGAAAATTATGTGGCAAGAACAGGCAAATTATGCAGCATTATGCAGCGGATTTTGAGATGTATTGCTTCATTATTTTATCATTTTTTAACAAATTAACACTGTCTGGGCATTAGTTGCACCTCATTAGTCCAGTTTAACCCCCAACCATAGAAATAAGCTACAGAAAGGTGACCAGTCAGCCATTGCAAAGGGCCTTCCACTGAGCAGCAATGCGTGTTGCTCGGTTTGGACTAACTTTTGAACCGTTTGAGCTAGGAACACATTTTTATTTGTCAAAATCTACAGATTATGTGGCAGATGATGGATTATGTGGCGAATGCGCTAAATCTACAACTAATTGAAAATTGCGGCGACCGCATAATCACATATTTTCAGTAGCCCTGTGTATACTGGAGAGGTTGGAAGCAAAATGTGAATGGCAGCAGACCAATGGATAAAGGACACTGACCAGAATGTAGCACATAAGTATCTCTAATATAGAAATATATATATATTTGTAAAACCACATTAGTTGGGCGGGACAGCCACAGCTGTCTCAAAGGTCAGAACTATAAAGTATTGTTAATCTTTCATTTATGAAACCCCAGAGTCTCCATTTTCCCATGTCACAATACTTACACTCTGTACAGCAAATGAAACTCCACCTCATGAACATCACAAAGTGTGGAGGTGGCTGGATCAGGGTAGAATGTATAGTTGTGGTGTTGTGCTTCGAGTTGTGGGATTTTGTTTACTTGTTGTTGTACCCACTATTCTGCCGTGTTGTGTACTTGTGTTTTATTGTTTCTTTGTTGCAGTGTCCTAGTTTTTTATTTGTGTATTCTGCTGTTTGGTTGTTGGTCTCGTGTTGTTGGGTTGTGTTTGCTGTTGTGTTTTGAGGTGTGTTGATTGCATCGTCATGCTGTGGCGTTGCGTTAATGCAGTGCTGTATCCTTGTATTGTGACACTGTTGTGTTGTGTTGTTGCAGTGCTGTTGTAGTGTTGTGTTCTGAGTTAGCCCTCAGGTTAGACTCTGCCTCATACATGACTGGCTGAATGTGACACAGAACACACAAGTCATGAGCGAGTGGAAGCATGGAGCTGGGATCGCTGCACTCGGGGGGCTGGGATGTATGTGGGTGTCTGCGTGTGTGTATGTATACCTCTGCGTAGCGCTGTATGGCGCGGACATTACCCAAAGGTGTCAGAGCGCTTTACAACAGAACGAAGAACCTTACAAGAGAAACTGAGAGTAACATGGTGGTGGGAGACGAACTGTATAGCTCCTACAGTTACTCATAACCAGAGTTATGTACTTGCAGCGTACATATTAATTACAGATTACATATTTAGAGAAGTTACGAAAGAGCAAGAATGATATGAAAGGAGTACCACGCAGTGGGAGGAACACTGTAAAACTACTACAGATACTCATGAGAAGAGTTATGTATTTACATTTAATCAGTTAATTAAAGATGACCTCATTAGAGAAGTTAAGGTGACTCGAGGTTAGAGGTCAGAATATTACATATTTAGAGTTGAACACAGAAGTTAAGATAGGTAATTTAAGGAAGGGCGTTGAAACTCTCGAGGTAGTTAGGTAACAATTAGGGTTGTGCCGGTAAAAGGGGGTGCTGGTCTAGTGTGGACCCTGACCAGTGGGGTTATTGAGAAGTGTTGGAAGAGAAGGTTTGAGGTCTGTTCTGGAGGAGGTGGTGGTGCCAGGGTCAGTGGGTAGTGAGCTCCAGATTCTAGTTGCATTACCTGAGAAAAATAGCGCCGCGAGTCTTCACTTCTGAAGGCTGGAGGTTCGAGCAGATAGCGCTGTGGGTCTTTCTCTTCTGAAGTTTGGAGGTTAGAGCAGATAGCGCCTTGAGTCTTCCCCTTTGAAGTTTAGAGGTTAGAGCAGATAGCGCCGCGAGTCTTTCCCTTCTGAAGTTTGGAGGTTAGAGCAGATAGCGCCTTGAGTCTTCCCCTTTGAAGTTTGGAGGTTAGAGCAGATAGCGCCGTGAATCTTCCTTTCTGAAGTTTGGAGGTTAAAGCAGATAGCGCCGTGAGTCTTTCTCTTCTGAAGTTTGGAGGTTAGAGCAGATAGCGCCTTGAGTCTTCCCCTTTGAAGTTTGGAGGTTAGAGCAGATAGCGCCGTGAGTCTTCCCTTCTGAAGTTTGGAGGTTAGAGCAGAGATAGCGCCGCGAGTCTTTCCCGTCTGATGGATGGAGGTTCGAGCTGCAGATTCTCAGCATTTCGTGAGGGTCTCGAGCCTTTCCAGGTGAAGAGCGGGGTGCGGGGTGTGTGTCGGGTGTACACATGCTTTAGTTCGGGGGTAGAAGGTTTCGTGGTGGAGGGCAGGGAGAGAGACGTGTGCGTGCGTGTGTGGTGCAGCGTTTGTGTGTGTACTGAGAGTGTATGTGTGTGGACCTGTATGTTGCTATGTGCATGCTTCGGTTATCTGGATGGAAAAGTGTGTGTGGGGCCGTTTGTGGGTGTGTATGTGTGTATTGTGTGTGAACCTGTGTGTTATGCTGTGCGTGATTCGGTTAGCAGGATAGAAAAGTGTGTCTGCCCATTTTGTGCGTGTGGGGGGCGTTTGTGTGTGTGTCGCATGTGTGTGGGCCCGTTCGTGTGTGGACGGGGGCGTTTGTGTATGTGGGGGTCGTTTGTGTGTGTGGGGGTGCGTTTGTGTGTGGGGGAACGTTTGCGTGGGCCCGTTTGTGTGTGTGTGGGGGTATGTGTTTGTGTGGGGGCTATTTGTGTGCGTGGGGGGGCGTTTGTGTGTTTGTGTGGGGAGTGTTTGTGTGTGTGGGCCCGTTTGTGTGTGTGGGGAGGGTGTTTGTGTGAGTGTCGGGGGTACTATTTGTGTGTGGGGGAGCTATTTGTCTGTGTGTGTAGGTGTTTGTGTGTATGTGGGGGGCGTTTGTGTTTTTGTGTGGGGGGTGTTTGTGTGTGTGGGCCAGTCTGTGTGTGTGTGTGTGTGGGGAGGGTGTTTGTGTGAGTGTCGGGGACTGTTTGTGTGTGTGTGTGTGTGGAGCTATTTGTGTGTGTGTGGGGGGTGTTTGTGTGAGTGTGGGGGTACTATTTGTGTGTGGGGGAGCTATTTGTCTGTGTGTAGGGGTGTTTGTGTGTATGTGGGGGGCGTTTGTGTGTGTGCTGAGCCATTATAGGACTATTCCCATGGCAGGCACCCCTCACATTCCACCCCCCCCCCCCTCACTGGTGCCCACCAGTGCTGCCTGGCACTGCCAGCTTGAAACCAGCAGCCTGTGGGCTCTGACGTGGGGACTGAAACAACCCGCCCGCACAGGGGCCCTTTCAAGCTGGTCCGTCAGGCAGTGGCAATACAACGCTGGTGCACAGTGCCACTGGACTGAGCCCACTGAGCTGCCTCACTATCACTCACGGACCTCCGACTGCACTCAACCCACTGAGCTACTTCACGAGTTTATCACTCACAGACCCCCGACATCACTCAACCCACTGAGCTGCCTCACTATCACTCACAGACCTCCGACTGTACTCGATCCACTGAGCTGCCTCACTATCACTCACAGACCTCCGACTGGACTGAGCCCACTGAACTGCCTCACTATCACTCACGGACCTCAGATTGCACTCAACCGACTGAGCTGCCTCACTATCACTCACAGACCTCCGACTGGACTCAAACCACTGAGCTGCCTCACTATCACTCACAGACCTCCGACTGGACTGAGCCCACTGAGCTGCCTCACTATCACTGCCTCACGGGTTTGTCACTCACAGACCTCCGACAGCACTCAACCCACTGAGCTGCCTCACGGGTTTGTCACTCACAGACCTCCGACAGCACTCCACCCACTGAGCTGCCTCACTATCACTCACAGACCCCCGACAGCACACGGTCTGTGCTCTCATGGCCCTGAGACAGCTCAGCGGGTTGTGCCCTGAGACAGCTCAGCGGGTTGTGCTCTCATGGCCGTGAGACAGCTCAGCGGGTTGTGCTCTCATGGCCCTGAGACAGCTCAGCGGGTTGTGCTCTCATGGCCCTGAGACAGCTCAGCGGGTTGTGCTCTCATGGCCCTGAGACAGCTCAGCGGGTTGTGCTCTCATGGCCCTGAGACAGCTCAGCGGGTTGAGCTCTCATGGCCGTGAGACAGCTCAGCGGGTTGTGCTCTCATGGCCGTGAGACAGCTCAGCGGGTTGTGCTCTCATGGCCCTGAGACAGCTCAGCGGGTTGTGCTCTCATGGCCCTGAGACAGCTCAGCGGGTTGTGCTCTCATGGCCCTGAGACAGCTCAGCGGGTTGTGCTCTCATGGCCGTGAGACAGCTCAGCGGGTTGTGCTCTCATGGCCCTGAGACAGCTCAGCGGGTTGAGCTCTCATGGCCGTGAGACAGCTCAGCGGGTTGTGCTCTCATGGCCGTGAGACAGCTCAGCGGGTTGTGCTCTCATGGCCCTGAGACAGCTCAGCGGGTTGAGCTCCCACTGCAGAGGCCTCTGTGTTCGCTGCATGTTCTAAGCCCAGGAGCTCAGACTTCAGCAGCAGATAAGGTTGTTTACTAATCAGTCTCAGCGTTGGAAACAGAAACATTAAATTACCTTAAGAGGCCATAAATTGGGGGTCAATGTGTGCCAGCAGAAAGGGGGAGGAGTCACGAGGGGTGAAGTCGTGAAAAGCGGAGCCTGACTGTCAATCTATGCATTTAGTTTGATTTCTTTAACTTTTCAGCAAAGAAGTGTCAGTAAATCTGTTCTGGGTTAAATGTCTGTATTAATTTTAAAATATCTTGTGGGGCTAAGGCGCCTCCCGCAGAGATCTGTGTGGGCCCCCATCTTCCAGGGATGGTCATGGGGGGGTCTGTGGTGGCTGTGCTTTGTCTGCTCACAGTTCGGACTCATAATGTAGCACGAAGGGTTAATGCGCCTCCTGCGCCTCAAGTTCTGCAGATCACAGAGTTTCCTTCAGATAGCTCAGTGGGTTACTGCTGTTGTCACAGAGATCCCCTGGATCCCTGGAGTTCATAGATTACAATCCCTCTCATATAGCACAGTGAGCTATGAGCCGGCGTCAAGGAGCTGCATGAGCACTGCGAGGCACAGGATTAGAAACGTGTTGTTTTTGCTCAATATTTTGTTATTAACAGGTTGCTAAACACGATTCCTTTCTGTGACCATAATGCCTTATTGGCATGGACGACTCCAACCACCTTCTGTGTTTTAAATGCTGACTTTGTCCTTCACCAGAGCAAGTACTGGTGACGTCTAGTGCCTACTAGTGTGGATGCCACGCGACGCCTACACCTTGTAACCCTCACTTCCTGTGCGCCCATGTCCTGTGCATTGGCTTACACACTTGTAGGATGTGTGTCTCTCTTTAATACGTGTTTTTGATGTAAACTGCTGTGATGGGGGTGAGGAGGGCTATAAAATAAATGAAACAAACAAAAATAGTTTAGTAAGTGCCATTGAATTGTGTTTGTGTAATTACTCACAGGGACACATTTATCTGACATTCTTACGCAAGCACATCCCCTATGACTGGGTTTGGACAATGTCTAGACCCCCCCCAGTAGTTTCTCTTAAGTACTTGTGAAGTGATAGCAAACCCAGTGCCCTAGTGCAGCCCTCGCCAGGCAGTTATGTGATAGGACAAGGGCTTTGGCTCCTCCCACATGGTGGGAGGCAGGAGTACATGTTTTGATTGGGCAGAAGCTGTGTGCTTCCACAAAAGAGTGCTTGCCTTCCACACATCTGCCTGAGCTTGCCACTTTAGGGGCACACTCATGGGAGTGTAATGCTGTGAAAGTGTTTCTGATATATATCATTATTAGAGGTTTTCTCCAGCAGCAGCGTAGATGGGAGGAGGCAGTCATTGTCGTACGTGGATTTTTAGGTCTGGCTTGACAGTGCATTCACAAGCCAGACTTATTGGCATTGCATATGCTTGTTTCCACCATTACATTGACATTTAGATGCCAGGCTCCAGATACTCAAACAAAAGGAGGGCTGATGGTCCTTTAATGAAGCCTTTGTTTTGGGATAAGCTAGGCATGAATAAGAAAGCCCATTCACTGCCTGCAGGTTGCTGCTCCAAATGTGCGGGTGCCAATGACACCAGAGCAAATTCAGCATACTTCACTGCAGTGCCTGGGAACCAAGAACACCTGCCGGATCCAAGATCCCTTTTATTTCCTCCACTGATCACTCACTACTCAAACGCCACAAGATACCTGGGTTCAGTGCTTTAAGTGGGAGGAGAAAGGTAGGCGGAGCCTAAAAGGGGCGTGTCAAACAAGTGCATCTGTGACTTCTCTCGAAAGGCATGTCCTATGTAATTAAGGGCGTGGCTTAAAATCAGTGAACTAAAACCCTGTACTTCAGACTGCAGCTCCCTGACCAGTATTCCTGTGCCCCTTTAAGAATGTTCTGTTATTGCAGCCAGACATGTTTCAAACAAGGCATACTGATTGGGTTTGCCAATGCTTGTTGGCAGTATCAGTGAGTAACAGCAATGATTTTGTTGTGAATGATTATAATAAAAAATGTTTGAGTTATGGAAATATGAGACTGAACTACACATTTCATCTCTTCCACATCACCTGCCCCTCCCCTCAAGCCCCCCCACACACAGTTCCCACCCACTCAGCTCTAGGCGCTGGATTTTCTTTTCCTGGTGATATCATATGTTGACAGCTGTGCACCTCCTGAACACGCTTCCACATACAATTACAATTGGCACATATGCAACCATCGCTGTGTGTGTGTTCTGCAGAGAGGCCAAGCATTGAATGTGCACATTCTCCATCACCTTGATGATCTGCAGACCCAGGCTGCATCCATGACCGGATTACTTAGTTTAGAAATCAAGCAGTAAGGACATGAAGACAGGGCCTGGATGGGATCCGTTCCAAAGTCAGTTTTTCTTAGGTCTACCCACTTCTTTCACAGGGTCCCCTGCAAAGACCGTGGGCCCCACAGGAGTATGCTAAGCTTGTCCCAGTGCAGCTCCTGTAGACACCAGGACACATTCAGCAGCCCCTGCACCTTGTCTGCTTTCCTTCCCAAGGCAGAAGGGGCTTGTCAGATTCCAGCTGGGCCCATAACAAAGGCCGAAGTTAAGGGCCCATCGGGCCTCCTAGCCCATAACAAAGGCCGAAGTTAAGGGCCCATCGTGCCTCCTAGCACATAACAAAGGCCGAAGTTAAGGGGCCATCAGGCCTCCTAGCCCATAACAAAGGCAGACGTTAAGGGGCCATCAGGCCTCCTAGCACATAACAAAGGCAGAAGTTAAGGGGCAATCAGACCTCCTAGCCCATAACAAAGGCCGAAGTTGAGGGGCCATCAGGCCTCCTAGCCCATAACAAAGGCTGAAACTAAGGGGCCATCAGGCCTCCTAGCCCATAACAAAGGCAGAAGTTAAGGGCCCATCAGGCCTCTTAGCCCATAACAAAGGCAGAAGTTAAGGGGCCATCAGGCCTCCTTTTGTTGGAGTATCCTGGTGGGGAGCTATCAGGAGCCTCACACCTAAATGCAATGGAAGGGAAACAAAGGCAGCGCTTATCTCTTCACAGGTACTTGAGAGGATGTTTTTGGCTCTGTTCAGCCCATGCACATGACATAAGCATGCACTGTAAGAACGTCAGATGTGTTGGTCTGTCCCAGTATTTACACAACGAAAGATTTAAACACCAGTATTTTGTTTTATTTCTTTTATAGCGCTACAGTGCTACTCATCCCAAAACTCTTTACACCACACGTACATAATATGCGCTGACAATAAATTATATGTGCGAAAATCAATGTGTAGGATGCGTCAGATCGGACAGTGATGGTTACGAGCCATGTGATGGAGCAACATGTCCTTCATAGCCCACTGAGCTGTATTAGAAGGATGGCAATGTATAAACTGCAGGTAACAGAAGGATCTCTGTGCTAGAAGCAGTAGCCCACCTACCCATCTCCATAAAGTAAACATCTGCCATCTGCCTGCAACATGCTGTGCTTTGCAGGAGACATATTAACTCTCTGGGCTACTTAGATTCAAAACGGGGACTGGACAGAACACAGATCTCTCTGTCCAGCAACTACATTAACCTCCAGAGTTCTCTCACCATTATTGTTGCTCCCTGAGATTTACTGGGCACACATAAAATATTTTAAAATGCAGACTGTGCAACTAATTAAGCAGACCAGATTTACTGACATGTTTTGTCTTGCTTACAATTTCTTTTTGGCAGAATAAAAAAAAAAGTAAAAGTTGAGGCCCAGTTTTTGCTTTGGGGGTTGTGTCCCTTCTTTGGCAGAACAGGGACGAAAAGTTTAATTAATTAAATATTGTGATGCGCTCAGGTGTACTCATGTTAGACCTGCTGGACACATGTGAGGTCTTAAGATCTGATATGACTTCTCGTGAGGTCACTTCCTGAGAGGTCATGGGTTGTGCTGCTCCCAGTGACGTGTCACATGCCATGAGGTCACTTGCAGACGCCCAACACGGTTATCCCGCTTGTATTTTAGAGTCGAGTGCACAAGTGCTCTGTCCCTGATGTAATCTCTCTGTGGGCTTTTAGCCACGCCCATCAGTTTGGTTGGTTCGTCGGCTTGCCTTTTGAAAATCGCCTGATTTTAATTAGTGAAAGGCAAGCACACGTCATGCCTTTTCTGGTGTTTAGCCCTCTTCTAGCACACTGACCAACTACTGTAAACATACGAGGCTCTATGTTTTCCGTATGGTTTCTGCACTACTTTTTCCATTTATTTCGTAGGCAGCGCGATCTCGCTGGGAAATAGTCGAGCGCTATGCATGACATCGACCCTATTACATGGATAATTGCACTTTTTCCAGTTCCATGGATAATTGCACTTTTGCCAGTTACATGGGTAATTGCACTTTTGCCGGTTACATGGATAATTGCACTTTTGCCTGTTACACAGGTAGTTGTACTTTTGCCAGTTACATGGATAATTACAATTTTGCTGGTTACATGGTTAGTTGTACTTTTGCCAGTTACATGGGTAATTGCACCTTTGCCGGTTACATGGATAATTGCACTTTTGCCTGTTACACAGGTAGTTGTACTTTTGCCAGTTACATGGATAATTACAATTTTGCCGGTTACATGGTTAGTTGCACTTTTGCCAGTTACATGGATAATTTCACTTTTGCCGGATACATGGGGAATTGCACTTTTGCCTGTTACATGGATATTTGCACTTTTGACGGTTAAATGGGTATTTTCACTTTTGCCAGTTACATCGGTAGTTGCACTTTTGCTGGTTACATGGATAATGGCACTTTTGCCGGTTACATGGATAATTGCACCTTTGCCAGTTAAATAGGTATGTGCATTTTTGCCTGTTACATGGATATTTGCACTTTTGCCGGTTACATTGATATTTGCACTTTTGCCTGTTACATGGATATTTGCACTTTTGCCGGTTAAATGGGTATTTTCACTTTTGCCGGTTACATGGATAATTGCACTTTTGCCGGTTACATGGGTAGTTGCACTTTTGCCGGTTAAATGGGTAACTGCTCTTTTGCCGGTTACATGGATAATGGCACTTTTGCTGGTTAAATGGATAATTGCACTTTTGCCAGTTACATAGGTATTTGCATTTTTGCCTGTTACATGGATATTTGCACTTTTGCCTGTTACATGGATATTTACACTTTCGCCGATTACTTGGATAATTGCACTTTTGCCGGTTACATGGATAATTGCACTTTTTACGGTTACATGGGTATTTTCACTTTTGCCTGTTACATGGATAATTGCACTTTTGCTGGTTACATGGGTAGTTGCACTTTTGCCAGTTACATGGATAATTGCACTTTTGCCGGTTACATGGGTAACTCCACTTTTGCCGGTTACATGGATAATGGCACTATTGCCAGCTACATGGATAATGGCACTTTTGCCGGTTACATGGATAATTGCACTTTTGCCGGTTACATGGATAGTTACACTTTTGCCGGTTACATGGATAATTGCACTTTTGCAGGTTACATGGATAATTGCACTATTGTCGGTTACATGGATAATGGCACTTTTGCCGGTTACATGGATAATTGCACTTTTGCCGGTTACATGGGTATTTTCACTTTTGCCGGTACATGGATAATTGCACTTTTGCCGTTTACATGGGTAACTGCACTTTTGCTAGTTACATGGATAATGGCACTTTTGCCGGTTACATGGATAATTGCACTTTTGCCAGTTACATGGGTATTTGCACTTTTGCCGGTTACATGGATATTTGCGCTTTTGCCGGTTACATGGGTATTTGCAATTTTACCGGTTACATGGGTAGTTGCACTTTTGCCGGTTACATGGGTAACTGCACTTTTGCCAGTTACATGGATAAAGGCACTTTTGCCAGTTACATGGATAATTGCACTTTTGCCAGTTACATGGGTATTTACTCTTTTGCCGGTTACATGGATATTTTCACTTTTGTCGGTTACATGGGTAGTTGCACTTTTGCCGGTTACATGGATAATTGCACTTTTGCAGGTTACATGGATATTTGCACTTTTGCCGGTTACATGCATAATGGCACTTTTGCCAATTACATGGATAATTGCACTTTTGCCAGTTACATGGATAATTGCACTTTTGCCGGTTACATGGGTATTTTCACTTTTGCCGGTTACATGGATAATTGCACTTTTGCCGGTTACATGGATAATTGCACTTTTGCTTGTTACATGGGTAACTGCACTTTTGCTAGTTACATGGATAATGGCACTTTTGCCGGTTACATGGATAATCGCACTTTTGCCAGTTAGATAGGTATTTGCGCTTTTGCAGGTTACATGGATATTTGCGCTTTTGCCGGTTACATGGGTATTTGCACTTTTGCCGGTTAAATGGGTAGTTGCACTTTTGCCGGTTACATAGGTATTTGCATTTTTGCCTGTTAGATGGATAATTGCACTTTTGCCGGTTACATGGGTATTTTCACTTTTGCCGGTTACATGGGTAATTGCACTTTTGCCAGTTACATGGGAGTTGCACTTTTGCAGTTACATGAGTATTTGCACTTTTGCCAGTTACATAGGTATTTTCACTTTTGCCGGTTACATGGATAATTGCACTTTGCCGGTTACATGGGTAACTGCACTTTTGCCGGTTACATGGGTAATTGCACTTTTGCCTGTTACATTGATATTTGCACTTTTTCCAGTTACATGGGTATTTGCACTTTTGCCAGTTACATGGATATTTGCACTTTTGCTGGTTACATGGATAATTGCACTTTTGCCGGTTACATGGGTAATTAATTGCACTTTTGCCTGTTACATGGATATTTGCACTTTTTCCGGTTACATGGGTATTTGCACTTTTGCCGGTTACATGGATAATTGCACTTTTGCCGGTTACATGGGTTTTTGCACTTTTGCCGGTTACATGGATAATTGCACTTTTGCTGGTTAAATGGGTATTTTCACTGTTGCCTGTTACATGGATAACTGCAATTTTGCCAGTTACGTGGGTATTTTCACATTTGCCAGTTACATGGGTAATTGCACTTTTGCCGGTTACATGGGTAATTGCACTTTTGGCGGTTACATGGGTAGTTGCACTTTTGCAGTTACATGGGTATTTGCACTTTTGCCAGTTACATGGGTATTTGCACTTTTGCTGGTTACATGGGTAGTTGCACCTTTGCCGGTTACATGGATAATTGCACTTTTGCCGGTTACATGGGTAATTGCACCTTTGCCGGTTACATGGATAATTGCCCTTTTGCCTGTTACATGGATATTTGCACTTTTGTCGGTTACATGAATAATTGCACTTTTGCCGGTTACATGGGTAATTGCACTTTTGCCTGTTACATGGATATTTGCACTTTTTCCGATTACATGGGTATTTGCACTTTTGCCGGTTACATCGATAATTGCACTTTTGCCAGTTACATGGATAACTGCACTTTTGCCGGTTACAGGGGTATTTTCACTTTTGTGGTTACATGGATAATTGCACTTTTGCCGGTTACATGGGTAGTTGCACTTTTGCTGGTTACATGTTTATTTGCACTGTGCCGGTTACATGGGTAGTTGCACTTTTGCAGCTACATGGGTATTTGCACTTTTGCCGGTTACATTGGTGCTTTCACTTTTGCAGGTTAGATGGTTAATTGAACTTTTGCCTGTTACATGGGTATTTTCACTTTTGCGGTTACATGGGTAATTGCACTTTTGCCGGTTACATGGGTAGTTGCACTTTTGCAGTTACATGGGTATCTGCACCTTTGCCGGTTACATGGGTATTTTCACTTTTGCCAGTTACATGGATAATTGCACTTTTGCCGGTTACATGGGTAGTTGCACTTTTGCAGCTACATGTGTATTTGCACTTTTGCCGGTTACATGGGTGCTTTCACTTTTGCAGGTTAGATGGTTAATTGAACTTTTGCCTGTTACATGGGTATTTTCACTTTTGCCGGTTACATGGGTAGTTGCACTTTTGCAGTTACATGGGTATCTGCACCTTTGCCGGTTACATGGGTATTTTCACTTTTGCCAGTTACATGGATAATTGCACTTTTGCCAGTTACATGGGCAGTCCTATGGACTGTACATTGTTATTGTTAATAAATGCCTTTCTAGCGCCCTCTTGGTGTCACCGCAACCAGGCGCTTGGCACGTGGCCACGGGCAGACAGCTCCAGGCTGGATCCCTCACCGGGGCCTGGGAGGGGGGATCCTGGGGGGGTGACACTAATCTGTCCTAATCCGCACTTGTGGGTCGGGAGTCACTGGGGCCACGCGCCTCTGATCCGGATCAGCTCAGATTAGCCCCCCAGGACCCCGAGTGAGACCCCGTGGGAGGGGGACCCCCCTCCTGCCCAGGGCCCGCCTGGCCTCCCGCTCACTGTGTCTTAGGGTGTGAACTCCCTGGTCAGGTCCTTGTTCCCTCCTCGCCCCTCCTTTCTGCCCGGCTTATGATCTCTTCTGATGTCTGCTTATGTTTCTCCCCCCCCCCCCCCAGGGGCGCTGGAAGTTGGGGACCAAAGGTGCCCCCCAAAAAAAATAACCTTGCAGGAGTTCAGAAGCCGAAAGAGGTAGAACAAGGCCTTTACATGTTGTCCCACTCTTCCATTTGCTGCGAGTTCACAGCAGAGGTCTGGTGTCCGGCCATGTCTTCTAACAAACTGAGGTTTATAACTTGAAGATCAGCGGTTACTTCCCCTGTCCTCGCCTTGTCTTCTGACAAACTGAGGGTTATTTCACCTGAAGATCAGTGGTTACTTCCCCTGTCCTCGCCTTGTCTTCTGACAAACTGAGGGTTATTTCACCTGAAGATCAGTGGTTACTTCCCCTGTCCTCGCCTTGTCTTCTGACAAACTGAGGGTTATTTCACCTGAAGATCAGTGGTTACTTCCCCTGTCCTTGCCTTGTCTTCTGATAACTGAGGTTATTTCACGTGAAGATCAGTGGTTGCTTCTCCTGTCCTTGCCTTATCTTCTGACAAACTGAGGTTATTTCACGTGAAGATCAGTGGTTGCTTCTCCTGTCCTTGCCTTATCTTCTGACAAACTGAGGGTTATTTCACGTGAAGATCAGCGGTTACTTCCCCTGTCCTTGGCTTGTCTTCTGATAACTGAGGTTATTTCACGTGAAGATCAGTGGTTACTTCCCCTGTCCTTGGCTTGGCTTCTGACAAACTGAGGGTTTTTTCATGTGAAGATCAGCGGTTGCTTCTCCTGTCCTTGCCTTATCTTCTGATAACTGAGGTTATTTCACGTAAAGATCAGCAGTTACTTCCCCTGTCCTTGGCTTGTCTTCTGATAACTGAGGTTATTTCACGTGAAGATCAGTGGTTACTTCCACTGTCCTTGGCTTGGCTTCTGACAAACTGAGAGTTTTTTCATGTGAAGATCAGTGGTTGCTTCTCCTGTCCTTGCCTTGGCTTCTGATAACTGAGGGTTATTTCACGTAAAGATCAGCGGTTACTTCTCCTGTGGTAGGAGGCTGGCCTGGCTTATAGTGGGTACCAATGGTATTTACACCTTGTGCCAGGTCCAGTTATCCCTTATTAGTAGATCAGTAGTGTTCTAGCAGCTTAAGCTGATAGAGGTAGCTATAGCAGAGCAGCTTAGGCTGAACTAGGAGACATGCATAGCACCTACTATACCACTTATATCATATAGCACTATATCACAAGAAAACACAATACTCAGAGTTACTAAAAATAAAGGTACTTTATTTTAGTGACAATATGCCAAAAGTATCTCAGAGGATACCCTCACTTAGGAGGTAAGTAATATACACAAGTTATATGTACACAAACCAAAATCAGGTAAGTAACAGTTAGAAAAGTAGTGCAAACAGTGTAGAATCACAATAGGATGCAATAGGAGACAATAGGCCTAGGGGCAACACAAACCATATACTCCAAAAGTGGAATGCGAACCACGAATGGACCCCAGGCCTAGTGTAGGTTGTAGAGGGTCGCTGGGACTGTTAGAAAACACTAAGGGTGTCCAAGATACCCCACCCCAAGACCCTGAAAAGTAGAAGTAAAGTTACCCTACTACCACAGAAAGACAGTAAAGTCGAGATAGGGGATTCTGCAAGAAGAACAACTGCCAGCAAAACACTGAAGACAGATTCTTGGACCTGAGGACCTGTAAAGGAAGGGGACCAAGTCCAAGAGTCCCGCAAGTGTCCAGGGGGGGCAGGAGCCCACAAAACCCCGGATAAAGGTGCAAAAGGGCTGCCTCCGGGTGGAAGAAGCCAAAGATTCTGCAACAACGGAAGGTGCCAGGAACTTCTCCTTTGGTCAGAAGATGTCCTACGGCATGCTGGAGGATGCAGAGTTGTTTTCACGTAGAAAGACCACAAACAAGCCTTGCTAGCTGCAGGAGTTGCGGTTGAGGAGTTTGGGTGCTGCTGGGGCCCAGGAAGGACCAGGAGGTCGCCCCTTGGAGGAGGAGACAGAGTGGGCGCTCAGCAACTCAGAGAGCCCCTGCAGAAGCAGGCAGCACCCACAGAAGTACCAGAACAGGCACTTAGAAGATCTGAGGACAGCGGTCGACTCAGAGTCACAAAGGAAGGTCCCACGACGTCGGAGTCCAACTCAGCGAGTTGGGCAATGCAGAATGGAGTGCTGGGGACCTGAGCTAGGCTGTGCACAAAGGAAGTCTTGGAAAAGTGCACAGAAGCCTGAGCAGCTGTAGATCACGCAGTATACAGGATTACTGTCTGGTGTGGCGAGGCAAGGACTTACCTCTACCAAATTTGGACAGAAGGGCCACTGGACTGTGGGAGATACTTGCACCCAGCTCCTGTGTTCCAGGGACCACGCTCGTCAGGATGAGAGGGGACCCAGAGGACCGGTGATGCAGAAGTTTGGTGCCTGCATTAGCAGGGGGAAGATTCTTTCGACCCACAGGAGATTTCTTCTTGGCTTCCAGTGCAGGGTGAAGGCAGACAGCCCTCAGAGCATGCACCACCAGGAAACAGTCGAGAAAGTCGGCTGGATGAGGCGCTACAATGTTGCTGGTAGTCGTCTTGCTACTTTGTTGCGGTTTTGCAGGCGTCCTGGAGCAGTCAGCAGTCGATCCTTGACAGAAGTCGAAGAGGGAACTGCAGAGGAACTCTGGTGAGCTCTTGCATTCATTATCTCAGGAATAGCCCAGAGGAGAGACCCTAAATAGCCCTCAGAGGAGGATTGGCTACTCAGAAAGGTAAGCACCTATCAGGAGAGGTCTCTGACATCACCTGCTTGCACTGGCCACTCAGAGCTGTCCATTGTGCCCCAACACCTCTGCATCCAAGATGGCAGAGGTCTGGGACACACTGGAGGAGCTCTGGGCACCTCCCCTGTGAGGTGCTGGTCAGGGGAGTGGTCACTCCCCTTCCCTTTGTCCAGTTGTGCACCAGAGCAGGGCTGGGGGATCCCTGAACCGGTGTAGACTGGCTTATGGAGAGATGGGCACCATCCCTTCACACCTATTTCCAAAGGGAGAGGGTGTAACACCCTCTCTCAGAGGAAATTCTTTGTTCTGCCTTCCTGGGACCGGGCTGCCCAGGCCCCAGGAGGGCAGAAACCTGTCTGAGGGGTTGGCAGCAGCAGCAGCTGCAGTGGAGACCCCGGAAAGCAAGTTTGGCAGTACCCAGGTTCTGTGCTAGATGCATGGAATTGTCCCCCCAATACCAGAATGGTATTGGGGGGACAATTCCATGATCCTAGATCCTATGATCCATGATCCTAGACATGTTACATGGCCATGTTCGGAGTTACCATGGTGACGCTACATATAGTTATTGACCTACATGTAGTGCACATGTGTAATGGTGTCCCCGCACTCACAAAGTCCGGGGAATTTGCTCTGAACAATGTGGGGGCACCTTGGCTAGTGCCAGGGTGCCCACACACTATGTAACTTGGCACCCAACCTTCACCAAGTGAGGGTTAGACATATAGGTGACTTATAAGTTACTTATGTGAAGTGAAAATCACTCAGACTGCAGTGGCAGTCCTATGTAAGAATTGTCTGAGCTCCCTATGGGTGGCAAAAGAAAAGCTGCAGCCCATAGGGATCTCCTGGAACGCCAATACCCTGGGTACCTCTGTACCATATACAAGGGAATAATAAGGGTGTTCCAGTGTGCCAATGAAAATTATTAAAATTAGTCTATAGCCTGTAGTGACAATTTTAAAAGCAGAGAGAGCATAAACACTGAGGTTCTGGTTAGCAGAGCCTCAGTGAGACAGTTAGGCACCACACAGGGAACACATACAGGCCACAAACCTATGAGCACTGGGGTCCTGGATAGCAGGATCCCAGTGACACATATCAAACATACTGACAACATAGGGTTTTCACTATGAGCACTGGGCCCTGGCTAGCAGGATCCCAGTGAGACAGTAAAAACACCCTGACATATACTCACAAACAGGCCAAAAGTGGGGGTAACAAGGCTAGAAAGAGGCTACCTTCCTACACCTGTCCTTGCCTTGTCTTCTGACAAACTGAGGGTTATTTCACGTGAAGATCAGTGGTTGCTTCTCATGTCCTTCCATGGTACTCTGAGTTGAGTGATGTGAGTCCCGGACACTGCTGCCGGGTACAGAAAGCATGAAATAAAAAACTGCAGGATCTCAAAGGGTTTCTTACACAAAACAACACTTACATACTTGTAAATCAATTAAACATATTTCAAAATACATCAGCAGCAAAGTCCAACAGTGTTCTTGTAATACTGACGTTTGACAAAAACAAAGATTTTAATTGGGTCAAAATAAACTACACACTTTACTTCTGGGCTTTAGGGTGGTGAGGCCACACTGGGCGTTGATCTGGAGGGGGGGTACTGACCTTAGGAGGGGGGGGGGAATTTGTGTTGAGCAATAACTTACCATTTAAATGCACCTGGTGCAGAGTTCCTTGTGTAGCCACCTTCCAGGCAGCAACACAAATGCCAAGGTGACGCTTGTGATTAATGTTCCTGGTTGAGAGAGAGATGGGAGTTTTGTCCAGTGGCAGCTTTGACTCACCATAAAGTAGCGCAGAGGGTTAATGTGCCTGCTACAAAGAGCAGATCTGTATTTTATGTGGATGGATGAGTGGATTAGTGAAGCATTTACCAGGGCTTTAAAACAAATGAAATGCACGTGAGAGGGGCTATGGATTAGATGAGGGCACTTTAGCAGGTGGTAGTGAGGGAATCCGAAGAGAAGGTCATGAGGGTCTGGGGGGATGTTTCACCGGGTGCCACCAGCGCTAAAGCCGCCCTGCTTGTCTGATGCACTAAATACATGATCACAGGCGCAGACATCTGATTTTCACAGTTGTGGTGCGCACAGGGTTAGCTGTAAAGCTGGATGTCTGATGCTAATCAGGTGGAGATTTCAAGGGGTCATGTCAACAGAAAATGCGCTTTCAGTAGTGTTGCCACCTTTTCCAGAGATAAATACTGACCATCTGTTCACCTTTTAAGATTCTGCAAAGGCCCAGACATGATACTTAAATAGAACATGTAGGATAGCTCTGTATTCGTTTGTGGCTTTTCTGTCATTGTTTACTTATCGTCCAGAGATCATTAAGGGAGATGCATTTGCTTTCTTTCTATATTTACTGTTTGAAGTGTGTGAGAATTAGGTGGAAAAAAATACTGTGTGTAAAAATTAGGTGGAAAAAAATACTAGCTGCAGGTAATTTTCCTAATTTTTGTACCAGCCAGAATATTACAATACCAGTCATGCCAGTGGAAACCAGCCAGGTGGCAGCCCTAGCTCTCTGTGAAGGGCAAGGCCTAGGAGACCATGCTTTTGTCATATATTTGGAACAATGCGTCCCCAAATGCACCTCTGGACACACCCTGCTCCCCGTCAAGTCTGTGAGTTAAGCGGTTTATTATGTGGCGTGGTTGTGAGACTTTGCGTGTAATTAACTAACTCCCTGCACTGGGTCCAGTCAGATGACTTTAAAAACCTCAACTCAGCCCTGGGTAGCTGCGGCTCTGAGTGGTCAGGTTTTATCAAAGGGACAAGTGTAAAGCATTAGGAAACACCAAAACAGCCGAACAAGAACGAAACCAGACGCAATCAAAATCCAACACCAATTTATATAGAGTTTGTATTTTCATCTTTCAAAATGCACCTCAATGAAACCACTGTTTTTCATTCGAAACACAAACAAGCATTGGCAACAGCTGTGTTGAGTGGTTCACTTTTAAAACTTTGAAAAACTTTAATAGAGTTATGAACTTCTACTCCGGCCTTCTGTGGACGATTAACTCTGGCAGTGAGCAGGTCACTGTGGCTAGTGAGTATTGGTAGGAGAGTTGCTTCATAGGTAAAGCAGACCAGTTCCAGGCCCTATGGGCAAACCGCCGTAGACTGTAACAGAGTGGTCCTGATGCAAGGGATGCAGGATGCTGAAGAAGCAGAAGGATGCTGCTCCAGTGACAGAGGTCTTCCTGGGGCTACTGCTCTGTCCACGGTCACAGGTGGGCGACTTTGGCTACAGGGATCGATGTCCCTCAATGTCTGATTTAAGTCCAGCCAAAAACCAGTTACCACTGTTCTACTGGTCTCCAGTTACAGTAAAACCAGGGGTTTCCTTTACCTGGTGATAAGTTCCAACTTGGTGACCAAACAACACTCCAACGACTCTCCCGAAGTCCAGTAGACTCAGGTGCAACTTTTGAGTGTTGGGTCGCGGTCTTCCAGGCTGCATGTTGGCGGTCAGCATTGGTCAGACGTTCTTGGCTACCAGCTCTCAAAATCATGGTTATTCAAGTTTTGTGGCCCTGTAGCAGTAACAGGAAGTCAGCCAACTGACTCTTGTGTTCACCTCTTCTGCCTGAGACCCAGGGATGACTTTAGCTCGAGCAGGTCACCACAGGCACAGTCCTCCCTTCACAAACCCCAGGAGTAGCAGGTGCAGTCCAGTCTTCTGTGCAGCCTCTCCTTGCTGAGTGAAGGGAACAGCAGGGCAGTCCCTCTTAGGTCCACTCTTCAGGACAGATCTGAGGTCTGGGTGCCGGGGTGCCACTTTAATGCCCAGTTAGTGCCCTTGGGAGATGTGGTGACTGCAAGCAAATGTGCTAACCAGTCCCCTCCCACCTAGTTACAACGTCTTATGAAGTGTGTCATTAGCCATTCCAAGATGGCCACTTCCAACATGGCGGAACCCTTCTCTTGGTGTGAGTAGCTGCTCATCATTCCACCCGTACGTGTGGCCATCTGGGGCTACATATTCACAGGATAATCAGTTTGACAACAGCTTCCCCTCTCTGTCTTCAATGCCAACCTGTCTGCGAGAACAAAAGAGCAGCTCTTCTCATGTGTGCCCATTGTTTGCCCTTCAAAAGTGGCTTTCACTTTGAATTCCACTTTAAAGTCCGCCTTTTGGGCTCACACCCTCTGTGGCTTCCCTCGATGCACCTTCAGAGTCGTAGAATCAGCAGCATCAGTGCAAAAATGTGGGGGCGATCATCAAAAAAGAGGTATTTCCTCACAGAGACTCAATAGTGACACTTGTTCTTTGTGTGATGCTTTGAGTTTTCACAATCCCCATGAACTCACTGCCCTAACGCCGATGGCAGCCCCCCGGCTCTTGAGGCTGTTCCGGCACCACTGCCCACACTTGCCAGCTTATGAGCGCCTGAATGTGTTTATACCTCTTTGTTTCTGTGTAACTCAAGAAGTAGGGAGGGTCCTCATGGTGATCGGGGCGCGGTCGTAGACAGAGGACTCCAGTTCAATTATTTGGAAAAGAATTCCTAAAAGTCCAAGCCTAACATTGTGGAAGATTTTCCAGTTTTTAGCATCTAAATACATCCAGGCCTAAAGTTTTGGGATCAAACGACTTCCACAATAAAAGTCAATAGTTTGGTGAGTTGCTTTGGAAAACACCAATTTATGGTTTTTAGTTTTTAAAGCAAAATGGTACTAAATACTGGCAGTGGGATCTGTGGGAGGTGAGGGAGGGCTTCCAGAAGGGGCCAAATGTTGAAAATACGCAGACAACCTTGAGGCTCCAAAACTGGAAGTCATCATTTCAAAACATTTGCTAACAATGGAAGTCTTTGGCTTTTGATGTGTTTAGGGGCATCCTCTGGCTTATAACCTACAGGAAGCGCTTGTCTGAGGGGATGCAAAGACCCATTTGAGGATGAGACACACAACATTGAAGCACGTTCTTTGATAGACAAGGAGCCAGTGTAATGACATCTTGAGGCGGGAGGTGTTCAGTTTTATACACTGGTCACTTCTGTCCTGGCCGGAGAAACCCCAGTCCTGTGTCTCAAAGGAGTTTAGCAAGGGGCTGTAGAGAGAGGCGAGGACCAGCGGGGATTGAGACGGCTACTAGTGTAACTCCCACCATGCTTTAATGGACTGAAGACAAGGTCCCCCAAAACACCCACTGTGTCTGTCCTGCAATGCGAAGCACCACTTGGCACCCTTGGGACCTAGTAAGGTTGGAATCCACAGTGTGACACTGGAACAAGTGACCATGGGCCAGATGTAGCAAGATATGCTTTTGCGATTCTGAAATTGCGAGTCAGTGCGACTCGCAATTTCAGAATCGCAAAAGCATATGCAGAATGGTGTCTCAGACACCTTCTGCGAATCGCTATGGGGTCGCAAAGAACCACCTCATTGATATTAGTGAGGTGGGTCGAATTTAGCGACCCCATAGCGAGTCCCTACACTCACAAGGATGGTGGCCTGCTGAAGTCAGCAGACCTCCATGTCTGTGACTGCTTTTTAAATAAAGCAGTTTTTTTTTTTCATTTTGCAGCCCGTTTTCCTTAAAGGAAAACGAGTTGCAAAATGAAAAAAATACCGAAACCATTTGGTTTCGTTTTTTCAGTGTAGGCAGTGGTCCATAGGACCACTGCCTGCCCTGAAAAAATATTTTTGTCGACATTCACAAAGAGGAAGGGGTCCCATCGGGACCCCTTCCCTTTTGCGAATGAGTTACCACCAGTGTGACACTGGTGGTAACTGCGAGTTGGTTTGCGACCGCATTCGCGGTCACAAAGCAACTCTGAATTACGATGTGAGTCGCAAATAGGAAGGGAACACCCGTTCCTATTTGCGAGTCACATTCCCAAATTGCGAGTCGGTACCGACTCGCAATTTGGGAATGAGCATCGCGCGAGGCCGTTTGCATGGCGTAAACTGCGATTTTTGCAGTTTGCGTCATGCAAACGGCTTTCTACATCTGGACCCATGTCTCACATCCTGAGCAGAACCCAGATAAGTAGCTGCATAAAGACATTTGGGAGCTTATGTACAAGCCCCTTGCTGAGCTGGTGCGTCATTTTTTATACCCTCCAGCAGCGCATAGTGCAGACCCATCTCTACGGGGCCACGCAAAGCCACTTTGCATGGCCCTGAATGGCCTCATAGATATGGAGTAAGGCAGCACAAGTCGCTGGGTTGCCTTACACTGCATCAAGGAGGCGTTTCATTGGCGTTGCAGTGGCTGTTCCCACACAACATCCATGGGTTTTGACGCATTCCCCGATTTACAAGGACATGAAAACCTGGGTATGAGTGAAAACTGTACGCCTCTGTAAGGCAGGCATAACGAGGAGAAATATCTTAATTTGTCAATTTTTTCTCTTTCTATGTGTGATGCGTTCCGCAGCACATTCTGCAGCACTTATAAAGAGAGGGAAAAGCCTCCATGAATTGCTTTTGTGCGGGAAGGTGTCCCTTCCTGCACAAAAACAATCTTGCCAACAAATCAGACAATCGTGCACAAAGGTGCAAGGGTGCCTGCATTGGTGCTAGGCACACACGTCTGTGCTGTGGTGGCTGAAATGACTGGAACGCACACTATACCTTAGATACGGTGCTTTCCTGCCCTTTGAAGCTGGCGTAGGGCAGCACAACAAAGGGCCCTGCAGCACTGCCCTACGCCAATTCTTTTAAAGGTGCCCCTAGATTTCCATAGACCCGTGAAATGGACAAACTGCAGTCACTGCAGGATTGGTAACTGGACCGGGCTGGGATTGGTCAGACGTTCTTTGTAAGGGCTGTTTCTACAAGAGTGTCACAAGTGAATGTTTTAAGTCGTTGCCTAAGGTGGCACCAAAGTTCACAGATGATGGCACAGCTGCACTAACTCCTTGACCGCCCGGGCTGGTGAGGTACAGCCCGGGAACAGACTGGGCTGAGAATCCTTACAAATGGCAAGGAAGGACCAATTCAAAAATACAGATGCAACTCTAGAATGGGCAGCATCTTGACTACTCACAGGCAAGCTACATCTGTGCCTTGTTATATATCTCCTACCCAGGTCCTACTTTTGAGGCTTCCCCTTGGCCTTCCCTGGGCCTGGTCCTATACAGTACATATGTCATGCGCACACTCGAGAGCAGACTTTACAATCCAAATGAAGGCAGCTCAGAGTTAGTGATACAGGCAGTTGGGGTGATAATGTCCCCTGCAGGGTGTACACTCCACACATAATCACTCGTTCATTAAATGAGTGTCTTACCTCCTGGGCAGTCAAGTTTCTCATGTGAGGATGAGGACTATACCCAGCGAGTACCTGCCAAGTGTCTCCTGGACGCGCTAAGGGGGCGGTTCTCAGAGGTCCCACTACATGTGTTCAGCTGTCCATCACGCCACGTTTGTTGTACTTGAATCCCCAGAGCAATTTCCAAACACTTATCGGGTTCATATTCTGCATCAATAGCAGCCTTGTCTGAAAAACCTAGAATTAGGATCTCCAGGGTCAAACTCCACCCATGAGTGGAATATTTCAAGAGGGTTTGCCACAGGTGCGGTAATTGCTAGGATGGCTTCACCCCCATCTCAGGGAGCCCTCATTCCCTGAGGTACTGTGCCAACAAACCCCCTAATGTTTGCCCTTTTCGGTACAGGCACAGCCACCATTTTCAGAATGCAATTCAAGATGCCGTCGAACGGGCAAAGTCTTGTATTGGTCAAGTTTTTCGCAAACCCTTAGGGGAACCCAGCATCACAAGGGACGTGTATGCATCAGTAATCATTGGGACAATCCTGTGGTACTCGCAGCTCTAGCCCACGTTGGGCGCCAGGCTATATTTTTCCAGGTTCCCCAGCAAATACTGCCCAGTTTAGGGAATCAAAACCCTTTGGCAAGCACAGGGTCAGGCCATGGTACCAACCTGAGCCAGTAGGACTGTAGCCCATGTACCTCCCGCCACCTGCCTGAGGATGGTGCATCTGTGGCAACAGTCAGTCCTGTAAAACTGCAGGATTCTCTCTTAGCAATCAGTTAGTTCCAGGGCCCCTTTCCCCACAGATAAACACCCAGAAGAAATCCACACTATATTTTAATAAGGCTTTCTGAATAATTAATGCCATTAATCTAGCGCAGATTACATGAAGAGATGTTACTATAAAAATAAGCATGTTTGTAATTAAAAATACAATTATAATGTATATTATAACGAATAACAACGTACTAGGCAGTGTTCAGCTGATATTCATTGGATCAAAGCACTGAGTAGTGAAAAACTCCTCCCCTTCCAGCCCTTCCAGCCTCGTGGCAGCAACAAAAGTGCCCATAGAAGTTTCCCAGATGGCCTCTAGCACACAGCCTGGTGACTGCACACAAACCTGTCAATCAGCTCCTGTGCATTCAGAAGGCTGTATTTCAGCGCTATTATAGCGCTCCAAGCTATGAAAAGCACAGACGAAACAGGCTGCGCCAGCCCGTGGCTTTCAGCTAAAATGTCTGCAGCCCGCAGCTCGCTGGAGAAGATGCCCGGAGCATCCGGCTTGGGAGCTCCCTGGGAAGCAGGAAGATGTCCCTTTCAGAAGATGCTCGCAGCATCCGGCTTCCTCGGAGCTCCCTGGGAAGCAGAAGATGCCCGCAGCATCCGGCTTGCTTGGAGCTCCCTGGGAAGCAGGAAGATGTCCCTTTCAGAAGATGCCCGCAGCATCCGGCTTGCTCGGAGCTCCCTGGGAAGCAGGAAGATGTCCCTTTCAGAAGATGCCCGCAGCATCCGGCTTGCTCGGAGCTCCTTGGGAAGGAGGAAGATGCCCGCAGAATCCGGCTTGCTCGGAGCTCCCCGGGAAGCAGAAGATGCCCGGAGCATCCGGCTTGCTCGGAGCTCCCCGGGAAGCAGAAGATGCCCGGAGCATCCGGCTTGCTCGGAGCTCCCCGGGAAGCAGAAGATGCCCGCAGAATCCGGCTTGCTTGGAGCTCCCTGGAAGCAGGAAGATGTCTCTTTCAGAAGATGCCCGCAGCATCCGGCTTGCTTGGAGCTCCCTGGGAAGCAGAGAATGTCCCTTTCAGAAGATGCCTTGGCTTCAACACCCTATTCTTGTTATTTTGAAAAGGCCACACCTCGTGATGCAAAAAAAAAAACTTCTGTTTCAAATTTACTAAAAGTCACCGCACATTATAATTCATGCATAACATACGAGCATTTCGTACCCTACCGACCTATAAAAAAGAAAAATATGATATGAAAAACATGTGCAATTAGGACTAAATGAAGATTACCTCTGTAAACGACTATTATGGCCCTCATTATGACACAGACGGTAAATGCTGTGGTGTTGGTGCCTTATACCAGGTATCACCTATTAGTGAAGTGTAGGCAGTGCCTAGAAGCCAGGCTGTCTAGAGGTAGCTGTGGATGAGCAGCCGAGGCTTATCTAGGAGACATGCAAAGCTCATGCAATATCACTAGTCACACAGCACTTACACACATGAAGAACCACACAGTGTTACAAAAATAAAGGTACTTTATTATGGTAACACAAATACTAGAATACTGTATAGGCAATATCCCAACTGCAGGTAAGTACACACTATATATATATATATATACACACACTAGTAATCAGAAATTTGCATAGAAACAACAAGCATTGGCAAGAATTGTAGAAAATAATGAGGGCCCTAGAGGAGGGCCAAACCATATACCAAAATAGTGGAATGGAAAGTGAAGTCTCTCACCCAAAGATATGGAGTAGTTAGAGGGGAGCAGGGAAAACTCGCGACCCCGAGAGGTGAGTACCTTAGTGACCCCCAGCAACCGGGAAAGCAGATGTAATTATCTGGTCTTCCCAAGGACTAACAAGGGGACTTGGAAAATGGATTGTGCAAGAACAGGACCAGACCAGACTAAACCAAAGGTGGATTCTGGAAGAAGGGGACATGCAAAAGGAGAGGACAGAGTTCCGTCCACGATGGAGTGTCCAGTGGGGGCAGGAGCTACTACCCACCCTTATTTGGATGAAGATCTAGGTCAACGGTGGAAGAAGAACACCAGCTCTGGAGCCCAGGAGCTGAAGAGGAGTCCTTGGAGTGGTGCAGATGGTGTCCCACATCCGTTGTCAGGTTGCAAATGGTCAGTGGTGCAGGAGAACCACCAACAAGCCTTGGCAAATGCAAGAGGAGAAAAAGAAGAGATGCAAGGATGAAGAGGACAGGGGACGTGACCCTTGGAGGGGAGTCCGATGTGACCTTCAGCAGTCAGGAGTGCCAAAAGAAGCAGTCACAGCTGGAGCAGCAGAGAGGAGACTGTTCTAGGCAGGATGAATGCTGGAGGCTGGGGCTACTCATAACCTGAAGATCCCTTGGAGCAGGAGACAACAAGCCTTGGTAGTTGCAGGAGTCTCGGTGCACAGGGGTACTGTCCTGCAAGGATAGGCAAGGGTTCACCATCTCCCAAGTTGGATAGGTGGTAGAGAGGACCAAGTGGACCACTCCAGCCCACAACCTGTGATAGGAGAGTGGATCCACGCAGCCGGACCTCGTTGCTTTAAGGAGCCTGAAGATGCAGAGGATTGTCTCCTTCATTCCAAGGGAGATTCCTTCTTGCTTCCTGGTGCAGGCAGAAGTCTTGCCAATCTCAGAGGATGCACAGCTGGGGAAATATTGCAGTTGTTGTAAGGTGCCAAAGAAACAATGTTGCAAAGTGAAGTCATTGCTGGAGTGGCAGTCTTGTCCAGTACACAGGTAAAATGGCTTCCCCACACTTATGAAGTCCAGTGCAATGGAACTGGGGTTCATAGGGGCACCTCTGCTCATGCAGGTGTGCTCTCACACACAGGGACCTGCATCCTGCCCTTTGGGCTAGGAGGGCCTACCATAGGGGTGACTTACAGTGACCTGGTGGAGTGACCTGTGGTAAAAGGCTGCATGCACATTTTGCATGGGCACCCATGGGTGGCACAATACAAGCTGCAGTCCATGGGGAACCACTGGTGCCCAATGCCCTGGGTACCTAAGTACCATACATAGGGACTTATAAGGGGGAATCAGTATGCCTATTGTGGAGTGTACAAAAGTTCCAGGCAACCAAATTTAGAGGGTGAGAGCACAAACACTGTGGTTCTGGTTAGCAGGATCCAAGTGCAATTAGTCTAAGCACACTGATATCAGGCAATGAGTGGGGGTAACCATGCCAAAAAGATGGTACTTTCCTGCACACACCAAGCAGCTTGTGCCTTTGGCTTCTCTGGGATAGATTCCCCATTTCTGGAAGTTGAACATGTAATTCAATATTATTTAGCATCACAAGGAACTGAACTAACTAAAAATGGACATTAAATTAAAGGTTTTTCTTAACAGGGAGCTCTGAAATACATCTTGCCTGTGTACCCAAAAATCCTTAAGATGGCACCGCTGAAAGTGTTCACGTTCAGATAGTTTGAACCACTGCACCTCCACAACAGACCAGCACAAAGATGTAAACATGGACTTGGTTCATGACATTGCCCTACCTTAAGGGCCAATGCCCATGTGGCAAAGCTCCTGGTTTATCTGGGTTGCTGATGTAGAACACATGCTGCAACCAAGGGGCATGGTGATCCATGAAGGTTCCCATTGTCAGTCCTTAGGGCTGAACCCTTTCCAAGCTACTAATTACTGAAAGTGCCTTATAACATTTTGTGTATCCAGATTCTTAAGTATTTATATTCTTTCTCAGCATTCAACTGAACTGGTGCAATATTTGGAGCAAGACTTGACTTGTTCTTTGTCACAAGGACAGGTGAAACACAGGGTGAATTTTCATTGACAATGATAATTTTAAATGTTCAGCCAGAGGATTCACAACTTGTTCAGCGGTAACTATGCCAATAAACCTAGGGTGTCATTTAGACACTTTCCTCAAATGCAAATTTTCTGTAACCAGACTTTCCTACCCATAGGTGCTAGTATTCTTTTTCTATCATCATATAGCTTATAGCTAGCCATGGCTTTCTCTAATGTCTCTTGTGCAGACTTTTGGATTTTCTGAAGTTCATTTAAATATTCTTGTACTGAAGGTACTGATGTAGAAAAGGGCAGGTCTACTAGCAGTACATTAAGCTGATATCCATACATGCAAATGAAGGGTGACATCCCAATGGCTGAATGCTGAGCATTGTTATAGAATAATTCTACTAACCACAGGTCTATACTAGAATTTGCTTCTTGCAAAAAAGGCTTGGTATCTCCAGTACTGTTCAACACATTTATTCAATCGCTTTATGTGTCCATCTGTATGAGGGTGATAACTGTTAGATAACTGTTAGACAAATGGTTTTCCATGTCTAGTTCTTAATACAAAGCTGTATCAAATTTGCAGGTAAATTGAGGCTCCTGCCAATTATCAGAACTTGTAGTAATCCATGTAATAAATGAATAATATGACATGCAAAGATTTGTGCAAACTCTTTAGAGGAGGGCAATGCAGTTAATGCAATGAAATGCAACAGCTAGAATTATAGTGAAGTTTTCACTCTTGGGAGACTCAACTATAAAATTCATAGTTGCTGGATGCAAGACGTAGGTGGAACAGGCAATGATCTCAAAAGACCCACATGCCTAGTGTGTGAATTTTCAATGTCAGCATACATAGATACGTCTGAACATGCTGTTTTACATGAGTATAGGAGGGGCCAAGCAGCATCAAAATGATTGACATTTTAGTCACGCATTTTAAGTCATCCCTTGATTACCTTTTTAGAATTTCTGCAGAGAGTACTTGTTTTTACATACTTTTCAGTACATGGACAAATGATTTCCTATCGAGTTTCAGGTACATCTATGGACGTTCTATACTATGTCTGGGTTAGTCACTGTGGACCCAATTTGCCTTGCTTTCACTTGGATGTTTGGGCTATTTGGTCCTTCTGTACTATCTCTTGGTCCTTGGGCAATTCTGGTGGGCATTAGCACAGGGTTACAACTTGCACATCTTATGTGGATGCGGTTTGAGTGCTTCCTTTGCATGTCACTCTTTTTGTGCATGCTACTCTACCTACGAGGGATTTGGGAACATCTCTACTATTGACACACATGGCATTTCTCCTTCCTCCATCACAGGTGAGCTATGTTTTCTTGGCATCTCATGCACATGTGGCACATAAGCATACATTTCATCATTGTGTTTGTCATCTCCTTGCAGCCTTGTAAAAGTCTTGATGATGGAACACGTGTCGGCTGCTGTTTTGTAGATGTATCATGTGTAACAAAAGATTTTGAAGACAGAAATGTGAAGAATAAAGGACACTCATGCCCACCTTTATTGCTGATACTTCATTGGATGCTGTGTTTACTATAAACTATCTTAGATGTGTTGTGTGCTTTGGTAACTTTTTTTGCTTGGGTTCACCGTACGGGGGTACCACTCAGGACACTCTATTCTCCCATGGTGGCAGGGTGATGATACCAAGAGGGCATCCCAACAGGGACAGTCTCTACTCCTCCAGGAACTTCACATCCTCTCACTCTGACCGCTCATTGGGTGTGCGAACATTGAGGCTTTAACCATCACATTGTCTTTATCCTTAGCTTATGTGTTAAGCGCCTGCAACCTGTAATTTGGACAAAGCATTTTGTGATTTCGATGCGGCTGCCAAAACAGTAAAAGAGGATTCCTGCACAACTTCCTCCAAGAATTAAAAGTGACTATTCTAAGTTTCATCCTGTAAAATTTGAAAGCTCTTTTTTAGATACCATACCTAGTCCTATTGAAAACTTGCCCAAGGTTGCACAGAATTTTGATAAATGGATCATTTCTGCTTTAGATCACAATATTCCACTTAAGAAGATTAGACCCCCCGTCCCCCAGGTTGGCATTAAGAGCCCAGTGGTTTAATCCCAGCTGCAAGAATTTCAAAAAGGGGGTGTAAGAAACTAGAGAGGCAGTGGAGAAAGGGCCATGAGCCTAATAATAACAAAAGACTATAGAAATACGATATATCACTAACATCTTCCTATTAGAAAGATACGGACAGAATATTACGAAGATAAAAATGAACCTGCAGCAAAGTCTCCAAGAGATCTATTTACTGTAGTTAAATCATTAATCAAAAAGCAATGTGATGGGTCCTCCTCGACATCTTCGTGGCCCATTGCAATGAACTAGCCAACTTTTCTGGCAATAAAATCTCAGGATTTTGTGAATCCTTTAGTGACTCGGAAGTTAAAGAGAAGTCTCTAGATCTTCCAAAACCAACCAAGAAAGTAATGGAAACTCTTTCCTCCTTTCATGAGAGAGAGGAAAAAGATATTCTTGATCTGATTAACATGGTAAAATCAGGCTCTCCATTGGACCCTGCTATCCCTCATAATTTGAAGCTGGGAGTGTAAGTCACCTTCCCAACCTTGTTAAGGCTACTCAATCTCTCCTTACAATCGGGGACAGTACCACGCTTCTGGAAACATGCTCTAGTAAAGACCATTCTAAAAATGTCCTCCTTGGGCCCCTGGCAATTGGAAAACTACAGACCAATATCTTTGCTCCTATAATGGAAGACATTCTGGAAAAGCATCTTAATCAGCAACTTTCTACATTGGTGGAACAAAATGGGGTGCTCTATGACACTCAAACGGGCTTTCAAGCAGGTCATAGTGCTGAAATGGTGCTGCTATCCCTGGTTGAAGAATTGAAAATGAATTAGGACCGTGGTGGCACAGCCGCAGTAATCCTGTTGGATCTTTGTGCTGCGTTCGACACTGTTTCCCACAATAAATTGCAGCACAGATTAACAGCTACAGGTATATCAGGATCAGCATCTCACTGGCTTTCCTCATCTCTTAATGAAAGAACCTTTCAGGCGCATGGGAAGCCTTTCCCTCTTCAATGTGAAGTCCCCAGGGTTTTTCACTCAGCCCCACACGTTTTAATCTATACGTCAGCCCTCCAGCAGAGAGAGTGTCCTCTTATGGTCTATCCATTGTATCGTATGTAAATGATAGACAGATTATTATCTCTCTTAATAACAAAAAGAGGGGACACGGAGGATTAAAGGTCAAGTGTATAATCTCCCACAATAACTATGAACAAAAATAGATGCACTGTTCCTAGGCAGAAAAGGGAAACCCTAAAGTTTAGGAGCAAGAGCCCTCACACATCCAATTGGATTTCATGCTTCATCATCGGGGTGCTCCTCGTCAGACCGGCGCTGCAATGTCTGACGGGCTCCCCGTAAGGGGGCTCTTTGCCAGAGATCTTTTTTATGGAACTGCTGTGATGGACTACAGGCAGGTTGTATTTCAAAGCAGGAGAGAGTTTGAAATTGGTTCTATACCCCAAAGGAAGGATTCACATTTAATGGATAGAGAGGGGATAAGACCAAGGTAAACAAAATAATGAAAGTGGTCAAATGAGATAATGCTCAAACATTCAATAAGAAATTATCTCTAAGCCACTTGTATATAGGTCTACATGTTTCGCGTCTCACGGTCTCAAAGATCCACTGACGGTTCTTCAGGACCATACATCATCTATGGATACTTCTCCTGTGACACAAAAAATCAAAACATTGTAAGGAAGTTTATCAAAAATCTAATAAATCAAGCCAAACGTCGCAGTCACTTACAATGAAGCGTACTGTCCGTCCAGTCACATTAACACAATAAGGTCCCCCTAAAAAAAGTAAGACGGCATGAGTAATAAAAATAACAATAACAGTGACCAGTACTGGATTAGTGCGCACAGTGAGTGACCAATAGCACAATGTGAAAATGAAAAGGGAGCTTACCATCCCCTGTTGTTGGAAGGGCTCCGTAGGAGGCACATGCCTATCTCTCTGACCCAGGATAACCATTGCAATGCGGAGCAACTGCAGCCCTGGCTTGATGAGGTTCCTGATAGGGGTGGGTGAAAAATTCTGCTCTGCCGGCAGAGTTCACAGGGTTTTGCCCACTCTGCACTCTGCAAAACTCCTCCAAACACCAGTTTTTTCATGCGCACGGCTCACCACCATTAAGTTGGCGAGTGTGAGTGAGAATTTGCATCCCCTAGCTCAATTTCTGGGTGCTAGAACTCTTCCTGGCACGATTTCTCAATGCAGGTGCTGCCGGCAGTTGTGGGACCCTGGCAGCCTTGTATTGGCTGCCGGTCTCATGCACAATTCAGTTTAAGTTGCTATGTATTGCCTGTAGGGCTTGTCATAAAAAGGACCCTCAAATTCTATTTCCCTTGATTCATCCTCACATGCATAGAAGACCACTGAGATCATACTCCCTAAAGTTAGCCGAAATACCAAAAGTGTGGAAAGAGAGGAGGGGTGGTCACTCCTTCCTGGCAGAAAAACTTTGAAAGGATCTTATGTCCAGCTTGAGGCTAAAAGAGGAAGGACTGTTCAGAAAACAATTGAAAACCTGGTTGTTTTGAGGACTAATATTCAATTGTTAAATGGTTTTTGCGCTGGTGGGTATCCATGCGCTATGTAACCGTGTTTGAATTTAATTGAATAAAGGTGCTTATATAGCTTGCTAGGTCTTTAAGGCACTGTTTCAAAATCAACAATTCATTATCTAGAGAGGGAATATGAGACTTTCTGTCAAGTAACTTTAGTGTTTGTTTGTAGAAGGCAGGAAAATTATACAGTTTTACATCATTAAATTCTACTATTTGAATTGTCTAATTGGCAGCATTTCTACTTAAATAACAGACAACAAAGGCTACTTTGGTTGAGTCATCTGAAAATGTCCTGAGTTTACAAAGGCAATACAAGATTGTAGAATGTCCAGTGCCAGATTCTCTCGGCACTCGAATATCGTGGAGAAAATATCGAAAAGTAGGTGCATGGAGAGAAGTATAGATTTAGGGGGTCATTCTGACCCCGGCGGTCATGGACCGCCGGGGCCGGGGTCGGCGGTAGCACCGCCAACAGGCTGGCGGTGCTCCGCCGGGCATTCTGACTGCGGCGGTACAGCCGCGGCCAGAAACGGAAAGTCGGCGGTGTACCGCCGACTTTCCGCTGCCCATGGGAATCCGCCATGGTGGCGCAGCTTGCTGCGCCGCCATGGGGATTCCGACCCCCTCACCGCCATCCTGTTCCTGGCGGTTCCGCCCGCCAGGAACAGGATGGCGGTGAGGGGTGTCGTGGGGCCCCTGGGGGCCCCACTTTGTATTTCAGTGTCTGCTTTGCAGACACTGAAATACGCGACGGGTGCCACTGCACCCGTCGCACATCCTCCACTCCGCCGGCTCCATTCGGAGCCGGCATCCTCATGGAGGGGTGTTTCCCACTGGGCCGGCGGGCGGCCTTTTGGCGGTCGCCCGCCAGCCCAGTGGGAAACCCAGAATACCCGCGGCGGTCTTTTGACCGCGCAGCGGTATTCTGGCGGTTCCCTCCAGGCGGGCGGCTCCCGCCGCCCGCCGGGGTCAGAATGACCCCCATAATCTCTTGCTCCACATCTATGTGCCTTGGGAATGTATATTTTGTCAAGGAACGTATCTGTGAAGTTAGGTATAGAAAGTCTATACATACTTACTGTAAGAAATAGGGTTCTCAGTTGAGAGGCGTGAGAGCCCCACTCGTGTAATCATCACACTCCTTGTCCGGGTGAACCACAAAATTCATGAAATAAACCTGTGCTCAGCCCCTGGAGTCTTCCTCCGGTAGATCCTGACATGTCAAGTCTGCCAAAATGTATTGATAATGGAAGGTCTGGAAAAAGGCAAAGCATGCAGAATTTGGTGAATAAAGCATGATTCCTTATGTTATGTCTCACTTTCTCGCTGAGAACCCAGAATAGGAGGCATTTACCACTGGTAGGCACCTCACCCTGGAGTAATGCCATTTCATTGCACCATTTATGGCGTCACTTCTAACGCCTGCTCAAAGCAGGCGTTGAAAGGGCGCACGCATTGAAACCAATGGGCCTCCTCGTAGTTTGCTGCACTTGCATTTGACGCTAGTGCAGCAAAGTGCCACAATACGTCACAAATGTTGATGCTATTGACCTAACATGCGCAATGGTGCTCCATATTGTAAATACGGTGAACCCATGGTGTCGTTAAAAATATTTTTTAATAGCAGGCAGTGGTCCCACGGATCACTGCCTACTCTTAAAAAATGTAAAGAAAAGTTTCCATTTTTCTTTTTGAAACACATCCCATTTTTCTTTAAGGAAAACAGGCTCCATTTAAAAAAAAAACATTGCTTTATTTAAAAGCAGTCACAGACAAGGTGGTCTGCGGACTCCAGCAGGTCACTATCCCTGTGATTTTTGCGAGTCCCAAAGGGTCGCAAAGTGAGACGTCCCTCATTAATATTCTAATTGCGACCCAGTGGAACTCGCGCAATGTGTCAAATACATGTGCATGGGTGTCTGCGATTGACAAACAGCGAATCGCAAAAATTTGCTATTTGGTGATCAAACAAACCTATGTACATCTGGCTCTATGTTCTGAGGTTTATATATCACCTTAAATGTGATAGTTCCAGAAACTGCAGCATAAGAGATGTATTACGCTATTATAGCGCTTCCATAAGAACAGGCAATCACTTTCCCAGCTAAGTAAATATCTTAACAGCCTATTTATATATATTTTTAATTATCAAAATCTGTGCTCAGATGAGGACTCTCTCGTGAAAACAAAAAGTGCAAACATTGTGCACCAACAGCCTCTGGTGTGTTTCAGAAGTCCCTCTCATCATGAGTCTGGCCAGCTCTTAAGACCATCCCCAGTGACCACCTTTATCTTGGGCTATTTCTGGTACGTTGCCATTTTCAGCAGCCTTTTAGGCGCTATCAGCGTACTGAGAAGGCGCGCAGCGCTCTTGTGGGAGTGCCCCCCTCCTGCTGCCCGCAGGCCTTCATGGGTCTGAAAGGCTCTCTGAGGGGGCCCCCAGGACCATGTATGGTACACTCAGGGGCTTGGCATCTTAAAGATGCACTGGTCCCTGTGTGGAAGGGCATGTGCAAAGTGCCTGGATTGGCTCAACCTGTGACTCATTACAATCTCTATTGTGGCAACTTCACGACCACTCCAACCCCCACCCCATGTCTTCCCACCCCAGGTTTGGTTCAGCTGTGCGCGTTCGCTCTCCGTCACTGCAGAAGCTTACAATTACAGTTGTTTCCTCTGACAGAGAAAGGGGGGGAGCACCACAGGAGGAGTAGTGTCAAGGAGGGTGTTTGGGGTGTTACACCCCCCTAATGTACTTTCTTATAAATAGTTGGGTACAGGTGCTTTCGGTTGGATATTGTGAGATGTCAGTGGAATTTCAGCAGCAATTGTTAACACACACACAGACAAAAAAAACACACACACGCTCTGTAGTTTATTTTACAGAATATTGTGTTTTCTTTCTTATTACTCCAATCAAACTGCATTCCTCTCCCTGTCCACTGCTCCCTAGACCCCTATCATGGGCCCTGCTTGTCCTGTAATGTATTTAAACATTATGGCCCTCATTACAACATTGGCGGTAAAAGCCGCTTAAAACCTTGCAGAAGACCGCCAACACACAGCCGCAGCAGCGGAATTCCGCCGCGGTCATTATGACCCACAGCTCAGAATCCGCCAAAATTGAGACACCCACACAAGTCCGCCACACCAAAGGTCAGTGATAAACTGGCGATAACAAAACCTCCACCGTCACGCCAACAGAAATACGCCCACACTATCACAACCCACGAATCCACGCGGTGGTCTTTCAACCTCGGTATTCCATTGGCGGTACACACCGCCGCGCTCAAAATACACACACATATACAAAACACTACCACATTGGACAATTCAAAATATACACACCTGATACACATGCACACACCACTCCCACACACCCAATACAATATAAAACACACACCCACATCACCCACAAACCCCTACGACCACAATTGAGAAAGAAGCACAGAGAGAGACACTATAATCTACAACCAAGCATCCACAGGCACACAATACCATCACCCACATAACATGCACGCACCTCACACAACACACCACTAAATATCACCCCACTTATGACTACACACACCACCCCACACATCACCCACACCACCCCATGGCACGGCAAAGATACCCCAGGTTCTCTGAGGAGGAGCTCAGGGTCATGGTGGAGGAATTCATCCGGGTAGAGCCACAGCTATTCGGATCACAGATGCAGCACACCTCCATAGCTAGGAAGATGGAGCTATGGCGAAGAATAGTGGACAGGGTCAACGCAGTGGGACAGCACCCAAGAAATAGGGATAACATCAGGAAGAGGTGGAACGACCTACGGCGGAAGGTGCGTTCCGTGGTCTCAAGACACCACCTTGCGGTTCAGAGGACTTGCGGCGGACCCCCACCTCCTCCCTCACAACAACATGGGAGGAGCAGATCTTGGCGATTCTGCTTCCTGAGGGCCTCGAAGGAGTAGCTGGAGGAATGGACTCTGGTGAGTCAAACCTTAACTACTATATCCCCCACCCTACCTGCATGCCATCACATACCCCCACCCTCACCCTCACCCCCATCACTCCTACTCCTCACCAATGTCCCAATATCACAAACCACACATCCCAACACCAAGCCCTGCATGCAACAACAAAGCATGGACACCCATCACCAATGCATGGCCACTGCACATACCCATACACCCCCCTAAACCATTATCACACAAGGTCCCACACAGGAAAGCAAGCACTGGGGTACACGGTCACCCACCCATTGCACACCATGGTACACCCAGATGCAATAATCATGCTTTTACACCCCTGCAGGACCCCTACCCAACGTCCCGCACACGAGGGTCCACACCACCAACAGAAGAGGCCCACAGTGATGACAGCAGCTCTGTCCAACTGGATCTAGACGACCAGCCCGGCCCATCTGGGACCTCGGGACAGTCACACTGGCACAGGCCACTACAGAGCTTGCCCCCTCTGGAAACACCAGCACAGCACCCACCCAGCGGGCCCATACCTCTGTCCCAAGGACATGTCAATCAGCAGTGTGTCCACCACTACAGGGAACCCAGGATAACCCACCACCCCAACAACAACAGGGACCTGAGGGCAGTGGGCACACCGTTCAGGGGACAGAGGCCCAGGGAAACAGGGGAACTGGGAGGGCTGCTGTGCGACAGGGGGAGGACAGGCCCAGGGAACCCACTCTCCACGAGGCCCTCTCCAACATCATGGGAGCGTACCATCATTCCCAGGAGACAATGGCAACGGTACTGGCCAAGTTTCAGGAGACCCAGCGGCTGCAGGAGGAACAGTATTTGGGCTTCAGGGAGGAACTCAGATCCATCAGTTCCACCCTGGGCACCATCGTAGAGGTGCTGAAGGAAGTCCTCAACACCAGGAGGGACATAGTGGCACAACAAGGGGCCCCTGACACTAGCCTGGACGATGAACTGCCCACCACCTCCGCTGGCGCTAGTGGACAGGAGGCACCGCCACAGGACCACCACACCAGCACCCTACCCCCTGCAGAGGGAGAACCACCCCGCAAACGGTCCCTGAGATCCATACAAAGACAGAGAACGATGCCAAGACCCCCGCCAAGAAATTAGACCACCCTGAATGTCATCCTTTTGTCCCACCTTGTCACCCTGTGCATCCTCAAACTGCCCCAGCTCCACTTCCTATGCCCCTTTGGACAATGCACCTGTGAGACTAATAGACTGGACTCTGCCATGGACATTCCTCCACCATCACCCCTCACCATTTTACAACCCCCTCCAATATTGAGCACTTAAATAAACACCCTTAAAGCACAAAACAATCTGGAGTCTGTGATTTTGTAATAGTGTGTTAGCAATTACAGTGACAAAATGCTCTTTCAATTGTAATGTCAACATACCTGTTTCACACAGCTCTAGTCCATTAGGAAACAAAGCAGATGTCACACAGTGGGACCCACATCTGTGAAATCGTAAGGGAAAGTGATAACTCAGTGACCATACACTGGGTGAAAAGGACAGACAGTACAGAGGTATTAGTGTTAAAGTACATGTAGTAGGCAGGTTTGTATTCTTACCTGTGTCTCACTGAAAGTATTGCAGGATCACAGAGTTCCTGTTGTCGATGTCCACTTCTTCTGCTTCCTCGTCTTCGCTGTCCACAGGCTCCACAGCTGCCACAACACCTCCATCTGGACCATCCTCCTGCAGAAAAGGCACCTGTCGTCACAAAGCTAAGTTGTGAAGCATACAGCAGGCCACGATGATCTGGCACACCTTCTTTGGTGAGTAGAATAGGGAACCACCTGTCATATGGAGGCACCGGAACCTGGCCTTCAGGAGGCCAAAGGTCTGCTCTATAATCCTCCTAGTTCGCCCGTGTGCCTCATTGTAGCGTTCCTCTGCCCTTGTCCTGGGATTCCTCAATGGGGTCAGTAGCCATGACAGGTTGGGGTAGCCAGATTCACCTGCAAATGGCGAGGGACAACTGTTAGACACACACTAACCTGTAGGGATATCCCCAGACCCAGACAACTATTCCCACTGATTTGGTTCCAGGTGCTCACCTAATAGCCACACACGGTGCCTCTGGAGTTGCCCCATCACATAAGGGATGCTGCTATTCCGCAGGATGTAAGCGTCATGCACTGAGCCAGGGAATTTGGCATTAACATGGGAGATGTACTGGTCTGCCAAACACACCATCTGCACATTCATCGAATGGTAACTCTTCCGGATTCTGTACACCTGTTCACTCCTGCGGGGGGGACCAAGGCCACATGTGTCCCATCAATGGCACCTATGATGTCGGGGATATGTCCCAGGGCATAGAAGTCACCTTTCACTGTAGGCAAATCCTCCACCTGAGGGAAAACGATGGAGCTCCGCATGTGTTTCAGCAGGGCAGACAACACTCTGGACAACACGTTGGAAAACATAGGCTGGGAAATACCTGATGCTATGGCCACTGTAGTTTGAAAAGACCCACTTGCAAGGAAATGGATTACTGACAGCACCTGCACTTGAGGGGGGATTCCTGTGGGATGGCGGATAGCTGACATCAGGTCTGGCTCCAACTGGGCACACAGTTCCATGATTGTGGCACGATCAAGCCTGTAGGTGATGATGACATGTCTTTCCTCCATTGTCGACAGGTCCACCAATGGTCTATACACCGGAGGATGCCGCCATCTCCTCACATGTCCCAGCGGACGGTGCCTATGAAGGACAACAGTGAGCACAGAGTCAACCAACTCAGAGGTACGTAAACACAGCTTACTCAGAAAACCATCCATAACCCAAATTTTGCCTGTATGAGTGTTGAGGCAAGGCTAGGTATGTGTGACGCAGTTAAAAATAAAGCCATGTGGGCCCCTGAAATGGCGGCTGCCTGACCTGTAAAGTGGGACAATGGGATGTGAAGTAACTGCGCTGGCGTTGTACACCGTTGCGGTAGGCGGTCGAAGATCGCAGCGCAATTCTGCATTGGTTAACATTGGACCCTATGGGTCCAAGGAGCCAATGACGATGTACGCCGGCGGTGACGGTACGCACCGCCGTGGACGTGACCGCCATTTTCTATCTGTTCAATCACTCGATACCTGATCTTCGACAGGAGAGGACCTACACTGCAAGTGCTGCTGTGACCTCAGTCTGGAAGAGATAATGGCTCGTGCGTCTGGCGAAAGGGCCCCTGCCTTCAGCACGGAGGAGTTGGAGAAACTCGTGGATGGGGTCCCCCCCCAGTACACGCTACTCTACGGTCCTCCAGACAAACAGGTAAGTACACTGTGAGCATGCTGTATGGGCAATGCCTGTGTGGAGTGTTGTGGATGAAAGATAGGGGGGAGAATGATGCGTGCATGAAACGACGGTGAGTGCATGTGCCACATGGCAAGGATAGGGATGCGCGCCAATGACTGTGACGGTGCAGGTGGTAATTACTTCTCTTTTTCCCCTGTACAATTCCTGTAGGTCAGCGCCCAGCAGAAGAAGGATATTTGGCGTGCCATCGCCAAGGACGCCCGGAACCTGGGGGTCTATCGCAGACGGAGCACCCACTGCCGAAAAAGATGGGAGGACATTTGCCGCTGGAGCAAGAGGACGGCAGAGGCCCAGCTGGGGAGGGCCTCCCAACGTGGGAGGGGTGCCCATTGCACCATGACCCCCCCTGATGTTCAGGATCCTGGCGGTGGCGTACCTGGAGTTCGATGGGCGCTTGAGGGCATCACAGCAGCAACAAGGGGGTGAGTACACTCTCATTCTGCTTATTCAGCGCGCAGTGGAGGTCTCTGGGTGGGGCAGGTGGGCTGTGGGTTTCCCTAGGCCAGGGCGAGTGTGCTAGTTAAGTCCCCTTTTTCAGGCAGACCCTGTGTCACCCCACCCCACCTGGGTACAGTGCCAACTACACCTAGTCAGGCTCCTGTGACATCCATGTGTGCAGATATCGGCCATAGCCTTGTAGGCCATGTCCCAGGGATTGAATAGTGGACCCCAAGTGCGCGGCGTAGTGCAGGGGGCTTCTGTGTCTGTCATGTCCGCCAACGGTAGCGGTAATGCATGCACTCAACATGTCTTTCTTCTGTCTCCCCCCCACTTTTTGTGGTCTCCCTGTACATGTGTGCATTAGCATCATCAGGCGGAGGAGCAGTGGCACCGGAGCAGGAGGGAGCTGCATCCCACATGGCCCTGGAGGGCGACAATGCGGAGTGTGATTTCACCAGTGGGACGGAGGGCGAGGGGAGCTCCACAGCGGGGACAGGAGCTGACACCAGTGATACTGACTCGTCCTCTGATGGGAGTTCCCTTGTGGTGGCGGGCCCATCTGTGCCCCCCGCATCTACAGGTACAGCTGCCACCCCCCTCCAGCACCGCCCTCCCAGCAGCCCCTCAGCCTTTGCCCCGTGCCCGCTCACCCAGGAGGGTGGGCATCTCCTTCGCCCCAGGCACCTCAGCCCCTACCCCAGTCACCCCTGCTGCCCTCTGTGAGGAGGCCATTGACCTCCTCAGGTCCTTCACTGTTGGGCAGTCTACCATTTTGAATGCCATCCAGGGTGTAGAGAGGCAGTTGCAACAAACCAATGCATACCTGGAGGGCATTCACTCTGGTCAGGCAGCCCATCAGCGAGCTTTTCAGACTCTGGCCTCAGCACTGATGGCAGCCATTGTCCCTGTCTCTAGCCTCCCCCCTCCAACTTCCTCCACCCTGACCCAAACCCCTGTACCTCAGCCTATCCCAAGCACACCATCAGACCAGCATGCACACACCTCAACACACAAGGGAAGCACAGGCAAACATAAGCACCACACATCCCACAGGCACTCACGGAAGCATCACACACATGCAGACATACCAACATCCACTGCCTCCACTGTGTCCCCCTCCTCCTCATCTCCCTCCTCCCTCCCAGTCTTGTCTCCACTCACACCTGCATGCACTACATCTACAGCCACTACTTCCATCACCAGCACACCCACCACCACACCCCACTCATGTGCAGTCACCACCACCACTACCATTCACACATCCCCTGTGTCCTCTCCCAGTGTGTCTGTGACACCACCTCCCAAGGTACACAAACGCAGGCACACACCCACCCAACAGCCATCCACCTCACGACAGCCTCCAGCGCATGCACCTTCACCCAAAGTCACCAAACGTACACCTCCTACAACCACAACCTCTTCCTCCACTCCCAAACCCCCTCCAGCTACCCGTCCCAGTGTTCCTAAGAACCTTTTCCAGTCCACCCTGACCTCTTTCCCTCACCTCCCCCACCCAGTTAGTCAGGGTAGCCAGTGTGGCAAGGAGCCTCATCCCGGACAGTCCCCCACCTGTCTAGCATCAAAAGTTAGCCAGTGCCCGGTGGGAGAGGGGGAAGACAACAGCCAACAAAGCTGCTCCCAGGGGTACAGGTGGGAGTGTGGAGTCAGCTGCGACACCTTCCAAGATGGGGAAGGGGCACAAGAAACCCGGCAAGTCTGGGAAGATCAGCACGGCGGAGAAGACCGCCATCAGTCCCGCTGCCCAGGGGCCGGCCAGCCAGCAGCAGCCCCGCTGACCCAGACAGGACCGCCAGCATCAGCCCTGCTGCCCAGGAGGCGACTGCCAGCAGCCCGCTGCCCCAGACAGGACCGCCAGCAGCAGCCCCGCTGCCTAGGAGGTGACCGCCAGCAACCCCGCTGGCCCAGACAGGACTGCCAGCAGCAGCCCCGCTGCCCAGGAGGCGATCGCCAGCAGCCCCGCTGCCCCAGACAGGACCGCCAGCAGCTGAAGCGCTGCCAAGGACACCGCCGCCGCAATCACCACTGCCAAGGACACCGCCGCCACAAGCACCGCTGCCAAAGACACCGCCGCCACAAGCACCGTTGCCAAGGACACCGCCGCCACAAGCACCGCTGCCAAAGACACCGCCGTCACGAGCACTGCTGCCAAAGACACCGCCGCCACAAGCACCGCAGGCCCATGAGTGCCAAAACCACTGACGCTACTGAGGCCGCCAAGAGCAGGATGAAGCACTCTGGGCACCAAGCCCCCTCCAGAACCAGTGGAGATTTACATCCACTACCTCTGTCCTTGGCAGGATGAAGCACTCTGGGCACCAAGCCCCCTCCAGAACCAGTGGAGATTTACATCCACTACCTCTGTCCTTGGCAGGATGAAGCACTCTGGGCACCAAGCCCCCTCCAGAACCAGTGGAGATTTACATCCACTACCTCTGTCCTTGGCAGGATGAAGCACTCTGGGCACAAAGCCCCTTCCAGAGCCAGTGGAGACTGTAATCCACTTGAGAGACTGTGGCTTTGCACTCCCCAGGATTGAACAGTGGGCAACCCACCCACTGTAGATACTTGAGAGACTGTGGCTTTGCACTCCCCAGGATATAGCAGTGGGCAAACCACCCACTGTAGAGACTTGTGAGACTGTGGCTTTGCACTCCCCAGGATATAGCAGTGGGCAACCCACCCACTGTAGAGACTTGAGAGACTGTGGCTTAGCACTCCCCAGGATTGAACAGTGGGCAACCCACCTACTGTAGAGACTTGTGAGACTGTGGCTTTGCACTCCCCAGGATGGTACAGTGGGCAAACCACCCACTGTAGACACTTGAGAGACTGTGGCTTTGCACTCCCCAGGATGGTACAGTGGGCAAACCACCCACTGTAGACACTTGAGAGACTGTGGCTTTGCACTCCCCAGGATTGAACAGTGGGCAAACCACCCACTGTAGAGACTTGAGAGATTGTGGCTTTGCACTCCCCAGGATTGCACAGTGGGCAGCCCACCCACTGTAGAGACTTGTGAAACTGTGGCTTTGCACTCCCCAGGATTGAACAGTGGGCATGGGGCCCCCTCGTGGATTTGGTGTCGTGCACTCGTCCGGCTGAGGTGCCCCCCCTTTCCATTCCCTCTGAGGTGCCTGTTGTATTTCTATCTGATGCCCCTGCAGTGTTCTCTCCGTCATGGTCGAGGATCTTGTGTGGGCCTCGCCCATGCATTTTGAGCCCAGTGGTCCACGAAGTTTAATGGTGGAATACCTTGGACTAATATTATTGGTGTATATATTTGTAAATAGTGTATGTATATTATTTGAATACTGAATTTTAATACATTACAATCGTTCACCTCATTTCCTTTTGTCTTTGCATTCGTCCGGGGGCTTGGGGGTGTAACTGTAATGTATCATGCTGTATTAGTGTGTGTGTTGTTGTGGGTGAGGGTGGGGGTGGGGGTGTTGCGTGTGTGTGTCACTGTTTTTTCCCTCCCCCCTCCCCTGTGTCGTAGGTGCATTACTCACTGTGGTCTTCGCCGCCGGCGTTCGTGCTCCTGGTAGAGGAGCAAGAAGATAAGGGCTGGTCAAATGTGGAGCTCTGGTTCCATGGCGTCATGGTTCCTCATGGGGTGTGCAGAGGTGAGCGTTTTCCCTTCGAAGTCATGTTTCCACTGTGTTTTTGTCCGCGGTGAATCCGCCCCGGAAAAGGTGGCGAATTGGTAGATTGTGATACTGTGGGTGGTAAATTGTCTCCTGCCTGTCTTTTGGCGGTGACCGCCGCGCTGTTTGTTTGTACCGCCGTGGCGGTCAGAGTGTTAAAGTGGCTGTCTTTGTTGGCGGTTTCCGCCAAGGTCGTAATTCGATTTTTTTTTCCGCCGGCCTGTTGGCGGTCTTACCGCTGCTTTACCACCTACCGCCAGGGTTGTAATGACCACCTATGTGCCAACGTGATAGTTAGAAACCTGAAACCCGACACCCCCAGGGGCCCGGGGTCAAGGGTCACCGGTGCGGGTCAGGTGTCACTGGTGCGTTGCAGCATCCTGCAGGCTGGGAGGCTGCGCTGTTGGAGCCCGGGGTCAGGGGTCACCGGTGCGTTGCAGCATCCTGCAGGCTGGGAGGCTGCGCTGTTGGAGCCCGGGGTCAGGGGTCACCGGTGCGTTGCAGCATCCTGCAGGCTGGCTGTGTTCCTGGAGCACAGGCCTGTTTTGCATCTCAGGGCAGTGTCTAAGGGTTTGTATCAGGGACATCTTAAGGATGTTGGGGGACATGGGCCAAACGTATGTTGGGGGCCTCTGTTTCCAACAACTTTGAATTTATGATCCAATTTCAGCTCTTTCACGCCCTCTTTGGGCAGATCAGTGACAGTGACAGACACTGGTCCAAATTCTAAACGTGTTTATGTCTGATATACAGGGATACTGACGTGTTCTTTTAATATTGAAACACAGCAGCTGCTCACTAATGTTATTGCAAATAATCTCTGTGACACCCCCTCCCATTTCTCATAAGTGAGGTCCTGTTTTGAAAACATTTTTAGTGGATGTTGTATGAAACATAAACACATTTCTCTGCTAAATGTCTGTGAAAGACTCTAACACATCCTCTAGTTAAAAATAAATGAAAGGAAAACGGTGTTCAAGACATCCTGTTTAGGAATTATTGAAGGTCATAGGGCAGGGCCCTCTGCAGGACAGAGCTGGCTCTATCGGGGCCCTGGAAGCCCGGGGCCCCGGCCACAGCCCACTGTGCCCAGGCCCTGAAGCGTCTCTGGTTGCATGGGGTACTTGGGCGCCTGTGGTGACGGCCTGAGGTGCCTCATGGGTTCTCTCCAATGCCCGCTTTTTCCACCCAGAGACAGTCCCTCTTTGTAGCCCGAGCTGCGGGGACGTCCGTCCGCACAAGGCCCGGCTTTGTTGATGGTCAGAGGCCGGCGGGGGCCGCAGCGGCCGGAGGGGGGTCATCTTTCCATCTCTGAGTGGGACACTGGGGCCTGCTCCCAGCGGAACAATCTAGAGCTGGACAAAGATGGCATTAGACGTGTCGCAGGAGGGAGTTTCGCCCCATCACCGGAGTGACCAGCAAAGAGTTGTTTGTGGGACACATGAGAGTGACCTCAGCAGGGTCCAGCTCTGGTAGGTGGTTCATATTGGTTGTATTAATACTGGTTGTCAGGCCAGACCTTGCAATCCATGTCAGTCAATGACTGTCCTGCTGCCAGATAAATAGCCATACATTACCTGGGGCCAGGTGTACGAAGTTCAGTGTTTGCGATTACCAAATAGCCAGTTTTTGCTATTCACGATCTTGTAATTGCGCACACTAATGTACAAAAGTGTGTTTTACAGTTTCTGCAATTCCAGTTGGATCTCAATAGACCAACCTCATGTTTATTAATGAGGCAGGTATCGGTTTGTGAACAGGAGATATCAGGGATGGTGGCCTGCTGGGGTCAGCAGAGGACATCTGTGATTACTGTTTTTTTTAAGGCAACGTGTTTTCCTTAAAGGAAAACAGAATTTGTTTAAAAAGAAAAATTGAAACTTTAAACTTTCCTTTTTAAGAGTAGGCAGGGGTCCCTGGCACCACTTCCTGCTCTTAATTTTTTATTTTTTCTACATTCTCAAAGGGGAAGGTATCCTCTAGGGGCCCCTTTCAATTTGCGAATCGTTACCACATCCTTCAAGGAGTCAGTAAAATGTGAATGTTTTACGACTGTAAGTCGGTCGCAAAATATTCATACATCCCATGCGGATTCTGTATTTTGAAGGGATGCCCTAAACCCGCCCCTTCTAAATACCGATCTCAAACATAAATTACGATTTGCTAACGTGTTACCGAATCGCAATTTGCATTTTATACTAACGAAAGAGCATTTTCTGCGGTTGTAAATAGCCAGATCAGGCCATTTCCGACTGCAAAAATGGTTTGTACATATGGCCTCCAGTTCTCTAAAATATTTTAATAGCATTGCAGTCTCAAAACAGTACCCCTGCAAGTTCAAGCTCAGGTAGCTGGACAAATATACAAAATGATCACAGCTGTGTGGAAGGCCAGCACTTTTTTGTGAAGTACACAGCTTCTGCCCAATGAAAACGTATTCCTGGCCCCCACCATGTGGGTGAAGCCAAAGCCACTCTCTAGTAATGCTGACATAATTCTCTGGTGTCAGTTGTTCTGTTGAACAGACCATAAATACTGACATTGAACAAGTGTTAATGGGGCCTGCTAATCCTGTTTTTTGCAAGCTGAAGAAACAAGCATTGGTAAGCCCAATAAGTCTCACTTTCACGAGAGCTATTGGCTTTGTCAATGTATTTAACTGCATTATAAAGCAGCATGGCAGCTCTGCAGCATGGCTGAAAGTTAGAAAAATAAGTGCTGTAATGGGACTAGTGTTGGCTGCATCATAGCATTTTTTTATTCTGGAGGGAGAAGGAGGGCAAACAACAAAATGCGGGAGAGATGAGGCAATGAACACAACACAGTACAAACATCGGAGGGGGTGGAGGGGTACTGCAAGGAACACAATGTGAGAGGGGGCAAGCAATGCAACGCAGATAGCGAGAGGAGGGCGGAAGGGGTCAACCAACATATGGGAAAGTTGAAGGAGGGGGGCTTGGGGTAAGGAACACAAAGGATGGCGGGAGGAGGGGAGGTGGGTGGGAGCAAGCAACATGACAGACAGTGGGAGGAGAAAAGCAACGTGATGGACTGAGTAAACACATGCACTCTTATGGAGCGCTTCCAGAAGAAGAAGAAAGTAGCTTGAAGGTGTAAGCACTTTAAGGACACTGGGCAAGGAAGTAGTACTTGGGCCGTGCTCCAGAAGAAGGCCAAACACAAGAAGAGGAAGTCAAGCTAGCAAGCGCTGACTAAAGAGGAGCATGGAAATGAGAGTGCAGCTGAAGCAACCAATGGTAAGCACTGGGAGGGCTCTAAGCCCCATGTGAGTCAACAAGATGTCTCACAAGTGATAGCACATACGCTGTCTCTGATGAGACCTAAAAATAGTGACACGTGGGAGCTTCAACGCAACATAAGTGACATGGGCCAAAGTCACATAGTGGATTCTTTACTACCCGCACCTGTGGTAAGTAACAGCTGTTATCCACCCTGCCCGTAGTTATGGTACCGAGTCGCAGGTGATGGCGCATAACAAGGGGTCTGCCTGTCACCTGCGTGGATAAACACAGTGTCCCCCTGTAACGCACCCTCAGCCTTTTCTCCAGCAGCTCCAGATACACTGATGGCTCAAGTAGAACAGGATTGTCCTAGTTTCTCTACTTTTCTTTATCTAATTGGGCTTTACTCACACCGAAGGAAAGCGCAGAAGTCCAGACAACCTTGGATGTACCAACAGCTGGTAGAGTAGAGGCTGAGCGAGTGCTGTGAGGGGATGGAGTTTTTTTTGCAGCCAAACATGCAGGTGGGAGGGGCTCCTGCAGCGCTGCCTATCTGCCCACAGCACGGCAGAGGAATATTGGGAGCTGCCAACCACAGTACTCTTTTTGGAGGTCTGTGCTGTGAAATACAGCCCACAAAGAAGGTACTATAATTGGCGCCCAGATCCCAACTTCCACTCCAAGTGCTAATCCTGTTCATCATCAGCAACCCAGAGTCAAAGACACTGTTTCATTCCAATCGAATAACCAAGTTATCTCCTTTGTAAATGTCACTCTCCCAGGGTAGCGATGGCGAGCAGTCAAGGTGCAGCTCATTTTAAATTATTGCTTATGGCTCTGGATAAAGATGTTTTATAAACTGTCAAATAAATGTCTTGTTGGATGCTGATTTGGGTTATGTTTTCCCCAGTGAGAGTCTGGGTATTAATTTGTCAAGCAAAGGAGTCCGTTTCACGAGTGTTATGCCGCACTCTTAGTCACAGGTCATGCTTCATGTGGAGGATTCTTAGATATGCCTCAGCCTCCACATTACCCATCCAACGTACATCACTTTCAGTGCTCATGACAGCATCTGCCCCAGGGATGTCCAGCATAGGTCGAGGAGGGCCCGTCCCACACCATATTTTTTAAGATAAAAGCTATATGTAAGGAATTGGATTGTTAATTGAGGAGGGTGAATCTCTAAAGTGAGTAAATAAACCTAAGTTCAACCCCTGGTTGTCGTGACACAGAGCAGACAGACTTGATTTAGGGGCAATGTGTATAGTATTGTCGCGTGGGCTCTCATTATCCTAAATGAGACTACTGGATTTCTAGGCAGCAGGATCGATAACGGTGTGGGGGACTGAGTCTGACCCACTTGTAAAGAACTCTGTCACCCTAAATCCGGTTTCTGCTCCGGCTCCCATGGGGAAGAAATGATTAGGCAGCCGAGCGCATGACATCTTTGGAACTTCTCAGGGAAGTCGTGGTCACTCAGATCCAAACCAACTCTCTCATTTACAATATGGTCTCATATACAAATGACAAAGACAGTATAAGTTTTATATAATGTTTTAATAAAACGACTGTATTTTAGATAATAAGGCGTGAGCCACAATAACCAGAACAATACAACATAGTGGGATTGAAATAGTCACCAGGAGAGTAAAACATAAGAACAAAGCTATCATAGTGCCTAACAGTTTCTACTCTCCCTCTGCTTGTTCTATTTAGAGCACAGCATGTTAAGCTTCTAGCTTGCCTTTCTGAATCACTGGGGAGACATCAGCCCTCATACCTGAGCAAAGGCCTGTGATCTGGTTCAGCATTTGCAACGAGGCAGTCAACGTCTAGTTGTGGGTCTCTGGTCGGAATCTCCCTCTTGCATGTATTGGGACAAGGAAGTGATTTTATAACTAACATGTCATCGTGATCACAAAATGTCCCTACGCAGAAATGCCAAATCTAAACTCCTACCACGTCTATCGGCAATGTACCAGACTGTATCCTTGACTGAAGCACAGAGTGAATATGTTATGGAGAACTCCAGTGCTGAAGTAGGCAAAACAGTGTGATATGAATAAAAAACAACACCGTAGAACTGGCTATTTGAAAAATAACAGTACGAAGCCTAATAAGAAGCATTTAGAGCAAAGTGCACAGAGGCTCTAAGCTGTCAGCAAATGAATAAAATACATTCAGGGCAAAGTGCACAAAGGCCTAGAGCCTGAAGCTAATGCGCAAAGGATATGTAAAACTAACCACACTACACCCTCCCCTTGTCGGTAGCAAGTGGTTCCAATAATATAAAAGCATGCCCCAAATATAAACAATATATTTCGACAAGGTAAGAAGACAACAAAGTCATAAATTTAGGAAACATGTGACGATAAAGCCAAATTCAATATAGTGTCAATTTTGCCGGAGAAAAAAATCCAATTGTCAGACAGAAGCAATAGAACGTAGGAGCTCCTCCACTTCGATATATGTTAATATCGGAAGATCCACGCCACAAAGTACCATGGAGCAGGTGTGTTCCAAAGCCCCAAAACCATTCAGGGCGGCACCCCGTGCAGGGCCTATGAAAGAGACAATACCATCTTCCCCCAGGAAGGGAATCTCATAAACCGCCTCACGAAGCAAACGCAACCGTAGTGCACAAGTCTGGGAATGAGCCCTAATCGGGAACATCAACAGATCAGGATCGACCACTAGAGGGCGCTGCAGTGAGAGACAGAAAGCCAGTGCATGTTCAAACGAGCACCAAAGGCACCGAAACACGGGTTGCACACAGTCCAAAACCGGTCTGAATGACAGAGACCAGTCACACTCCAAATGTCCCAGGAGTGTAGCTCCAAAATGCTGCATCATGCGTTCACGACACAGCTGCGCTGACGGGAGCAGCAATATAGGATCTCGTCGTGGCGGGACAGCCATTGCGAAAAAATAGCAACAATAACAAGACTCCAGCCAATAAAGCCAAAGTAATCGGGAAACCCCCAAAAATGCTTCCAAAAATAGAGTGTATAGCCGAAGGTATCAAACCGAATATGGAAGAGAAGGTGTGAGCGAAACCAACACCAACGGCTTTGAAAAAATGAGCAATACCAGCAGTGCTGGATGCATTAAATATACGTCCCACAAGTTCACCGAAGTGACTTGGAAAGTTAGTATTCAAAAGGGACTGTATCTCCGCCGATGACCTTGCCACCTGAAGTGCGTAGGTCTCGCTAGCAGATGTAAGGGCCACATGCTTTTGAAACAATAAAGCTTTCCGCCGACTCAACTTGTCGAAATCAACCTTGGAAGTAGCAATATGAGGCCAGATGTCCGCTACCTCCCTAATTTGAGTGGGGGGAAACAACACATTCCCGCAGCACCAAACGGCCTTGTTGACAACGACAACGTAAACTATTCCGGCACGCATGCCACAACAGCGTTCGCTGTTAAGAACAATGTAACTGCCGTTAGAAAGCACCTGGAAAGTGTTTTTAATAACCGGGACTGGAACACCCTTCAAATAACAAGCTAAGTTAGCAATCGAAGCGTTACACGCTCCGTGCAAGGACAGCTGTTTACAAACCATGGAATGGCTGACAGAAGCTTCGCATTTGCTACCGCTAAGAAAAACCTTCCTCAAACCATTAACACATCTGTATTGAAAGGGAAGCTCCCACACCTCGTGTATGGAACTGTCTCCCAATAGTTCATATCTACCCACCGGAATGTGCTTCAAACAAGAAGTAAATTGCAGAGTGGAGATAGGCAAATTAATAACCCCATGAATCAACCACTCAGCTGACGGAATCTCAGCCACCGTGAAAGGCAGTTTCTCCAATTTCTCAATATTCAACATAACATATGTTGCTTCCTTTTTAGCCATCAAATGTTGTTGACGAGTCAAATTGAAGGAGATAAAGATCTCTCTGGCACGAATGTGCTGCCATGGAACGCGACCCGCCTTCAAGGTTTGAAGAGTCCAACCCAGCTGCATGATGGACTGCGTCTGACTCTGCCCATGATATAAAGAAGACATGTCCGGTTTAATAATGTCAATAGCAGAGGAAACAATGCTGTCAATCGTGTAAACACGGTCAGAAAGGGTATGCATGCCATTATCAACAACAGACAAAGGGGGTCATTCCAACCCTGGCGGTCATCGACCGCCAGGGTGGATGACCACGGAAGCACCGCCAACAGGCTGGCGGTGCTTCCCTGCCCATTCTGACCGCGGCGGTAAAGCAGCGGTCAGAAAAGGGGATCCGGCGGTTTCCCGCCGGATTTCCCCTGTCTGGGCTGAATCTCCATTGCGGCGCTGCAAGCAGCGCCGTCATGGAGATTCCGACCCCCTTCCCGCCACACTGTTTCTGGCGTTTTTTACCGCCAGGAACAGGATGGCGGGAACGGGTGTTGTGGGGCCCCTGGGGGCCCCTGCACTGCCCATGCCACTGGCATGGGCAGTGCAGGGGCCCCCTAACAGGGCCCCAGCATGATTTTCACTGTCTGCTTCGCAGACAGTGAAAATCGCGACGGGTGCAACTGCACCCGTCGCACCCCTGCAACACCGCCGGCTCCATTCGGAGCCGGCTTCTATGTTGCAGGGCCTTTCCCGCTGGGCCGGCGGGTGCTCCTTTGGCGGGCGCCCGCCGGCCCAGCGGGAAAGCCAGAATGGCCTCCGCGGTCTTTTGACCGCGGAGCGGCCAAATGGCGGTGACCGCATGGCGGGCCGCGGTCAGAATGACCGCCAAAGTCTGAAGCAGATTTTCTTGATCAATCTGCCTCAACCGGGCTGCAGCCTCCTGTTGTGAAAGTTTCCAAATCTCATTATGAACTTCGCATAAAAATTTTTTCATCCGTGGTCCCTTGGGACCTGACAAAAAATCTTGTAAATCAGTACCATTAGACAGTAACTTGAGATGTGACTGAACTGCATCCAGCGTGGATGACTTCAACCATTGTTGACAAAGCTTCCCCACGCTGTACGTAGTTATAATATCAGCATGTTCTGGTGAAATGTAACGAGGGTCTGCCCTACTAGTCCTGAACCCCCCTGAAGAGGTGACAAAACGTTGATGACACTTATTAGCGTCTACAGGCCATAATAACCACCCGCCCGGATGTAACGATGAAGTGTTAAGCGTACCATTCTGGACCCAATGTGTAAATTCACTAAAAGTAGCATTCACATAGTGCTGCCAGTTGTTTAATTTGGAAGGGACAGGTATACTAGGCAAATTCAACTCTCTAATTGTCGCCGAGCCCAAACAGCTAGTCTGTTGCACTGTGTCATTGAGGAAAATCATCTGCACAGGGATAATACATGCTCTAAATAATGTATCCCTGCCTTGCATCTGCCAATTTTTCGTACCCCAAACACTTTTCAAGTCAACAGTCTTTAACCAGTATTCATATCCCTCGACCGAAAGTTTAGATACAAACAAATTTGAATATAGTAATTTAGTATCGGTCAATAAAATTTGCTTATTAGAATACGGTGCAACTTTAAAATAGTAAGACTTAGCATTCCGCTGATCATGCCCAGAAAAATATGCAAATTTATCAAAATACGTTTTCGAACTCCCTTGTGGAGGAGTCGAGCAATGTTCCCATTGCACATAATTAAATATGGACTTAGGGCTACTAGCTTTATGAATAAAGTGGTGTCCATAATAGTTGTAGCAAAACATGTCACCATGATTATCTCTAAATTGGTAAGCATCTTCATCGTCATAGACAGTATAATATTGCAAATCTGTTAGCATAGAATCTACCGTCTTCACATCCCAATCATCAGAAACAATGCCTGGTATAACAATATCATTCATTGATAACTTGAGGACATACGGTATTTGAATCAATTCAGTGGGACCATATATATCAAACATTACTTTATCCCACACAATCCCATCCGGAATCGGTATTGAAGAAATGTTCACATTGGACAAGTCTCTTCGAACCATATGAGACGAAAAATGTGGTCTCAACACAGTCTCCACGTGCTCAATGTCAGATCGATCAGGAAGAAAATGACCATGTATTACTAGAAAAAAAGTAACCACAAATCCCAACCATAAAAAAAGAGTCATTACAGCCATAAAAAGCCACAAATAGTTCCAAGGAAAAACAAAATATGTGCGTTTAAGCCAACTCAGCAGCTTACGTGGACCTCGGACAGAAGACATCGAGGACGAGGAGCTGGACACTGCTTCATCAGCGTCGTTGAAGCAGCCAGAGGCAGTTCTTGCAAAAGGTGCAATTGTGAACAAAGAAGCAGATGGAGGCTCTCTCCTAGGCACGCTATAAACCACATGTTCAGAAACATCAGTAGAACGTACAGCAACTTGATCAAAAGATTCCATATTAATCGTTGTCTGTGGAACAATCGAAAGATCATCTTCCACCCTCCCCAAGCTCGGAGAGGAAACAGCGTCAGTGTAAATCACCTGCAGCGGTACTTCTTCCCCAGTAGTGAGAGGGATGCCAGAACTACTGGGTGTCCCTCTTGGTCTGCTGTGCAGAATCGGCCACATGTAACTTGACATTATCAATGGAAACAAAGCGATTTCCTTTGGCCCCTTGCAGCGGCGGTAAAATCACAGTTCTCGTGCCGCTCACCCCTAACACAGGGACAGGTGCTCGATAAGAAGGACCAAATTCTTTCTTTACTGCAACCTTTTCACGCACTAGATCCCCAATCCTGGGTATCCAACCAGTAGGTGTTACTGGCTCATCCTTAATTCCTGAGGAGGCAGCACTTGCAGAAGAGTTATCTTCACGGAATTGTTGTAAATCCTGCAAAACAGTGACACGATCATTTATGTCAAAGGGCGTAACTGCCGTCTCCACACCAGGACCATCTAGATCAGGAACATACATTTGTGTTCCAAACAGGCACTCATATGAAGTACGACCCCCCCAGTGACCGTCTAGGCAAGTTATTAAGTGCTCTCTGTACTCCATATAGGTGGGCTAGCCAACTACGACCCGTACCTATAACCCTGGCCGTTAAGGATTGCTTTAAATCACGATCTAAACGCTCCACGACAGAATTTCCCTCGGGATGAAATGGAGACGAGAATTGGAGTTGGACCCCCAACAAAGCCATGGTGTCCCTGAATGCCTTAGAGGCGAAAGCAGGGCCCTGGTCCGAATGAAAAGCCGCAACTGCAAATGTATCGACAAAGATGCATAAAATCTTTAATAACAGTCCGAGCGTCAGCCGAGCGTTGTGGCCATACCCACACAAATCTGGAGCACGAATCTACAGCAACCAATATATATTTGTATGCACTATCTGGTGTCAGCGGACCACAATGATCCAAGTACACACACTGTAATGGTTTGTTTGAAATCAGAAGGGGCGTCTGCTGTGGGCGTCTAGCCGACGAAGGTTTAATTTGTTGACAGACGTCCCAACAAAGGACATACTGCTTTGTCTCTTTATAGAGACAAGGCCACCAGTAACGAGCCTGTAAAAGTGAAATCGTGGCAGCCACACCAGCATGTGCAGGTGCCACCCCCTCATGTGCTGCAGAAATTAATCGAGGTCTCTCAATTCTATTGGGTAGTTCACGTACACCAATGCCTGGAATATTAACAACAGCATTTAGCGCACTACTCAAGCAGTAACCATATTTAGAAGGAAATCCTTTAGGAAACGGCGTGCCATCAGCCGTAGCTTTTATGGCAGCCGAAATCTCTGTGTCTGGTTTGGAACTCGAACGAGTCACTGCGGCCACAGTGGCGACAGCCACTGCCGACTTTGCGGCTTCATCAGCCAAAGTATTCCCAGCAACGTGTATTCCAACGCGCTGGTGTCCAAGTGTATGCACAACATGGACCTTAGGAAGCGTTTCTTTCAGATCCGCAACCTTACCCCACAACAATTTATGTTTAATGGTGTTGCCTTTGGAATCTCTGAACCCATTCAACTTCCAATAGTGCAGAAACTCTATGAAAGACTGAACACAGTAGTAGGAGTCACAGACCAGCAAGGTCAAAATCGCCGGATCCGCGTGCTCCAACGCTAACAATAGAGCTTTGAGCTCAGCCAGCTGCGCCGTGCAATCTCCCAAGGTTTTAGTATAAGTATGTCGGGGGCAGAACAATTCCCCCTCCATAGTGCCGCTCACCACCGCACATGCAGCAGAATACTGTTGTTTAGTCCCAACCGCTGGTTGCGCAGAGCCATCGGTATACATGACCACCTGATATTGGTCAATAGGCAATGTTCCAGCAGGAACTGGGTACTCTATTTCATATTGAAGAAATTCTTGAGTCTGCAGTTTAGGGTCAAATATGTAATCTACATCAGTGGCTGTCAAAGACGTAGCCCATTGTATCCATCGCGGGTGTAAAGCTTTCGAATTAGGAACACTCGCTTTTGTAACAGCCTCTAAGGCCGGAATCGTGGAAACGACAATGATGCGTTGGCCCTGGGCAAGCGGTCTTTCTTTAATCACAGCCATCTGTACTGCAGCGAGTATTTTCTCAGTCTGTGCAAAACGTTGTTCTGCAGCAGAATACAAGTGGGACTTGTATGCAATCGGGACTGTCTCACCCTCATTAAAGGTGACATACGTAAACCCAACAGCCCCAGGTATCACCCTGATGACTAAATGTGTCTTATTGTCCCGTGTCTGTAAGTGTTTAACTGCTAAGAGATCAGTCTGTAACTCTCGCAGTATGTGTGTATGGTCAATCGTCCAAAATCTACTCGAAAAATTCGGGCGAATCAGTTCGTATAAGGGTTTTATACGCGTAGCATAATCAGGAATGTAAGTTCTGCCAAAATTCAGAAACCCCAACAATGACTGGAGCTTCTGAACCGTATTAGGAGGCTGCAATAAAGCACATTTCTCCAAAAAATGTGGCGCTAGGCTCTTGCCCTCACTCGGCAACTCATATCCCAGGAAAATGACGCTGAGGAAGGCAATCTTTGATTTCTTAAAATTAAACTTATAGCCAATATCAGCAAACCCCACAATAATGCGCGATACGCGCCTTAGATGTTGCAGAATCTCATTGTCTGTCAAATATATGTCATCAACATATGATAACGCTTCAGGGTCCAACTCGTGCAGCATTTCAGTCACACGAGCCGAAAACAGTCCTGGGCTATTCTTATACCCCTGAGGCAAACGACAAAAAAAATTCTGAGAGCCAAACGCACTGAAACTGGTATAGTCCCGACTTTCAGGCGCTATATTTTGGCAGAAAAATCAATTCGAGATATCCAACGTTGTTTTGTATTTCTTACGCACTATATTGTTCATAAGCGCAGCGCTATGTGAATTCTGTATTGCATATGTGCGTGTGTGACTATTCAAATGTCTGTAATCCACCACTATCCTATATGAATGGTCCGGTTTAGCAACCGGAAATAAGGGATTATTCATCGGCGAGACACAGGGCTCAATTACAGCCTGGTACTCCAATTGTGTAAGAATTTTCCTAACCGATGCCCTTGCCTCAAATTTAATAGGATACTGCGGCTGTGGCTGAGGTGTGCCCTTTATTGGAATTACATGATAAGGTGATTGTCTATCCCACCCCACGTTATTTCTATATAGGGCGGGAGCCTGTGCTAGAGCCCATGTTTTACCATAGGACTCCGCTAGCTCTCTCGGAACAAGTGGTGAGAAGGAAGGTACTATAACATCCTCCCCAACCGGACAGTCGCGAACAAAGTCAGGTGGCCAATCCTGTTCGGCCAACAGAACATCATATGATTTTACCACATGGTCCCAAAAAAGGCATGTACAATGCGGTCAATGTCCCCTTCTAATCGTAGAGTCACTTGATATACTCTATCAGGATCAGAGACTTGCATGTCCGCCGTTTCGACTTGTATGAAGTCATCAGTTGCTTTCACCTCCAGATGCTCTAGAAGACTCCGGCGAACTATTGTGACCTCTGCCGCACTGTCTAACAGTGCTAACGCCCATGTCTTGTTCATCAAGAGAACTCTCTTCTTGAGCGGCATGTCTAACTGAGACTGCTGCCACTTTCTTCTTTTTAAATTGCTGTTTTTGTTGCAGCGGTTTCTCTTCTTGTTTAACAGAAACCTCAGCTGAGCGTTGTGAATCCTGTCTCGGTTTCACGTACTCGGTCCTCCGCTCTGACCGCCCACCTCTCTCACTTCTCTTCTCTGAGGAGTCCTGAAAGGAACGAGATTGGCGTGTATCAGTATATTGATATCTATCAGGCGTCTTCAAATTATCCCTATTCCTGAGATTATACCTATTCTGCGGGGTCTCCGGTTGCGGAGACTGTCCCCCATCTTTTTTAGGTGTTTGCTGTTTCTTTTCCCAGCGCTTTTTTGTACCCTCAGGTTGTTGTTGCTTAGCATTATCTTTATTATTTTTACCCTGCAATTGGGGTTTCTTCGGTCTAGCTCCTAGGCTATCGCGACCAATACTTGAATATGCCTCAGCTATTATTCTAGGAAGTTCCCGCTCTTGATCAATCTGCGGAACATCCCGAAGACGCATTCGCACTGCTAGTGCTACTGCCTCTCCCTTGAGATTACTCAAAATAATAGAAGAAACCGCGGCAAAATTGCCCATTAACTGCATGCCCAAATCTAAGGCAGGGGCAGCCCCATATTCATCTTGAATTTGTTTAAGCACTTCCGGTAAATTAGCTAAAGTCGGTGTACCGTGTGCTGTAGTGTAGAGCGCGGCAAACACCGGGCCCCAGGTATTACAAAGGTCCACCGGAGGAACCATCCCATACGGCAAACACATCGTCAAAATTCGATGTTTATCCTGAGGTCCCGTATGGGGAAATACTGCTTCCAGCGTATTAATTTTTTGCGCCAGCCAAAATGGAGTCTCCTCACGTTTAGCCGGTACCTTACCCATAACTGAGTGTACAGTGGCCGGATTGATTCCCGGAACCACTGCATGTGGGTGCGCCGGAGCAGCACGCGCTGCATTAGTATTTAACGTCTGCATTACAAACTGAACCAGTCTTCTGTATGTTGTTGCTAAGTCTATATATAAACGACGCACATCAGCCACTGCCAAATTTGCAACCGCAGGATATGGTGTGTAAGTAGCCAATAAAGGCCAGGTCGGACCATCATTACTCAACGGACCTAACCTCACTTGTGCTACTGTATGTGGGAGGGCGCCATCAAGCCAATTATGGTGTTCTTGATAAGATAGAGGTATCTCTAAGTAAGCGTAAGCCCTGTATTGTCCAGGGACATTCGCAACAGTGTATTCGTGAAAAGTATTTGTACCCCATCAACCGCTGGAAATACGATCCAAGAATAAAAAAGTTCTGTCCTATAGGCTGCATGCGCGTCCACCACAAAAGTGACTGGACCCCCCTGGACTGTCAGTCCATGTGCTATCAGATGTCCTGTGAGCGGGTGACGCATATTGATTGCTATATTCACTACATTAGGATTCGCCATTTGTAAAAAATAGCTCTAGGTCAGAGAAGGCACACCAATATCGGGGTTTTTCCTTTCAAAGTTCAAGCTTGAACAACCAACCACTAAGCAATAGGACGTACCTATCCCGTGGTGGCGGAAACCCTCAGCCCCACGGACGTCTCCGCATACGGAACCGAGGAGTCAAAATATATATGAGACCAAGAGAGTCAGTCGGACCCAAACATTAGAGCCAGACCAATCGTTGGCGGCGCCATGTCGCATGGGCTCTCATTATCCTAAATGAGACTACTGGATTTCTAGGCAGCAGGATCGATAACGGTGTGGGGGACTGAGTCTGACCCACTTGTAAAGAACTCTGTCACCCTAAATCCGATTTCTGCTCCGGCTAACTAGCAGTGCCTCATTTCTCCCATGGGGAAGAAATTATTAGGCAGCCGAGCGCATGACATCTTTGGAACTTTTCAGGGAAGTCGTGGTCACTCAGATCCAAACCAACTCTCTCATTTACAATATGGTCTCATATACAAATGACAAAGATAGTATAAGTTTTATATAATGTTTTAATAAAACGACTGTATTTTAGATAATAAGGCGTGAGCCGCAATAACCAGAACAATACAACATAGTAGGATTGAAATAGTCACCAGGATAGTAAAACATAAGAACAAAGCTATCATAGTGCCTAACAGTTTCTACTCTCCCTCTGCTTGTTCTATTTAGAGCACAGCATGTTAAGCTTCTAGCTTGCCTTTCCGAATCACTGGGGAGACATCAGCCCTAATACCTGAGCAAAGGCCTGTGATCTGGTTCAGCATTTGCAACGAGGCAGTCAGAGTCTAGTTGTGGTTCCCTGGTCGGAATCTCCCTCTTGCGTGTATTGGGGCAAGGAAGTGATTTTATAACTAACATGTCAGTGTGATCACAAGATGTCCCTACGCAGGAATGCCAAATCTAAACTCCTACCACATCTATCGGCAATGTACCAGACTGTATCCTTGACTGAAGCACAGAGTGAATATGTTATGGAGAACTCCAGTGCTGAAGTAGGCAAAACTGTGTGATATGAATAAAAAACAACACCGTAGAACTGGCTATTTGAAAAATAACAGTACGAAGCCTAATAAAAAGCATTTAGAGCAAAGTGCACAGAGGCTCTAAGCTGTCAGCAAATGAATAAAATACATTCAGGGCAAAGTGCACAAAGGCCTAAAGCCTGAAGCTAATGCGCAAAGGATACGTAAAACTAACCACACTACAGTATGTATGCAGAACTAAATTAGTAATAAAGTAAAAATGCAAAAACTATCAAAAACACTAAATAAATTAGAAAAAAATAGCTCAAAATGTAACAAACAAAATGACACCAAAATGCGGAAAATCTAAAAAGGGGACATTAAAAATATGAATTTTAAATGTTTTAAATAGAAGCAAAAAGCGCCAACGATAGTCAATGGTCATAATAGAACATTTCCTAGGTGCAGTTTGCTGCTGAATGAGACTGAGCGAGTGTCGGATACACCACTCAGGTTCATCCTGGACCAAGTTTTGACCTTCTGGCATTAGTCATTTAAGCACTAATCCAGCACAGCAGCACACTTCCAAAGCCCCCAGGACCGCAGGGGAGGCACTTGGAGACTCACAGGATGGCAGGTAGAGGCCAACAGGAAATTACAGTCTAGGTCCAGTTCCTGATGGTCATCTGGGCAGATTGCAGGAAAAGGCCTCTTGTAGCTTATTGTGTCCCCGTAAGTTAAAGAAGAGGTCAGCCTTATGACCCTTGAAGTCCACTTTGTTGTGCTGGGTACAAGTTGGACAGCAGGTCCAATGTTCTAGGCTCTTCTCAGGTCTCAGTCAGCAGGTTCCATCCTATTCTGACCTTCCCCAGGTCCAGGAGAGTTCAGAAGTGGTTGCCTAAAAAAGGCACATTTATGCCTGGTACAAGCTAGTGGGTGAGAATAAACCCTGTGGATGCCCTAATCAATGGGATGAAGTTTCCTAGAGCTAGCCCTACCCACTTTGGGCATTTTTAAGACCAAACGTGGACTCTAAGCTGGGATTGTGCATGGGGAGTGTAATATAATAATCCTAGAGCAGTAGTTCCCAACCTTTTGATTTCTGTGGACCCCCTCTTTAACATTAATGGAACCCAGGGACCCCCACTGACTCATCATGGGAATCCAGGGACCCCCACCTGAGTCATCACTGGAAGCTGGGGACCTAATTTATCAATATTTGTTAATATTTTTTTAATTTTCTAGGCTCTCACGGACCCCCTGAGAAGGCTTCGCGGACCCCCAGGGGTCCCCGGACCATAGGTTGGGAACCACTGTCCTAGAGCCCTCCCACATCTAACAACCTCAGAGACAGAGGTTTGGTAGTAAAAACTGTTTCAGCAACCAGTCATGGGAAACCAAGAACTATTTTGGCATCCTGGCTCCACCCTTTAAATGCACCCAAATGTTATTGTAACCCCAGCAGACTTGTCAAACAGGAGGTGGCATTTCAACGTCATAGGAGGCGCACTGCGATGGGGCCTGACTTTCTGGGGGAATAAAAGAATAGCCCAGCCCAAGTGTCAGCTAACACGTGCCTGTGACATGGGAGGTCTCGTTGAAGTGCACCCCAAGTGTCATATGAAAAACCCCAGCAGACCTGTCAAACAGGATGTGACATTCAAGCGGGACGTGACACTTTAATGTCAAAAAGGATCCTCTCAGCCCCCTTTTCATATTCCGTCAGGTTCAGATGGGTCATCTCTGCGTATTCAGGTCAGCCATTGTTTGCTCCCGGGAGCAAGTTCACACCTCATTCAAGGCTATTTGAATGCTAATTACTGGCTGGCCGAAGTGGGAGAGCAAAATTCAGATTTCGCTTCCAGGAACTTCAGGCAGGGCAAAGGTGACTATCTAAAAGTTACTTTTCCACAATAGTTAGAAAAAGTCAGACTTCACCATTGAATTTGATTTTTTACTAACTATTAAAATGTAGTTGTTAACTTATTTTTCCTGCTGCTCCTATTCTCAAAATACAGTATTAGCATTAATTATTGCATCTCAGTGTTTTCCTGTGGAATAGCCAACCCTGCTACATTGAAGATATCTTTGAGAGGCTACTTACTGGACGGATATACAGGAAGTGCAGAATTATTAGGCAAGTTGTATTTTTGAGGATTCATTTTATTATTGAACAACAACCATGTTCTCAATGAACCCAAAAAACTCATTAATATCAAAACTGAATATTTTTGGAAGTAGTTTTTAGTTTGTTTTTAGTTTTAGCTATGTTAGGGGGATATCTGTGTGTGCAGGTGACTATCACTGTGCATAATTATTAGGCAACTTAACAAAAAAAAATATATACCCATTTCAATTATTTATCATTACCAGTGAAACCAATATAACATCTCAACATTCACAAATATACATTTCTGACATTCAAAAACAAAACAAAAACAAATCAGTGACCAATATAGCCACCTTTCTTTGCAAGGACACTCAAAAGCCTGCCATCCATGGATTCTGTCAGTGTTTTGATCTGTTCACCATCAACATTGCGTGCAGCAGCAACCACAGCCTCCCAGACACTGTTCAGAGAGGTGTACTGTTTTCCCTCCTTGTAAATCTCACATTTGATGATGGACCACAGGTTCTCAATGGGGTTCAGATCAGGTGAACAAGGAGGCCATGTCATTAGATTTCCTTCTTTTATACCCTTTCTTGCCAGCCACGCTGTGGAGTACTTGGACGCGTGTGATGGAGCATTGTCCTGCATGAAAATCATGTTTTTCTTGAAGGATGCAGACTTCTTCCTGTACCACTGCTTGAAGAAGGTGTCTTCCAGGAACTGGCAGTAGGACTGGGAGTTGAGCTTGACTCCATCCTCAACCCGAAAAGGCCCCACAAGCTCATCTTTGATGATACCAGCCCAAACCAGTACTCCACCTCCACCTTGCTGGCGTCTGAGTCGGACTGGAGCTCTCTGCCCTTTACCAATCCAGCCACGGGCCCATCCATCTGGCCCATCAAGACTCACTCTCATTTCATCAGTCCATAAAACCTTAGAAAAATCAGTCTTGAGATATTTCTTGGCCCAGTCTTGACGTTTCAGCTTGTGTGTCTTGTTCAGTGGTGGTCGTCTTTCAGCCTTTCTTACCTTGGCCATGTCTCTGAGTATTGCACATCTTGTGCTTTTGGGCACTCCAGTGATGTTGCAGCTCTGAAATATGGCCAAACTGGTGGCAAGTGACATCGTGGCAGCTGCACGCTTGACTTTTCTCAGTTCATGGGCAGTTATTTTGCGCCTTGGTTTTTCCACACGCTTCTTGCGACCCTGTTGACTATTTTGAATGAAACGCTTGATTGTTCGATGATCACGCTTCAGAAGCGTTGCAATTTTAAGAGTGCTGCATCCCTCTGCAAGATATCTCACTATTTTTGACTTTTCTGAGCCTGTCAAGTCCTTCTTTTGACCCATTTTGCCAAAGGAAAGGAAGTTGCCTAATAATTATGCACACCTGATATAGGGTGTTGATGTCATTAGACCACACCCCTTCTCATTACAGAGATGCACATCACCTAATATGCTTAATTGGTAGTAGGCTTTCGAGCCTATACAGCTTGGAGTAAGACAACATGCATAAAGAGGATGATGTGGTCAAAATACTCATTTGCCTAATAATTCTGCACTCCCTGTATTTAAAATGTAGCTTTTACATGTCCTACTTTTAAATACCATGCACCGTGGCTTATGGGTGATAACATCGACTTAGAGATGACGTATAAATATTTAAAAGGAAAGCTTAGGGTCGTCAAAAGGGGTTATTTTGACAGATCATATTTGCAGCTAAAACCTGCACAGCCAGGCTACTGGTGGCTGGTCTGTAGTCATATTTACATTGTCAAGGTTGTGTATGGCATGATGAGTGCTGCAGGCCACTTATTGCATTTAATATATAGGCCCTGGGTTCACCGTGCCACCATATTCTGGGGACTTATACATACGTGAAATATGCCAATCAAGTGTATGCCAATTTCATCGTGCTGAAGGGAGCAGCACCAGCACGTTACCACTGGTTAGCCAGGTAAAAGAGCACAGAGTTCTAAGCTGTCAAAAATAGGGCTTGGCATAAGGCAAAAAATCGAGGATAACCGTGCAAAAAGGGCAACATTTTCAAAACTATGTAAATGACTTGATTTAGATTAATTGTACTTAAATATATCAAGTTTGAATATCCTACAAATATGGCATGGATCAGGCCTTCTTGGCCCTGCTCTGGACACCACTGCTCAGGTGCATTATCCTTTTTAATTGTATTTATTTAACATCTTACTTAAACTAAGAGACTCCGACTACTTTGTCAGCTCACAGGTCACCACTGGGAACTGACTCACACGGTCAGGTCTCTAGGAGGGCCCCTTGGTTGGGTTAGCTGCAGAGTATGGCCACCTCAACGTCCCCTTCTGTGTTTGTGAAGTGATGGCCCATTTCATATCCTGTGAATACAAGGTGGAGAACTTGAGGTGTGTGTGGTGGAGTCACCCAGATCAGTAACACAGCGCACCTATCCTCTGAGGGCTGCAGTGACGTCCCTGTGATCTCATCACAGAAATGAGCAATTTTAGGCAAAGTTTGAAGTTTGCAGGGCACAGTGACTAAGAAACCATTGTGGGATCTATGTGAGGCACACCACCCTTGACTCCCCATGGTGTTTAGTTTTCAGAAATGTCTGTGTTAGGTAGGTTTCCTCGGTGGTGGGCGTATATCCCAGACCAATAAACTGCTGCTACCCTGATTAACAAATCAGATCCGTTTTGTGCCAGGAAATGTTGATGGATCCATATTGTATTTTGGGGCCTTTCCTGTCGCAGGCACTAGGCCTACCCACACAAGTGAGATTTGTATCAGAAGACTTGAGGGAATGGTAGGTGATAGGAGATTACTTGCTCCCTGCAGACTACAGAACTTTACACCAAAGAATTGTGAGGAAAATGTGTTTTTTACTCAAAATGTGAGGTTTGCAAGGGCTTTTGGGTATGACAACCTTGTGAAAGCCATGCACACCACTCCTCCCTGTATTCCCCTAGCTGTCTAGTTTTAAAAAATGTGCAGGTCTGCTAGGGTTTCCAGCGTGGTGGCTGAACTAGGGCCCAAAATCCACAGCTAGCAACATTGCAAAGAAGGTGCAGTTTTCAGTGGAAAAATTTGGAGCCAGATTTAAGATAAGTGGAGCTGCACCCATCACAGCGCCACTTTTCTTGCATCCCTTAGCGCCCCCTAATGCCACCATGTGTCCGACATATTTAAGATATGGCGTACCATGGCGGTAGTTAGGGAACTAGCATCAAAAAATGTTACGCTAGTTTGGAGGTTTGCTGGATTAGCGTCAAATTTTTTTACGCTAATACTGCAAAGCCCATTGAGGCCCATTATGAATAATGCTGTGCCTCCTTTTAATGCCTGCTCTGAGCAGGCGTTGAAAGTGCCGAAAAAAAAGACGCAAAGAAATCTCTTAGATTGCGCCACTTTGTAAATATGCCGCGGCGTTTTTGCCTAATTGGGCCACATTAGCGTAAAAAAACAAAATGGTGCTAATGTGGCGCAAGGAGGCGCTAGGGGCTCTTAAATCGGCTCCCTTGTGTTCATGTTGCATTTTGGCGCCTTTTCTGTCCCGGTCACTAGCCATACCCACATACATTTGGTACCATTTTGATAAGGAGACTTGGAGGAATAGAAGGTGGTAGGACGTTTGCGGCTCCCCTCAGATTCCAGAACTTTCCAGCACAGAAATTTGAGGAAATGTGTTTTTTAGTCAAAGTTTGGGGTTTGCAAGGGCTTTGGGCAAAAAAACCTGGAGAGAGCCTTGCAGCTCACCCCACCCTGAATTCCCCTAGGTGTCTAGTTTTACAAAATGCACAAGTTTGCTATGTTTCCCTAGATGCCGGCTGAACTAGGGCCCAAAATCCACAGCTACCCACACTGGAAAAAAAGAGCCAGTTTTTAGTGGGAAAAATGTAATGTGTCCCTGTTGTGTTTTGGCCTCTTTCCTGTCCCAGACACTAGGCCTACCCACACACGTGAGGGACCATTTTTATTGGGAGATATGTGGTAATACAGAATAGAAGAACATTTGCTATAAGCAATTGTATTTCTCTGCAAATGAGCCTTACAAATGTAAGACAGTGTGTACGAAAGAAGACATTTTGAAAAATGCCCTACGGGTATATCCCCAAATTCAGAGATGTGAAAATAACCACTGCGTCTAAACTCCTTATCTGGTGTCTATTTCAGAAATACATAGGTTTCCTTGATAACTATTTTTAACTCTTCATATTTTACCATATGAATTGCTCTATACTCGGTGCACAATGAAAAGCCTTTGTAAGGTGTATCTCAGTTGTTGGCTCTGGGTACCTCTGATTCTTGAAAAACCTACACATCCTATATATCCCCACAACTACCAGGGTCTAGCAGATGTAAAGGTACATAGCTTTTGTAAATAAGCCATTGTGGCAAGAAGTTACAAATGAAAATGTTGTCACAGATGGATTTTACCTCAGTTTCCACCCCAAACTGGAAGTACGTTGAAAGTACAAACATTAGGCAAAATGGGCTACCTCTTTGAAAAAGGACAAAACTGTGGTAAAAATAGATTTTTTTTATTTGGGTTTGCATGGTCCTGAAAGCTGGGAAGATGATTTTAGCACAGCAAACCTTTCGTTGATGCCCCTTTTAGGGGAAAAAACACACTTTTTTGAGGAGCACTTTTTCCCTATCCCCCCACCGACAAAATAAATCAGCTACATTTTGCCATATCCCTATGAGTTTTCTAAGAAACTATTACTCTACGACTCCGAGAAGCAGCTCATGTCCAGTGCAGGCACTAAATATGTATATATATATATATATATATATATATATATATATATACTGATATATAAAGATAAGGTAAGAAGACCATCTCTGCAGGGGCTACTATCCTCCTCCTCTCAGAAACCAACACTCCTCCAATCTGTCTGTTATCGAGAGATACCTTTTGTCAAACAGGCCCTTTAGGATGGATACAGCACACCCTACTGCAGACAGAGGGCATTCTGTGTCAGACAGGCCCTTTAGGGTGGGTACAGCACACCCTACTGCAGACAGAGGGCATTCTGAGTCAGACAGGGCCTTTAGGATGGGTACAGCGCACCCTACTGCAGACAGAGGGCATTCTGCGTCAGACAGGGCCTTTAGGATGGGTACAGCGCACCCTACTGCAGACAGAGGGCATTCTGCGTCAGACAGACCCTTTGGGATGGGCTACAGCACACCCTACTGCAGACAGAGGGCATTCTGCGTCAGACAGGCCCTTTAGGATGGGTACAGCACCCCCTACTGCAGAGGGCATTCTGTGTCAGACGGGTCCTTTAGGATGGGTACAGAACACCCTACTGCAGAGGGCATTCTGTGTCAGGTCCTTTAGGGTGGGTACAGCACACCCTACTGCAGACAGAGGGCATTCTGTGTCAGACAGGCCCTTTAGGGTGGGTACAGCGCACCCTACTGCAGACAGAGGGCATTCTGTGTCAGACAGGTCCTTTAGGATGGGTACAGCGCACCCTACTGCAGACAGAGGGCATTCTGCGTCAGGCGGGTCCTTTAGGATGGGTACAGCACACCCTACTGCAGACAGAGTGCATTCTGTGTCAGACAGGCCCTTTAGGATGGGTACAGCGCACCCTACTGCAGACAGAGGGCATTCTGCGTCAGGCGGGTCCTTTAGGATGGGTACAGCACACCCTACTGCAGACAGAGTGCATTCTGTGTCAGACAGGGCCTTTAGGATGGGTACAGCACACCCTACTGCAGACCGAGGGCATTCTGTGTCAGACAGACCCTTTGGGATGGGCTACAGCACACCCTACTGCAGACAGAGGGCATTCTGCGTCAGACAGGCCCTTTAGGATGGGTACAGCACCCCCTACTGCAGAGGGCATTCTGTGTCAGACGGGTCCTTTAGGATGGGTACAGAACACCCTACTGCAGAGGGCATTCTGTGTCAGGTCCTTTAGGGTGGGTACAGCACACCCTACTGCATACAGAGGGCATTCTGTGTCAGACAGGCCCTTTAGGGTGGGTACAGCACACCCTACTGCAGACAGAGGGCATTCTGTGTCAGACAGGCCCTTTAGGGTGGGTACAGCACACCCTACTGCAGACAGAGGGCATTCTGAGTCAGACAGGGCCTTTAGGATGGGTACAGCGCACCCTACTGCAGACAGAGGGCATTCTGCGTCAGACAGGGCCTTTAGGATGGGTACAGCGCACCCTACTGCAGACAGAGGGCATTCTGCGTCAGACAGACCCTTTGGGATGGGCTACAGCACACCCTACTGCAGACAGAGGGCATTCTGCGTCAGACAGGCCCTTTAGGATGGGTACAGCACCCCCTACTGCAGAGGGCATTCTGTGTCAGACGGGTCCTTTAGGATGGGTACAGAACACCCTACTGCAGAGGGCATTCTGTGTCAGGTCCTTTAGGGTGGGTACAGCACACCCTACTGCAGACAGAGGGCATTCTGTGTCAGACAGGCCCTTTAGGGTGGGTACAGCGCACCCTACTGCAGACAGAGGGCATTCTGTGTCAGACAGGTCCTTTAGGATGGGTACAGCGCACCCTACTGCAGACAGAGGGCATTCTGCGTCAGGCGGGTCCTTTAGGATGGGTACAGCACACCCTACTGCAGACAGAGTGCATTCTGTGTCAGACAGGCCCTTTAGGATGGGTACAGCGCACCCTACTGCAGACAGAGGGCATTCTGCGTCAGGCGGGTCCTTTAGGATGGGTACAGCACACCCTACTGCAGACAGAGTGCATTCTGTGTCAGACAGGGCCTTTAGGATGGGTACAGCACACCCTACTGCAGACCGAGGGCATTCTGTGTCAGACAGACCCTTTGGGATGGGCTACAGCACACCCTACTGCAGACAGAGGGCATTCTGCGTCAGACAGGCCCTTTAGGATGGGTACAGCACCCCCTACTGCAGAGGGCATTCTGTGTCAGACGGGTCCTTTAGGATGGGTACAGAACACCCTACTGCAGAGGGCATTCTGTGTCAGGTCCTTTAGGGTGGGTACAGCACACCCTACTGCATACAGAGGGCATTCTGTGTCAGACAGGCCCTTTAGGGTGGGTACAGCACACCCTACTGCAGACAGAGGGCATTCTGTGTCAGACAGGCCCTTTAGGGTGGGTACAGCACACCCTACTGCAGACAGAGGGCATTCTGAGTCAGACAGGGCCTTTAGGATGGGTACAGCGCACCCTACTGCAGACAGAGGGCATTCTGCGTCAGACAGGGCCTTTAGGATGGGTACAGCGCACCCTACTGCAGACAGAGGGCATTCTGCGTCAGACAGACCCTTTGGGATGGGCTACAGCACACCCTACTGCAGACAGAGGGCATTCTGCGTCAGACAGGCCCTTTAGGATGGGTACAGCACCCCCTACTGCAGAGGGCATTCTGTGTCAGACGGGTCCTTTAGGATGGGTACAGAACACCCTACTGCAGAGGGCATTCTGTGTCAGGTCCTTTAGGGTGGGTACAGCACACCCTACTGCAGACAGAGGGCATTCTGTGTCAGACAGGCCCTTTAGGGTGGGTACAGCACACCCTACTGCAGACAGAGGGCATTCTGAGTCAGACAGGGCCTTTAGGATGGGTACAGCGCACCCTACTGCAGACAGAGGGCATTCTGCGTCAGACAGGGCCTTTAGGATGGGTACAGCGCACCCTACTGCAGACAGAGGGCATTCTGCGTCAGACAGACCCTTTGGGATGGGCTACAGCACACCCTACTGCAGACAGAGGGCATTCTGCGTCAGACAGGCCCTTTAGGATGGGTACAGCACCCCCTACTGCAGAGGGCATTCTGTGTCAGACGGGTCCTTTAGGATGGGTACAGAACACCCTACTGCAGAGGGCATTCTGTGTCAGGTCCTTTAGGGTGGGTACAGCACACCCTACTGCAGACAGAGGGCATTCTGTGTCAGACAGGCCCTTTAGGGTGGGTACAGCACACCCTACTGCAGACAGAGGGCATTCTGAGTCAGACGGGGCCTTTAGGATGGGTACAGCACACCCTACTGCAGACAAAGGGCATTCTGCGTCAGACAGGTCCTTTAGGATGGGTACAGCACACCCTACTGCAGAAAGAGGGCATTCTGTGTCAGACAGACCCTTTGGGATGGGCTACAGCACACCCTACTGCAGACAGAGGGCATTCTGCGTCAGACAGGCCCTTTAGGATGGGTATAGCACCCCCTACTGCAGAGGGCATTCTGTGTCAGACGGGTCCTTTAGGATGGGTACAGAACACCCTACTGCAGAGGGCATTCTGTGTCAGGTCCTTTAGGGTGGGTACAGCACACCCTACTGCATACAGAGGGCATTCTGTGTCAGACAGGCCCTTTAGGGTGGGTACAGCACACCCTACTGCAGAGGGCATTCTGTGTCAGACGGGTCCTTTAGGATGGGTACAGCACACCCTACTGCAGACAGAGGGCATTCTGTGTTAGACAGGCTCTTTAGGATGGGTAGAGCACACCCTACTGCAGACAGAGGGCATTCTGGCAATCATTACAACCCTGGCGGTCAGTGTTAAAGCGGCGGTAATACCGCCAACAGGCCTGCAGAAAAAAAATGGAATCACGACCATGGCGGAAGCCGCCAACACAGACAGCCACTTTAACACTCCGACCGCCACGGCGGTAGAAACAAACACCGCAGCGGTAACCGCCAACAGACAGGCTGAAGACAATGTACCTCCCCCTGTATTACAAGGCACATATCCGTCACCTTTTCCGGGGCGGTACCAATGCCAAAAAAGGCACGGCAGAAACAGTACACAGAAGGGAAACCACTCACCTCTCGACACCCTACGAGGTACCAGGACGCCATGGAGCCCGAACCTCAGGTGCTACCTATGTTGGTTTACCTCTTCTTCTACCAGGAGCAGCAAAGACGGCGGCGGCGACCACAATGAGTACTGCACCTAGCACACAGGGGAGGGGATGAGGAAAAAGAGAGTGACACACACACACAACACGCAACCCCCCCACAACACCATACACAGATATACATGCAGCAACATTACATTTACACCCCGTAACCCTCTTGAAGAACGCAAGGACAAAAGGAAATGATTGTAACAAGTGTAATCATCGAAAATTCAGATATGAAAAACAGGTCAGTAACAGATCATTATATACAAATATGTACAGCAACTACACAAGTCCCGATAGTGTTCCAATCATTGTCCGTGGACCAGTGGTCCCAAAATGCATGGGCGACGCCCACACATGATACCTGACTCCAAACGGAGAGAATACTGCTGGAGCATCAGTTCGAAAATAAACAGGCACCGCAGGGGGAAGGGGAGAGGGTGCACCTCAGCCAGATGAAGGGACGACGCCACTGACTCCACGAGGGGGCTCCATGCCCACTGCATCATCCTGGGGAGGGCAAAGCCACAGTCTCTCTAGTCTCTCAAGTGGGTGGGTTGCCCACAGAATGGTCCTGGGGAGTGCAAAGCCACAGTCTCTCAAGTCTCCCAAGTGGGTGGGTTGCCCACTGATTGGTCCTGGGGAGTGCAAACCCACAGTTTCGCAAGTCTCTCAAGTGGGTGGTTTGCCCACTGATTGTTCCTGGGGAATGCAAAGCCACAGTCTCACAAGTCTCTCAAGTGGGTGGTTTGCCCACTGATTGTTCCTGGGGAATGCAAAGCCACAGTCTCACAAGTCTCCCAAGTGGGTGGGTTGCCCACTGATTGGTCCTGGGGAGTGCAAACCCACAGTTTCGCAAGTCTCTCAAGTGGGTGGTTTGCCCACTGATTGTTCCTGGGGAATGCAAAGCCACAGTCTCACAAGTCTCTCAAGTGGGTGGTTTGCCCACTGATTGGTCCTGGGGAGTCCAAAGCCACAGTCTCTCTAGTGGATGCTTGTCTCCACTGGTTCTGGAGGGGGCTTTGTGTCCAGAGTGCTTCATCCTGCCAAGGACTGGGTGAGTGGATGCTGTTCTCCTCTGGTTCTGGAGGGGGCTTTGTGCCCAGAGTGCTTCATCCTGCCAAGGACTGGGGTAGTGGATGCTGTTCTCCACTGGTTCTGGATGGGGCATGGTACCCAGACTGCTGCACATGCAGTTCCCTTTCCCTCACCTGGGTGTGTGTGCCACAAGATTTCGTGGGAACAGGTAGCATGATACTCCATGGAGTCAGAGACACTCCACCCTGCTGCGACTTTGGCTGCCAACTGCTGGAACTACCAATGCTGGTTGTGGTGCCTCATGTAGTCTGTGCAGTGTCCAGGACGTCTCCTGCAGCCTCGGACGGCTGCCCACTGGGGATGATGCTGGGGACTGTTGCTGAGGCAGCAGACGTGCAGGTGGCGGTGCAGGTGGCGGTGTTTGCGGCAGTGTCTGTGGCGGAGATGCTGCCGGTGGTACATGTGTCAGCACCTGTGGAGGGAGACAGCAGGGCGTCTCTTGCAGCCTCGGACTGTTGTGTAGCCATTTTAGTTATAGCTCCGTGCACGTTAGTTTAATACACTAGGCCGCTGTGCACCTTGACCTAGATATATTTTATTCAGTTTCACATTGTTATTTTTACAATAACCCGTTTTATGGTCTTGTTTTAATTTCTTCTATCTAACTGTTTTGCTTAGTTCAGCATTGTGTTCTAAAACAACACATTCTTGATCACTCTGTGCTTCAGTCAAGGCTACAGACTGGTACATTGCCGGTAAACGTGGTAGAAGTTTAGTCTCCAACATTCGTAGAAAATACACATCCTTACGTAGGGACATTTTCCTGGAACATCTGCTGTGTTAATTATAAAAACACTTTCCAGTCCCATCACACATCAAGAGGGAGATTCCAGCCAGGGAACCACGACTGTATGCTGAATGCTTCGCTGCAGATGCTGACGCAGATTACAGGCCTTTGCTTGGGTATGAGGGTTGATGTCCTCCCGGGGGAACCTGAAAGGCAGGATTAGAGCTTAACATGCCGTGCTCGAAATATGATTAGATAGAAAATAGTCTATCTATTCTAGATAGCATTATTCTCATGCTTCACTCTCATCGTTACCATTTTAATATTGTTGTGTTGTGTCGTTCTGGTTATTGCAGCTCACGCTTTGCTATCCAAAATGCAGTCGTTTTATTAAACCAATCTTTAAAACTTATACTGCTTTTATTGTCATTTATATATGAGACCGAATTGTGAATGAGAGAACCGGATGCGACCTGAGTGACCACGACTTCCCTGAGAAGTACGATATGTCATGTGCTCAACTGCCCTACCATTCGGGAGAGATGAGGCACTGCTAGTTAGCTGGAGCAAAGCCTGGATTTGGAGCGACAGGTGTCACCGTGGGTCAGACTCAGTCCCCCACACTGTGAACAATGTTGCCGCTCAAAATCCAGTAGTCTCATTAGAATAATGAGAGCCTACGCGACATGGCACGGCCAACGTTTGGTCAGGCTCTAATTTTCGGGTCCTCCGGAGCATCTCTGTCTCATTATATATAATGACACCTCAATACCGTATGCAGAGACGTCCGTGGTACTGAGGATTTCCACCACAGCTGTGTAGATAATACTATTACAACTGGCGGTTGTTCAAGCTTTGACTTTAAAAGGAAACCCCATTTTGGCGTGCCTTCTCTGAACTCATAGTGTTACTATCATGGAGAATCCCCAAAATGTACAAATAGCTGTTAACATGAGACAACCTCTCAGAGCACACTTATTAGCAAATGGCCTAACGGCCCAGGGAGGTCCAGTCATGTTCGTGGTGGACGCCCATGCAGCTTATAGAACAGAACTTTTTTACTCTTGGGTCACATTTCCAGCAGTTGATGGGAACACAAATACATTTCACCAATATACAGTTGCGAACGCCCCTGGAGAATACAGAGCATGTGCATATTTAGAGATACCTCTATCTTATCAAGAACATAATAATTGGCTTGATGGCACCCTACCCCATACAATATTACCAGTTAGGTTAGGTCCATTAAGTAATGACGGTCCTACCTGGCCTTTATTGGCCACTTATACACCACATCCTGCGGTTGGGAATTTAGCAGTAGCTGAGGATTGTCGCTTATACATTGAATTAATAGCAATATACAGACGATTAGTACAATTCGTGATGCAAACATTAAATACAAACCCAGCACGTGCTGCTCCAGCACACCCACATGCAGTAACACCAGTTATAAATCCTGCGACTGTACATTCGATTATGGGTAAAGTACCCACCAAATGAGAAGAAAATCAGTTTTGGTTAGCACAAAAAAAATTAATACGCTGGAGGCAGCATTTCCCCATACGGGACCTCAGGATAAACATAGAATATTAATGATGTGCTTGCTCTTTGGGATGGTCCCTACAGTAGAAAACTGTAATACCTGGGGTACGGTATTTGCCGTGCTCTACACAACCGCACACGGTACACCAACACTAGCCAATTTACCGGAAGTGCTGAAACAAATTCAAGATGAATATGGGGCTGCCCCAGCCCTAGATTTGGGGATGCAACTGATGGGCAACTTTGCCACAGTATCCTCAATCATTTTAAGTAACCTTAAAGGGAAGCATTCACACTTGCTTCGTGACGTTCCGCAACAAGACCAAGAACGAGAGCTGCCTAAAATAATAGCGGAAACATATTCAAGTATCGGTCGAGATAGCCTAGGGGCCAGACCACAAAAAACTCAATTTCAGGGTAAGTCAAATAAAGATAACTCCAAACAACAACCTGAGGGTAATAAGAAACGCTGGGATAAAAAGCAACAAACGCCTAAAAAAGAAAGGGGAGAATCTCCATGTACGGAGACCCCATAGAATAAATATAATCTCAGAAATAGAGATAATATCAAAACGCCTGATATATATCAATATACTAATACACGCCAATCTCGTTCCTTTCAGGACTCATCGGAAAAGAGACATGAGAGAGGTGGGTGATCAGAGCGAAGAACAGAGTACGTGAAACCGAGACAGGAATCACAACGCTCTTCGGAGGTTTCCGTTAAAAAGGAAGAGGAACCTGCCCAACAAAAACAACAATTTAAAAAGAAAAAGGTGGCAGCAGTCGCAGTTTGACATGCCACACAGGAAGAGGGTCCTCTTGAAGAACAAGAATCGGGCTCTAGCCTTGCTAGACAGCGCAGCAGAGGTCACAATAGTTCGCCGGAATCTTCTAGAGCATCTGGAGGTGAAAACAACTGATGACTTTATACAAGTGGAAACAGCGGACATGTGTGTCTCCAAGCCTGATAGGGTGTACAAATTGCAATTAGAAGTAGACATTGAACGCACAATAAACGCAATCTTTTGGGATCGCATAGTAAAAGTGTATGATGTCTTGTTGGCCGAACAAGATTGGCCGCCTGACTTTGTCCATACCTGCCCATATGGAGAAGATGTCATTAAGCCTTCCTTCTCACCCCTTGTTCCAGCGGAACTCGCTGAATCCTATTCCATTGAATGGGCTCTCGCACAAGCACCTACATTATATAGAAATCGCGTAGGATGGGATAAAGAATCCCCCTACCATGTAATTCCAATTTAAAGTGAACCTCAGCCACAACCGCAGTATCCTATAAAACATGAAGCAAAAGCACCAGTGAGAGAAATACTCATGCAATTAGAGTACCAGGGTGTGATTGAACCCTGTGTCTCGCCGATGAATAACCCTTTATTTCCTGTAGCTAAACCGGACCATTCATACAGAATAGTCTTAGACTACAGACATTTAAACAGTCATACACGCACCTATGCTATACAAATTTCACATAGCACTGCACTAATGAGCAACATAGTGCGTAAAAAATATAAAACATCATTAGACATTTCGAATGGGTTTTTCTGCCAGAATATAGCGCCTGAAAGCAGGGACTTAACAAGCTTTAGCGCACTAGGCTCTCAGAAAAATATCTGTAGTTTACCTCAGGGGTATAAGAACAGCCCAGGACTGTTTGCAGCTCGCGTGACTGCCATTTTACACGAGATTGACCTTGAAGCATTGTCCTATGTAGATTATATATATCTCATGGATGATGAGTTACTACAACATTTAAGACGGGTAGCCCGCATTGTTGTAGGGTTTGCCAAATTTGGCTACAAATTTAACTTAAAAAAAACAAAAATTGCCTTCCTCAGTGTCCTGTTTCTAGGATATGAGCTGTCAAATGAAGGGAAGAGACCAGAGCCACAATATTTAGAAAAATGCGCACAGTTACAACCACTGAATATGGTTAAAAAACTCAAATCATTATTGGGCTTTTTGAACTTTGGCAGAATTTACATTCCAGATTATGCTACGCGCATAAAACCTTTATATGACCTAATACGTCCTGATTTTTCAAGTAAATTCTGGACATTTGAACATACACGCATTCTTCAAGAGTTGAAGACAGACATACTTGCAGCACAACATTTACACGCAAGGGACAACAAAACAAATTTGGTCATCAGAGTAATAGCTGGGGCCATCGGTTTCACGTATGTGACATTTAATGAAGGTGAGACAGTCCCAATTGCATACAAATCACATTTGTATTCAGCAGCAGAACAACGCTTTGCACCCACAGAAAACATTCTCACTGCTGTATCGATGGCTGTCATTAAAGAAAGACCTCTTGCCCAAGGAAAACGCATTATTGTCCTTTCTCCAATCCCAGCCCTAGAGGCTGTTACAAAAGCTAGGGTTCCGAACGCAAAAGCATTACATCCACGTTGGATACAATGGGCTATGTCTCTGACAATTGGAACTAAACATCAGTATTCTGCTGCTTGCGCAGTCGTAAGTGGCTATATGGAGGGCGATACATTTTGTCCTCCACATACCTTCACACAAACCTAGGGGATTGTACAGCACAGTTGCTGAGCTAAAAGCCCTGCTGACGGCACTGGAACACACGAATCCTGCACAGCCTACGTTGATTGTTTGTGATTCATATTACTGTGTCCAGTCCTTTAATGAATACCTGCATTACTGGGGCCAGAATGGGCTCAGAGACTCCAAAGGCAACACCATTAAACAGACTACTGTGGGGGAAAGTAGCGGATCTGAAAGAGACGCTACCGAATGTCCATTTTGTGCACACATGTGGACACCAGCGTGTTGGAATACACGTTGCTGGAAATACATTGGCTGATGAAGCTGCAAAGTCAGCAGTGGCAGTGGCCACTGTAGCTGCAGTGACTCGCTCGAGTTCCAAACCAGACACAGACATTTGGGCTGCCGTAAAGGCTACGGCTGATGGTACGCGCCATCCTAAAGGATTTCCTAACAAATATCAATACCATTTGGGAAGTATGCTGAACGCTGAAGTTAAGATACCAGGCGTAGGCGTACGAGACGTCCCTAACAAAGATATAAGGGCACAATTGATCAAAGCAACTCATGAGGGGATGGCATCTGCACAATCTTACAGGCCCGTTTTTGGTGGCCAGGTCTCTATAAAGAGACTAAGCAGTATGTCCTTTGTTGTGACATCTGTCAACAAATTAAAGTTTCCACGGGTAAGCGCCCGCCGCAGACACCCCTCTTAATTTTTTAGCAAACTGTTACAGTGTGTGTACTTGGACCACTGCGGTCCACTAACACCTGACAGTGCATACAAATATATACTAGTCACTGTTGATTCTTGCTCCAGATTTGTGTGGGTGTGACCACAATGCTCGGCTGACGCTCAGACTGTTATTAAAGATTTGCAAATCTTTATCGGTACATATGCAGTTGCGGCGTTCCATTCGGAGCAGGGCCCTGCTTTTGCCTCAAGGGCATTCAGGGACTCCATGGCTTCGTTGGGGGTCCAACTCCAGTACTCGTCTCCATTTCATCCCGAAGGAAATAGGAGCAATTAAACCGCGATTTAAAGCAATCCTTAACAGCCAGAGTCTTAGGTACGGGACGTAGTTGGCTTAATCACCTGTATGGAGATCAGAGAGCACTAAATAACCTGCCTAGAAGGTCCCTGGGGGGTTGTACTTCATATGAGTGCCTGTTCGGAACTCGAATGTTTGTTCCGGATCTTAATGGTCCTTGCGTGGAGGCAGCAGAAACACCTTTTGACATAAATTAACGTGTCACTGTTTTGCAGGAATTACAACAGTTCCGTGATGATAATTCTTCCAAAAGTGCTGTCTCCACAGGAATTAAGGATGTGCCAGTAACATCTACCGGCTGGATTCCCAGAGTTGGGGATCTTGTACGTGAAAATGTCACAGTGAAAAAGGAATTTGGCCCTTCTTATTGAGCACCAGTCCCTGTATTGGGGATACATGGTACCAGACCTGTTATTCTACCACTGTTGGCAGGTGCCAAAGAAAATCGTTTTGTTTCAATTGACAATGTCAAATTACACCATGTGGCCGATCCTCCACAGCCGACCAAGAGGAACATCCAGTAGTTCCCGAATCCCTCTCACTACTGGCAAAGAAGTTCCACTACAAGTTGTTTATACCAACACTGATACCTCTCCGAGCTTGGGGAGGGTGGATGATGATCTTGCATTAGTTCCACTAACATCAAATAATTTAGAAACATTTGACCAAGTCAACTCGACTACAAGCCAAACGGATGGTGCTGTCTATAGTGTGCCACCACAGGAAACACCGACTTCACCACTGACAACGGCTACACCATTTGCACGAACTGCCTCTGGTTATTTTGCCGACTTCAATGACGGTTTATCAGACTCATTCGCCTCTTCGAGAGCTGATTTGTCAAGTGCATGTAAGCTAACACACTGGCTTAAAGAAACATACTTCATTTTTCCACTGAACTATGTATGGCTTTCTTTGACTGGCCTAGCCTTTCTACTTTGGATTGGTTTTGTTATTACCTTTTTCTTATTAATACATGGTCATTTTCTTCCCGAAAGATCAGCGGTTGAATAGGTGGAGGAGGTTTTGAAACCACATTTTTCATCACATAAGGTCCGAAGAGACTTATCTTTTGTGATCATTTCCGCAGTGCCAATTCCTGATGGGATTGTTTGGGGTAAAGTAATGTTCGATACATATGGCCCCACACAAATTATTCAAATACTGTATGTGTTAAAATTATCAATGAATGATATAGTCATACCAGGCATTGTATCTGATGATTGGGATGTGAAAACAGTTGATTCTATGATGACAGAATTGCAATATGATACTGTCTTTGAAAATGAAGATGTTTACCAATTCAAAGAAAATTATGGTGATATGTTTTGCTATAATTATTATGGCCACCACTTCATGCATAGAGCGAGTAGTCCCAAAACGATATTTAATTACACGCAATGGGAACATTGTCCAACCCCACCACAAGGGAATTCTAAAACTTATACTGAAAAGTTTACATATTTTTTTGGGCACAATCAAAAGAATGCTGAGTCATATTATTTTAAAGTAACTTCCAATAAGGATATACACATGTTATTGACCAATACGAAATTCATATATTCTGAATATTTTGTTTCCCGGTTATCAATAGAAGGTTATGAATATTGGTCCAAATCCATTGATTTGAAAAGTGTTTGGGGAACGAAAAATTAGCAGATCAAGGGAAAGGAAACATTGTTTAGAGGATGTCTCATCCCTGTTCAAATGATCTTTTTAAATGAAACAGTGCAACAAACAAGTTGTTTAGGCTTAGCAACAATCAGAGAATTAAACATGCCCAGTATACCTGCCCCTGCAAAATTCGAAAACTGCCAAAAGTACACAATGCAACTAAAGATGAGCTCAATGAGTGGGTCCAGAATGGTACGTTTAATGCTTCACTGACACGTCCAGGCGAGTGGTTATTGTGGCCCATAGATACCAACGGGGGTCATCAAAGTTTTATTAACTCCTCGGGGGTGTTAGGACGAGTAGGCCAGACCCTTTCTATATATCACGCTGCCCAGGGGATTACGAGTCCCCTTCCCTCCAGCCTGTCCATGGCGGTAGGAACCGCCATGGAAAGGCTGGCTGGAAGGGGAGTCGCTGGGTCCCTGGGAGCCCCTGCACTGCCCATGCACTTGGCATGGGCAGTGCAGGGGCCCCCTGGCACAGCCCCACACTGCTTTTCACTTTTTTCACAGAAGACAGTGAAAAGCGCGACGGGTGCAGCTGCACCTGTTGCACGGCCGCAACACCGCCGGCTCCATTAGGAGCCGGCTCCCATGATGCGGCCGACATCCCCGCTGGGCCGGCGGGCGGAAACTCTGTTTTCGCCCAGCAGAGATGTCAAAATGGGCACGGCGGGAGTGCAGCCGCATTGGCGGCCGCACCGCGGTTACACCTTGGCGGGCGGCGGTTGCCGCCCACCAAGGTTGTAATGAGGCCCATAATGTAGGAAAATTGTGCCAACAGTGGCTAAAATCATCCTTCACTTAACGCGATTAAAGCACACCTCAATCTCTTGTCTAACACCACTGACTTACAAGATTTCTTGGCAGGCCCCAGAATACCACATAGGAAGCGTTTCTTATATGCAGTATACAATGAAATATGGAAACTTTCCCAACAAGATGCTGCAGCCCGGTTAAGGCAAATAGATCAGGAAAATCTGAAAAAGGCATTAGCTGTTGTAGATAATGGGATCAACACCTTGTCCGACCGGATATATACAATAAATTACATTGTATCTTCTGCTATAGACATTATACGATCTGATATGTCTTCTTTATACCATGGACAGAGTCAGACCAGGTCCATTATGCAGTTGGGTTGGATGCTTCAAACATTGAAGGTGGGTCGCATTCCGTGGCAGCACGTCAGTGCAAGGAAAATATTGTTTTCCTTTAATCTAACGCGGCAACAGCAACTAATGGCTAAGAAAGAAGCGACTTATGTCATGCTTAACATCGAGAAAATAGAAAGGTTGCCTTTCACCGTAGCCGAAATACCATCGGCAGAGTGGTTAATACACACGGTTATTAATCTGCCTATTTCAACATTACAATTCATCTCCTGTTTGAAACACATTCCAGTAGGCAGATATGAAAAGCTGGGAGATAGTTACATCCATGAGGTGTGGGAGCTTCCCTTCTCGTACAAATGCTTCAGTGGCATGAAAGAGGTCTTTCTTAGTGGAAGTGAATGCAAGATTTCTGTCAGCCATTCGATGATTTGTAAACAGCTGTCCTTGCACTGGGCTTGTAACGCCTTAGCTGCAAATTTGGCTTATTATCTTAAGGGAGTTCCAGTCCCCTTGATTAGACCTACGTTCCAGGTGCTTTCAAACGGCAGCTACATCCTTCTCAAGAATGAAGACTGTTGTGGCATGCAAGCCGGAATAGTTTACGTTGTGTTGGTCTCTAAGGTCGTTACATGCTGCGGAAACGTACTGTTTCGCCCCACTAAACTGAAGAAGGTAGCGGATGGCCCTGCATTGCTACTTCAATCGTGAATTTTGACAAGTTGAGTAGACTCAAGGCTTTATTGTTTCAAAAGCATGTGGCCCTTACATCTGCACACGAGACCTACGCACTTCAAGTGGCAAGGTCATCAGCAGAAATACAATCCCTGTTAAATACGAACTTTCCAAGACACTTTGGTGAACTCATGGGACGAATATTTAATGCATCCAGCATGACTAGAATAGCAAATTTTTTCAAAGCTGTCGGTTCTGGTTTTGTTCACACCTTCTCCTCCATATTTGGTTTGATACCTTCAGCTATCCACTCAATTTTCTGTAGTATTTTTGGGGGATTTCTGATAACTTTGGCTTTATTAGCCGGCATCCTGCTCTTGCTGTTGTTTATGCGCAATGGCTGTCCCGCCGCAACAAGGACAAATGACAGCGTTCCCATCAGCGCAGCTGTGTCGTGAACGTATGATGCAGCATTTCGGAGCAACACTCCTTGGTGTGTGACTGGTCTTTGTCATTCAGACCGGTTTTGTATTGTGTGCAGCCTGTGTTTCGGTGCCTTTGGTGCTCTTTTGAACATGCACTGGAAGTTTGTCTTTCACAGCAGTGCCCCCCAGCAATAGATGCTGATCTGTTGATGTTCTTGTTGAGGGTTCATCATCAGTCATGCGCACTGAGGCTGCGTTTGCTACGTGAAGCTAATTATGGGTTACCCTTCCTGGAGGAAGTTGCCATCAACTCATCAATGGGCACTGCACGGGATGCTGCCTTGGTTGATACTGGGGCTATGGAACACACCTGCTTCTCGATCGTTTTTGGCACAGACTTTCCGTTTTTGTCATCTGCCGAAGTGGAAGATCTCCTGCTTTCTATGACTCGTGCTTGATTTGGAACTATTCTAAATTGACATTTTCATTGAATTCGGTTCTAAGCCACATGCTCATTTTTTAAATTGCCAAAGTAGTATGCTTGTGTGTTATTTAACTTGTCAAAATTGAGTAGGGTTTTAGGTATCTTAGGTTGGGATATTTTAGTTTTGGCTTGAACCACTATCTACCGACAAGGGGAGGTGTTGTGTAGCCATTTTAGTTATAGCTCCATGCACGTTAGTTTAATACACTAGGCCGCTGTGCACCTTGACCTAGATATATTTTATTCAGCTTCGCATTGTTATTTTTACAATAACCAGTTTTACGGTCTTGTTTTAATTACTTCTATCTAAGTGTTTTGCTTAGTTCAGCATTGTGTTCTAAAACAACACATTCTTGATCACTCTGTGCTTCAGTCAAGGCTACAGACTGGTACATTGCTGGTAAACGTCGTAGAAGTTTAGTCTCCAACATTCGCAGAAAATACACATCCTTACGTAGGGACATTTTGCTAGATCATCTGCTGTGTTAATTATAAAAACACTTTCTAGTCCCATTACACATCAAGAGGGAAATTCCAACCAGGGAACCACAACTGTATGCTGAATGCTTCACTGCAGATGCTGACGCAGATTACAGGCCTTTGCTCAGGTATGAGGGTTGATGTCCTCCCAAGGGAACCTAAAAGACAGTGTTAGAGCTTAACATGCCGTGCTCAAAATATGATTTAGATAGTAAATAGTCTATCGATTTTAGTGGCAATATGATAGCATTATTCTTATGCTTCACTCTCATCGTCACCATTTTAATATTGTTGTGTTGTTCTGGTTATTGCAGCTCACGCTTTACTATCCAAAATGCAGTTGTTTTATTAAACCAATCTTTAAAACGTATACTGCTTTTATTGTCATTTATATATGAGACCGAATTGTGAATGAGAGAACCGGATGTGACCTGAGTGACCACGACTTCCCTGAGAAGTACGATATGTCATGCTCTCGGCTGCCCAATCATCCCTACCATTCGGGAGAGATGAGGCACTGCTAAGAGCAAAGCCCGGAGCAAAGCCTGGATTTGGAACGACAGGTGTTACCCACCGTGGGTCGGACTCAGTCCCCCACACTGTGGATGATCTTGCTGCTCATTAGACTAATGCCAGCCTATACGACAGGACGCCTGCCCACTGGGGATGATGCTGGGGACTGTTGCTGAGGCAGCAGACATGCAGGTGGCGGTGCAAGTGGCCGTGCAGGTGGTGGTGGTTGCGGCGGTGTCCACCGCCGTACAGGTTGCTGTTCTGTTTGGCAGAAGTGGTGACACCAGTCCCTCACCCGGAGGCTCCGTGACCTGAGCTGACTTCCCTTTAGCCTTGTGTCCCTTCCCCACCTTGGAAGTCGCTGCTGGGACCTTGGCACTGTCCCCTTTTGTCTTGGAGGATGCCTTGCTGGGTGGTTTGTGCGGCTTTTCACTACGGCATGTGGGCCTCTTCTTCACCTTGGCAGGTGGCAGAATAGGGTGATCTTTGGCCTCGCTAGGTGGCACACTGGCAGCCCTGATGGGTGCCGCCCGCGATGTTACTGGTCTTGCAGGGACCACAGTGCTGGAGAATTTGGTGGTTGAGGTGCTGGGCTGGGATCTGAACATCCTGGCCCTGGGGGAAGGACGGGGGGAGGTGTAGGGTTAAGGTCAATGTTAGCCAGGAAAAGTTTTTTAGACACACTGGGACTGGAAGATGGAGGGGTTTTGGGAGTGGAGGAAGAGGTAGTGGTTGGAGGAGGTGTACATCTGCTAAGTTTGGGTGAAGGTGCATGGGCTGGAGGCTGTTGTGAGGTGGATGGCTGTTGGGTGGGTGTGTGCCTGCGTTTGTGCACTTTGGGAGAAGGGCTCACAGACACACTGGGAGAGGACACAGGGGATGTGTGAATGGTAGTGGGGGTGGTGAGTGCACGTGAGCGGTGTGTGGTGATGGGCGTGCTGGTGATGGAGGTAGTGGCTGAAGATTTAGTGCATGCAGATGAGAGTGGAGATGAGACAGGGAGGGAGGAGGAGGACGTGGAGGAGGGGGACACAGTGGAGGCAGTGGATGTTGGTGTGTCTGCATGGGTATGATGCTTGTGTGAGGGCCTGTGGTGCTTATTTTTGCCTGAGCCACCCTTGTGTGTTGAGGTTTGTGCAAGCTGCTCTGATGGTGTGCTTGGGATAGGCTGAGGTACAGGGGATTGGGTCTGGGTGGAGGAGGATGGAGGGGGGAGGCTGGACACAGGGACAATGGCTGCCATCAGTGCTGAGGCCAGAGCCTGAAATGCTCTCCGTTGGGCTGCCACGCCAGCATGAATGCCCTCCAGGTATGCATTTGTTTGCTGCAAATGCCTTTCGACACCCTGGATGGAATTCAAATTGGTTGATTGCCCAACAGCGAGGGATCTCAGGAGGTCAATAGCCTCCTCACTGAGGGCAGCAGGGCTGACTGGGGCAGGGCCTGAGGTGCCTGGGGCAAAGGAGATGCCCACCCTCCTGGGTGAGCGGGCACAGGAAACACGCTGAGGGGCTGCTGGGAGGGCGGTCCTGGTAGGGGGGTGGCGGCTGTACCTGTTGATGCGGTGTGCACAGAGGTGCCCGCCCCCCCAAGGGAGCTCCCATCAGAGGAGGAGTCGCTGTCGCTGGTGTCTCCTCCTGTCCCCGTCGTGAAGGTCCCCTCGCCCTCCGACCCAACGGTGCCTTCAGACTCCGTAAATTCACCCTCCAGGGCCATGTAGGTTGCAGCTCCCTCCTGCTCCGGTGCCAATGCTCCTCAGTCAGATGATGCTAATGCCACACAAGGGCAGGGTGACAAAACAAAAAGGGGAGGAAAGACAGAAGAGACACATGATCAATGCCTGCAACACCACTACCGTTGGCGGACACAACACACAGGGAGCAGCCCTATGCACTAGGCCATGCAGTTCATTTTGAGGAATAGCAGCATCCTTATGTGATGGGGCAACTCCAGAGGCACCACGTGTGGCTAATAGGTGAGCCCAAGGTCCCAACACAGTTGACATAAGTGTCTGGGTATGGGAGATTCCCTAAGGGTTGGTGTGTGTCTAACAGTTGTCCTTCGATATTTGTAGGTGACTCTTTTTACCCTAACCTGTCATGGCTACTGACCCCAGTGAGGAATCCCAGGACCAGGGCAGAGGAACGCTACAATAAAGGCACATGGGCGAACTAGGAGGGTGATCGAATGCACCTTCGGCCTCCTGAAGGCCAGGTTCAGGTGCCTCCATCTGACAGGTAGCTCCCTCTACTACTCACCGAAGAAGGTGTGCCAGATAATCGTGGCCTGCTGTATGCTGCACAACCTGGCTTTGTGACACCAGGTGCCTTTTCTGCAGGAGGATGGGTCTGATGTTGGTCTTTTGGCAGCTGTGGAGCCTGTGGACAGTGAAGAAGAGGATGCAGAGGAAGATGTAGACAACCGAAAGAACATCCTCATGCAATACTTCCAGTGAGACACAGGTAAGAGACTGGCACTGCTCCTCTCATATCAGACTACTGTTGGACATTGCCTGAATCTGCCTTTTTACCTCTGTGTATGGACCCTGACATGTCACTTTGCCTTTCCATTTCACAGATCTGTGTCACACTTTCTGCCTTCTGCTATGTTTACTGATGCCCAACAACTGTCGAACATTGGTATGTGAACATGAACATTGACATTGACATTGCTATATTTCAGAGAGGTTGCAATTACACATGTGCGAAAATACAGACTGACTCCAGATCGATTTGCGATGCAAGGGTATTTATTTCTGTGCTAATAAGTGGAGGGGGCTGTGCAATGTGCTGGGGTGATGGTGGAGGAATATCCATGGTAGAGTCCTGTCTCTTGGTATCACAGGTGCATTGTCCAAGGTGGCATAGGTAGTGGAGTAATGGCAGTTCAAAGTTGTCAGGTTGACAAAGTGGGACAAAAGGGTGACAATCAGGAGAGTGTTATTTCCTGGCGGGGGTCTTGGCAATGTTCTCTGTCTTGTTCCTGGATCTCAGGGACCGTTTGCGGGCTGGTTCTCCTTCTTCAGGGAGTGGGGTGCTGGTGGCCTGTTGGTCCTGTGGCGAGACCTCCTATCCACTAGCGTCGGCGGAGGTGGAGGGCTGTTCATCGTTCAGGCTAGTGTCAGGGGCCCGTTTGTGTGCCACTGTGTCCCTCATGGTGTTGGCCATGTCTGCCAGCACCCCTGCAATGGTGACCAGGGTGGTGTTGATGGACTTCAAGTCCTCCCTGATCCCCAGGTAGTGTTCCTCCTGCAGCCGCTGTGTCTCCTGAAACTTAGCCAGTACCATGCCCATGGTCTCATGGGAATGATGGTATGCTCCCATGATGTTGGAGAGTGCCTTGTGGAGAGTGGGTTCCCTGGGCCTGTCCTCACCCTGTCGCACAGCAGTCCTCCCAGTTTCCCTGTTATCCTGGGCCTCTGTCCCCTGAACCGTGTGCCCACTGCCACTGACCCCAGGTCCCTGATTGTCTTGGGTTGGTGGGTTTGCCTGGGGTCCCTGTAGTGGTGGACACACTGCTGACTGACGTGTCCTGGGGACAGAGGGATGGGCCCGCTGGGTGGGTGCTGTGGTGGTGTTTCCTGAGAGGGGAGGTTCAGTGGTGGTTTGTGACTGTGGCAGGGGAACCGACTGTCCACAGGTCCCTGATGGGCCGGGTTGGTCATCTTGATCCAGGCGTGCAAAGCTGCTGTCATCACTGTGGGCCTCTTCTGTGGGGGGACTGGATATGTCTGGCACCTCCTGTCCGGTGACGTTGGGTATGGGTCTTGTTGGGGTGTAAATGCATAGTTATTGTATCTGTGTGTGCCATCTTGTGCAATGGGTGGGTTACCCTCTACTCCGGTGCTTGCATTATTGTATTTGCCCTTGTATGATTAGTGACTTTGGGGTCTGGGTGGGTATCTGTACTGGCCATGCTTTGGTGATGGGGGTCCATGCATAGATGTTGCATGCAGGGCTTGGTATTGGGATGGGTTGGTTGTGATGGTGGGGCATATGTGAGGTGTTGGAGTGATGGGGGTGAGGGTGGGGGTATGAGATGGCATGCAGGTAGAGTGGGGGATATAATAGTTAAGAGTTGACTTACCAGAGTCCATTCCTCCTGCTACTCCTGCGAGGCCCTCAGGATGCAGTATTGCCAAGACTTGCTCCTCCCATGTTGTTAGTTGGGGGGGTCCATCACCAGTTCTCTGTACTGCTATCTGGTGTCTGGATACCACGGAACGCACCTTCCCCCGTAGTTCGTTGCACCTCTTCCTGATGTCATCCCGTGTTCTAGGGTGCTGTCCCACTGCATTGACCCTGTTGATGATTCTCCGCCACAGCTCCATTTTCCTATCAATGGAGGTGTGCTGCAGCTCTGATCCGAAAAGCTGTGGCACCACCCGGATGATTTCCTCCACCATGACTCTGAGCTCCTCCTCAGAAAACCTGGGGTGTCTTTGAGGTGCCATATTGTGGTGTGGGTGATGTGTGAGGTGCTGTTTGTTGTGCTGTGTGATGTGTTGTGTTGGTGTGTGTTCTTTGAGGGGTGTGGATGTTGTTTGAGTGATGGTGTTGTGAGCCTGTGGATGCTGGTGTTGTGTTTGCTATTTTCTCTCTCTGTGCGTCTTCAAAAAACTTTTGTTGTAAGGGGTTGTGGGTAATGTGGGTGTGTGTTTTATAGTGTTGTGGTTATGTGGGTGTGGTGTGTGTATGTGTATCAGGTGTGTGTATTTGGAATTGTCCAATGTGGTTGTGTTTTGTTAATGTGTGTGTATTTTGAGAGCGGCAGTGTGTACCGCCAATGGTTGAAAGACCACTGCGTTGATTCGTGGGTCGTGATACTGTGGGCGTAGTTCTGTTGGCGTGACAGTGTAGATTTTGGTATTGCCAGTTTATCACTGACCTTTGCTGTGGTGGACTTGTGTGGGGGGTCTGTATTGTGGCGGATTACGAGATGTAGGTCGTAATACCTGTAGCTGATTTCCGCTGCGGCCACAGTATCTTGGCGGCCTTCAGCACGGCGGTAAGCGGGATTTACCGCCAGGGTTGTAATGAAGGCCTGTGTGTCCGACAGGCCCTTTAGGGTGGGTACAAGCACACCCTACTGAAGACAGAGGGCTAGCCCTTTAGGGTGGGTACAAGCACACCAGTTCATAGATAGAGGGCATTCTCTGCCATTAGAGGCCCGGGGGAGGGGCTCTGCTGCTGACGCCTTATTATGGAAGGGCCGGGGGCGCTGTCCGTGCCCCCCTTGTGTGCACAGAGGCCGCTGGGTTTTCTGAAGGAGGAGAGACGTGCACTGTTCAGTGTGTTAACATAGTGACAATAAAAAGGCGGAACCCCAATCCCCAGTGCTCCCTAATTTCCTCCCCTCCACCCCCAAACCACCCCCACGGGTCCACGAGAGGAGTTCTGGATAATCCACTTCTGTTTGTTCCGACTGGAATGTGCTTCTTTGGTCGGGTCATTTGTTTGGCCTGGAGGGCCAGGCCAAACAAATGCATCCAAATAAATAGAAAAATAGATAGATAGATAGATAGATAGATAGATAGATAGATAGATAGATAGATAGATAGATAGATAGATAGATAGATAGATAGATAGATAGATAGATAGATAGATAGATAGATAGATAGATAGATCTGAAGTCTCTCCACATCGTGTGTGTTCTGAGGGACCTTGGTCCTGACGTCAGCAATTCACCTCACACTTGAGGGCTCTGGGCCCTAGTAGCAGATCAGGACCCACTGTCACTAAAACTGAGCCCCCCCCATAACACACTGTCACTAAAACTGAGCCCCCCCCCATAACACACTGTCACTAAAACTGAGCCCCCCCATAACACAATGTCAGTAAAACTGAGCCCCCCCTGCCCCCAATAACACACTGTCACTAAAACTGAGCCCCCCCATAACACACTGTCAGTAAAACTGAGCCCCCCCTGCCCCCAATAACACACTGTCACTAAAACTGAGCCCCCCCAATAACACACTGCCAGTAAAACTGAGCCTCCCCCCCCAATAACACACTGTCACTAAAAGTGAGCCCCCCCCATAACACACTGTCAGTAAAACTGAGACCCCCCCCCAATAACACACTGTCAGTAAAACTGAGCCCCCCAACACTGGCAGAAGACCAGGACCCACTGTCACTAAAACTGAGCTCCTCGCACCAACACTGGCACAAGACCAGGACACGCTGTCGTTGACGCCGAGGTCCCCAGGCTATGATCCCAGACCAGCCAGAATGTAGACAACTAACCTTTTATTCCTGACACTGGCAGGAGCGACGAGGAATCCCTCTAAACCTCTGTTCAACAAGAACAACCCCCTGAGGATCCACCTGGGCACCAGTGTTGCCAAACAGGGGGCGTGGGGATGGGACGAGAAAGAGAAACCCTGCGACTGCCACAGCTCAGAGGCGCCCTGGATGCCTCGTACAACTGTCCCATGTGGAGATTGCCCTTCTCTGGGAGTGCACAGCAGAAGTCCTCAAAGTCCCCTGGTGCACAAATGACACAGGGAACACCATAACTTCCTTTATGTACCCATTCAACAGTCTGTAATCTGGTATTAAAGTTCAACCTTCATCACTTGCACATTAGAGGTAGGTGGAACTCTCAAAGTTTCACTCTGAGGAATTTTGCGGAGTTACATAAAAACTCTGCAAGATTTGGCAAAGTTCTGCGAGTGCGAGTGTCGGAAGCTGGCTCTCTATACACTATATCAAAGTGAGAGATAGTGTGCACATAGACCAGGGGTTCCCCAGAGGCTTAACAGAGGCTAAAGTAGATAATGCTATTGCTCTCTTTTATGGTAGTGTGATCGAGCTTTTAGGCTTATCAGAGGGTGGTGCAAAGCGTTTGTTGCACACACACAGGCAATAGAAGAAGCACACACTCAATGACGTAACTCCAGACAAATGGCTTTTATATAGCAAAAATATCTTTTGTTACTTTATTTCTAGAACCACAAGATTCAAGTTGCAGGTAAGTACATGTGCAAGTAAGTATCCAACATATGTATCACTACCACTTTGTTTAGAATTGGCAAGTTATACGGTTTTCAAATAAATAGTAAAAATCTGTTTTAAAAGTTGACAGTGCAATTTTCAGAAACAGTTCTGTGGGGGGAGAAAAGTTAGTACGATTTTGAGATAAGTACAAGACTTAAAGTTTCAGTCTCGTGGGTTAGGATGTCCAGAGGTTGGAGTTCAAGTTAACCCCAAACATTCACCACCAGCTACACAGGGCTGGACGGGTGCAGAGGTCAAAACGGAGGCAAATTTAACATGGGCTCCTACGGAGACTGGGGGCACTCGGAATCAGGCCTGTTTGCAGGTAAGTACCCGCGTCTTCGGAGGGCAGACCTGGGGTGTTTAGAGGAGCACCAGAGGGAGTGGGAGGGGGCACAGGTCAGCACTAAACACACACCCTCAGCAGTGCAGGGACGGCAGGTGGAGGTTGCAAAAACAGCATTGGGCTTCCAATGCTTTCTAATGAGGGGAACCCTGGGGTCACAAAGATGCTGCAGGTGAAGTCCAGGGGGTCGGTTCCAGGAAACCAAAGGCTGGACAAGGAGGAGGGCCGCCTGCTGGACGTTGCTGCACTGAAGGTCAGATTGCCCAAGGCCAGGGGGCTGGGGTTCAGGGGTACCTTTTGGCATCGGGAATCTTTGTCCTGTTGTGTCACGTTCAGGGACGTCCTCCGGATTCAGGCTGCAGGCGTCATTGTGTTAGACAGGAGGGGGTCAGCCCTGGGTGGGCACTTGCTCAGAATCACTTGGGGACTAGCTCTAGTCAGTTGGGCCACCTGGAAAAGGGCCGTGGGTGTCGGGTAGAGAGTGGGCAATTCTGGAGTCCTTGGATGAAGTTTCTTCTTGGACAGTGCCACTGTCCATATGAGTTCTTGGTCCTCTGTGATGTAGGCAGTCCTCCGGAGGGATTTCAGAGGTTACTGGTCCGGCAGCATGCATCGCCTTCTTTTAGCAGAGCTTTAGAAGCTAGAGACAGGTCAATAGGTCTGAGGCCAAGTCAGTTTGCTGGGGTTCAGCTTAGCAGTCTTTCTTCTTGTGAGGTCACCAGGAATCTGTCAAGCTAGGTTCAGGGGAGCTCTTAAATCCTGGAGTTAGGGGCGTAACAGGGGTCAGAGGGCAGTAGCCAATGGCTACTGTCCCTGACGGTGGCTACACCTTTCCTGTGTCCACTCCCTTTGGGGAGGGGGACACAGACCTAAACCTATTGGTCCCTGCCCTCCAAACTAAGATGGAGGATTTTGCAAGGAGGGGTTCACCTCAGCTCTGGGCACCCTAGGGGTGGTCCCAGCTGAGGTGATCACTCCTCCTTGTTTTCCCTAATGTTCCCGCCAAAAGTGGAGCTTTGTCTTGGGGGCGGGCAACTCCACTAGCTAGAGTGCCCAGGGGCACTGTAACACGAGGCCTGAGCCTTTGAGGCTCACCGCCAGGTGTTACAGTTCCTGCAGGGGGAGGTGAGAAGCACCTCCACCCAGTGCAGGCTTTGTTTCTGGCCACAGAGAGCACAAAGGCTCAGAAACTCACCTGGGAGTGGCAGGCTGGCACAAACCGGTCAGTCAAGCATTAGCAGTTTGGCTAACATACAGGGGGCATCTTTAAGATACCTTCTGGGTGCATTTTTCAATAAGTCCAACACTGGCATCAATGTGGGTTTATTGTGCTGAGAGGTTTGATACCAAACTTCCCAGTATTCAGTGAAGCCATTATGGAGCTGTGGAGTTCTGGAGTTCGCAATGACAAACTGCTAGCCCATATACTCAATATGGCTACACTACACTTACAATGTCTAAGAATGGACTTAGACACTGTAGGGGCATATTGCTCATGCAGCTATGCCCTGACCTGTGGTATAGTGCACCCAGCCTTAGGGCTGTAAGGCCTACTACAGGGGTGACTTACCTATGCCACAGGCAGTGTTTTGTAGGCATGGCACCCTGAGGGGATGCCATGTCGACTTTGTCTTTTTCTCTCCACCAACACACACAATCTGCAATGGCAGTGTGCATGTGTTAGGTGAGGGGTCTCTTAGGGTGGCACAACACATGCTGCAGCCATTAAGGACCCTCCCTGGCCATAGGGCCCTTGGTACCATGGGTACCTCTTACAAGGGACTTAACTCTGTACCAGGGATGTGCCAATTGTGGAAAGAATGGTACAGTTTTTGTGAAAGAACACTGGTGCTGGGGCCTGGTTAGCAGGATCCCAGCACATTCTCAGTCAAGTTGGCATTAATATCAGGCAAAATGTGGGGGGCAACCAACAAGGGCACTTTCCTACAGAGACGAATGCGGGCACGTCATGCTGCTTTCTCTGATTTTTCTCCTCGAGAGCTTATTCTTCCCTTAAAATCTGTGCAAATGGCATCACGCTAGAGGGCGAGAGCGCTGGTTCTTTCTGCTACCTCCATAGATTTTCTACTCCAGCAGCAGCTTTCTCAATTGAGAAATCTTGCCTGGAGGCGTTCTAGCACCCATAAATTCCACTAGGGCACGCACTCGCCAACTTAACATTGGCAAGCAGCACGTGAAAAAAATCTCTGCCACGCTGCGGTTGGGAGAGTTTTGTCAGAACTCTGCGCTCCAAGTGGAACATGGAGCGGGCAAAACTCCACTGGTGGAGTGGACTTTTTCCCCACCCCTATGGCACATACCTACTGTTGCACTGTGAAGCCTGGTGATTCATCCGCGGTTTGCGGTCGGCTCTTTTAATACTGTCTTACAAGCGGACTACCTTTCCCTTTTCTGAAAACAAATTCACTCTGCTAGGTTTTGTCACAATTCCAGTAACTTGTGAGTTTAACCTACACCACTTCCTACTATCTTACCTTTAGAATATGTCTTTGTTCCTCATGTTAAAATATGCACAACCGTCCTTTCACATATTGGTACATGTGTTGTGTTTCTTTGGCTCTGCATCTAGTTTGTTTTTTCTTTCTTTTTATCCTTTGATCTAACTCTCTTGCTTTCCCCATACAGGTAACAAAGGGTTACCAGAATCTCGAAGAGCACAAACTGTGAACAAGCCTCAAAGCATCCTACGGACAGACCTCAGATGAGGAACTCTGTCCTTACCCTGTCACTGATTAGTGCTAATGCAACCCCACACAGATGTATCGTTTCTCGAGAAAATGTGTCCAGTTTGGAGCTGATGGCACCTCCTTAAGATGAATGAAATGAGCCATCTTGGCTAGGTGATCCACCACAACTGGAATGGTGTTGTAACTTCCCTTGAACTCTGGCAATTCAACGGTGACATCTATGGACAGTATATACCTCAGTTGGGATTCAAGTGCAGTGGGTTGTCATAGACCCTGCGTAGGGTGGTGGCTGGGTCGAGCTTGGGCAGAACGTGGGCAGGAGACCACTAGTTCCTTAATGTCTTTAGATGTAGATGGCCATCAAAGGTGCTAACTGTAATGTCTTTTCCACTCCAGAGTGATTTGCAAAGGGGGTAAATGGCTCCAGTTTGTTGCCTGATTCTGTAGAGACTCAATGGGTAGATATAAACCAATATTTCTGTAGAACCATTTGTCTTGCTTGGTTGCTCCTTCGGATGCCCAAACCTTTGGATTCCTTTCAGATCGGATCTGTTTTACAGAGATTAAAAAGTCTGCGACAACTGTATTTACACACTTTCTTCAGCAATAATTACTAGTGGCTCTATGCTGGGGATCTTATTTTGACCTGGAAATCTATAACTAGGCAAGGTGACACCACTGAGGTGTCACCTGGAAACCTAAAGGACTCTAGAAACCCCCAGAGGACCTCCAGCCTTCTGAAAATCTCCAGGAACCTCCAACTGAGTGAATGTGTCACTCCCTGCACCCAGCGGGCAAGGAACCCCCCCAAGTCCGGTAAAGTGATCAGCTGCTGACCAATGAACCGGACACTGCAGCCCAACCAAATTCCACACCCTAGCTCAGCTCCTAAGGACAAGACCTGCAACGTGCCAAGTTTGGTGGCACTGCGACTCTCCAGGGCTGAGGTGCACCAATACCGAGGGTAACAGACTCCAACTATGGACAACCAGAAGCAAAGTACACTCTGGCCTCCAAGAAGCCCAGAAGCAAGCACCAGTCAAGGAACTTCAGGATACCCAAGAAACACCTCCCAGAGTGGCCCTAGTGACCTGCAATCCACTCCACTCTCAAAGTCGCCTGCTCCTGACTCCAAGAACTCCAAGATGCTCGACTCCTGGCTGATCTATCTGCTCTGCACCCAGCCTCCCTGGTCCCTGCATCGCCCAACCAGCTATGCTCTAGGGGTCCTCAACCCCTTCCGACCTCTACCCTCCAAGGGGACCCACCGGATTTACCTTTAAGTTCACATGTGCCCTCTGTTTCCAAATGGCCCCCTTCACCTTTGGACGCCAGCTCCAAGACTTTCTAGTGCTGCTCCCGCTTGCACTGGGAACCGCCCGACATTCTCCGGCTGGCCCATTGGACACTTCAATGACCTTGACCTCAAAATAAAAGGTGACATTTGTTAGAGCATTGCCTGATTTCATGTGCATTTGTAAAGTTCTTCCCATTGATTCCTATGGTGCGTAATTACGTACAAAAACAGAACATTTTCTAAACTTTGAAAATCACGACTAAAGAAGTACTTAACATATATTAATAATCTTGGTCTTACAAATGTTATAAAAGTCTGAAGTATTTTTGTAAATTGGTCTCGAGTGTATGTCCACCTTTATTGATACTGTGAGTACAATCAATACTTAGAATATCCCCTGGATTAGCCCAAGTGCTCGCTCACACTACCACAAAAACAGAGCAATGTGGTCTGTTTTTTACCTCTGGATAGCAAGGTGGGGTTGCTTGGACTCTCTGCAGAGTGTACGTCATTCTCGTACACTGTACAGAGAACCAGCCTCCTACATTTGGTGGATCAGCGGTGGGATATAAGACTTTGCATTTGCTGCTACCACTGTCTCACTAAGTGATCACATGGATAACTCTAAAAATTGTCTTTAGCCTGATTGTATTTTGAAATTAGGCAATTTTTCAAAAAAAAATTATGAATTGCTAGGGCCCTGGTTAGGTCCCTGAACTAGTGATTCGAATTTAAAAGTCTTTACTACAGTTAGTGTAGGAGAGTACCATCTTTCTAACATACTTACCCCCACCTTTTGCCTGATGTCAGTGTGTTCACTGGGATCCTGCTAATAAGGACCCCAGTGTCTGTGCTCTCTCCTCTAAATGTGGTTGCTGGTAAACTTTCAACACCCACAATTGGCATACTGGTGCACATATATGTCCCTAGTATATGGTACTTAGGTACCCAGGGCTTGGGTAGACCAGGGGTCCCCCATGGGCTGCAGCATGTATTATGCCACTCATGGGAGCCCATACAAACTGTGACTGCAGGCCTGCCATTGCAGCCTGTGTGAAATGGTGCACACACCTTTCACTCCAGATATAAGTTTTGCCTTATATCACGGTCACTGCACTCTGACCCTGTAAGTCACCCCTAAGTAGGCCCTTCAGCCCAAGTGTGAGGGCACCCCTGCATGAGCAAAGGTGCCCCTACAAGCCCCAGACTCCATTTCCTGGGCTTTGTAAGTGCGGGGAAGCCATCTTATGGCATGTAGTGGACACTGGTCAACACGAGTTGTCCAACTACATAATGGCTTCACCAAACATAGGCATGTTTGGTATCAAACATGTTGGAATCATGCAGCTACACCAATCCCAGTGCTAGGTGCATGATCCCCTGTGCTCTGGGTGTTCCTTAGATGGTCCCCTAGTTTTGCCTGTGCAGCCTTATGGGGTCTAGCTGCCAGCCTACTCTTCTGTCGACCCAGACACTGTTCTGCCCTCATGCTGGTGAGCCTGGCTCAGGCAGAGGAAGGCAGAACAAACAATTTCCTGCAAGGGAGAGGTGTTACCATCTTCCCCTGTGTATTAGGTGTCTAAGGCCTGGGTTGGGTGGCCTCTGAATGCAAGAATGAATGAAAGAAAAAGATAATACTACCCTTTTACAGCTCTTTTAATTCCAAGGAGTTTCGATCTCCCACTCAGTAGTTGTTTCTGTGAGATCTAATTTATGGGAGAAAAAGGCTACTTGGTGTAACTGGCCTGAGTCTAAATATTCAGATCAGACGGCCCTAGGCACAGGCAGCAGACCAGGACACACTGTTATTAACACTGAGGTCCTCAGATACTGGCAGCAGGCCAGGACACACTGTTATGAACACTGAGGGCCCCAGATACTGCCACAGAACCAGGACACACTGTCATTAAAACTGAGGGTCCCAGATACTGGCAGCAGGCCAGGACACACTGGGAGTCATTCTGACCTCGGCGGTAAAAGGCTCTTACCGCCGGTCAGAAGACCGCCATTATACCGCAGCGGCCGCGGTAAACCGCCACGGTCATTCTGACCCACAACTGCCAAACCGCCAAAAACCCGACATCCACGGAAGGCCGCCTCATCAGCGGTCAGCGATAAACTGGAGATGACCAAACCTCCACCGTCACGCCAACACAAACACGCCCATGCCATTACGACCCACGAATCCACGCGGCGGTCTTTCAACCACGGTATTCCATCTGCGGTACACACCGCCGCGCTCAAAATACACACACCCATACAAAACACAGCCACATTGGACAATTCCAAATACACACACCTGATACACATACACACAACACTCCCACACACCCATCACCATATAAAACACACACCCACATCACCCACAAACCCCCACAAATCGAAATTCAGAGACAAGGCGCAATACACAGAGAGAGAGCAAAGGGAACGCAAAGCACAACACACACAGGAACCCAACATCATCACCCACACCACATCTACGCACACATCACCACACACCACCACTCACATCACCACAAACAGCACCCCACACCTCATCCACACCACCCCATGGCACCCCAAAGACACCCCAGGTTCTCGGACCAAGAACTCAGGGTCATGGTGGAGGAAATAATTAGGGTAGAGCCCCAGCTCTTCGGCACACAGGTGCAGCACACCACAATAGCCAGGAAGGCGGAGCTATGGCAAAGGATCGTCGACAGGGTCAACGCTGTGGGACAGCATCCCAGAAATCGGGAAGACATCCGAAAGCGCTGGAACGACCTACGGGGGAAGGTGCGCTCGATGGTGTCAAGACACAACATCGCTGTGCAGAAGACTGGCGGCGGACCCCCACCCACTCCACCCAAATTCACAGCATGGGAGCAAGAGGTCTTTAACATCCTGCATCCTGACGGCCTCGCTGGAGTAGCCGGAGGAATGGACTCTGGTAAGTCTAATCTAAACTACTTCAGCCCCCCCCCCCAACCACCAGCATGCCAACCCACACCCCCACCCTCACCCCCAACCCCCCAGCACACATCCTCCCTGCCAATGTCTCACCAGCACAACCCACCCAACCCAACACCAATCCCTGAATGCCAACACAAACCATGGACACCCATCACCTAAGCATGACCACTGCACATACCCATCCCCCCCACAAACCACCCTCACAACTCCTCCCACAAGGGAATGCCAGCACTGGGGGACAAGGGCACCCACAAATCGCACGCCATGGCACACACAGAAGCAATAACCATACTCTTTTACCCCTGCAGGGCCCGAACGGCAACACACCGGCCAGGAGGGTCCAGATTTGTCCATCCCACCCCCAGAACAGGCCCCCAGTGATGACAGCAGCTCTGTCGACCTAGAACCTGATGACCAGCCCGGAACATCGGGGACCTCTGGACAGTCGGTTCCCCACACACAGACACAGGCCACAGCAGACCTAACCCCCTCTGGGAATACCAGCACAGCTCCCACCCAGCGGGCCCATGCCTCTGTCTCCAGGACGCGTCAATCAGCCGTGTGTCCGCCACTACAGGGCACCCAGGCTGACCCACCACCCCAACAACAACAGGGACCTGGGGGCAGTGGTAGTGGGCACACCGTCCAGGGGACAGAGGGCCGGGGAAACAGGGGAACTGGGCGGGCTGCTGTGCGACAGGGGGGGGGACAGGCCCAGGGAACCCACTCTCCAAGAGGCCCTCACCACCATCATGGGAGCATACCACCACTCCCAGGAGACGATGGCGACGGTACTGGCCAGGTTCCAGGAGATCCAGGCACAGCAGGAGGAACGGTACATGGGGTTCAGAGACGAACTCAGGAACATCGGTTCCGCAATGGGGACCATCGTCCTGGCCCTCAACCAGATAGTCACCACATTGCGGGACCATGTGGCACCACAAAGGGCCCCTGTCACTAGCCAGGACCACGAACAGCCTACCACCTCCGCCGGCGCTAGTGGACAGGAGGCCCCCACACAACGACAGGCCACCAGAACCCCACCTCCTGCTGAAGAACAACCACCCCGCAAGCGGAACCTGAGATCACACAAGAAGGCAGAGTAGGATGCCAAGACCCCCGCCAGCATAAGATACCCCCTGATGTCATCCCACTGTCCCACATTGTCACCCTGTCCAACCTTAAACAGCCCCTGCTCCATCCTTCCACAGGCATATGGACAATGCACCTGTGAGACTGAGAACTGGACTCTGCCATGGACATTACTCCACCCCCACCCATCACCGTTTTACTATCATGGACCTATATGTAGCACTTAAAATAAATCACTAATTGCACTTCAAAAATCAGGAGTCTGCTTGTATTCTTAACAAATGTATTACACATAACGGTGCAATAATGTTCAGTTACATTGTGATGACAACATACCAATGTCAATAAGCTTTAGTCCATGGGCAAACAAAGCAGAAGTCACGCAGTGGGTCATACAGCTCTGAAAAGGGAAGGGAAAGTCAAAAATCAGTTAAAAGGAACTGGGGGGGAAACACAGAAAGTAGAGATGCAGGAGGCCAGAAGTAAATGTAAAATGGCGTGGGTGATTCTTACCTGTGTGCTACTGAAAATACTGTTGTATAACTGTGTCCCTGTTGTCCGTGTCGTCCCCGTCGTCTTTCTCCTCTTCACTCTCCACAGGCTCCACAGCTGCTACAACACCACCATCTGGACCATCCTCCTGCAGGAAAGGCACCTGGCATCGCAATGCAAGATTGTGAAGCATACAGCAGGCCACAATGATATGGCACACCTTCTTTGGTGAGTACATTAGGGATCCACCTGTCATATGCAGGCACCTAAACCTGGCCTTCAGGACCCCGAAGGTCCGTTCTATAATCCTCCTAGTTCGCCCATGGGCCTCATTGTACTGTTCCTCTGCCCTGGTCCGGGGATTCCTCACTGGGGTCAATAGCCAAGGCAGGTTGGGGTAACCAGAGTCACCTATTAGCCACACACGGTGTCTCTGTAGCTGTTCCATCACATAAGGGATGCTGCTATTTCGCATGACATACGCGTCATGCACTGACCCAGGGAACTTGGCATTTACATGGGAGATGTACTGGTCAGCCAAACAGACCACCTGGACATTCATCGAATGATAACTTTTTCTGTTTCTGTACACCTGCTCATTGTCTTTTGGGGTACTAAAGCCACATGGGTCCCATCAATGGCACCAATGATGTTGGGAATATGTCCAAGGGCATAGAAATCACCCTTCACAGTGGCCAAATCACCCTCCTCAGGGAAAACAATGTAGCTCCGCATGTATTTCATCAGGGCAGACAACACTTTGGACAAAACCTTAGAAAACATAGGCTGAGACATCCCTGATGACATGGCCACTGTTGTCTGAAAAGACCCACTTGCCAAAAAATGGAGTACTGACAGAACCTGCACCAGAGGGGGAATTCCTGTGGGTTGGCGGATGGGGGACATCAGGTCTGGCTCCAGCTGGGCACACAGTTCATGTATAGTGGCTCGGTCAAGTCGGTATCGAAGTATAATATGTTGTTCTTCCATTGTCGACAGGTCCACCAGCGGTCTGTACACGGGAGGATTCATCCTTCTCCTCGCAAGTCCCAGCGGACGGTGCCTAGGAAGGACAACATGGAGTACAGAGTCAAGCAACCCACAGGTACGTTCACACAGCTTGCACAGTACACGAATCGCTATGCTTTGAAAGGCTTGTATGAGTGGCAATGCAAGGCCTAGGCCTGTGTGACGCAGTAGAAATTAAGCCATGTGGGCCCTTGAAATGGCGGCTGCCTGACCTGAGAAGTGTGACAGTGGGATGTGAGGTCAATGCGCTGGCGTGGCACACCGTGGCAGTAGGCGGTCGAAGACCGCAGTGCGAAGGCGCATTGGTTAACATTGAACCCTATGGGTTTCAGTAGCCAATGACGATGTGTGCCGGCGGTCGCGGTACGCACCGCCGCGGCACGCACCGCCGCGGGCGTGACCGCCATTTTCTATCTGCTTAATCACTCGAGACCTGATCATCTACAGGAGAGGACCTATACTGCAAGTGCTGCTGTGACCTCGGTCTGGAAGAGACAATGGCTGCTGCGACTGGGGAAAGGGCCCCTGCCTTCACTTCAGAAGAGTTGGAGAAACTTGTGGATGGGGTCCTGCCCCAGTATGCGCTACTCTACGGTCCTCCAGACCAACAGGTAAGTACACTGGGTGCACGTTGAATGGGCTATGCCTGGGTTGTGTATGGTGGATGTAAGATGGTGGGGTGGGGAGCGAATGAGGAGTGCAAGGCACGACAGATGAGAGCATGTGCCACATGGCAAGGTTGGGGAGGGGGGGGTAATCACATCTAACATGCAGAAAATTGATGATATTTCCTTTCCCACCCTGTACATGTCAAATAGGTCAGCGCCCATCAGAAAGTCGACATTTGGCGTGCCATCGCCAAGGAAGTCCGGGCCCTGGGGGTCCACAACAGACGGGGCACCCACTGCCGAAAGAGGTGGGAGGACATCCGCCGCGGGACCAGGAAGACCGCCGAGTCACTGCTGGGGATGGCCTCCCAACGTAGGAGGGGTGCCAGTCGTACCTTGACCCCCCTGATGTCCCGGATCCTGGCGGTGGCCTACCCCGATTTGGATGGGCGCGTGAGGACATCACAGCAGACACAAGGGGGTGAGTACCAGCACATTCTGCTATCTTTACGCGCAGTGGAGGTGTCTGGGTGGGGGAGGAGGGCTGTGGGTGACATTAGGCCAGGGCGCTTTCTGTAGTGTAGTCCCCTCCTTTAGGCTTGGCCCTGTGCCCCCGCCCCCCACCTCTGTAGGGTGCCAAGTACAGCAATCCATGGTCCAGCATCACCCATGTGTGCATTTGTTGTCCATAGACCTGTAGGCCTAGTCACAAGTACTGAGTAGTGTACCCCGATTGCGCGGCGTAGTGCTGGAGGCTCCTGTGTCTGTCCTCTCCGACAACGGTGTTGACAATGCATGCACTCAACCTGTCTTTATTTCTCCCCCCACCCTTTTTCTTTATCTTCTTGTGCATGTGTGCATTAGCATCATCAGGCGGAGGAGAATTGGCATCGGAGCACGAGGGAGCTGCAACTCACAAGGCCCCGGTGGGCCATGCTACAGACACCGAGGTCACCAGTGATACGGAGGGCGAGGGGAGCTCCACAACGGGGACCCGTGGTGACACCAGCGACACCGACACGTCCTCGGAAGGGAGCTCCCTAGCGGTGGCGGCAACATCCATGCCCCCCGCCTCAACAGGTACAGCCGCCACCCGGCGCACCAGCTCCACCCTCCCAGCAGCCCCTCAGCCTTCGCTCCGTGCCTGCTCGCCCAAGAAGGCGGGCATCTCTTACGCCTCAGGCACCTCAGGCCCTGCCCCAGTTACCCCTGCTGCCCTCAGTTAGGAGGTCATTGACCTCCTACAGACCATCATTGTTGGGCAGTCTACCCTTTGAATGCCATCCAGGGGGTAGAGAGGGAGGTGCATCGGAGCAATGCATACCTGGAGGGCATTCATTCGGGTCAGGCTGCCCATCAACGATCGTTCAATGCTCTGGCCTCAGCACTGACGGCAGCCATTGTCCCTGTTTCCAGCCTCCCTCTACTAACTGCCTCCACCCTCTCCCAGTCTCCTGTTCCTCAGCCTATCCCATCCACACCATCAGACCAGCCTGCACACACCTCAACACCCAAGGGCAGCTCATCCAGACATAAGCACCACAGATCCCACAAGCATTCACCCAAGCAACACACAGATGCAGACATGGCAACAGTCACTACCACCTCTGTGTCCCCCTCCTCCTCGTCTCCCTCCTCCCTCCCTGTGACGTCTCCACTCACACCTGCATGCACACCACCATCAGCCAGTACTTCCATCACCAGCACACCCTCCATTACAGTCCGCACACGTGCAGTCACCACCCCCACTGCCATTTACACGTCCCCTGTGTCCTCTCCCAGTGTGTCTGTCACCCCCTCTTCCAAAGCACACAAACGCAGGCAGCCACCCACCCAACAGCCATCCACCTCACGACAGCCTCCGTCACAAGCACCTGCACCCAAAGACAGCACACTTGACTCTCCTACAACCACATCCTCTTCCTCCACTCCCATACCCACTGCACCTACCCTTCCCATTGCTCCTAAAAAACTTTTCCTCTCCAAAGTTAACCTCTTTGCACCACCTGACCCACCCCCTCCATCTGGTAAGAGTCCGAAGAGCACCTCAGCCACCACCAGCCCTGCATCAAGTCTGACCATTGTGCACGGGTTTTGGAGTCCACCCTTTCCCAGCACAGATACATCGGCCAGCAGCAAGGGGACAGCCAGCCCCCCCCTGGAAAGAGAACCCGTAAAACCAAGGGCCGCCGCGAGAAGGCTGACACGGCTGCCCCCAAGGAGCAAAGTCGTGGCCCGTCACCTGCCACAACATCAAGGGGAGGCAAGGGCCAGAGAGCCTCATCGAAGGAGGGCAAGGGCAGCAGGGCAGAGAAGTCAGCCAGCAGGGGCGCGGACAAGGAGGGCCCCACAAGCCCCATCCCGGGTGTGACGGAGGACACCCACGGGCCCAGGACTCCATCACAGGAGGGTCCAGCAACTGCACGGTCGGAGGGCGACTAAGCAGGGAGTCCTGGCCAGGTCTGGCTCCCTTGATAGACAAGACAGGCACCGCTGAACAGGGCCCCGCCGTAAAGAAAGGCACCGCTGAACAGGGCCCCGCCGTGAAGAAAGGCACCGCTGAACAGGGCCCCGCCGTCTCAAGCACCGCTCCGCTGGGCCATTCCTGTCAAGCACCGCTCCGCTGGGCCCCGCCGTCTCAAGCACCGCTCCGCTGGGCCCTTCCTGTCAAGCACCGCTCCGCTGGGCCCTTCCTGTCAAGCACCGCTCCGCTGGGCCCTTCCTGTCAAGCACCGCTCCGCTGGGCCCTTCCTGTCAAGCACCGCTCCGCTGGGCCCTTCCTGTCAAGCACCGCTCCGCTGGGCCCTTCCTGTCAAGCACCGCTCCGCTGGCACCTTCCTGTCAAGCACTGCTCCGCTGGCACCTTCCTGTCAAGCACCGCTCCGCTGGGCCCTTCCTGTCAAGCACCGCTCCGCTGGGCCCTTCATCTCAAGCACCGCTGGGCCCTTCCTGTCAAGCACCGCTCCGCTGGGCCCTTCATCTCAAGCACCGCTCCGCTGGGCCCTTCCTGTCAAGCATCGCTCCGCTGGGCCCTTCCTGTCAAGCACCGCTCCGCTGGGCCCTTCCTGTCAAGCACCGCTCCGCTGGGCCCTTCCTGTCAAGCACCGCTCCGCTGGGCCTTTCATCTCAAGCACCGCTCCGCTGGGCCCCGCCGTCTCAAGCACTGCTCCGCTGGGCCCTTCCTGTCAAGCACCGCTCCGCTGGGCCCTTCCTGTCAAGCACCGTTCCGCTGGGCCCTTCCTGTCAAGCACCGCTCCGCTGGGCCCTTCCTGTCAAGCACCGCTCCGCTGGGCCCTTCATCTCAAGCACCGCTCCGCTGGGCCCCGCCGTCTCAAGCACCGCTCCGCTGGGCCCTTCCTGTCAAGCACCGCTCCGCTGGGCCCTTCCTGTCAAGCACCGCTTCGCTGGGCCCTTCCTGTCAAGCACCGCTCCGCTGGGCCCTTCCTGTCAAGCACCGCTCCGCTGGGCCCTTCCTGTCAAGCACCGCTCTGCTGGGCCCTTCCTGTCAAGCACCGCTCCGCTGGGCCCCGCCGTCTCAAGCACCGCTCCGCTGGGCCCTTCCTGTCAAGCACCGCTCCGCTGGGCCCTTCCTGTCAAGCACCGCTCCGCTGGGCCCTTCCTGTCAAGCACCGCTCCGCTGGGCCCTTCCAGTCAAGCACCGCTCCGCTGGGCCCTTCCTGTCAAGCACCGCTCCGCTGGGCCCTTCCTGTCAAGCACCGCTCCACTGGGCCCTTCCTGTCAAGCACCGCTCCACTGGGCCCTTCATCTCAAGCACCGCTCCGCTGGGCCCTTCATCTCAAGCACCGCTCCGCTGGGCCCTTCCTGTCAAGCACCGCTCCGCTGGGCCCTTCCTGTCAAGCACCGCTCCGCTGGGCCCTTCCTGTCAAGCACCGCTCCGCTGGGCCCTTCCTGTCAAGCACCGCTCCGCTGGGCCCTTCCTGTCAAGCACCGCTCCGCTGGGCCCTTCATCTCAAGCACCGCTCCGCTGGGCCCTTCATCTCAAGCACCGCTCCGCTGGGCCCTTCCTGTCAAGCACCGCTCCGCTGGGCCCTTCATCTCAAGCACCGCTCCGCTGGGCCCCGCCGTCTCAAGCACCGCTCCGCTGGGCCCTTCCTGTCAAGCACCGCTCCGCTGGGCCCTTCCTGTCAAGCACCGCTCCGCTGGGCCCCGCCGTCTCAAGCACCGCTCCGCTGGGCCCTTCCTGTCAAGCACCGCTCCGCTGGGCCCTTCCTGTCAAGCACCGCTCCGCTGGGCCCTTCCATCTCAAGCACCGCTCCGCTGGGCCCTTCCATCTCAAGCACCGCTCCGCTGGGCCCTGCCATCTCAAGCACCGCTCCGCTGGGCCCTTCCTGTCAAGCACCGCTCCGCTGGGCCCTTCCTGTCAAGCACCGCTCCACTGGGCCGTTCCTGTTAAGCACCGCTCAGCTGGGCCCTTCATCTCAAGCACCGCTCCGCTGGGCCCCGCCGTCTCAAGCACCGCTCCGCTGGGCCCTTCCTGTCAAGCACCGCTCCGCTGGGCCCTTCCTGTCAAGCACCGCTCCGCTGGGCCCTTCCTGTCAAGCACCGCTCCGCTGGGCCCTTCCTGTCAAGCACCGCTCCGCTGGGCCCTTCATCTCAAGCACCGCTCCGCTGGGCCCTTCCTGTCAAGCACCGCTCCGCTGGGCCCTTCATCTCAAGCACCGCTCCGCTGGGCCCCGCCGTCTCAAGCACCGCTCCGCTGGGCCCCGCCGTCTCAAGCACCGCTCCGCTGGGCCCTTCCTGTCAAGCACCGCTCCGCTGGGCCCTTCCTGTCAAGCACCGCTCCGCTGGGCCCTTCCTGTCAAGCACCGCTCCGCTGGGCCCTTCCTGTCAAGCACCGCTCCGCTGGGCCCTTCATCTCAAGCACCGCTCCGCTGGGCCCTTCCTGTCAAGCACCGCTCCGCTGGGCCCTTCATCTCAAGCACCGCTCCGCTGGGCCCTTCATCTCAAGCACCGCTCCGCTGGGCCCTGCCGTCTCAAGCACCGCTCCGCTGGGCCCTTCCTGTCAAGCACCGCTCCGCTGGGCCCTTCCTGTTAAGCACCACTCCGCTGGGCCCTTCATCTCAAGCACCGCTCCGCAGGGCCCCGCCGTCTCAAGCACCGCTCCGCTGGGCCCTTCCTGTCAAGCACCGCTCCGCTGGGCCCCGCCGTCTCAAGCACCGCTCCGCTGGGCCCTTCCTGTCAAGCTCCGCTCCGCTGGGCCCTTCATCTCAAGCACCGCTCCGCTGGGCCCCGCCGTCTCAAGCACCGCTCCGCTGGGCCCTTCCTGTCAAGCACCGCTCCGCTGGGCCCTTCCTGTCAAGCACCGCACCGCTGGGCCCTTCCTGTCAAGCACCGCACCGCTGGGCCCTTCATCTCAAGCACCGCTCCGCTGGGCCCTTCCTGTCAAGCACCGCTCCGCTGGGCTCCGCCGTCTCAAGCACCACTCCGCTGGGCCCCTCCTGTCAAGCACCGCTCCGCTGGGCCCCGCCATCTCAAGCACCGCTCCGCTGGGCTCTTCCTGTCAAGCACCGCTCCGCTGGGCCCTTCCTGTCAAGCTCCGCTGGCCCATTGACAGTGCCGGTTCTGTGTCGAGCTAGTGTTCACGCTGCACTCTGGGCACCCTGCCTCCTCCATAACCAGTGGAGTCTGTAATCCACCTGATGGACTGTGGCTTTGCACTCCCCAGGATGGCACAGTGGGCAACCCACCCACTGTAGAGACTTGTGAGACTGTGGCTTTGCACTCCCCAGGATGGCACAGTGGGCATGGTGGCCCCTTCGTGGTTCTGGCGTCGTGGACTCATGTGGCTGAGGTGCCCCCCCTTCCCTTCCCCCTGAGGTGCCTGTAGTTTTGTCATCTGATGCCCCAGCAGTGTTCTCTCCAACGGACTCAGGTCTCCTGTGTGGGCTTTGCCCATGTGTTTGGTAGACATTGGCCCACGGACTGTGGATATTTGACAAACTGAGCAGGACTTATTGACTATGTACATAGTTTTCGCACTGTTCATTATTTTTGCTTTGATATTTCATATCGATAATTTTCCATGACTTCAATGAACCTAATTTATACATAAATTTAAATTAACATTGTTATTATGTCTTTGCTTTTTTCAGGGGGGTTTGGGGGGTATCACTCAGTTGTTGCTCTGCATTGGTATGTTGATAGTTGGGGGGGGGGGGCGTATGTGTGTGCCCGTAACCTTTCGTCCTCCCCCCCTCCCCTGTGTCGTAGGTGCAGTACTCACCGTTGTCTTCTGCGCCGGAGTTCGTACTCGTGGTAGATGAGCAGGTAGACAATAGCTGGTAGGATGTTTAATTCGGGTTCCATGCTGTCCTCCGTCCTCGTGGAGTGTATAGAGGTGAGCGTTTTCCCGTTCGTAGTCTGTTTCCGCCGTGTTTTTATCGGCGGGGCTCCCGCCCCGGAAAAGGTGGCGGATTGGTGAGTTGTGATAGTGTGGGCGGTACATTGTCTGCCGCCTGCCTGTTGGCGGTGACCGCCGCGCTGTTTGTCTGCCCGCCGTGGCGGTCGGAGTGTTAAAGTGGCGGGCTGTGTTGGCGGTTCCCGCCAGGGTCAGAATTCCATTTTTTGGACCGCCTGCCTGTTGGCGGGTTGGCCGCCGCTTTATCACCGACCGCCAGGGTTGGAATCACCCCCACTGTCATAAAAACTGAGGGACCCAGATACTGGCACAGACCAGGACACAATGGTCCTCATTACGACCTTGGCAGGCGGCTGAAGCCGCCCGCCAAGATCGGACCACCGGGCGGCCGACAATGCGGCCTCACTCCTGCCGCGGCGATCAGGAGATCCCCGCCGGCCCAGCGGGGATCTAGGCTGCAGCAAAGGAGCCGGCTCCAAATGGACCCGTCGCGCTTTTCACTGTCTGCATAGCAGACAGTGAAAAGCTGCACGGGCCCGTGTCAGGGGGCCCCTGCACTGCCCATGCCAGTGGCATGTGCACTACAGGGGTCCCCAAGGGCCCCGCGACTCCCCGTACCGCCAGCCTTTTCCTGGCGGTTGAACCGCCAGGAAAAGGCTGGTGGTAGGGGGACTCGTAACCCCCTGGGCAGCGCTGCAAGCAGCGCTGCCCTGGCGGATTAAAACCGCTGGGCCCACTGTGGCAGTAAACCACTGGTCCCGGCGGTGTGACCACGGCGCTTCCGCTGCGGCGCAATCCCCGTGGAAGCACTGCCAGCCTGTAGGAGGTGCTTCCGTCGAAACAGAGGGTTGTAATGACCCCCAATGTCATTAAAACTGAGGGTCCCAGATACTAGCAGCAGACCAGGGCACACTGCCATTAACACTGAGGGCCCCAGGCAGCAGGCCAGGACACACTGTTATCAAAACTTAGGGCCCCAGGCACAGGCAGCAGGCCAGGACACACTGTTATCAAAACTGAGGGCCCCAGATACTGAATGCAGACCATGACACACTGTTGTTAACACGGAGGGCCCCATATACTGCCACAGGCCAGGACACACTGTCATTAAAACTGAGGGCCCCAGATACTGGCAGCAGGCCAGGACACACTGTCATTAACACAGAGGGCCCCAGATACTGGCACAGACCAGGACACACTGTCATTAAAACTGAGGGCCCCAGATACTAGCAGCAGACCATGGCATACTGCCATTACAACTGAGGGTCCCAGGCACAGGCAGCAGACCAGGGCACACTGTCATTAACACTGAGGGCCCCAGATACTGGCACAGACCAGGACACACTGTCCTTAACACTGAGGGCCCCAGATACTGGCAGCAGACCAGGACACACTGTCATTAACACTGAGGGCCCCAGATACTGGCAGCAGGCCAGGACACACTGTCATTAACACTGAGGGCCCCAGGCACAGGCACTGACCAGGACACACTGTCCTTAACACTGAGGGCCCCAGATACTGCCACATACCAGGACACACTGACATTATAACTGAGGGCCCCAGGCAGAGGCAGCAGACTAAATCAAATCAAAGACTGTTGACAGTCAGTCACAAACATGTTTTTATGAAAACTGAGTACCAGGGGGAGAAGAGAGAGAACGAATCACTGTCCCATGTTTTCTTAATGTCAGTGCTGGGAATGGAGACATGTAACTCTGTCCGAGGGGAGTGACAGCAGCTACTGGTTTGGGTGGGAATGGCACGATGAGGCTTTATTACTATTTTAGGTAAAACGCACCAAACAGTACAGCTGTCTGGTTTGCTAAAGACGTTTTGGGGATATTCAGAAAGCTGACCTAGAAATGCATTCCACCCGTTGCTTACCATTGGCCTTGTGGTTTGTAATTCACACTTTATGGGTTTCTGTTTGCTGGATTGTTTTGCTTTAGCCTCTCCAGCTTGAGTTCGTTCCTCCCATTGCCTAAACGTAGTTTACTATATTTTCCAGTGAACTAGATTTCTGTAAACAGGCCTTGAAATCTTGTTCTTATCTTGTCACATTTGCCTGCATTCAAAATCAGAGGTCAAATGTCAGGTTCTCTCTTTCAGAGAGCTTGATTTTTATTTGTATTTCTCTGACTTCAAAGTGAAGAGAATTTATGTGACAATCCTGCCCACCCTTGTAAGACCAGAAGGGATGTTCTTTTATTTTCTAGCACACATTAAGCAAAAAAATGAGCAGTGCTGATGTTTCAGACTATATCAGCATCAGTACAAATTAAGCACTTTTTTTGTAGTTCTGACGTGTGGTGGAAACAAATATTTGAATTTGCTCAAAACACATCAACAGACTAGGGGATGACATTACCACACATCGTTTGCGTGTAGTAAAACTGTATTTCAGTGCAAATATAATGGTAATTTCAATTGAAAATATGTTGTCTGTAACGGCAGTGCACTGCCACACCATGCATACTCCACACTATGCCACTCCACTCTACAACACTCTACTCCACTCTATGCCCTTCCACGCTATGCCACGCCACTCCACGCTATGATACTCCATTCCACTCCATTCTATGACACACCACTCCACTCTGCGCCCCTCCAGACACTCTTCTACATGGCACGCCACTCAACTCCACGCCACTCCAATCTACTCCACTCACTCTATGACACATCATGCCACTCCACTCTGTGCCCCTCCACTCCACACCACTTACTCCACTCCAATCTACCACACTCCACTCCAATATAAGCAACTTCACTCCAATGTACCCCAATCTACCCTACCCCACTGCACTTCGCTACAATCTATCCCAATCTACTTCACTCCAATCTACCCACCTCCTCTCTAATCTACCCACTCCACTTCAATCTACCCAACTCCAATTTACTCCACCCCAATTTACCCACCCCACCCCAATGTACCCCCACCACTCCAATTGATCCCACTTCAATCTACCCCATTCTAACCCTATCTACCCCACTCCACTCCAGCATACCCCAATCTATTCCACTATGATCCAATCTACCCCACTCCACTCCAATCTACTCCACTCAATCAACCCCATCCCACCCAGTCTACTGCACTTCACTCAGATCTTCCCCACTCTACCACCATTTACCCCACTCTACTCCACCCCAATCCAATCTACCTCACACCATACCAATCTACCCCACACCACTCCAATCTACCCCATTCCACTCTACCCAAATTTATCCCACTCCACTTCACTCCAATCTACCCCACTCAAGTTTACCACACTCCTGTCACGGTTTCGGGCAGGGCTGATCAGGACTTTGGTTGGGACACCCCTTGAGGTCACCGAATATCCTACAGAGGTAGTGTACTGGGGCAGAAGAGCAGCTAAAGGCATACACGGAAAGGACAGCTATGGATAGGCACAGGAAACAGGAAAGTAAAAGCAGAGCAACCCTTGTGTGAACAAACAGGAAACGGATTACCAGTGGACAAACACGCTGGGGTTGTACACAGAGTAAGGCGCAGAACCTCCCACAGTGACAGGGAATCTCAATGCCTCTGTGCAGTTTGCTCTTACAGATAGTCGCCCTGCCAGCCCCATAGAAAGGAGGCAGCAGAAGTGATTCTGTCTCTGGACCCTAGAGCACAAACAAGGATAGTACTTACACACACAGGACACGCTCTTGTGGGTCCAGCTGGAAACACAGTGGCGATTCCTGAGAAAACAGCAATAGCACACTGTCAGGCACGAAATACAACGTATAACACTGGACAAGGATGGGGGCTGGAATTGCCTCCTGGAAACCAGGAGCCAACCCCAGTACACAGGAGGACACGTATACACTGGTGAAGACTGATAGAACACTTACCAGACACAAAGAACCAAGAAGAAACAGAAACAGAAGGGAACAAACAAAGAGGCAGAGGCAAGAACTAGGAACAGGCTCAGGCTGAAGCAAAGGCGGGACTAGGACTTGAAAACAGGGCGCAAACTTCTGGCTGGGACAGACAGAGACAGGACTGGGAAACTGAGAACAGGCTCTGGCTGGAACAGGCAAGGACAGGACTGGAATACAGGGAGTAGGAAATGAGCAGTAAACAGGACTGGGAAACAGAGAGAAGGTTCAGGCTGAAACAAGGCAGGAGCAGGGCAGAGAAACAGGGAGCAGGCTTTGGAAGAAACAAACAGGTACAAGGCTAAGAAGTAGAGAGCAGACTCTGGCTGGAACAATCAGGAGCAGGGCAGAGAAACAGGAAACAGGATCAGGCTGGAACAGAACAGGAACAAAACTGGAACACCATCCGACAAGGGGTCTGTAACACAAAGGAATTGAAGTCCGATGCACGACGGGGAGCTTGAGGAAATGGCTGCTTATAAGCAGTTCCAAGCTGGGCTGCACAGGAGAGGTTTCAGGTGTGTGTAGTTTCGGACACTTGCAAGTCCTGGAGGAGAGGATCCAGTGAAAAGGAGCAACTGGACTTCTCCCATTGAAAACAATGGGAAACAGAATCCGGGTTTTCCTGACTACCAAGCTGTGCATTATGGGATTTGCAGTCCCAAGAAGCAAATGTAGTCCTACACAAGTGTACCATGGAGAAAAGAGAAACAAACAGGAGTCAGCAAGGGACTCTAGATAGGTGTTCAAGGTGATTCCCAGGCTTCTGACAGTCCCCTTACAGCGCCCCCTGGAAATGGGACGACCGATTCGTAACAACTCCACACCAATCTAACCCACTCCACCCCAATCCACCCCTTTCCACCCCACTCCAATCTACCCCTCCCTTTTCCTCCCTAATCGACCCCACACCAATCAACCTCTCCCCAATCTACATACCTCAATCTACCCCACTCCAAACTACACCTGTCTACTCCACTCCCAATCTACTCCACTCCATTCCAATCTACCCCACTCTGCCCTACTCTGCTCCAAACTACCCCACTTCACTCCACTCCACCACACTTCATTGCAATCTACCCCACCCCAGGCTACCCCACCCCACTCTACCCCACTTCAATTTACCCCATTCCAATCTACCCCACTCAATTGCATACTACCCTACTCTAATCCACCTAATCTACCAATTCCACCCCACTCCAATCTATCCAACTCCAGTCAACCCCACTGCCCTTTACCCCAATATACCCACTGCAATCCACCCAATTTACCCCACTGCACTCTATCCCAATCTACCCACTGCAATCCACCCAATTTACCCCACTGGACTCTATCCCAATCTACCCACTGCAATACACCCAATCTACCCCAATGCACTCTTCCCTAATCTAACACACTCCTTTCTACTCTACCCAATCTACCCAACTCCACTTCACTCCATCCTAACACATGCCACTCACGTCTACACCACTCCTGTCCAATCTAACCCACTCCATCCCACTCCCATCCCACTTCAATCTACCCTAACCCACTCGACCCCAAACTACCCTGCTCCAATCTACCCTATTTTATCTGCCCCACTCTAATCTATCTCACTCCAATCTACCCCACCCCATCCAAATCTACCCCACACCACTCTATCCAACTCCACTCTTACCTACTCCACTCTACCCCACTCCACTCCAATCTATCCCAATCTACCCCACTCCAAACTACCTCAGCCAGCTTCACTCCAATTTACTCTGCCATAATCCACCCAATCTAACCCATTCCACTCTACCCCGCTCCACCCTACACTCCACCCTAATCTACCCCACTCCAATCTACTCATCTACACTCCAATCTACCCCAGTCCACTGCACTCCACTCTTTCCCAATGTACCCCACTCCAATCCAATCTACCCCTTTGTCTCCCACTCCAATCTAACCTACTCCACCTCAATCTACTCCACTAAACCCCAATCTACCCCAATTCAATCTACCCCACTCCAATCTACCTGACTTCAATCTACTGCACTCCAATCTATTCCACTCCACTCCATTCTACCAACTTTATGCTGCCAATCTGCCCCACTCTACCCCACTCCCAAACTACCCCACACCACACTCCAATCTACTGTTTGCCCCAATCTACCCCACTCCACTCCATTCTACTCTACTATAATCCACCCAATCTACCACACTCCAATCTACCACACTCCACTCCAGTCTTCCCCACTTAATTCCAATCTACCCCAATCCACCCCACTCCACTTTTCTCCAATCTGCCCCACTCCACTCCAGTCTATCCTGATCTACACTACTGCTATCTACCCCACTCTAATCTACCCCAGTCTACTCTATTCCAATCTACTCTGTTCCACCCAAATCTACCCCTCTCCACCTCACTCCATTCTACCCCACTGCTCTCTGCATCAGTCTAACCCACTCCTCTCTACCCCAATCTACCCCATTCCACCCTACCACAATCTACACTACTCCGTGCCACTAACCTTTAGCCAAGCCGAACAGAAGCCACACTGGTGCACAACGTGGCAAAGACACATTGCCAAAGCCAATAGCTCTTCAAATTCATGCGACTTATGGACTTTGTCAATGCTTGTTTACCTTGATAGCAATGGGGACTACCTCAACACATTAATGGAACAGTTATAGCCAATGTGCATTTTAGCAAGATAGACGTGTAGGTGGATTGCCTCTGTTAGTGTCACTCTCCAGAAGTACCCAAGCGATGTTTCAGTTTGAGCCCTAATGATGCCTGACCTCAGGTGATGCCAAAGTTCGTCTTGTAGTGATTGCCCCCTAGGCCTGCGTCAAAAGAAACGGGCAGGAATGTGCTGTATCTATGGCATATGGTGCATTCCTGTCCTTTCCACCGCGACTGAGTAGTACCGACCTGATGTATATAAAGAACACGGCGTGAAGTGAGGAGAGAGTGGACAGCTGGAGGGGTGTCAGTGGCTCGACATGTGGCGGCGCGGGAGACACTAGGGAGGGTCGGATGCAGGCCAGTGTCGACTAACCCAAACAAACACATGCGCCAGCGTGCAGCACCATGAAGGAGAGCTGCTGGCCCCACAACTTGAGGTGCCTCTGGGTGATGCCAACAGGGCCCTAACACCCAGACACCTATGTAACCCCTTGTAGGTGGAATGTTAGCCCCACCACAGGCACACATGGCCTGAGCCCAAAAGTCCTCAGGAGTAAAGCTGAATCCCATGTAGGTGTGTCCCGCAGGGGTAAAGCTGGATCCCATGTAGGTGTGTCCCGCTGGAGTAAAGCTGGATCCCATGTAGGTGTGTCCCGCTGGAGTAAAGCTGGATCCCATGTCGGTGTGTGCAACAGGAGTAAAGCTGGATCCCATGTCGGTGTGTGCAACAGGAGTAAAGCCGGATCCCATGTAGGTGTGTCCCGCTGGAGTAAAGCTGGATCCCATGTAGGTGTGTCCCGCAGGGGTAAAGCTGGATCCCGTGTAGGTGTGTCCCGCTGGAGTAAAGCAAAGCTGGATCCCATGTAGGTGTGTGCCGCATGAGAAAAGCTGGATCCCATGTCGGTGTGTGCCGCAGGAGTAAAACTGGATCCCATGTAGGTGTGTGCCACATGAGAAAAGCTGGATCCCGTGTAGGTGTGTCCCGCTGGAGTAAAGCTGGATCCCATGTAGGTGTGTCCCGCAGGGGTAAAGCTGGATCCCGTGTAGGTGTGTCCCGCTGGAGTAAAGCTGGATCCCATGTCAGTGTGTGCAGCAGGAGTAAAGCTGCAGGCAGTGTGGTGGGTCTGTGATGTGGGAGGTCTGACAAGAGATAGGTGGGACCCTGGGTGGGTGACAGTGCACAATACACACTCTTTTGTGCACACACTCCAGCAGGTGTGCAAAGTCCATACATTAAACCAATGCCAACATTGTCTGATGTGTGTGAAATAAAGGTGGGTGACCTGAGGGCACCCCTCTGTCCTGAGACCCGAGGTCAGATCAGAATCCTTGAGTCTGCGGTCCAACGCCTGTGAGCAGGGACACCTTAAAGATTTTAGGGCCAAACCTATTTTGGGGCCCCTGTTCCAAAGAGCTTTGAATTTATGACCCAGTTTCAGGTCTTGCACCCCCCTTTGGCCAGGTCACTGACAGTGACAGGCACTGGTCCAAATCCTACATGTGTTTACATCTAGTATTCAGGGACAGTGATTGTGTTTTCAATATTGTAACACAGAAGCAGCTCAGTAATGTTACTGCACATAATCTCTGTGACACCCTACAATTTCTCATACATGAAGTCCTGTTTTGATCTAAAAGAAACTTTTTTATGGATGTTACATGAAACAAACACACCATGTCCCTGCAAAATGTCTGTAATAGACTCACACACGTTAAAAATAAATTAAAGGAAAGCAGTATTTAAAACAATTTGTTTAATAATTACTCAAGGTCATCAGGGCAGGACTCTCCCCAGAAGAGAGCTGGCTCTATCAGGGGCCCCTGAAAGTCTGGGGGCCCAGGGCCAGAGCCCACTTGCCCCATTCCTTACAGCATCTCTGTCCTGACAGTGCCCAGGCATGTGGGGGAAGGGGGTGGATGGGGGGGGCTGACAAGCTGAGGTCCCAAGCTGATGGGTGTCCCCTCTCACGTAAGAGACCCCCCCCCAGTCCAGATAACATGGCCTCCCCCTGACTGAAGATGTCAGCTGGAGGTCACAGGGGTCATGCGTGGGGGGGGGCAGGAGGTGTGGTTGAAGGGATAACACCTGTTAATCTGGGATAAAAATAGGAGCCTGTTCTCCTCGCCCGGATAAGGGGGGGGGGGGGGTCTGTGTGTGTCTGTTTACCAGGGAGACGGGGGGCATGGGGGAGGGCAGACCAGAGAGAGAGAGGGGGGGTCCACTCTGTGAGAGACAGACCACAGGAGGAGAGAGGGTCCACTCTGTGTGAGACAGGCCACAAGAGGAGAGAGGGTCCACTCTGTGTGAGACAGGCCACAAGAGGAGAGAGGGTCCACTCTGTGTGAGACAGGCCACAGAGGGAGAGAGAGGGAAGAGAGAGAGGGAGGGGGTCCACTCTGTGTGAGACAGGCCACAGAGGGAGAGAGAGGGAAGAGAGAGAGGGAGGGGGTCCACTCTGTGTGAGACAGGCCACAGAGGGAGAGAGAGGGAAGAGAGAGAGAGGGAGGGGGTCCACTCTGTGTGAGACAGGCCACAGAGGGAGAGAGAGGGAAGAGAGAGAGGGAGAGGGTCCACTCTGTGTGAGACAGGCCACAGAGGGAGAGAGAGGGAAGAGAGAGAGGGAGGGGGTCCACTCTGTGTGAGACAGGCCACAGAGGGAGAGAGAGGGAAGAGAGAGAGGGAGGGGGTCCACTCTGTGTGAGACAGGCCACAGAGGGAGAGAGAGGGAAGAGAGAGAGAGGGAGGGGGTCCACTCTGTGTGAGACAGGCCACAGAGGGAGAGAGAGGGAAGAGAGAGAGGGAGAGGGTCCACTCTGTGTGAGACAGGCCACAGAGGGGGAGAAAGGGAGGAGAGAGAGGGAGGGGGTCCACTCTGTGTGAGACAGGCCACAGAGGGAGAGAGAGGGGAGAGAGAGAGGGAGGGGGTCCACTCTGTGTGAGACAGGCCACAGAGGGAGAGAGAGGGAAGAGAGAGAGAGGGAGGGGGTCCACTCTGTGTGAGACAGGCCACAGAGGGAGAGAGAGGGAAGAGAGAGAGGGAGGGGGTCCACTCTGTGTGAGACAGGCCACAGAGGGAGAGAGAGGGAAGAGAGAGAGGGAGGGGGTCCACTCTGTGTGAGACAGGCCACAGAGGGAGAGAGAGGGAAGAGAGAGAGAGGGAGGGGGTCCACTCTGTGTGAGACAGGCCACAGAGGGAGAGAGAGGGAAGAGAGAGAGAGAGGGAGGGGGTCCACTCTGTGTGAGACAGGCCACAGAGGGGGAGAGAGGGAAGAGATAGGGAGAGAGACATAGGACAGAGAAGGGGAGGACCGAATGGGTGAGTGAGATAGGCTCCAGAAGGGGAGATAGAGACAGTGGAAGAGAGGGAGAGAAGAGAAGACAGGGTCAGAGGAGGGAGGAGCAGAGAGATAGTGTGGGGGCGGAGAGGTGGGAAGAAGAGACGGTGGGAGAGAGAGAGAACAGATAGAAGAGGAGGGGAGGGGCTCAGGCACCAAGGGGAAGAGGAGGGAGAGGGGCCGGTCTGAGGTGGGAATAGCAGGGGTGTGAGAGAGAGGCAGAGAACAGAGAAAGGAGAGCTCGAGGCGCAGAGAGGCACAGACGAGGCGCTACAGCCGGTCTAGGCGTCGTCCCTCCCGCGGAAGCACCGAGCGCCTCAAGGCACCTCAAGGCGCATCGGGGCACTTCAAGGCACATTGAGGGCATCGGGGCACTTCAAGGCACCTCGAGGGGCATCGGGGCACCTCAAAACACCTCAAGGCGCATCGGGATACCTTAGGGCACCTCAAGGCACATCGGGGCACCTCAGTTCGTATTTGGGCACCTCAAGGCGCATCGGGGCAATTTAAGACACCTCGAGGGGCATCTGGGCACCTCAAGCACCTGAAGGCGCATCGGGGCACTTCAAGGCATCTCAAGGCACACCAGGGCACACCAAGGCGCCTAAAGGCTCATCAGACCACCCGGAGGTAAGTGCAGAACAACCCTTTGTAAGGGTAATATGAGTACTAGCCGCTGTGCGTGTGTGTGTGCGTGTGTCTGTGTGGGTGAGAGAGTGCGTGTGTGTATGGGAGGGGAGTGGGGTTTAGGCCATGAGGCACCCTGGGGGCCAGGTTAGAGCTCTGAGCAGTTTATCGCTGTTCAGACCCCGGACACATGATAGAGATCAGACCCTGGTCAGTGATAAGAGGTCAGAGCCCAGAAGCAGGTCAGAGATGGGCAGTGCTTAATTTGTGCTTGTTGTTTCCGGTGCTGAGCACCGGCACTTATTTTTGAGGGCCGGCGCTTATTGTTCTGCCTCAAGCATTTGCTGCGAGCAAAAGACACATATGGGAAAGACGGAAGAAGGAAAAACTAAAAAGCGCCATAAAGGGAGAAAGTAGAAAGCTGCAAGAGTGAGCTGAAGGGGCAGGGAGTGGCTGTAAATGGATTGAAGAGGCCCGAGATGGCTTCAGGATTACCTGCCTCAGTATTCAGTGCTCGCACATTTAATTACAGCAGCCTCATGTTTAAGAGAGGGCTTAGAGCACCGGCACCTCTTATTTCACAAATTAAGTACTGGAGATGGGGAAAGATCAGAGCTCAGAAGGAGACCTGGTGCAGTTGGGAGCTCGGAGGCAGGTCTGGGAGACGGGTCTGGCTCCCTTCAGAGCTCGGGGGGCCAGGTCTGGTTCCCTTCGGAGGTCAGAGGCAGGTGTGGTTCTCTTCAGAGCTCAGAGGCAAGTCTGGTTCTCTTCAGAGCACGGTGCAGGGGTGGTGCTGCTTAGAGTGGCATGTCTGATTCCCGTCGGAGCTCAGAGGCAGGGCTGGTGCTGCTCAGAGCTCAGAGGTAGAGCTGGTTCCCTTCAGAGCACAGAGGCCGTTCTGGTTCTCTTCAGAGCTGGGAGGCAGGGCTTGGTCTCTTCAGAGCTGGGAGGCAGGCCTAGCTGTCTTCAGAGCTCGGAGGCAGGTCTGTCTCTCTTCAGAGCACGGAGACAGGACAGAGATAGGACCCTGGTCTGTGATGAAAGGTCAGAGCTCGGAGGCAGGTCAGAGCTCAGAGGTAGGGCTGGTTCTCTTCAGAGCCCAGAGGTAGGTCAGAGCTTGGAAGCAGCGCTGTTGAGAGTCTGGAGGAAGCCTGTCCTTGGATGCAGGTCAGGTGGTCTGACTCTGAGGCTCAGAGCTCGGAGGCAGGTCAGAGCTCAGAGGCAGATCAGAGCTCAGATGTAGGTCCGATGCAAGTGAGGGAAGTCAGAGAGAGATCAGAGCTCAGGCAGGCCAGAGGTCAGAAGTAGGTGAGAGCTCTGAGCTCTGACCACCTCTGCGAGGAGAAAAGAGAGTCTGTGAGGAGGAGCTGAAGGAGGACATTACAGAGGATAGAAAGGAGCGAAATGGGCAGTGGAGGGACAGGATCAGAGCAGTGTGGAAGAGAGGTGTGAGGTGGAGGAGGTAAAGTGAGGGTGGCAGGGAAGACAGAAGGAGAGAGCAGCGCGGGAGGCTGGAAGAGTGAGAGGCAGTGAGAGCTGACCGAGAAGAGCAGGGTGTAGTGCCTAGAAGAAGAGGTGCTAGAAGGGTGGAGGGAGAGGGAGGGTGTCAGGAAGGGGCAGGGGATCAGGGAGAGCTGTGAGTAAAGAAGAGAGAGGGAGTCTGGAAGATGGAATAAAGACCAGAATGGTAGGAGGGAAAGTATAGGGGAGGGAAGGCAGAACGGGTTGGCTCGGGTAGAGGAGAGGGGAGAGGGCCGTGGAGAAAAGGAGACACTGGAAACAGAACAGCTGGCAGGTTGGGTGAACCCAAGGGACCGAGGAGAGCATAGGATCAATAAAGAGGGAGAAGGTGACAAGATAGAAAACGGAGGGCAGTGGAAGATGGAGAGAAGAGGGGAAATGGAGTGAGTGTTGCGCTTAATTTGAGCCAGTGGTTTCGGGTGCTCAGCACTGGCAATTTATTGTCAACACTAGCATTTATGACAGCCTGCCACATGATGGCGCTGTTTGTCTAAATTAAAGATGAACACAGCAACAGTTGTTTATTAATTCAATATACATTAAAATTGACCACTGCTTGCCGCCAAAGCCGTTCTTAGAGCTTTGACGGCCTTGAATAGTCTGAATTGTCACACTTGTAGGTTGGGATGTTTAGTAGTTGTGTTGGTAGTGTCATTGGTGGGGCTGGCAGGGCCAATGGGCGGTGCGAGCTGAAGTGGCCCTTGACAAGGGCCCTGGTACGTAATTTCTTTACAAATTAAGCACTGAGTGAGCGGATGGTGAAACGTTGTAAAGTGGGCAGTGGAGAGGGGGAGGGGCGAGATGGGGGCAGACAGGGAACTACAAACAAAAAAAACAAGACAGGTACATTTGCATCCTGTCTCAGTGGCACTGAGCTCTTCTCCACTGATTGCTCCTGGGCTCAGAGTGACACACCTGGAAGTTTTAAACTGACAATGAAAACGCTGTTATAGCGCTGAGAAACAGCTGAATCACTCAGCCAGCCCTCCACGACTAATGTTGGATCATTCTGACAACACAATCTGGCCAGTCCTAGCTGAGGGGTGAGATCAGGGCCACAGGGAGGGACGCATCACCCCAGAAACCGTGCCTAGAGGCTAAGTGCACGGACATAGCGCCTGAACATGGGGTTCTGAGGCCGCCACCAGGCGCTGAGAGGTATCTCACCTTAATATGGACTCCAGAATATAGTGGGCAAAATACTGAGGCCTCAAATATCGGCAAGGCAAGGGCTTATATACTCAACTATAGGTTTACTACTCTTCACTCCACATATACCTTGGCAGTGTACATATATTCAAGGTATGTAGATTTAAGAATAGCAAATCTATACTCGGGGTTTGACTGGCCTGATGAGCTGGCGTCACTGACAGGATATCAGAACGAAAAATATCGTAAGGACAGAATATCATGTAGGAAATATCGAAGACCAAAATATCGAGACGGTAAGTGCAAATAGGTACGAACAGATTCACTATTCTTAACTCCACAGCTACGTACCTTGAAGGTATATATATTGTTAAGGTACATATATGTGGAGTTAAGCATAGTAAAACTTTACTTGCATATAGAAACTTACCTTCGCAATATTTCTTTCCTCGATATTGTTGACACATGTTGTGCCATGATGTTTTGGTTCAGATATTCTGTGTAAACACCTTGGGCTGGTCTTACAGGTCAGGGTGTGGCCCGGATTTTGGCTGTTTCTGGGCCTGTGTTATGGTCTGATGGGCCAGTTTTTCTGTTGATTTTCCGGATATTAAAACAACTATTGCCTGCAGCAAGCTCAAATCCACACAGTCTTCTATACCTAGCAAAACACTTACACAGTGTGCCTTTACGAGTCCAAAACTGGCCCTGGTTTACAAACATGGGCCACTTTTTAGCTCTTTCATCCATTGATGAGGGGCGCGTTTATTTTGGTCCCTGGCTCTATTTTCAGTCCCCGTCAACCCTGTCTATACTTACCTATGTGTACGTATCTTCTTGATATTCTGGTCACGATATTTTGGTAGCTTAATGTTTCTGTAGTCAATATTTCGACATATGACCCCCAAAGATTCCCATGAGCCATAAAACACAGCCATGCACACCCCACTGCAGTGATGCTTCTGTGACTCCCATTATGGAGGCCACCCCCACTCCACCCGACGCGGGGAGCTAAGTACAGACAGAAAACTAGCGCTGCACCTTGCATTTGTATGAAGGTCTGTGGCAGCGATACAACAAGGTAGAATACTACAAAATAGGGGCCACATGTACTATTTTTCTGGTCAAAATTTGTGAATAGTCTTTTTGTGACCAAAGACTTAGGGCCTCATGACAACATTGGCGGGCGGCAACCGCTGCCTGCCAAGTTGTAACCGCCGTGCGGCCGCCAATGCGGCCGCACTCCCGTCGTGCCCATTATGACATCCCCGCTGGGCCGGCGGGGATGTGGGCTGCAACATGGGAGCTGGCTCCAAATGGAGCCGGCGGTGTTGCAGCCGTGCGACGGGTGCAGTTGCGCCCGTCGCGCTTTTCACTATCTGCTGTGCAGACAGTGAAAAGCTGTGTGGGGCTGTGCCAGGGAGCCCCTTGGCATGGGCAGTGCAGGGGCCCCCAGGGGCCCAGTAACTCCCCTTTCCCCCAGCCTTTCCATGGCGGCTCCTACCGCCATGGAAAGGCTGGCGGGAAGGGGACTCGTAATCCCCTGGGCCACGCTGCCCTGGCGGATTACAACCGCCGGGATCACCATGGCGGAAAACCGCCGGTCCCAGCGGTGCGAACGCCGCGGTCAAAATACACAAGATTGCACCGCCAGCCTGTTTGCGGTGCTATCGCCAAAACAGCCCTGGCGGTCTTTGACCGCCAGGGTTGTAGTGAGGGTCTTAGTTAGGGTGCCTTCCATGCCCTAAAATGTCAGTTTACAAACTACTTAATAGAATTGTTTTTCAGTCTGACATACCTAATTGGTCACAAATTGTAGCTCACTTTGGTCAGCCACAATCCCAGGTATGGCAGCCAGCAGACCACCATCCCTCTGATTAGTTGTATTAAAAAAAGAACGCTTTTTTGTAACTTTTCAGTGAGAGTTGGCAGTGTTCCCCTCAGCCACTGCCCACTCACCACTTAGGGGGTCATTCTGACCCTGGCGGTTATGGACCGCCAGGGCCAACGACCGCGGGAGCACCGCCAACAGGCTGGCGGTGCTCCCATGGGCATTCTGACCGCGGCGGTACAGCCGCGGTCAGAAACGGAAAACCGGCGGTGTCCCGCCGGTTTCCCGCTGCCCTGGGGAATCCTCCATGGCGGCGCTGCAGGCAGCGCCGCCATGGGGATTCCGACCCCCTGACCGCCAGCCTGGCTCTGGCGGTTTTGACCGCCAGAACCTGGCTGGCGGTAACGGGTGTCGCGGGGCCCCTGGGGGCCCCTGCAGTGCCCATGCCACTGCACTGGCATGGGCACTGCAGGGGCCCCCTAACAGGGTCCCACCAAGATTTTCAGTGTCTGCCAAGCAGACACTGAAAATCGCGACGGGTGCAACTGCACCCGTCGCACCCCTTCCACTCCGCCGGCTCCATTCGGAGCCGGCATCCTCATGGAAGGGGGTTTCCCGCTGGGCTGGCGGGCGGCCTTCTGGCGGTCGCCCGCCAGCCCAGCGGGAAACTCAGAATAACCGCGGCGGTCTTTTGACCGCGCAGCGGTATTCTGGCGGTTCCTGCTTGGCGGGCGGCTCCCGCCGCCCGTCAAGCTCAGAATGACCCCCTTAATCTTGTGCCCCAGTGCAGAAAGTCAATGGGATCCAAAGAGGACACCTTTCCTTTTGCAGATTAATTACTACCGCAAGTCAGGAGTCAGTAACTTTTCATTGGTTTGAGACCAGAATTCTAGCCCAAAACCATTGATATGGGGGTTTCCATTTTGATATTTTGAACCAGGAGTCAAAATATTGAGCCATGGAGTCAAAGCATCGAGCCGGGAAGTCGAAATATGCAGCCAGGGAGACAGGGGCATATTTACAATGAATTGGCACAGGGCACGGCCGCAAGTCTTCCTTCTGCACTGCCCTACGCCAATTTGAAAGGGCAGAAATGCACTGTATTTACAAGGTGCGGTCCTGTCCTTTCTCGCTGCCCTGGTGCACAAACTGCTGCCTAGTGCCAACACAGGCACCCTTGGATCGTAGTGCGAGGGTGCCTGCTTTGCATGCAGGATTGTTTTTGTGCAGGAAGGAACACCTTCCTGCACAAAAACAATCCATGGAGGTGTTTTCCTCCTTCTATGTGTGCTGCAGAATGCAGCACACACTAGAGAGTAAAAAACAAGGAGAAATAAAGTTATTTCTCCCAGTTGCGCCTCCCCTGGGGAGGCGTAGGTTTTTGACATGTTCCCAGGTTTACAGACTCTTGGAAATATGGGAACGCATCATCCATGGGTGTTGGGTGGAAACACCCATCGCAACATCCACAGAATTGCCCCCCGATGCAGAGTAAGGAAATGCAGCGAGTTGTGCTGCCTTTCCTTACTCCATATCTACAAGGCCATGAAAAACCACACCACGTGGCTTTCCGTGGCCTTGTAGATATGGGTCAGCAGCCTGCACCGCCGGTGCGTCAAACAAAGTGATGGACCGGAGGCGCAAGTTGCTTGTAAGTACGCCCCTTGGTGTGAACACTCAACTCCTTTATATTTTTGGGGGCGCCCTTTGCTGAAGAAGATCTGAAGCAATATGATCTTATTTTCACCTGAAGAGTCATTAAACAGTCAACTGATGCATTTTCATCAAAACCCATCAGTTCTCTGTGTATTTTTATGTTGAATGTCTTTGTAAGAAATACTCACATTCTTTAGTCATTGAAGTACCTGTGTAATGAGTCGACCTTCTTTAACATTCTGTGTATGGAGACAATCATCTTTACAATTCTGTGTATGGAGACAATCTTCTTTAGCATTCTATTTAAGGAGTCAATCTTCTTTAGCATTCCATGCATAGAATGATCTTATTGAACACTTCGTGTATGCAGTCAATCTTCTTAAACATTCCGTGTAGACAGCTGATCTTTTTTAACATTCTATTTATGAGTCGATCTTTAACCTTTCTGTGCAGTCGATCATCCTTAACTTTCTGCATGTGAAGGTGATGTTCTTTAACATACTTAATGAACGAGTTACTTACCTTCGGTAACGACTTTTCTGGTGGATACATTAGCTACCTGTGGATTCCTCACCTAATGAATTCTCCCATGGCGCCAGCATTCGACGGAAATCTTCTTCCTAGTCTCTGCACGTCGACGAGGACGTCACTCTAGCCCACGCGACGCCGTCTGACGTCATACAGGCAATAAGAGGTCCTCGACGACGTGCCAACGTCAGTACCAATCATTTTTTACGTGCATGAGAACAACCAGCTAATGCAATGAAAGAGCAAGGCAACATCCCATAACATTGTAAAATACACAACATTGCATGAATAGCTGTAAATCTTTTATATATATATAACTCTCTCTTTTAAAAAAAATATATATACACATCAAGTATATACACAAAGATATATACATATATAAATATATTATACACAACATCTATTGCACCCTCGAAGACCAAGAGGAGCGCACTCAAGGATTACTTGGTAAGACCAGAAAGGCAACGGGGAGGCGGGTGGGACCGTGAGGAATCCACAGGTAGCTAATGTATCCACCAGAAAAGTCGTTACCGAAGGTAAGTAACTCGTTCTTCTGATGGATACAACTACCTGTGGATTCCTCACCTAATGAATAGAGTCCCAAAGCAGTACCACGCCTGGCGGTGGGTGCCTAAATGGTCAAACCAAGAAATCCTGCAGCACTGACCGTGCAAAATGGCCGTCCCTTCTAACCTCAGAATCCAAACAGTAATGTTTTGCAAAAGTGTGAAGGGACGACCAAGTTGCGGCCTTGCAGATGTCGACCACAGGAACACCTCTGGCCAAGGCCGAAGTGGCCGACTTAGCTCTGGTGGAATGAGCTCTAATGCCCTCAGGAGGATCCTTCTTTGCCAAAGAGTAACAGATTTTAATGCAAAGAACAACCCACCTGGATAGTGTTCTCTTGTGGACTGCCTTTCCTCTCCTCTTGCCCACGTATCCAATAAACAGCTGATCCTCCAGCCTGAAATCCTTTGTTCTATCAATAAAGAAGCTCAACGCCCTCTTTGGGTCCAGACGGTGCAGTCTTTCTTCCTCTTTGGAAGGATGAGGCGGAGGATAGAACGTGGACAAAGTAATTGCCTGAGCCAAATGGAAAGGTGAAACAACCTTCGGGAGGAAAGCAGCCTTGGTCTTCAACACCACCTTATCCCCATAAAAAGTTGTATAAGGGGGCTTTACTGATAAGGCCTGCAACTCACTCACTCTCCTTGCTGATGTTATAGCTATCAGGAAGACTGTTTTTAAAAACAAATACCTTAAGGGGCAAGAATGCATAGGTTCAAAAGGGGACCCCATAAGGAAAGTCAGGACCAAGGACAAATCCCATTGCGGCATAACAAATGGTTTTGGAGGATATTTATTTAGAAGACCTTTCAAGAATCTGATAACAATAGGGGATTTAAATAAAGATGGTTGGTCTGGAAGACATATGAAGGCTGACAAGGCCGATAAATAACCCTTAATGGTAGCCACTGCACAACCTTTCTGCGCTAGAGACAGAGCAAAAGACAAAACGTCCGATAGATGAGCATGTAAGGGATCAATCTGCCTCTCTCCACACCACGCAACAAATTTAGACCATCTATTAGCGTAGATAGATTTAGTGGAGTGTCGCCTGGCCGCTAATATAACATCCACTACCTCAGGCGGGAGAGAGAAAGAACTCAGGTTGCCCCGTTCAATCTCCAGGCATGTAGGTGCAGACTCTGGAGGTTGGGGTGTAAAACCTGCCCCTGCAACAGCGAGAGGAGGTCTGCCCTGAGAGGGAGACGGAGCGGAGGGCACATTGAGAGTTGGAGAAGGTCGGAGTACCATACCCTCCTTGGCCAATCCGGAGCTATTAGGATGACTAGAGCCCGGTCCTGGCGAATCTTCCTCAATACTCGAGGAATCAAGAGTATGGGAGGAAACGCGTAAAGCAACTGGCCGCACCAGGTTATTTGAAACGCGTCCCCCAACGCTCCCTGCATCGGATACTGGAGGCTGCAGAATAACGGACAATGCGCGTTCTCTCGAGTGGCAAACAGATCTACCCGAGGAAACCCCCACCTCTGGAAGATTAAACGGACTTGATCTGGATGGAGACGCCACTCGTGGTCTGCCGAGAATTGGCGACTGAGACTGTCCGCACGCACGTTTAAGACTCCGGCCAGATGGTTTGCTATCAAGCAAATCTGATGGTCCTTTGCCCAGGACCATAGTCGAAGAGCTTCTCTGCAGAGAAGGTACGACCCCACTCCTCCCTGCTTGTTTATGTACCACATCGTGGTAGTATTGTCCGTTAGGACCTGTACCGACTGACCACGAAGGGAAGGGAGGAAGGCCTTGAGAGCCAGACGTACAGCCCGTAACTCTAACAGATTGATGTGAAACATCTGTTCCTCTGGAGACCAAAGGCCTTTGATCTCCAGATCCCCCAGATGAGCTCCCCACCCTAGAGTGGAAGCATCCGTTATGACTGTGGCCACTGGTGTCGACTGCTCGAACGGCTTTCCTTGTGAAAGATTGTTGCTTGCAATCCACCACTTCAAATCCACAGCAGCATCTCTGGAGATCTTGACAGTACTCTCTAGATCCCCTTTGTGTTGAGACCACTGCCTTCGGAGGCACCACTGAAGAGCCCTCATGTGCCAGCGAGCATGCGTGACCAACAGAATGCAGGAGGCAAACAGACCGAGCAGACGAAGGACCTTGAGGACTGGAACTACCGCTCCATTTCGAAACATTGGAACCAAATCCTGAATATCTTGAATCCGCTAAGGCGGAGGAAAGGCCCGACCCAATGTTGTATCCAGTACTGCCCCTATGAACAGGAGGCGCTGAGAGGGCTCTAGGTGAGATTTGGGCTCGTTCACCGAAAAACCCAGGTCGAACAACAACTGGGTTGTTGACTGCAGATGATGCGACACAAGCTCCGGGGACTTGGCTTTGATCAACCAGTCGTCCAAGTAAGGGAATACTGCTATCCCCTTCCTTCTGAGTTCTGCCGCAACCACCGACATCACCTTCGTGAAGACTCGAGGTGCTGAAGTAAGACCGAACTGAAGGACCGCAAACTGATAGCGCTGCGATCCCACCACAAACCGGAGATACTTCCTGTGTGACTTGAGTATCGGGATATGAAAGTAAGCATCCTGCAAGTCGACAGACACCATCCAGTCTTCCTTGTTCAACGCCAAAAGCACCTGTGCTAGGGTCAGCATCTTGAACTTTTCCTGCTTGAGGAACCAATTCAAGATCCTCAGGTCCAGGATTGGTCTCAAACGACCATCCTTCTTGGGAATCAGGAAATACCTTGAGTAACATCCTCGACCCCTTTCCTGCTCTGGGACCAACTCCACCGCGCCCTTTGAAAGGAGGGCTTGTACCTCCTGTTCTAGCAACAGGAGGTGTTCTTCTGAACAATAAGAAGGGCGGGGCGGGATGAGGGGCGGGAACTCCCGAAAGGGAAGGGTGTAGCCTTTTCCCACAATACTGAGAACCCAAGTGTCCGTTGTAACAGTCTTCCATTTGTTGAGAAAATGCTGTAATCTTCCCCCTACAGGAGAGGAGTGAGTGGGAAATGGTGGAAGCCTAAGGCTGCTTCCCCTGCTGCACCCCGCCAGAGGATGAGGAAGAGGCAGAGTGCTGCTGAGAGGCTCCTCTGGTGCGGACCCTACCTCTCCCTCTAAAAGATCTATAGGGATGGGAAGAGGCAGGTTGCTGATATCTTCCCCGAAAGGAAGAGGAGGAAGAGCCACGCCCAAATCCACGAAACCTCCTGAAAAATCTGGAAGAGGCCGTGGAAGAAGGATTTTGGAGCCCTAACGACTTAGCCGTGGCCCTGCTCTCCTTAAAACGTTCCAAGGCCGAATCAGCCTTGGCTCCAAACAGTTTGTCCCCATCAAACGGGAGATCCAACAATGTGGACTGTACATCCGCAGAAAAGCCCGAGTTACGGAGCCAGGCCTGCCTCCTTGCCACCACAGTTGTGCCCATTGCTCTGGCCACCGAGTCGGTCGTATCCAGTCCAGTCTGGATAATCTGGGTCGCAGCAGCCTGGGCATTTGAAACAACATCCAAAAGACCCTGGTGAAGCTCTGTAAATGATGAGGAAATGTCACCCATCAGAGCATGAATATACCTCCCAGGATACAGGTTGCGTTGGTGGCCTTCAACGCCAGACTGCAGGACGAAAAAATCTTCTTGGACTGCGCCTCCAGTTTCTTTGAATCTCTGTCCCGAGGCACCGTCGGGAAAGAACCAGGCGCTGACTTGGATGAACAGGAGGCCTGCACCACCAAGCTCTCCGGCGTAGGGTGCCTGGACAGAAAACCAGGGTCAGTTGGAGCCGCCCGATACCTCCTGGCCACGGCTCTGTGAACTGCTGGGGAAGATGCCGGCCTCTTCCACACCTCTAACACCGGATCCAGCAGAGCGTCATTAAATGGCAAAAGAGGCTCCGCCGCAGCTGAGGCCGGATGTAGCACCTTTGTTAGAAGGTTTTGTTTTGCCTCCACCACCGGAAAAGGCAGGTCCAAAAAACTAGCTGCCTTCCGTACCACTGCGTGAAAGGAAGCAGCCTCCTCAGTATATTCTCCTGGGGACGAAAGATCCCACTCAGGGGAAGTGTCCAGCCCACTGGCCGACTCCAGACCACGCAGCCCATCACCCGAGTCCTCTAGCTCTCCTTCCTCCAGGGCTCGTTGGTACTCCTGCTCCTCTAATACACGTAGAGCACGTCTCCTCGAATGAAGCCGTTGCTCAATACGCGGAGTCGGCAATGCCTCCTCCGAAGTCGAAGATCGGCGCCGATCTTCAGAAGCCACCGATGCCGCGTCCGGCGCCACAGGTAACTTCGGCGCTGACGAAAGAGCAGTCGAAGCAGATAGACCCACCGGAGTCACAGGCCGAAATCCCGACGTCGACGGGATGGAAATCCCCGGGGCCAATCCCTCTGAAGCCACCGGAGCGGCCACCGGCGAGCCCACGTTCCCAAAAGGGAGAAAGGGCATAAAGGGTGCCGGCCGAAGAGGCGCAGGATCACCCAAAGAAAAGGCCAAAGGCCCAGCCGGAGCACCCCCTGGAGCCATCTGTTGGAAGATGGCATACATCGCATTCAAGAATGCGGAACTATCGGCTCCAGGGGTGGGAAAAGCTGGATACTGGGGTGCCTGTCTCGGAGGCGACCCCGACGCCGGCCTCGACGTCTGCGACACCGGAGATAACACCTGAGGCTCCAATACCTCAATCACCGACGCCTGTCCAGGTGAAGTCGGAGACGCCGGGGAGGGCAACGGCGTCGAAGGATGCAGCGTAACCGTGGGACTGATCTCCCATGTCCTTCGGCGCCGATCCGAAGACCTGGAACGAGTCTCCTTGCTTGAATGACGCCGAGATTCTCTACGGCGCCGGGAGTCTCGATGACGCCGATGTCTTGGCGAAGAAGACTTCTTGTGATGCTTTTCTTTTTTCGATTTCGCCATAAACAGCTTCGCCTCACGTTCCTTGAGGGCCTTTGGATTCATGTGCTGGCATGAATCACAAGTCGAGACGTCGTGGTCGGAGCTCAAACACCAAAGGCAGTCGGAATGAGGATCCGTCACTGACATCTTGCCTCCACACTCACGACAAGGCTTGAATCCAGACTTTCTCTGCGACATTATTACCACAGCGAAAGACTACGCAGCAAAAATACACTGTAACCACAAAAGTAATAGTTGCTCCCTCGAAGATAACCGTTTCGAATGCACGGAAAAAAGGGAACTGACGTCGGCACGTCGTTGAGGACCTCTTATTGCCTGTATGACGTCAGACGGCGTCGCGTGGGCTAGAGTGACGTCCTCGTCGACGTGCAGAGACTAGGAAGAAGATTTCCGTTGAATGCTGGCGCCATGGGAGAATTCATTAGGTGAGGAATCCACAGGTAGTTGTATCCATCAGAATAATACATTCTATGTATGGAGACACTCATCTTTAACATTCTATAAAAGAAGTCAATCTTCTTTACCATTCTGTGTATGGATACAATCATCTTTAACATTCTGTGTATGGATAAAATCATCTTTAACATTCTATATAAGGAGACACTCTTCTTTCACATTCCATGTATAGAGTTGATCTTAGTTCACACTTTGTGTATGCAGTCAATCTTCTTTAGCTTTTCATGTATATAGTTCATCTTCTTTAACATTCCATATATGAGTTAATCTTCTTTCAAATTATGCGCATGGAGACAATCTCATTTAACACCCCATGCGTGCAGTCATGAGTCAATCCTCTTTAACAATCTGTGTATGAAGTTGATCTTTTTTAATATTCTGTGTATGAAGTTGATCTTTTTAACATTCTGTGTATCCGGTTGATCTGGTTAATATTCCATATATGAGTCAATCTTCTTCAACATTCTATGTATAGAGTCAATGTTCTCTAACATTCACTCCTACGTATGGAGTCAATCTTCTTTAACATTCGATGCATGCAGTTATGAGTCAATCTTCTTTAACATTCCGTATATGCAATTGATCTTCTTTAATATTATGTGGATGCAGTCGATCATCTTTAACATCCTGTGTATGGAGTCAGTCTTCTTTAACATTCCGTGTACACAGCCAATCTTCTTTAACATTCTGTGTATGGAGACAATCACCTTTAACATTCTACATAAGAGGTCAATCTTCCTTAACATTCCATGTTTGCAGTTTATCTTCTTTAACATTCCTTGTACAGAGTTGATCTTAGTTAACATGTTATGTAGGAAGTCAATCTTCTTTAACATTCCATATATGAGTCGATCTTCTTCAACATTTTATGTATGACATCATCTTCTTTAACTTTCTGTGTATGAAATCGATCTTTTTTAATATTCTGTGTATGAAGTCTATCTTTTTAACATTCTGTGTACACGGTTGATCTGCTTTATTACTTCATATATGTGTCGATCCTCTTTAACATTCTATGCCTAGAGTCAATCTTCTTTAACATTCAGTCTTACGTATGGCGTCAATCTTCTTTAACATTCCATGCACGCATTCTTGAGTCAATCTTCTTTAACATTACGTATATGCTATCAATCTTCTTTAACATTCTGTGTATGGAGTCAATCTTATTTAAAACTCCGAGTACACAGTCAATCTTCTTTAACATTATAAGTATGGAGTTGATTTTCTATAACATTCCATGTATGCAGCCATGAGTCAATCTTCTTTAATATTCTATGTATGCTTTCAATCTTCTATACCATTCCCTGTGTGCAGACTCCAGGACTGAACAGTCCAACTTTCACCCCAAAAAGTCTATACTAGACCGCATTGCCTCGAATACCGGTGGTAGTGGAATACAGCCCCTGCTGATGAACACCTGCAAGCCATTTCCCAGACCGACACATGCAAAATATTCACCACACATCTATAGACCTTCTGTACAGACCATTCATTGTCTGCAGACCAAACCCTGTGGCGGGTGACAAGTGTGAGGTGGGCGAGTGGTTGATGTGTTTGTATGTATGATGGTTAGGAGGTGGGTATTGACTGAGGCATGTTTTGGGGGTGAGTTTTCTGCGGCTGTAGTTGTGAGATTATAGGGTGGAAGGGATGTTCACTGTGTGCCGGAGGTGGTTGGAGGTGAGTAGTATGCGCATGTGCAAGTGAGTTGGTGTGTATTGTGTGTGCGGGTTGTAAAGTGTGGTGTGTGAGTGGCTTTGATAAGATATGGGTGAATGTGGAAGCTGGGAGGTGTATTCTTTTGTGTAGGGCTTGTTGTATGGACATGCTTTGTGTGACCTGTCACTAGTGTCTGTTGTGGTGAGTGTAGGGTCTTTGAGGGGTTCCTGGTAGATGAATGAGTATTTAAGGACAGCTGCTGCAGGGGTGACAGATGCACTTGGGGTGCATCGTGTGGAAGATGGGTGATATGTTATCTTGTGTAGGGCAAGTTTTATGGAAATACTTTGTGTGACCTGTGTTAGCAGTGTCTGCTGTGTTGAGTGTAGGGTCTTTGAGGGGTTCTTGGTAGACAAATGAGTATTTAAGGACAGCTGCTGCAGGGGTGACAGATGCACTTGGGGTCGGTGTGTGGAAGATGGGTGGTATTTTCTTTTGTGTAGGGCATGTTTTATGGAAATACTTTGTGTGACCTGTGTTAGTAGTCTCTGCCGTGGTGCATGTAGGGTCTTTGAGGGGTTCCTGGTAGGTGAATGGGTCTTTAAGGACAGTCGCTGCAGGTGCAGGGGTGACAGGTGCACTTGGGGTGAATGTCAAGCGGTATTTTTAGGCCCCAGTTTGTCCTGTTTCCCGGGAGACCCCAGTCCTGGCTGCAGAGCGCACGTTACAGGATTATCACCCGGGAGCCTGGGCCAGAGTGGAAGGAAGGATGGGCTTTAGAGGGGATTAATGCCCAGGGCGTCACCAGCTCAGCATAGGAGGAGGGGCAAAGGGGGCTCCAACATAAACATTCTAAACTAAAAACAGAAGGCCAAAGGAAGGACTGAGATATTCTCACAGCAGGTCCAGACCCCATGTCCAGGTTGGTGTAGTTTGATAGGACAGGGGTGTCCACCTGGGGACGCCCTCCATTTACCCTGGATTTACATCAACTGGGACAATTCAAGCTCTACAGTAGCTCCCAGTGGCCGAGGGACCTCATTCTAGGCTCCCAGCATCACATTCAGGCAGTCGACGATGTAGACCACATTGTCCTAGGACAAAATCTGCCAACCTCTAGTCTGAAGTGGCCGTCCAAGATGTTTCCCTTGGGTCAACAACCACCCTATAGGTGCTGACTTATAGTTCGGCGGAGGCGGATGTGCCCTGCACTGCAAATTCGCTCTGCGCCCGCCCATGTAGAGGTGGCCAAAGTGCCTACGTCCATATCTATGGGGAATTGGCGTAGGGCAGCGCCGCACGTCTTCTTGCTGCTCTGCCCTACGCCAATGTGAAAGGGCAGGAATTTGCTGTATCTATGCGATATGGTACATTTCTGTCCTTTCCCCCTGCGCCGGTACACAACTTGCATGCCCCTGCGCCAATGCAGGCTCCCTTGCACCATTGTGCAAGAGTGTCTGCGTTGTTGAAAGGATTTTTTCTGTGTAGGAAGGGACAACGTCTTTCGCAGAAACAATCCTAAGAGTCTTTTTCCTCTATGCGTGATGCAGAATGCAGCACGCATAGAAAGAGCAAACAATGCAGAGAAATAAACATATTTCTCCTCGTTACATCTCCCCTGGGAAGGCGTAAGGTTTTGGCGCATCCCCAGGTTTATGTGATTAAGTAAATCTGGGGCAGTGTCAAAACCCATGTGCGTTTCGTGGAAAAACCCACCGCAACGCCCATGGAATGCCTCCCTGGCGCAGTGTGAGGCAATGCATCGAACTGTGCTGCTTTGTCTTACTCCTTATCTACGAGGCCATCGAAAGCAACATGGCTTTGCGTGACCCCATAGATATGGTTGGGAGGCCTACGCCGCTGTAGTTTCAAGAAAAGTGACTCTCCAGCGGCGCAAGCCTCCGATAGAGTCTGACCTGGCTCTGCCTTCAGAAAGCTTACACCAGCGGACGCTCAGACGGCTGTCATTCGCTATGGGCGAAGACGTCCGAAGCTCTGTCCTCTTTGCGGCAGACCTTAGAATCAGCATTTGTCTTGTTTGTGACTGCCAGGAAAGTGTGGCTGTCCTGAACAGGAAACAACAGAAATGAGGCCCTGTGCTTCTGAACCGCTGACCTCTTTATGCTACATAAACCATAACTCGTGCCCCCACCATGAAACCATACCTCGACCCAATGGGCTTGTCTTAAACTGACACCCTTTGCGCCAATAAAGAAGGGCGGTTCACAACAGAGCATCATTTTATAATAACTTTCACAACACCGAGAAATCAGGCTGATCTCATGGTCACTGATTGTATAATATGAGTAGTAAGGTGATGTTAGCAATTAAGTCATTGATCTAATTTGTGATGTCATCTACCTCTTCATGGGTGAGCTCTGATTTCATCTGACTCTTCACGGGTGAGCTCTGATGCCATCTGAGTCTTCACGGGAGAGCTCTGATGCCATCTGACTCTTCACAGGTGAGCTCTGATGCCATCTGAGTCTTCATAGATGACCTCTGATGCCATCTGACTCTTCACGGGTGAGCTCTGATGCCATCTGACTCTTCACGGGTGAGCTCTGATGTCATCTGACTCTTCACGGGTGAGCTCTGATGCCATCTGGCTCTTCACGGGTGAGCTCTGATGCCATCTGACTCTTCACGGGTGAGCTCTGATGCCATCTGAGTCTTCACGGGTGAGCTCTGATGCCATCTGAGTCTTCATAGATGACCTCTGATGCCATCTGACTCTTCACGGGTGAGCTCTGATGTCATCTGACTCTTCACCAATGAGCTCTGATGCCATCTGAGTCTTCATAGATGACCTCTGATGCCATCTGACTCTTCACGGGTGAGCTCTGATGTCATCTGACTCTTCACGGGTGAGCTCTGATGTCATCTGACTCTTCATGGGTGAGCTCTGATGTCATCTTACTCTTCACGGGTGGGCTCTGCTCCCATTTGTGATGCCATCTGACACACATTTGTGGTGTCACATGACTCTTCATGGGTGAGCTCCGCACCCATTTGTGGTGTCACGTGACTCTTCATGGGTGAGATCTGCACCCGGGTGCTGGTGATGGTTTCTGTCATGGGTGCGCCTTTGTTTATGGTTTAAGCAAAAGACTGTAGTTTCCGAATTTCACAGGCTTTTAGGTTTTGATTTGGAGCCATAACCTCATTGTAACTGTGGTTCTTCAGCAAATGTCCTAGGTTATTCTTCCATATGAATGCCACAGTTTTTGACACAATCTGAACAATAAGTGCATTTTAACTATAGTTTCTTCATGTCAACCTAAACTCTCATACACATGAGCACACCCACACTCCATTGCTCTCACATGCATATTAAAAGCAGAGTACAGACTAGCAAAATTATAGAGTCCTAGTAGGTCACCCAAAATGACCTAATTCAAGGTTCATTTTTCAATTAATTCCTTGTTACAAAATATGTACATACAGTTTACAGTAACACATCACCCCTTTTTACATGATTGGATGCATTTGTTTCCTGTAATTCATTTTCTTTAGTGTATAGATCGGTTACTCCATTCATCTGCTAGAATAGTGCTGACACGTGTTTCGGTGTGAGACTGCAGAGAGTCATACACCTTCTTCAGGCCACACTATGATTCTAGTAAATCACAAAATGTACAAATATAAAGCACATAAAGGGTTTTTCGGAACACACCTTAAACGGAAACTTCAAAATATGAGTAGCTGAAGGAGGCCATAGCTTGAGGGAGGTCTCTTGACATCTAGCCAAACTTGTTCTTCTGAAGAGATAAGCACCGACCCACAGTCCAGTTGTAAACAGAATGATGTAAAGTGAGTGCTTTGTGAATATACTGTATATCTGGTTCACTATTTCAGACAAAGGCCCTGATTTATACTTTATTGCGCCGCATTTGCGTAATTTTTTACGCAAACGCGGCGCAAACGTAAAAAATACAGTTGTATTTTGTAAGTTTGTGCCGTTTTTGCGTCAAAAAGTGACGCAAATGCGGCGCAACAAAAGTATAAATATGGGTCTGAATCTACATTAGGAAATGAAGTTGGTATCAGTGGAGAACTGAGTTCTGTAAACAGTATTCGCTGTATGAAGAGAGTTCGTCCCATGTCACACTGTTTGCAGACAGTGAAACTCTCATGAGAAATACACTACGGGGTATTTAAAAGAATCTACTAAGAACAGTGTGCATTCTATGCTACATGTGTCAAAACTGGTCTTACTAACCACACCTTTGGTACCCTTTTATTATGGGGAAAACTTTACAGATAGCCCAGCGTACGTAGCAAAAGACGCACACGTGCAGCGGTTGGCACCGGGTGCATACAGCCTTCCGTGTTAGGTATTATTGATCATGCTGACATGATTCTCTCTAATAACTCACGGCTGCGCACAAAAGTTACTACCCACTACGTAGAATCTCTCTCCTGTTGGAAACCTTTTCTGCAGAACCAAAAAGTTCTTTGGAGCATAATGAATGCAAGTCAACTGTCCCTTGCACACAGAGGACTCGTAAATGCATGGGGGGTGGGGGAGGACCGTGTACAATCCTCCAGTGGTCCTCACACATATGTTCTCCCTCTCTCCATCAATACTCAAACTGCCTCATCCTCACTGAGCCAGTTGCCCCGGTGCAAGGGCGAGTGGTAAACTCCACCCGTGTCCCCAGATAGTGCCGAGAGTCCCCCTAGCGCCAACAAGCCACTACAGCACCCCACAGATATCTCTGGGCGCAAAGGAAAGTTCTGAGAAATAACAGCTGCAGCATCTGACGTGAGGTGTGCTGCCAGCCCCTGGCCCTGTGCCCTGGAGATGTTATTCTTGTCTCTGTTTGCACTTTGGCACAAACAGGGCACTGGGTTTGTTGAAGGAAAGAGGGTCTCAGGTTTCTCTCTGGGTGCCTGGTCCCTGCGGTGTGACTCACCAGTGCCATGGAAAGAGCATCCCTTCACCTGAGAGGCATGCTGTACCCATTAGTAAATGCCAGCTCCCGCCCTCCATCTTGGGCCTGGTGCAGACCAGGCGCAGTCCCTGTTTACATTTCACATGCTTTACTTCATTTTGCATTTGCTTGGGGTACTTGCTTTTTTCAACGTGTTCCTGTGGGTGTTTTCATGCAACAAATGACTGCTATAATCATTGGTCACTTTGTAAAACAATAAGTGCTGGAGCCCACGTCAGGAGGCCACCGCAGCTTACACAACCGATTGCGCCTGCCAGCGCCGTCAGTGACACAACCATCACAACAAGTAACCATCACACTCCTGCAAGTGTGATAATTCATAGTATGCAAGGCCCCCAAAGCTATGAGAATGGCTTGGGTGGAACGCACTATTGATTGGTCATTAAATTAATAAACAACTGGTGTTGTGCTCAGACCCACATCTGGCAGACAGCGCCACCATGTGGCAGACTGTCACAAGCACCAATACTAAGAATTAAGGGCCAGATGTAAGTAGATTCTGAATTGCGACTCGCAAATTGCGAGTCAGAGAGACTCGCAATTTGCGTGTCGCTATTTAGAATGTAGGATGGTGTCCCTGAGACCATCTGCGGCTCGCAAGGGGGTCGCAAAGGCCCACCTCATCAATATTCATGAGGTGGGTCGCAATTTGTGACCCTCTTGTGAGTGGCAGCACTCACAGGGACGGTGGCCTGCTGGAGACAGCAGACCACCATGTCTGTGACTGCTTTTAAATAAAGCAGATTTTTTTTTTTGTAATGCAGCCCTTTTTCCTTACAGGAAAACGAGATGCATTACAAAACTAAAAAATGTAACGTTTTCGTTTCATTTTTCCATAGGACCACTGCCTACTCTGAAAAAATGTTTTAAATGCCATTAACAAAGGGGAAGGGGTCCCATGGGGACACCTTCCCTTTTGCGAATGGGTTAGCACCCATTTGAAATGGGTGCAAACTGCGATTGTTTTGCGACCATGTTCACGGTCACAAAACAATACAACATCGTGCTGCGACTCGCAATTAGGAAGGGGAATACCCCTTCCTAATTGCGACTCGCAGTCCCGTTTTGCAAATCGGTAACCAGGTTACTGAATCGCAAAACAGGGATTGGGCATCGCAATGTGCTTTTTGCATGTCGCAAACAGCAGAATTCGCTGTTTGCGACGTGCAAAAAGTTTTGTACATCTGGCCCTAAGTCCTTGTACTGAGCACCAGAAACCACTGCCTAAAATTAAGCACTGGCTATAAAGCACGCTTTGAACTAGCCCCATCCAGTTGTGGTTTTGGTTGGGCTCTTACAACAACGCACTATTTGGGGGGTCTTGAATTCCAGGCTGGTAGGAGAGCAAGTGATTCATAAAGGTGCCCAGCCTGCACGCACATCCAAACCCTGGCCTCTCTGCGAGATGGACAAAGCGATGGTTGTAAATGTGGCAATTGTAATTAGGGGAAAGCGTGTGAAAGAGGAAAACAGATGCAGTGTGGAAGGAAATAAGTGATGAAGCAGGGACGATGTGACATGCGCAGAAAGAGAGCGTGGAAAGAGGGTGCTGGAGGTAAGAGGCAACGTGAGAGCTACAGGCTGATGATTTCTGAAAGATGGGGGGAGAACAAGCCCCCATGTCTTGCAGAGTGAGAGACTGAAGAAGAAAGCGGTCTGAAGGGGGACCATGAGTGACTGACATACTCTGAGGCCACTCCCCCTTCCACAACTTCAGTCGCCTGTGGTTCACACTCTCGTATCCTCAGAATTGAAACATTTTCAATGTGATGAACTCCCAGCAAAATCATTGTTGTTTCTCATTAATCTAATATTGTTAACAAGCATTGCAAAGTCAATAGGTTTGGCTTGTTCGGGGTATATGTTTCGGTTGTTGTGTGATACGTGAGGATTCCAACACAAATATGCCACAGAGTGGCACCTAAATACTGGTTGGGTACCATGCTATATAAAGCATGGATGAAAGTGGGAGCATCCCTTGGGGGAGAACAGAAGAATGCAGACATCCTGTCCTGCTATGCAGTGACCAGACCCCTCTTTAGCACTGCATGCTTTGATGCAGCCAGGCTATGCACCCACTGGGGCTGGTGACCCCAGGCACTGCATGCTTTGATGCAGCCTTGCTATGCACCCGCACGGGCTGGTGACCCGAGGCACTGCATGCTTTGATGCAGCCTTGCTATGCTCCCGCAGGGGCTGGTGACCTGAGGCACCGCATGCTTTGATGCAGCTGGGCTATGCTCCCACTGGGGGCAGGTGACCCCAGGCACTGCATGCCTGGATGCAGCCTTGCTATGCTCCCGCAGGGGCTGGTGACCCGAGGCACTGCATGCTTTGATGCAGCCAGGCTATGCTTCCACTGGGGCTGGTGACCCCAGGTACTGCATGCCTTGATGCAGCCTTGCTATGCTCCCGCAGGGGCTGGTGACCTGAGGCACTGCATGCTTTGATGCAGCCAGGCTATGCACCCACTGGGGCTGGTGACCCCAGGCACTGCATGCTTTGGTACAGCCTGGCTATGCTTCCACTAGGGGCTGGTGACCCCAGGCACTGCATGCTTTGATGCAGCCGGGCTATGCTCCCACTGGGGCTGGTGACCCCAGGCAATGCATGCTTTGATGCAGCTGGGCTATGCTCCCACTGGGGGCAGGTGACCCCAGGCACTTCATGCCTTGATGCAGCCTTGCTATGCTCCCGCAGGGGCTGGTGACCCGAGGCACTGCATGCTTTGATGCAGCCGGGCTATGCTCCCACTGGGGGCTGGTGACATGAGGCACTGCATGCTTTGATGCAGCCTGCCTATGCTCCCACTGGGGCTGGTGACCCCAGGCACTGCATGCCTTGATGGAGCCTTGCTATGCTCCCGCAGGGGCTGGTGACCCGAGGCACTGCATGCTTTGATGCAGCCAGACTATGCTCCCACTGGGGGCTGGTGACATGAGGCACTGCATGCTTTGATGCAGCCTTGCTATGCACCCGCACGGGCTGGTGACCCGAGGCACTGCATGCTTTGATGCAGCCTTGCTATGCTCCCGCAGGGGCTGGTGACCTGAGGCACCGCATGCTTTGATGCAGCTGGGCTATGCTCCCACTGGGGGCAGGTGACCCCAGGCACTGCATGCCTGGATGCAGCCTTGCTATGCTCCCGCAGGGGCTGGTGACCCGAGGCACTGCATGCTTTGATGCAGCCAGGCTATGCTTCCACTGGGGCTGGTGACCCCAGGTACTGCATGCCTTGATGCAGCCTTGCTATGCTCCCGCAGGGGCTGGTGACCTGAGGCACTGCATGCTTTGATGCAGCCAGGCTATGCACCCACTGGGGCTGGTGACCCCAGGCACTGCATGCTTTGGTACAGCCTGGCTATGCTTCCACTAGGGGCTGGTGACCCCAGGCACTGCATGCTTTGATGCAGCCGGGCTATGCTCCCACTGGGGCTGGTGACCCCAGGCAATGCATGCTTTGATGCAGCTGGGCTATGCTCCCACTGGGGGCAGGTGACCCCAGGCACTTCATGCCTTGATGCAGCCTTGCTATGCTCCCGCAGGGGCTGGTGACCCGAGGCACTGCATGCTTTGATGCAGCCGGGCTATGCTCCCACTGGGGGCTGGTGACATGAGGCACTGCATGCTTTGATGCAGCCTGCCTATGCTCCCACTGGGGCTGGTGACCCCAGGCACTGCATGCCTTGATGGAGCCTTGCTATGCTCCGCAGGGGCTGGTGACCCGAGGCACTGCATGCTTTGATGCAGCCAGACTATGCTCCCACTGGGGGCTGGTGACATGAGGCACTGCATGCTTTGATGCAGCCTTGCTATGCACCCGCACGGGCTGGTGACCCGAGGCACTGCATACTTTGATGCAGCCTTGCTTTGCTCCCGCAGGGGCTGGTGACCTGAGGCACCGCATGCTTTGATGCAGCTGGGCTATGCTCCCACTGGGGGCAGGTGACCCCAGGCACTGCATGCCTTGATGCAGCCTTGCTATGCTCCCGCAGGGGCTGGTGACCAGAAGCACTGCATGCTTTGATGCAGCCAGGCTATGCTTCCACTGGGGCTGGTGACCCCAGGCACTGCATGCCTTGATGCAGCCTTGCTATGCTCCCGCAGGGGCTGGTGACCCGAGGCACTGCATGCTTTGATGCAGCCAGGCTATGCACCCACTGGGGCTGGTGACCCCAGGCACTGCATGCTTTGGTACAGCCTGGCTATGCTTCCACTAGGGGCTGGTGACCCCAGGCACTGCATGCTTTGATGCAGCCGGGCTATGCTCCCACTGGGGCTGGTGACCCCAGGCAATGCATGCTTTGATGCAGCTGGGCTATGCTCCCACTGGGGGCAGGTGACCCCAGGCACTTCATGCCTTGATGCAGCCTTGCTATGCTCCCGCAGGGGCTGGTGACCCGAGGCACTGCATGCTTTGATGCAGCCGGGCTATGCTCCCACTGGGGGCTGGTGACATAAGGCACTGCATGCTTTGATGCAGCCTGGCTATGCTCCCACTGGGGCTGGTGACCCCAGGCACTGCATGCCTTGATGCAGCCTTGCTATGCTCCCGCAGGGGCTGGTGACCCGAGGCACTGCATGCTTTGATGCAGCCAGACTATGCTCCCACTGGGGGCTGGTGACATGAGGCACTGCATGCTTTGATGCAGCCTGGCTATGCTCCCACTGGGGCTAGTGACCCCAGTCATTGCATGCCTTGATGCAGCCTTGCTATGCTACCACTGGGGACTGGTGACCCAAGGCACTGCATGCTTCGATGCAGCCTTGCTATGCTCCCGCAGGGGCTGGTAACCCGAGGCACTGCATGCTTTGATGCAGCCGGGCTATGCTCCTACTGGGGGCTGGTGAACCGAGGAACTGCATGCTTTGATGCAGCCTAGCTATGCTCCCACAGGGGGCTAGTGAACCGAGGAACTGCATGCTTTGATGCAGCCTTGCTATGCTCCCACAGGGGCTGGTGACATGAGGCACTGCATGCTTTGATGCAGCCAGGCTGTGCTCCCACAGGGGCTGGTGACATGAGGCACTGCATGCTTTGATGCAGCCTTGCAATGCTCCCACAGGGGCTGGTGACCCGAGGCACTGCATGCTTTGATACAGCCTGTTTATTAGACTCCCACAGGGGCTGGTGACCTGAGGCACTGCATGCTTCCATGCAGCCTGGCTATGCTCCCAAAGGGGCTGGTGACCCGAGGCACTGCATGCTTTGATGCAGCTGGGCTATGCTCCCACAGGGGCTGGTGACCCGAGGCACTGCATGCTTTGATACAGCCTGTTTATTAGACTCCCACAGGGGCTGGTGACCCGAGGCACTGCATGCTTTGATGCAGCCAGGCTATGCTTCCACTAGAGGCGGGTGACCCCAGGCACTGCATGCTTTGATGCAGCCTTGCTATGCTCCCACTAGGGGCTGCTGACATGAGGTACTGCATGCTTTAATGCAGCCTGGCTGTGCTCCCATTGGGGCTGGTGACCCCAGGTACTGCATGCTTTGATGCAGCCGGGCTATGCTCCCACTGGGGCTGGTGACCCCAAGCACTGCATGCTTTGATGCAGCCGGGCTATGCTCCCACTGGGGCTGGTGACCCCAGGCACTGCATGCTTTGATGCAGCCGGGCTCTGCTCCCACTGGGGCTGGTGACCCGAGGCACCGCATGCTTTGATGCAGCCTGGCTATGCTCCCACTGGGGCAGGTGACCAGAGGCAGTGCATGCTTTGATGCAGCCTGGCTGTGCTCCCACTGGGGCTGGTGACCCCAGGCACTGCATGCCTTGATGCAGCCTTGCTATGCTCCCGCAGGGGCTGGTGACCTGAGGCACTGCATGCCTTGATGCAGCCTTGCTATGCTCCCGCAGGGGCTGGTGACCCGAGGCACTGCATGCTTTGATGCAGCCGGGCTATGCTCCCACTGGGGGCTGGTGACATGAGGCACTGCATGCTTTGATGCAGCCTGGCTATGCTCCCCCTGGGGCTTGTGACCCCAGGCAATGCATGTCTTGATGCAGCCTTGCTATGCTTCCACAGGGGCTGGTGACCCGAGGCACTGCATGCTTTGATGCAGCCTGGCTATGCTCCCACTGGGGCTGGTGACCCACGGCACTGCATGCTTTGATGAGGCCTAGCTACTAGACTCCCACTGGGGCTGGTGACCCGAGGCACTGCATGCTTTGATGCAGCCGGGCTATGCTCCCACTGGGGGATGCGGACTGAGGCACTGCATGCTTTGATGCAGCCGGGCAATGCTCCCACTGGGGCTGGTGACCCCAGGCACTGCATGCCTTGATGCAGCCTTGCCATGCTACCACTGGGGACTGGTGACCCGAGGCACTGCATGCTTCAATGCAGCCTTGCTATGCTCCCGCAGGGGCTGGTGACCCGAGGCACTGCATGCTTTGATGCAGCCGGGCTATGCTCCCACTGGGGGCTGGTGACATGAGGCACTGCATGCTATGATGCAGCCGGGCTATGCTCCCACTGGGGGCTAGTGACATGAGGCACTGCATGCTTTGATGCAGCTGGGCTATTCTCCGACTGAGGGCTGGTGACCCGAGGCACTGTGGGGCATATTTATACTCTGTTTGCGCCGAATGTGCGTCAAAAAGTTTGACGCACAATCGGGGCGAACCCTGCCCCATATTTATACTTTGACGTCCGACCCCACGGGCGTCAAAATTCCACCATGTGTGTCATTTTTTGGAAGGGGGAACCAGCCTTGCGTTAATTATATGCAAGGTAGGCGTTCCCTTCCAAAAAATGACTTTACGGCCTGTGCCCCATATTTATACTCTGACGTCATTTTGACGCACAGGAGGGGGTGGGCCTTAAAAAACGACACACAGCCTGATGTGCGCCGTTTTTTAACGCCTGGGTCAGGGCAGGCGTTAAGGGTCCTGTGGGTTCGGAAGGAGCCTAGAGGTGCCCTCCCCTGCCCCCAGGGACACCCCCTGCCACCCTTGCCCACCCCAGGAGGACACCCAAGGATGGAGGGACCCATCCCTGGGTAGTAAAGGTAAGTTCGGGTAAGTATTTTTTTCAGATTTTTTTTGTGGCATAGGGGGGCCTGATTTGGGCCCCCCTACATGCCACTATGCCCAATGACCATGCCCAGGGGACATAAGTCCCCTGGGCATGGCCATTGGGCAATGGGGCATGACTCCTGTCTTTGCTAAGACAGGAGTCATGTCAATGGAGGTTGGGCGTCAAAAATAATGGCGCAAATCCGGTTTGAGGCCTGAATTTTGCCTCAGACCTGACCTGCCCCATTTTTTGACGCACAACCCCCATTTTCCCATACGCCGGCGCTGCCTGGTGTGAGTCATTTTTTTTTACGCACACCAGTCCGCAGCGCCGGCTAACGTCATTCCATAAATAAGGGGCCCGCATTGCGCTTTGGAATGGCGTTAGCCGGCGGTAAAATGTTTGACGCACAACTGCGTTGGCGCAGTTGTGCGTCAAAAAGTATAAATATGGGCCTGTATGCCTTGATGCAGCCTTGCTATGCTACCACTGGGGACTGGTGACCAGAGGCACTGCATGCTTTGATGCAGCCGGGCTATGCAACCACTGGGGACTGGTGACCCGAGGAACTGCATGCTTTGATGCAGCCGGGCTATGCTCCCACTGGGGGCTGGTGAACCGAGGAACTGCATGCTTTGATGCAGCCTGGCTATACTCCCCCTGGTGCTGGTGACCCCAGGCACTGCATGCTTTGATGCAGCTGGGCTATGTTCCCACTGGGGACTGGTGACCCGAGGCACTGCATGCTTTGATGCAGCTTGGCTATGCTTCCACTGGAGCAGGTGACCTGAGGCACTGCATGCCTTGATGAAGCCAGGCTATGCTCCCACTGGGGGCAGGTGACCCGAGGCACTGCAAGTTTTGATGCAGCTGGGCTACTGCGCTCCCAATGGGGGCCAGTAAATGAGGCAGTGCATGCTTTGATGCAGCCTGGCTATGCTCCCACGGGGGATGATGACCCAAGGCCATGCATGCTTCTATGCAGCCTGGCTATGCTCCCACTGGGGACAGGTGACCTGAGGCACTGCATGCTTTGAAGCAGCCTGGGCACTAGGCTCCCACTGGGGCAGGTAACCCAAGAACATTCATGCTTTGGTGCAACCTGGCTATGTTCCCACAGGGGCTGGTAACCCAAAGCTGTGAATGCTTTGATGTAGCATGACAATGCTCCCACTGGGCCAGGAGACCTGAAGCCCTACATGCTTTGATGTATGCTGACGCTGCTCCCACTGGTGCAGGTGAATCTTCATTCATGGCTGTAGCCACATACATGGCTGTTGTAGGATTGTGAGACTGGGTGTCCTGGGACCCTTGTGGTTCTGGGCAGACTCAACAGAGAGATCATGTGACGTGCTGGGAGGTGTTAAGGTGTGGTTATTAACGGTTATGATGTGATTATTGAGTAGTGTGTGATCGGATGCTGGGGAATAAAGATATCTGATTTACAACTCCATGTGTGGATTGTTATTTTGCATGCTCCTGGGCTGGGGAGGATGCTACAATGGCTGATGAAGGTGGGATATATGCCAAACAAGGCTACTTTCCCTGAGAGTTGCAATGACTTAGTAAACTGCCTGTGCGTGCCGCATGCACTCAATTCGATGAGAAGCAGTTCAAAGTTGACGTGAGTGGAGTCGGAGCCCCTCTGTAGCCCTTATATGGTTCTCAAAGATGCAACCCTGTGGAGAAGCGCATTTAAAAAGCCCACCAGAGTCTATTGGTAAGGCTGAAAGAAGAAAATGAACCTTGTCACACCATAACACAGAGCTATTGAGGCAAAGCAAAACGCTAAAGGCAGTTACAACCAGGTGCAATGCAAAAAGCTAAATGCAACAACGATCAAGTGTGAGAAACAGAATCATAACTCACCGGCTAGAAAGAGGATGATGATCTACGACCTCAGTGCGGGCAGGATGACCCAAGTGCAAGCACGCGGCCTGAGCTTGCAGAAGTTGCAACTTTAGGTGAGTATCGGCCACTATATGAAGATCATACGCTCTCAACGGTGGTAGAAAAGAGTGTGAAGTATGATGCGGCTGGGTTTCTGAAACCACCAGCGCCATTCGATAAAGTCAAAAAATTTAATATATGAGACAGGTGGACCACATGGATCAAGACATTCGATGATTTCATAGATGCCCTAGAAGAATGATGCAAACTTGTACCGTCAGATCAAAGAAGCATTGAATACCAAGTTCAATCTGATGCGAAGGTTGACATTGAAAGGTACATTTTCAATCAAGCAAGTCAGCACTCTGGTGAAAAAATTGATACGTTTGCTAAAATACTTGATGTGCTCATCAAACACTGTAAGTTTAGTGAATTTAATAATGAAGAAGCTTCTTGCCTCATAATCATCAATGGCTGTTTGTCAGACTCTTTCAGAAGATGCATGTTGAGAAAGATGCTCAGTTTAGAAAAAATACTGATGATCGCAAGAACTGATAAAAGAGCCAGCTGAAAAACTGCTGCTATCAATCAATCAATCAATCAACAAATGTATTAAGCGCGCTACTCACCCGGTAGGGTCTCAAGGCGATATGGGGGTGGGGGTGGAATGAGAAAAAAAGGGGGGATGCCGATTTACAGTTCAAAAAGCCATGTCTTGAAGTGTTTTCTGAAGGCCAGTAGGTCCTGGGTCTTGCGTAGGTTGGTGGGGAGAGAGTTCCAGGTCTTGGAGGCGGGGTAGGAGAAGGATCTGCCTCTGTAGGTAGTGCATTGTATGCGGGGGACTGTGGCGAGGGCGTGGTCGCCAGAGCGGAGGAGATGAGTGGGAGTGTGGAAGTTCACTCTTTCATTGAGGTAGACTGGTCCAGTGTTGTGAGGGATTTGTGGGCGTGGATGAGGATCTTGAAAGTGATCCTTTTGCTGATGGGCAGCCAGTGAAGGATTCTGAGGTTGGCAGAGATGGGTTCATGACGTGGGAGGTTCAGGATGAGCCATGCAGGTGCGTTCTGGATCCGCTGGAGTTTCTTCTGAAGCTTGACTGTGGTACCAGCGTAGAGGGTGTTTCCGTAGTCTAGTCTGCTGCTGATGAGTGCATGGGTGACAGTTTTCCTGGTTACTATGGGGATCCATTTGAAGGTCTTATGCAGCATGCGGAGGGTGTTGAAACAGGAGGAAGTTATAGAGTTGATTTGCTGGGTTATGGAGAGAGAGGAGTCTAAGATGATGCTGAGATTGCGTGCGTGGGTGGAGGGTGTTGGGGGTGGTCCTGGGGCGGTGGGCCCCAGGAGTCGTCCCATACTGTCCTGTTGGGGCCGAAGATGATGATTTCGGTTTTGTTGGAGTTGAGTTTGAGGTGGCTTGCTGTCATCCATTTGGCGGTGGCGAGGAGTCCGGCGTGGAGGTTTGTCTTGGCGGTGGTGGGGTTCCTGGTGAGGGAGATGACGAGCTGGGTGTCGTCTGCGTAGGATATGATGGTGATTTTGTGGGGGCGGAGGATGTTGGCAAGCGGGGCCATGTAAATGTTGAAGAGGGTAGGGCTGAGGGAGAACCCTTGGGGGACCCCACAGATGATCTTGGTTGCTAGGGACTGGAAGGGAGGGAGGCGAGCTTTCTGGGTTTTTTTGGCGAGGAAGGAGGCGAGCCAGTCCAGGGCCTTGTGTTGGATTCCTACATCCAAAAGGCATGTTCGAGGATTTGGTGGCAGAAAGTGTTGAAGGTTGCAGAGAGGTCCAAGAGGATGAGTGCGACTGTCTCGCCCTTGTCAACTCTGGTTCTGATGTCATCAGTGCAGGCGATGAGGGCAGTCTCAGTGCTGTGGTTCTTGTGGAATCCAGACTGGGAGGTGTCAAGTGCATTGTTTTCCTTGAGGCAGGTGGGCGTTCACAAGCTTCTCAGTGACCTTGGCGGGTAAGGGGAGAAGGGAAATGGGGCGGTAGTTTGTGAACCTGCTATGGAAGCTGGAACAGTGAAAAATTAATCAGCTTTGGTCATGAAAAGCAAACACAAGTACCAGGCAGATTCATGCCCATCGACGTCTTCAAAGAAGGAACAATTTTGTTTCCGATGTGGGTTTTCATATCACCACAAAGATAAATGTCTGGTCATAGGACAGACGTGCAAGGGTTGTAGAAAATAAAACTACTTCTCACTGGTCTGCAAAGCTAAAGAGAAACTAAATATATCACAGCGAGAAGAGAAAATGGATGCCACAGAGTTCCAGAAGCATTCTCGCCACGCCCCCAAGGCCAAAAAGCAGCACCAATTATGACAAGTAGAAACCAGATGAGGGCAATCCTCATCAAGCTCGTCCGACAAAGGCTCTTCAATGTCTTTATCGAGCATCAGTGAGGAAGATGAATGTGCGATGATGATGTCGACCTAAGGACGCTAAGCGCATGCTGGTTTGGCCGCTTGCAAGGAAGAAAGACAAAGACAAACCATCAAACAAAACAACCAAGTTCATTTGGACACTGCCCCAAGATTACAATAAAGGTCAGTGGTTGCCCCATAACCTTCATGATCGACTGTGGTGCATCGATCAACATCATGCCAGTCGAGAAACTCAATAACCTGTCTCCTGTGCCACGCCTCAACCTGTCAAACACAAAGGTATACACGTGGCTGCTTCTAAACCATTGAAAAGTCAAGGGTCATTCACTGTGACACTGAGATACAGGACAGTGTCCGTAAAAGCGCCTATCCATGTACTTCAAGGAACTTCATACAGCGCATGCCTGCTCAGGTTTGCCACTGATGCTGACATGGGACTTATATCTCTCAGTTATAAGCTACACACCCAATCTGAAATGGTGAGGCAGTTCCCGTTGTTGTCCATGGCCTAGGAAGCCTCAATATAATGAAAGTGCAACTTCACATTAACAAGGACATTTGGCCTGTTGCCTAGCAGCACCGCATAATTCTTTTCAGTTGCAAGAACCTGTTGAGAAAGAACTGAAAACGTTGTTGAAGCATGACATCATTGGGCGCTCTCTCAGTCCTACGCAATGGGTTTCGACAATAGTGGTGGTGCCAAAGAAGGACAGTGGAGGTGCAGTGCACATCTGTGTAGATATGCGCCAGGCTGACAAAGTGATTGAGAGAGAAAGACATCCTGTCCACACATAGGCCCGTATTTATACTTTTTTAGCGCCGCACTTGCACTGCTTTTTGACAGAAAAGCAGCGCAAATTTACAAAATACAATTGTATTTTGTAAGTTTGTGCCGCTTTTGCGTAAAAGAATTATGCAAATGCGGTGCTAAAAAAGTATAAATATGGGCCATAGTGAACATGATTATGCAACTGAACAGTGCCAAAGTTTCCCATCTTGACCTGAACAAGGGACAGCACCACCTCAAGCTGGAAGAGAATTGCAGGCACATCACTACTATTTTGCCTCATGTTGGTTTGCTCAAATATAAAAGGTTGAGTTGTGAACTGTTGTCAGCTGCAGAAATATTCCAAGATGTTATCCGCCAAATAATTCAACCTGTCGCACATGCTTTCAATTATAGTGATGACATACCGGTATTTGGAGCAGCCCGAGAGAAGCGTGACAAGGCTCTTATACATGTGTGCCAGCTGCCTGCTGATGAGGGGCTCACTCTAAACGTGGCAAAATGCAAGATTCATAAAAACAAGCTTAAATTCTTTGGGCACATATTCTCTGATGAGGAAATGGCTCCTGACCCAGATAAAGTATAAGCCTTGTCAGCTACTTGCCCTCCACAAAATGTCACCATGCTGGGATTCTTCTTGAGCATGGCCAGCTATTGTTCAAGGTACATTTGTGACTTTGTTATCATGAGTGCTCTATTAAGAGAAATTAAATGTCCCTTTTCAGTGGTCTGCTGAATGTGATAAGAGTTTCAGAAAAATATAACATGCGATTGAAATGGAACTGAAACCGCCTATTTTATCCCCAAGTTACATAGTGAGAGCCCTATGGATGCGGGACCGTGGGGCTGGGGGCAATCCTTGCTCAACATAATGGTCATCCAAACGCTCAGAGACATAGGGGGTGATTCCTCCGCCGCCCGCCAGACTTCCCCCTCCAAAATACCGCTCCGCGGTCGGAAGACCGCTGAGGGTATTCTGGGTTTTGCACTGGGCTGGCGGGCGACCGCCAAAAGGCCGCCCGCCAGCCCAGTGCAAAACTACCTTCCCACGAGGACGCCGGCTCCGAATGGAGCCGGCGGAGTGGGAAGGTGCGACGGGTGCAGTGGCACCCGTCGCGAATTTCACTGTCTGCAATGCAGACAGTGAAATTCTTTGTGGGGCCCTCTTACGGGGGCCCCTGCAGTGCCCATGCCATTGGCACTGCAGGGGCCCCACGACAACCCATACCGCCATCCTGTTCCTGGCGGGCGAACCGCCAGGAACAGGATGGCGGTATGGGCTGTCAGAATCCCCATGGCGGCGCAGCGAGCTGCGCCGCCATGGAGGATTCAAATGGGCAGCGGAAAACCGGCGGGAGACCGCCGGTTTTCCACTTCTGACCGCGGTCAAACCGCTGCGGTCAGAATGCCCAGCAGGGCACCGCCAGCCCGTTGGCGGTGCCCCCGTCATTTTAGCCCTGGCGGTCTTGGACCGCCAGGGTTAGAATGACCCCCTAAGTGGCCTAGTCAAAGTCTGTCAGACACCGAACGTGCATAGTACATAGGGGCCCATTCTAAAGAATGGAAGCCTCCTTTTAACGCCTACTCTTGCGTAGAAAATAGACTCGGTGCAGCGCCACTTTCCATTAATCTGCCCCTGAGTGTGGTTCCCAACTCTAGACGAGCGAATTGAGAAGGAACTAAAAGAGTGCCATCTGTGCAACTGCCTTTCCCCCCAAAAGTCCCAGCATCCATTGACAATGTTTAATCTTCCTACACAGGTGTGGGAAAGAGTTGCAGTTGACTTCTTTGGGCCCTTAGGAAATGGACATCATTTCATGGTACTTATCAACAAGTATTCAAGCTTTCCTTTGGGGAAGAATTATCATCGACCACCCATGACAAGGCCATTGAGTGGCTGGATGACATCTTTGCAGTGTGGAGTATTCCCGCCATCCTCAAATCTGATAATGGCCCTCCTTCCAACCGCAGAAAGTTCAAGGAGTTTCTAATTAAACTAAATGTCAAGCACCAAAAGAGAACACCTCTGTGGCCCCAGGCCAATGTTGTTGTTGAACTATTCATGGTTACCCTCAAAAGGGTTATTCATCGATGGAGGGAATCAAGCTTAATCGAGCCCTATGTCAAGTTTGTGTCCTGAACACTTCTTGAAAGTGCAAGATTAAAACATATGCCAATCAGCATCGACGAGCTCAGGAAACACTCTTCGATGGAGGTGACTGGGTCCTGATCACGTAGAAACAAAAGTGGAAAGCAGACACACGCTGCTGGCGATTCTCTGGGGTTGGTGATGTGCAAAGGATACATGGGGACAGCACATCATCCCGGAAAGTTCATCACATGGGATTCACTCTTTAAACACCTACCTCAACATTCATCAGCACCTGCCATTAAAAATGATGTGACCTTGATTGACAGCCCAGACCAAGCATTAGAACCTGTGGCAATGGTGCATGACTAGAGTGCATCCTGAGCGCCTCATAAACAGAATCTGGCCGACTAGTGGGAGTGCCTCAGCAACATGTTGAAGAGTTGTAATGCAACTGTTTGTGATTTGTTTAACAAGGGGGAGATGTAGTGTTCTGAGACTGGTGTGCTGGGACCCTTGCAGATCTGGGCGGACTCAACAGAGAGATCACGTGACGTGGTGGGAGGTGTTAAGGTGTGGTTATTAACGGTTATGACGATTATTGAATAGTGTGCGATTAGATGCTGAAGAATGAAGGCATCTGATCTAGAGCTCCATGTGTGGCTTGTTCTTTTGCCTGCTCCCGCTGGGGAGGACGCTAGAGCTTTGATTTCTTTTTGGGTATGCACAGTAGGAGGCGTTGCCCAATGCGGAGGCTCAGTGCCACCAGGGGCATAGCTTCAGGGAGGGTGTTTGGGGTGTTACACCCTCCTCATGAATGTATTCTCTAATAAATAGTTGGGTACAGGTGCTTTAAGCCAGGTATGGTGAAGTGTTTGTCGGATTTCACTTGGTAATTGTACATACACACAGACACAAACACACACACACTGCCACTTTTGGAGTTCTTAATAATGGAAATTTAACAAAATATTGAGTTTTAAGTACCCTTATCAAGCCCCACTCATTCCCTTTTCACTGCTACTAAAGCCCCCCTTGTGTCCTGCTTCTCTGCCAGCATGAAAATCTGAAGCTCAGCCACCCCCACCTCCCGCAGCCCCCAAAGCTAACTAACCAAGCTAAGCCGCTGAGCGCCACAGATGGTCTAGCATTATTGGGGGTTTGTGTTTTGATATTTTCTGGTAGTGTTATAAAGTATTAAATGCAGAGAGGTGTGAAAGGGGGATGGTGAGCATGGGTGTCCTTATGAGGGGCATATTTACAAGCTTTTGGCGCAGGGCAGCACCACAAGACTTCTTGCTGCCCTGCCCTGTGTCAAACGAAAAGGGCAGGAATGTGCTGTATCTATACGCTGGCGCACAATGAACTACCAATGCAGGCACCTTTGCACCATGGTGCAAGGGTGTCTGCTTTGCTGGGAATGATTGTTTCTGTGCAGGAAGGGGCACCTTCCTGCACAAAAACAATCCAGAGAGGCGTTTTCCTCTTTCTATGTCTGCTGCAGAATGCAGCCCACATATAAAAAGAAAAAACAAGTAGAAATTAAGGTATTTCTCCTCGTTGCACCTCCCTTATGCCTCCCCTGAGGCAGCGCAGTCTTTTGAGGCATTCCCAGGTTTACACAACCTTGTAAATCTGGTGGTGCGGCAAAATCCATGGTTGTTGCGTTGGAATACCCACAGCAACACCCATGGAATGCCTCCCTGTCGCAGTGACATGCATTGCATTGACTCAGTCCATATTTACAAGGCCATGAAAAGCCACGCAGGATGGCTTTACGTGGCGTTATAAATATGGCATTGCAGTGTGCGCCGCCAAACCGTCACTAAAAGTGATGTTTCTGCGGGGCAAAGGGTCTTGTAAACAGGGCCCTCACTTTGAGCTGTGATGCGTAACACGTAAAACACTGGCAGATTTCTGTGCGTTATATGGTTCCAGCAGGTAAATGTTTGCAGCAAAATCAATGACTTTGGCTCCCGTTTACTGTGCAGGGCGGAAGGTAAAGGGCTGGGTGCAATGGACCCCTCAGACCTCTGGACCCGGTGCCACTGCACCTGGTACTCTATTGATAGGTACGCCCCTGCTCATTCATTGTTGGGTGAGATAGAGGGCAAACAGCTGGGGTGCAATGAGACCCTTAAACATCTGGGTCCCAGTGCAACTGCACCTGCTGTACTTGTGAGAGCCTTGTCTCATTTATTGTTGGCTGGGATGGAGTGGGGGCACCTGTGAGGACAGAAATATTACTTCTGCTAAATCGATCCGATTTAAACAAAAAAAGGGGGATCCTGTGACAACATTGGACTTTTATATCAGGTATGGGGAACATTTTTTTAAATTGATTTATTTTAATTGGGAAGTGCTCACATAAACTGCATCTATGCGCTATGAATCACAGTGAGGATTAGAGGAAAAGCCTGTTCTTAATTGATGTGAAAGAAATTCAGGGGTATATTTACAAGCCCCTTGCGCCTTCTTACGCCACACTAGAGTCATTTTTGATGCTAATGTGGCGTTAAGGTGGCCTTTTCCCAGCACCATATTTACAACGTGGCGCAATGCTTGCATTACGGCACTTTGTAAACCTTTGTGCCACATTATGCCTGCGCCAGGTATATTGTTTGCAAGGGGGGCGTTCCCCCACAGGGAGGCCCAAAAAAATTACACAGTGAAATTTACAACATTTCACTGCGTCATTTCTTTCCATCTTATTTAACGCCTGCTTAGGGCGGGTGTTAACCTGACGCTTCCATAGTAACCTATGAGCCTCCCTGTGCTTTACTGCACTAGCTTCAGAATTTTTGATGCTAGTGCAGCAAAGAGCCACAACAGCACAAAAAATTCTGAGGCTATTGTCCTAACGACTGCCATGGTTGCGACATGTTGTAAATATGCCACACCCATAGTGTTGTTAGGTGGCGGGGGCAAGAAAAGTGGCACATCGGGACTTCAATTACACAATATAGTGTTTTTGTTAAATGCACAAATTGACAACATCATTAAAGGGTTAAACATGAGTTCACAAGAGCTTGTGGCCCTCACCAAAACCATCTCGTAAACACAAGATTTACATTCAGTTCGAGGGACCTTGAGAAGAGTGACGTGGATGGTCAGGAGAAAACAACGCTCAGGGATATGATGTCACAAGACCCGCCCTAATGGTGCTTCCAGCAAGAGCCAGCCCTGCCCCAGGAACACGGGGGCATATTTACAAGCCGCCTGTGCCACCAGTGGACACTTTTAGTGATGCACTGGTGGCACAAGTTGCAGGCCCATATCTACAAGGCCACACAAAGCCACTTGGCGTGGCTTTTCATGGCTTCATAGAAATGGAGAAAGGCAACGCAGCGCAAGTCGCTGAGTTGCCTTACTCTGCGCCAAAGAGGCATTCCATGGGCGTGGTCTGGGTTTTCCCACGCAACACCCATGGATTTTGATGCATTCCCGGATTTGTAAGGCTCTGTAAACCCAGGAAGGCGTCAAAAGTCTACGCCTCCCCAGGGGAGAGGAGAAATAACTTTAAGTGAGCAGCACACATAGAAGGAGGAAAACGCCTCCTTGGATTGCTTTTATGCAGAAAGTGCCCCTTCCTACACAAAAACAATAATTCCTACAACGCAGACAGCTTCGCACCATAATGCAAGGGTGCCTACGTTGGCACATGGCAGCCAATTGTGCACCAGCGCAGTGGAAGTGAACAGAAATGCGCTGTATCGTATAAAGGTGGCACATTCCTGCCCTTTTCGTTTGATGCAGGGCAGTGCCACAAGAAGCCTTGCGGCACTGCCCTGCTCCAAAATACTATAAATGTGCCCCACAGCCCTTACCCTACCTCTACATGAGGCAGTAAAACTGAGGGGTGAACAGACAGGGCAACGGGGTGCCCAGGGCCTGCAAGTTAAATGCCACTAGTGGACTGCAGCACCCATGTTCCAACCCTTGGCAGAGTAAACCTGGCCTACCATTTGTAGACTGGCTGTTGCAGCTTTACACTGCAAATTGGTTCTTGCGCTGTAACCCATTTTGACAGATCCAAACCTTCCTTTTGATGATGTATATGCCCCCTATGTAGGCCTTATTACCCATACGGTAGGGTGCCTGGACTTTAAACAGTAGGACATGTAGAAATTTAGGGCCAGATTTTAGGAAAGTGGCACTACACCCAGTGCAGCTACTTTTTTCTTGCGCCCCCTAACGCCACCATGTGTGCGCTGTATCTAAGATACAGCGCACCATGGCTCGTAGTTAGGGAAGTAGCGTCAAAAGTTTTGATGCTAGTTCGGAGCTTTACAGGATTAGCGTAAAAAATATTGATGGACCTGGACTGGACCCTGCTGTTCGCCTGTGCCTGACACTCTGTTGGTGTCCAAGTGCCTCCCCTGAGGTCCTGGGGGTCTTTAGAACTGTACTTCTGTGGCAGATTGGGACTTAGTATATTAAAGTCAGAAGGAAAATCTTTAACAAGGATGAACCTGGTCAATGCATCCGACCCGTACTCCGTCAGGGTCAGTGTCAAAATGCACCTAAGTCCTGTTCTACTGTGATCATTGACTATCATTGGCACTTTATGCTTCAAGGCGCCATTTCTACTTAAACTTTTAAAAAATCTGATCTCTGGTTTCCCTTATTGGATCATTTTGGTGTCAATTAGTTTATTTAAATCTTACTCTATTTTTCTAGTTTGGTTTGGGATTTTTATTCTTTGTGTTTCGACTTTATTACTGTTTTGTTACTGGAGACATACGTTACACCTTGCCCTAAGTTAAGACTGTCTTCTCTGTGCCATAGGTAGCAGGGAGTTGACCTCAGGTTTATTTAGTGACTTTGATGGTTCAACCTGACAAGGGTTGCGAGTGTTCCTTGAGGTGGAAAGTCACCCCAAAAAATAATCAAATTATTTTACACCATCATATTCTTGTTGAGTTGGGCACGATTCATCACTATCCCCGTTAGTAGACATAACGGGCCAACAATGGCCCGCATTTTGCTTTTTCACCATTAGCGCAGGGCACTTTCCTTCCTGTTCGTGATAGACCACTATGATTTTTATGGGTGCCCCGTCCCAAGGGTGTAGCTTCAGGGGGGGTGTTTGGGTTGTTACATCCCTCTAATAAGTGTATTTTCAGGTAAATAGTTGGGTGCAGGTGCTTTTAATCGTGTATGGTGAGGTGTCTGTGGACTTCAGAAGGAATTTTTTAATAAACACAGACAAAAATGCACAGACTCTCCCTCTCTGCTTTGAAAGACTTCGAAAATGTTGGTTATTGTGTAAAGTATTGTGTTTTCTCTCATTTACTACCCCTAACAATCTGCACTTGTCTCCCCTTTTCATGGCCCCTTTAGCCCCTCTCTTGCACCCTCCTTGTCCTACAATGCATTTAAAGATTATATGCCAGCTTGATTGTTGGAAAATCTGAGGCTCACGCCCCGCCCCCGAATCTTACTGACCAAGCTACAACTCTGCACGGCCCACTACATACTGGCAGGTCATGATGTCTACCACTTCCCCCTTTCTCAGAAAGGGATCTGGGGGCACAGAGGAGGAGGGTGGATGGGACCTCAAAGTCTCTTTATGCCCTGATGCCTTGAGTCAATAACCACTGACCTTGGTGCTGCAGGTTCACCCCCTCTATAACAAAGTAGGTAGATGGGACCCCCGGAGCGGTGAGGTCTGTAGGTCTCTGAATGCTGAATCAACTTTCACATTTTCTCCTCTCACCCAGCTAGGCATGGAGCAGCCCTCCAAGGCCACCCCAACGGAGCTCCCCGATGAGCAGTCTCTGGTACATGCTGAAGAGACCCTGGGAGATGCTCACAGGGACCAGACAGAGGAGCCTGCTGGAGACGACCACCTTAATACTTCGAAGATCGATGGAGACGTCGATCCAGAGCAGACCCCGGGAGCTCCTCCCACTGACACGAGTCAAGAAGAGACCCCAAGGTCCGATACCAGAGACACGACTCAGAAGTTGAGTGGAGACCACAACACTGATGGTCGTACAGAGAAGGCCCCTGGAGTCTGCCTTGGAAACACAAGTCCACATGGGACCATGGGAGCTCATCTCACAGAGAGGAGTCAAGAAGATCCCTCTGGAACTGACCACTGTGACACAATCCCACCGGGGACACCTGGAGCCAAGGACAAGGACACAGTGAACGAAGAGCCCACGGTGACCCAAGAGATCACAGAGCCGGAAGCAACACCCCCGGACCCCGAAGAGAGGGAAGGAAACAGGGGTGAAGCGAAACAGAAGGAGCCAGGGAAAGACAAAAAGGAGGGTGACAACACACTTTTAGGAGAGGCATCAGAAGAGAAGGAGGAGGCCACAGAAGAGGTGGAGGTTGGGGAGGAAGAGAAACATGCAGACGTCAAAAGCGGCGCCCAAGCGACGGAGGTAAGAATATTTTTTTTAATTTTGTGATGATTAGTGCTGCACACCTGGGCTTTTGAGTGAGATTTGAGGAGGGCTCATTGGTGAATGTGAGTGTGCATGTGTTCAGTGCACATGATGGCTGGGGGGCACCAGGTCACAAAGTCCTAGAAAGTGGTCTAAGTGAAGATGGCCTGAGTGAATAGGATCCATAATGGCACTCGGCCTGGTGTGGGAGGGAAGGAACCTCTCAAGATGGCACAGACTGGTTTACGGAAGGCTCATTGTGGCACACCAAAGCAGTGACTGGCATTTGTGGAATTCCTAGGTCATATTTTGTCACTGACTGGTCTACGGAGGAACAGCTAGGCACACAAGGTCATTGGCTGGCCTACGGAGGATACATAGGGAACATGAAGGCAGGCGTTGACTGGTCTCCAGAAGATGCTTGAGGCACGTCAAGGTTTAGATTTGAGGGGATGCTTCAGTCATCTGGGGAATGTTTGAAGCATATGAGGAATGCATGAGATGTTTTGGGGATGCTTGTGAGATATGGGGGATGCTTGAATCATATCGGGGATGCTTGAGGCATATGGAAGATGTGTGAAGTAAAGGTGGCATTCTTGAAGCATATGAGGGATGCTTGAGCCATTAGGGGGATGCTTGAGGCATATGGGGAATGCTTGAGGTATATGTGGTATTCTTGAGGCATATGGGGGATGTGCGAGGTATATAGGGGATGCTTGAGGCACATGGGAGATGCTTGAGGTATATAAGGGATGTTTGAGGCATATGTGAGATGTTTGTGACATATGGGGGATGCTTCACCCATACAGAGCCTGCTGAAGGCATATAGGGATGCTTGAGGTGTATGGGAGTTGTGTGGCATATATGGGAAATGCTTGAGCTATATAGGGGATGCTTGAGGTATATGGGAGGTGCTTGAGGTATATAGGGGATGCTTGAGGCACATGGGAGATGCTTGTGACATATGGGAGATGCTTGAGGTATATACAGGATGCTTGAGGCATATGGGGGTTGTGTGAGGTATATGTGGTATTCTTGAGGCATATGGGGGATGTGTGAAGTATATAGGGGATGCTTGAGGCATATGGGAGATGCTTGTGACATATGGAAGATGCCTGAAGTATATAGAGGATGCTTGAGGTATATGGGAGATGATTGTGATATATGGGGGATGCTTGAGGTATATAGGGGATGCTTAAGGCATATGGGAGATGCTTGTGAATATGGGGGATGCTTGAGGCATATGGGAGATGCTTGAGGCATATGGGAGATGCTTGTGAATATGGGGGATGCTTGTGACATATGGGGATGCTTGTGACATATGGGGGATGCTCGAGGTATATAGGGGATGCTTGAGGCATATGAGAGATGCTTGTGACATATGGGGGATGCTTGAGGTATATAGTGGATGCTTGAGGTATATAGGGGATGCTTGAGGCATATGGGGGATGCTTCACCCATATAGAACTGGCTGAAGGCATATGAGGATGCTTGAGGTGTATGGGAGTTGTGTGAGGTATATGGTAAATTGTTGAGGTATACTGGGATGCTCAGGGTAAATGGAGGGTGCTTGAGGCACACCTGGGTATCTTAGAATGAAAAGGGGTATGTAGGGACAGATTAATTTATCAGGGCATATGGGCATAGTCCAGTTAATTAACAACCTTATTATTGGTGACGCAATGAGTTTATTTACTAAAACTGAAAGCAGGTATTTAGGGCTAATGATTGTATTTTTATAAAATGACAAGCTGCTGTTGTGGTCAAAGGTAAAAAGTTTACTGAATTTGATATTTTGGAACAAAATCGAGATGTTGCTACAAGTTATTTAAAAGTTATCGCTGGTGATAATTGGTGCTGATGTGAGACATCACTGCTTGAACTGCTGCCTGAGGCTGGAGCCTGCAAGATGAATGTGATGAACCCCCCCCTTCTGTGTCCATCCGACCTGAGGAAGACTCTGGGACCTCAGGCCTGGGATCAGGGAAGCTGTGCATCATCTCACTTTCCAATCCTTCATCCCCAGGTAGATTCTCAAATGATCTGACAGGGAATCTACTTAAAAACAACAAAATAGCAAAAGGAAATAGACGTAGCTGGGAGGGAGGCGCTTCGTAAATGTTGAAAATAAGAGACTGCGTCAAATCACATATCCAGATTATCGACCTCAAAACCTATAGCTGTTTCTCCTTTAAATCCCATTGGTTAATGAGTTTATCGAGACTGGTTGAAGAGTACTGCCTGGTCTAACAAGGCTCATGTGCCAGGAAGTGTCTTTACCATCCAACCACTAATTAACCTTTTAGATCTAAGATGGAGCCTGGTGTATTGTAAGCAGTGGGTTGTCAATGGCCTGGAAACCTAAGAGAGGGGCTGCCTTAAGGAGGGCTGGGGTTATATTCCACCAGAGTGCTATAAGCACCGTCAGCAGATCTGGGACTTACACCCCCCAAATCACTGGCAACAATTAGTGACGTGGACTTTAGAAACTATAAAAGAATGTTACATATGCGCTGAAATGAGCCAAAGAATGTACTGAAAACTACAAATGTGAATTGTGGAGCATGTGTGAGAATGGACTATATTTTGGTTTTGTAGTCCTGGAAGAATTTCTTTATTGCGCAGGTAAAACATATTTATGTAAGTATATGGTATTTGTATAGCGGGAAACCTCACCTAAAGCCAGGTGGGTGCTGTACCTGGTCAAAGACAAGTGGAAAGCGAGCGAGGAAGAGGCGAGGAAGCTGGGCTTCGAATGGTTAATGCGTGTATCGTTCTTTAAAGAGGTGCGTCTTCAACTCTATCCTAAATTGGAGCAGCGCGGGGCTGTCCTGAAGGATAAGGAAATGTTGCTCCATATCCTGGGTGCATAAATACAGAAAGGCCTGCTGCCTTGTGTTTTTCTTTTTTACACTTCTTAGTCTGCAGTCTGATGGTGTCCTGGCTGCGGGTGTGCCGAGAGCCTCCGGAGATGGTGAGCGTGTCGGTAAGATACGTAAAGGTGCTGGTCGTGATAACTTTGTTAATAATGGAACTGGTTTTGGAGATCGTCCGGCCGGCAGGGAAAGCCACTGGTGTTCCATCAGGATGAGGGTGTAATGATGATATTTCTTGAGGCCCTGAATGAGATGTGCTGCAGCATTTAGGATGCCTTAAGGGGTGCCAGGGCTGAATTTGGGAGACCATATAGCAGGGCATTACCCCCATCCAGATGCAAGAATACGGAGTCTTGAACAGCAGTTCTGAAGTCGCTTTCTGGAAGAAACGGTTTGACTTTCTTTAGAAGGGGGAGCCGGTACAAAGCATTCTTTGCATTTTTTGCCAATGTCTTCCTTGAGGGTGAGGTTGTGTCCAGTGTGAATCCAAGTGACCTGGCCTTCGGTGACGTTTGGGGTTTGAAGCTGTCGAGGTTCAAGGGATTGAGCCAGGTTTGTACTATATCTTGTTCATTGCTCTTGGTAAACAACAGGAACTCTGTCTCGGTTGGGTTCAGCTTCGGGTCGGCGCTGGATGTCCAGATCTGCATGACGTGCAGGGAGAGTGTAGAGCAGTGGATCTGTAAACCAGAGGAGCCTTTCAAGCGGAACTGCGCGGCTGCATGTAAAGGTTGGAGACAGCAGGAGCCCGTATGAAGCCCTGGGGGGCTCAACATGTCATAGGGATCTTTTATGTCCTGGTGTCTCCATGCAAAAAAACTGGTGTTGGTTGGAAAGGCAGGCGGAGAACCAGTGACGGACATTGCCAGTGAATCCCATTTGCGACTCCAAGGTGTGTATGACGTAGGAATGGTCGACTTTATCGAAGGCAGCAGTTTATCGAAGGCAGCTGAAAGGTCCAGCAATATCTGGAAACAAGGGTCATCTTCATTTGTGGTCAGGAGGGCATTTTCTACGATGGATAAGGTTGCAGTCTCCACGCTGCAGCATAATTAGAAGCTTGCTGTGCAGGAGAAGGTTGGTATTGATGTAATTGTGGAGTTGACAAAGACTGCATTTTCAATGATCTTTCCGATGAATGGGAGGTGCGTGACGAGCCGGCAGCTGGTGATGTCATCGGGTCTAGTGTAGATTTCTGTAGGAGTGGGAGGATCTCGCATGAGGGAGCCACTGACAATGGTGAGTTGGGGGGATAGAGGCTCCCCAGAGAGAGCTTTGATGAACTATGAGAGTAGGACAACATCTTCATAAGAAGTGACTGATGGAGCCGAGTATGTCAGACAGATCTCTGAGAGTTGGGCTTTGAAGGCTGACCATTGCAGCATTCCACGGAAAGGGGAGGGTGAAAGACATGAAGCAGGCAATCAGAATACGTACAGTTCTGTTTTTAGGAGTGGGGGGTCGGGGTAGTTTTGTTTTGGGAGTGGGGGTCGGGGTACTTTTGTTTTTGGGGGTGGGGGATCAGGGTAGTTTGGTTTTTGGGGATGGGGGTCGGGGTAATTTGGTTTTTGGGGTTGGGGGTGTCGGGGTAGTTTGGTTTTTGGGGGCTGAGGGGTCAGGGTAGTTAGTGTTTTTGGGGGTGGGGGTTTGGGGTAGTTTGGTTTTTGGGAGTGGGATAGATTGTTTTTTGCGGGTGGGGGTTAGGGTAGTTTGGTTTTTGGGGGGTGGGGTCGAGGTAGTTTTGTTTTTGAGGGTGGGGGGTCAGGGTAGTTTGATTTTTGGGGTGGGGTGAGGGAGTCAGGTTGTTAGTTAGGGCTCTTGGGGGTGGAGGATCAGGGTGGTTTGGTTTTCAGGCAAGGGGTTGAGGTAGTTTCATTTTTGGGGGGTTGTGGGTATCGGAGTAGTTTTGTTTTTAGGGGCAGGGTGAGGAGGTCGTTGTTTTTAGGTTGAGGTCGGGGAAGGGTTTAGAGCTCAGGGTGGGTGGGAGGTACCTGGGGTAGTTTTGTTTTCGTGGTGGGGGGTCGGGGTAGTTTTAGTATTATGGGTGGGGTACCTCTGGGCCTTAGAACAGGTGGTGGGTTGCATGCTAGAACTACGCATGCCGTTCTCACACATGCCTTTACTAGGCATGCTTTTACAACAAAAAATCGTTGTAAAGGCATGTATGGTAATGGCATTCGTGGTAATAGCATTCATTGTTCCATCATACATTCCTTAAACGTGTTTAAATAAATGCCAGATGCCTCTGTGTAAACCTCGTTACGTACAATAATAACATCGTCTGTGACTTGTTGCTGCTGGGAGGACCCATGAGCACTTTTCTACCACCCTTTTTACTGCAAAACTGATACCGACCAGGGATACTGTTGTACTTATGTGAAACGAAAGCAAAGTAAGTTGCTGTACAATTAGGTAATTTTTTAGTGAAGTTAAAGATATATCAATTGAAATGTAATTATTAAATGTTTACATTTAATTGATCATTATTTTTATGATGGATAATATTTGTTGTCTGATCTCAATGTAGCACTTTCTTTTAAAATATGTAGTGTGCGCATGTTTCATGGTCTAACAAACTAGTCTTTGCCACATCTGGGCTAGATTTACTAAGGGCTTGCGGTGCCCTGGCCTCACGCAAGACGGTGCAGGGGCAATGCAAGCCCTTAAGTGAGATTTACTCTGCGACGCAGGGGCGCCGAGCATGGCTCTGCATGGCATACTATATCTGGAGTAACGCAAGGCAGCACAAGTGGGTGCGTTGTGCTACTCTGCCCTGGGAAGGCGTTCCATGGGTGGCTGTTCCCACGCATGCACCTACGGTTTCTGGCACTTTCCCAGATTTATTAAAACTAATAAACCTGCGAATGCACCAAAATACTACGCCTTCCCGGGGAGGCATAACGAGGATAAATATGCGTATTTCTCCTCGTTTTCTCCTCTTTCTACATGTGCTGCGTTCTGGTGGAGACATAGAAAGAGGTAAAAGCCTCCGAGGACTGTTTTCGTGCAGAAAGTGACACTATGGCCCAGGTATAAGAGCCCCTAGCGCCTCCTTGCGCCACATTAGTGTCATTTTTTTTACATTAATGTGGCAGTAGAAGGCCGAAAACTCCACACCATATTTACAAAGTGGCGCAATGCATGCATTGCACCACTTGTAACCTATGCGCTACGTTATGCCTGCGCCAGGAATAATATATGCAAAGGGGGTGTTCTCCCATTAAGGGGGCTGAAAAAATGGTGCAAGGAAATCTAAGAGATTTCTGTTCGGCATTTTTTTTTCTGCACTTTTAACGCCTGCTCAGGGCAGGCGTTAAACCAAGGCTCACCATTGGTTACAATGGGCGTCTGGGCGCTTTGCAGGATTAGTGTCAACAAATTTTATGCTAATCCTGCAAAGCGCTGGACTAGCGTAAAAAATGATGACGCTAGTTCCCTAACTACCGCCATGGTGCGCCGTATATTAAATACGGTACACACATGGTGGCATTAGGGGGGCGCTAAGGGGCGCTAGAAAAGTGGCGCTGCACTGGGTGGGCGCCACTTTTCATAAATATGCCCATAAGGGTGTCTGCATTGGCAGCCACTAGTGCGCCAGCACTGAGAGGGCAGGAGTGCGCCACCTCTTGGTAGAGATGACGCATTCCTGCCCTCTCCATTTGACACAGCGCTGCAAGTAATCTTGATGCGTTGCATTGCGCTATAGTAAATCTGAAACCCCCAACCCCTCTCAGTGTTTCAAGCCAATTCTATTCGATGATTGTGCTGGAGAAACGCACATCTTGGTCCCTTTTTCATGTTTTTCTTTAAGGGCCCCCCCTGCAGAACTACGAGAGTTCGGCCTCTGCTAACAACGAATTATTTGAATATTTAATGAGTTCCTGTAAAATAAATTGTGGCTTTTCCTGCCAGATGTTAAGCCCTATTTAGCTATATTCATGGGCACCCCGCCCCCTCCCCCCCCAGATTCTTGCTACACCCAGCGGGAGAGGAGGGGGTAAAGGGTGGGTTTGGGTGAGTGTACTGTGCAGGTGATTCGTGCATCATTAGCTGGAAACCACGCCGGGCGCCACTGCGAATCACTCACACCGCAGGGGTTAATTCGGGGTTAAACCGAGTAGATGGTCTGGGTAAAGAATTCCCCATTAGTTTTTGCCCTTTGTCCGCGGGTTAGCAAGAGCTCCGTGGGCCCAAATAAGAGCTGGGAAGTATCCCCCCTGGTCTGCCGGTTGGCATTAAAACAGAGTCTGTATTGGGGTGCTGTAGGCCCCCCACTCTCGGGCCCTGGTGCACTGCACCTGCTGCATTGTGGGGCCAGGACCATCTCCATCCCTCCGAGCGGACTCATCAGAAGAGCTGCCTGGGTGCAGTTCGGCTTGTCTCCACCAGAGGTCAGGCCGGGACCGCTCTGGGCGCTATCTCTGCCCCAGGCATGGGGGGGGTGGGGGGGAATCAGGGAGGAGGGCTCTGCTGGGCAGCACCTGCAGCCCCTAGAGAGTGAGCACATTTAACACAAGATTTCTCAGAGTTGATGCTTTATTTTCAGATATTACAGCTTGGAAACAGAGAGCTCTGCTGTCTCAAAGGAACTCGGAACAATTTCGGGTAAAATGAACTGACTTGCGTTGCAGGCAGTGCGCCAGCAAGGCCCATGCTGGTGCCCTAGTAAAGAAGTACTCCCGGGGCAACAGGTATGTACACCTGCTCGTGCACCCAGGGCACCTCACAGAAGGGGCCGCAGACGCTTGTGCGCCCCTTTCTGTAATACAGAGCGCGCTGGTGCACATATACCACTAGCGCTATCACCAGAGGGCGTTACCTCATATGCGTGGGACGTGGCCCCTGCAAATGAGGGAATCCCTTACCTCTGCACCCCCACCTTATTATAGACGCAGGCACAGAGGCAAAGAAGCTGACAGGAGCGCACAGACAGTGCAACACCTAGAATGTGGCAACCCTCTGGAGAGGGAATGGGGACCCTATGAACCCCCCCAGGCATCCCCTGGCAGGCGGGTGCAGTCACTCACTGTGCACCAACCTCCAAGGGGGTCTCTAGTCCTCCTTACAAGTGCAGGTGGGGTGCCACCTGCCCAGTGAAGCACAGAGCGCCTGCTTCAAAGCCCCTCAGTTTTTTATTTGTATGAGCTGCCCCCATGGCAGCACGTGTTCGTGGCCCTGGGGGCAGCACATCCAAGGTGATATAGCACACTGGGGGTCATTCTGACCTCGGTGGTAAAAGGCCCTTACCGCCGGTCAGAAGTCCGCCATTCTACCGCCGCGGCTGCGGTAAACCACCACGGTCATTCTGACCACCAACTGTGAAACCGCCAAAAATCCGACATCCAAGGAAGGCCGCCTCATCAGCGGGCCGCGGAAAACTGGAGATGACCAAACCTCCACCGTCACGCCAACACAAACACGCCCATGCCATTCTGACCCACGAATCCACGCGGCGGTCTTTCAACCGCGGTATTCCATTGGCGGTACACACCGCCGCGGTCAAAATACACACCCAGCTCCAAAACACAGCCACATTGGACAATTTGAAATACACACACCTGACACACATACAAACAACACTCCCACACATCCAATCAACTATAAAACACACACCCACATCACCCACAAACCCCCACTAGTTGGAAATCGGAGAGAAGGAGATAGAGATAGAGACAGGGAGCACAGCAATCGAAAACCCCAACACACACAGGAACCCAACTACATCACCCACACCACATTTACGCACACATCACCACATATCACCACGCATATCACCACAAACACCACCCCACACCTCATCCACACCACCCCATGGCACCCCAAAGACACCCCAGGTTCTCGGACCAAGAACTCAGGGTCATGGTGGAGGAAATTATAAGGGTTGAGCCCCAGCTCTTCGGCACACAGGTGCAGCACACCACTATAGCAAGGAAGGCTGATCTATGGCAAAGGATCGTAGACAGGGTCAACGCTGTGGGACAGCATCCCAGAAATCGGGAAGATATCAGAAAGCGATGGAACGACCTACGGGGGAAGGTGCGCTCGATGGTGTCGCGACACAACATCGCTGTGCAGAAGACTGGCGGCGGACCCCCACCCACTCCACCCCAATTCACAGCATGGGAGCAAGAGGTAGTAAACATCCTGCATCCTGATGGCCTCGCTGGAGTACACGGAGGAATGGACTCTGGTAAGTCGAATCTCAACTACTTCACCCCCCCCCAACCACCAGCATGCCAACCCCCCCCCTCACCCCCAATCTCAACCCCCCAGCACACAACCTCCCTGCCAATGTCTCACCAGCACAACCCACCCTAAACAACACCAACCCCTGAATGCCAACACAAACCATAGACAGCCACCACCAAAGCATGACCATTGCACATACCCATACACCCCCCCCCCACCACCCTCACAACACCTCCCACAAGGGAATGCCAGCACTGGGGGACAAGGGCACTCAAAATGCACGCCATGGCACACACAGAAACAATAACCATACTCCTTTACCCCTGCAGGGCCCGAACGCCAACACACCGCCACGGAGGGTCCAGATTTGTCCATCCCACCCCCAGAACAGGCCCCCAGCGAGGACAGCAGCTCTGTCGACCTAGAACCTGATGACCAGCCCGGACCATCGGGGACCTCTGGACAGTCGGTTCCCCACACACAGACACAGGCCACAGCAGACCCAACCCCCTCTGGGAACACCAGCACAGCTCCCACCCAGCGGGCCCATGCCTCTGTCTCGCGGACGCGTCAATCAGCGGTGTGTCCGCCACTACAGGGCACCCAGGCTGACCCAACACCCCAACAACAACAGGGACCTGGGGGCAGTGGTAGTGGGCACACCGTCCAGGGGACAGAGGCCCGGGGAAACAGGGCAACTGGGAGGGCTGCTGTGCGACAGGGGGGGGAGGACAGGCCCAGGGAACCGACTCTCCAAGAGGCCCTCACCACCATCATGGGAGCATACCATCACTCCCAGGAGACGATGGCGACGGTACTGGCCAGGTTCACCGAGATCCAGGCACAGCAGGAGGAACGGTACATGGGGTTCAGCAATGAACTCAGGAACATCGCTACCGCTATGGGGACCATAGTCCAGGCCCTCAACCGGATAGAAACCACATTGCGGGACCATGTGGCACCACAAAGGGCCCCTGTCACTAGCCAGGAACAGCCTACCACCTCCGCCGGTGCTAGTGGTCAGGATGCCCCCACAGAACGACGGCCCACCAGAACCCCACCTCCTGCTGAAGAACAACCACCCCGCAAGAGGAACCTGAGATCTCACAGGAAGACAGAGTAGGATGCCAAGACCCCCGCCAGCATAAGATACCCCCTGATGTCATCCCACTGTCCCACAGTGTCACCCTGTCCAACCTTGAACTGCCCCTGCTCCATCCTTCCACAGGCATATGGACTATGCACCTGTGCTACTGAGAACTGGGCTCTGCCATGGACATAACTCCACCCTCACCCATCACCGTTTTAATATCATGTACCAATATCTAGCACTAAAAATAAATCACTCATTGCACTGAAATCATTCAGGAGTCAGCCTGTATTATTTACAAATGTATAACACATTACTGATCAATAATGTTCTGTTATTTTTGTGATGACAACATACCGATGTCAATAAGCATTAGTCCATGGGCTAACCAAGCAGAAGTCATGCAGTGGGTCATACAGCACTGAAAAGGGAAGGGAAAATCAAACATCAGTTTAAAATAACTGGGGGGAAATACACAAAGTAAAGATGCAGGGGGCTTTCAGTAAATGTTAAATGGCGTGGGTGATTCTTACCTGTGTGCTACTGAAAATACTGTTGGATAACTCTGTCCCTGTTGTCTGGGTCGTCCTCTTCGTCTTCCTCCTCTTCACTCTCCGCAGGCTCCACAGCTGCTTCAACACCACCATCTGGACCATCCTCCTGCAGGAAAAGCACCTGACGTCGCAATGCCAGATTGTGAAGCATACAGCAGGCCACGATGATCTGGCACACCTTCTTTGGTGAGTACATCAGGGATCCCCCTGTCATATGCAGGCACCTAAACCTGGCCTTCAGGAGGCCAAAGGTTCTTTCTATGATCCTCCTAGTTCGCCCATGGGCCTCATTGTACCGTTCCTCTGCCCTGGTCCGGGGATTCCTCACTGGGGTCAATAGCCAAGGCAGGTTGGGGTAACCAGAGTCACCAATTAGCCACACACGTTGTCTCTGTAGCTGTTCCATCACATAAGGGATGCTGCTATTACGCATCACATACGCGTCATGCACTGACCCAGGGAACTTGGCATTCACATGGGAGATGTACTGGTCAGCCAAACAGACCACCTGGATGTTCATAGAATGGTAACTTTTCCTGTTTCTGTTCACCTGCTCATCGTCTTTTGGGGGTACTAAAGCCACATGGGTCCCATCAATGGCACCAATTATGTTGGGGATATGTCCAAGGGCATAAAAATCACCCTTCACAGTGGCCAAATCAACCTCCTCAGGGAATACAATGTAGCTCCGCATGTGTTTCGTCTGGGCAGACAACACTCTAGACAAAAGTTTTGAAAATATAGGCTGAGACATTCCAGATGACATGGCCACTGTTGTCTGGAATGAGCCACGTGCCAAAAAATGGAGTACTGACAGAACCTGCACTAGAGGGGGAATTCCTGTGGGTTGGCGGATGGGGGACATCAGGGCTGGCTCCAGCTGGGCACACAGTTCATGTATAGTGGCTCGGTCAAGTCGGTATCGTAGTATGATATGGCATTCTTCCATTGTCGACAGGTTCACCAGCGGTCGGTACACGCGAGGATTCATCCTTCTCCTCGCAAGTCCCAGCGGACGGTGCCTAGGAAGGACAACATGGAGCACAGAGTCAAGCAAATCACAGGTACGTTCACCACAGCATGCCGAGCACACGATTATCTATGTATTGAAAGGCGTGTATGTGTGGCAATGCAAGGCCTAGGCCTGTGTGACGCAGTACAAATTATGCCATGTGGGCCCTTGAAATGGCGGCTGCCTGACCTGTGAAGTGGGACAATGGGATGTGAGGTCAATGCGCTGGCGTGGCACACCGTGGCGGTAGGCGGTCGAAGACCGCTATACGAAGCCGCATTGGCTAACATTGAAGCCTATGGGTTTCAGGAGCCAATGACGAGGTGCGCCGGCGGTCGCGGTACGCACCGCCGCGGTACGCACCGCCGCGGGCGTGACCGCCATTTTCTATCTGCTTAATCACTCGAGACCTGATCATCCACAGGAGAGGACCTATACTGCAAGTGCTGCTGTGACCTCGGTCTGGAAGTGACAATGGCTGCTGCGACTGGGGAAAGGGCCCCTGCCTTCACGTGTGAGGAGTTGGAGAAACTTGTGGATGGGGTCCTCCCCCAGTATGCGTTACTCTACGGTCCTCCAGACCAACAGGTAAGTACACTGGGTGCACATTAATTGGGCTATGCCTGTGTGGAGTGGGGTGGATGTAAGTTGGTGGGGTGGGGGGCGAATGAGGAGAGCAACGCACGACAGATGAGAGCATGTGCCATATGGCAAGGTTGGGGAGGGGGGCCAATCGCATCTAACATGCAGAAAATTGATGAATTTTTCCTTCCCACCCTGTACATGTCAAATGGGTCAGCGCCCATCAGAAAGTGGACATTTGGCGTGCCATCGCCAAGGAAGTCCGGGCCCTGGGGGTCCACGTCAGACGGGGCACCCACTGCCGCAAGAGGTGGGAGGACATCCGCCGCGGGACCAGGAAGACCGCTGAGTCACTGCTGGGGATGGCCTCCCAACCTAGGAGGGGTGCCAGTCGTACCCTGACCCCCCTGATGTCCCGGATCCTGGCGGTGGCCTACCCTGATTTGGATGGGCGCTTGAGGACATCACAGCAGACACAAGGGGGTGAGTATCAGCACATTCTGCTATCTCTCTGCGCAGTGGAGGCGTCTGGGTGGGGGAGGAGGGTTGTGGGTGACATTAGGCCAGGGCGCTTTCTGTAGTGTAGTCCTCTCCTTTAGGCATGGCCCTGTGCTCCCGGCCCCCACCTCTGTAGGGTGACAAGTACAGCTATCGATGGTCCAGCATCACACATGTGCGCGTTTGTCGTCTCTAGACCTGTTGTCCTAGTCAGAAGTACTGAGTAGTGTACCCCGAATGCGCGGCTTAGTGCATGAGGCTCCTGTGTCTGTCCTCTCCGCCAACGGTGTTGACATTGCATGCACTCAACCTGGTCTTCGTTTTTCTCCCCCCACCCTTCTTCTTCATCTTCTTGTGCATGTGTGCATTAGCATCATCAGGCGGAGGAGAATTGGCATCGGAGCACGAGGGAGCTGCAAGTCACAAGGCCCCGGTGGGCCCAGGAACAGACACCGAGGGCACCAGTGATCCGGAGGGCGAGGGGAGCACCACAACGGGGACCGGTGGTGACACCAGCGACACCGACACGTCCTCGGATGGGAGCTCCCTAGCGGTGGCGGCAACATCCGGGCCCCCGCCTCTACAGGTACAGCCGCCACCCAGCGCACCAGCCCCGCCCTCCCAGCAGCCCCTCAGCCTACGCTCAGTGCCCGCTCGCCCAGGAAGGCAGGCGTCTCCTTCGCCCCAGGCACCTCAGCCCCTGCCCCTGTTACCCCTGCTGCCCTCAGTGAGGAGGTCATTGACCTCCTTCAGACCATCATTGTTGGGCAGACTACCCTTTTGAATGCCATCCAGGGGGTAGAAAGGGAGGTGCATCGGAGCAATGCCTACCTGGAGGGCATTCATTCGGGTCAGGCTGCCCATCAACGATCGTTCAATGCTCTGGCCTCAGCACTGACGGCAGCCATTGTCCCTGTTTCCAGCCTCCATCTTCTGACTGCCTCCACCCTGTCTCTGTCTCCTGTTCCTCAGCCTATCCCATCCACACCATCAGACCAGCCTGCACACACCTCAACACCCAAGGGCAGCTCATCCAGACACAAGCACCACAGATCCCACAAACACTCACCCAAGCAACACCCAGATGCAGACATTCCAACAGTCACTACCACCTCTGTGTCCCCCTCCTCCTCGTCTCCCTCCTCCCTCCCTGTGATGTCTACACTCACACCTGCATGCACACCATCATCAGCCAGTGCTTCCATCACCAGCACACCCTCCAGTACAGTCCGCACACGTGCAGTCACCACCCCCACTACCATTTACACGTCCCCTGTGTCCTCTCCCACTGTGTCTGTCACCCCCTCTTCCAAGACACACAAACGCAGGCAGACACCCACCCAACAGCCATCCACCTCACGACAGCCTCCAGCACAAGCACCTGCACCCAAAGACAGCACACCTGACTCTCCTACAACCACATCCTCTTCCTCCACTCCCATCACCACTTCTCCTACCCTTTACCTTGGTCCTAAAAGACTTTTCCTCGCTAATCTTAACCTCTTTCCCTCCACTGACCCACCCCCTCCATCTGCAAAGAGTCCCAAGAGCACCTCAGCCACCACCAGCCCAGCTTTGAGTGTCACTGTTGTGCATGGGTTCTGGAGTCCACCCTTTGCCAGCAGTGACACTTCAATCAGCAGCAAGGGGACAGCCAGCCCCCCCCAGGCAAGAGGACCAGGAAACTAAAGGGCCGCCGTGAGAGGACTGACACGGCTGCCCCCAAGGAGCAAAGTTCGCCCACTTCACCAGCCACAACATCTAGGGGAGGCAAGGACCCGAGAGCCCCATCTAAGGAGCGAAAGGGCAGCAGGGCGAGAAGTCAGCCAGCAGGAGCGCGGAGCAGGAGGGGCCCACAAGCCCCATCCCGGGTGTTAGGGAGGACACCAAAGGGCCCAGGACTCCGTCACCGAAGGGTCCAGCAACAGCACGGTCGGAGGGCGACTGAGCAGGGAGTCCAGGCCAGGTCTGGCTCCCTTGACTTACTGGACGAGCACCGCTGAAGAGGGCCCCGCCGTGCAGAAGAGCACCGCTGAACAGGGCCCCGCCGTGCAGAAGAGCACCGCTGAACAGGCACCCGCCGTGCAGAAGAGCACCGCTGAAGAGGGCCCCGCCGTGCAGAAGAGCACCGCTGAACAGGGCCCGCCGTGCAGAAGAGCACCGCTGAAGAGGGCCCCGCCGTGCAGAAGAGCACCGCTGAACAGGGCCCCGCCGTGCAGAAGAGCACCGCTGAAGAGGGCCCCGCCGTGCAGAAGAGCACCGCTGAACAGGGCCCCGCCGTGCAGAAGAGCACCGCTGAAGAGGGCCCCGCCGTGCAGAAGAGCCACGCTGAACAGGGCCCCGCCGTGCAGAAGAGCACCGCTGAACAGGGCCCCGCCGTGCAGAAGAGCACCGCTGAACAGGGCCCCGCCGTGCAGAAGAGCACCGCTGAACAGGGCCCCGCCGTGCAGAAGAGCACCGCTGAACAGGGCCCCGCCGTCTCAAGCACCGCTCCGCTGGGCCCCGCCGTCTCATGCACTGCTCCGCTGGGCCCTTCCTGTCAAGCACCGCTCCGCTGGGCCCTTCCTGTCAAGCACCGCTCCGCTGGGCCCCGCCGTCTCAAGCACCGCTCCGCTGGGCCCTTCCTGTCAAGCACCGCTCCGCTGGGCACCGCCATCTCATGCACCGCTCCGCTGGGCCCTTCCTGTCAAGCACCGCTCTGCTGGGCACGGCCGTCTCAAGCACCGCTCCGCTGGGCCCTTCCTGTCAAGCACCGCTCCGCTGGGCCCCACCGTCTCATGCACCGCTCCGCTGGGCCCTTCCTGTCAAGCACCGCTCCGCTGGGCCCTTCCTGTCAAGCACCGCTCCGCTGGGCCCTTCCTGTCAAGCACCGCTCCGCTGGGCCCCGCCGTCTCAAGCACCGCTCCGCTGGGCCCCGCCGTCTCATGCACCGCTCCGCTGGGCCCTTCCTGTCAAGCACCGCTCCGCTGGGCCCCGCCGTCTCATGCACCGCTCCGCTGGGCCCTTCCTGTCAAGCACCGCTCCGCTGGGCACCGCCGTCTCATGCACCGCTCCGCTGGGCCCTTCCTGTCAAGCACCGCTCCGCTCCGCTGGGCCCCGCCGTCTCAAGCACCGCTCCGCTGGGCCCTTCCTGTCAAGCACCGCTCCGCTGGGCACCGCCGTCTCATGCACCGCTCCGCTGGGCCCTTCCTGTCAAGCACCGCTCCGCTGGGCCCTTCCTGTCAAGCACCGCTCCACTGGGCCCTTCCTGTCAAGCACCGCTCCGCTGGGCACCGCCGTCTCAAGCACCGCTCCGCTGGGCCCTTCCTGTCAAGCACCGCTCCGCTGGGCCCCGCCGTCTCATGCACCGCTCCGCTGGGCCCTTCCTGTCAAGCACCGCTCCGCTGGGCCCTTCCTGTCAAGCACCGCTCCGCTGGGCCCCGCCGTCTCAAGCACCGCTCCGCTGGGCCCTTCCTGTCAAGCACCGCTCCGCTGGGCACCGCCGTCTCAGGCACCGCTCCGCTGGGCCCTTCCTGTCAAGCACCGCTCCGCTGAGCCCCGCCGTCTCAAGCACCGCTCCGCTGGGCCCTTCCTGTCAAGCACCGCTCTGCTGGGCCCTTCCTGTCAAGCACCGCTCCGCTGGGCACCGCCGTCTCAAGCACCGCTCCGCTGGGCCCTTCCTGCATGCACTGTTAACGGTTCTCTGTGCCCACCATGCCTGCTCCTTGACCAGTGGAGACTGTAATCCACCTGATGGACTGTGGCTTTGCACTCCCCAGGATGGCACAGTGGGCAACCCACCCACTTGTGAGACTTGAGAGACTGTGGCTTTGCACTCCCCAGGATGGAACAGTGGGCAACCCACCTATGTAGAGACTTGAGAGACTGTGGCTTTGCACTCCCCAGGATGGCACAGTAGGCATGGTGGCCCCTTCGTGGATCTGGCGTCGTGGACTCATGTGGCTGTGGTGCCCCCCCCCTTCCCTTCCCCCTGAGGTGCCTGTAGTTTTTTCATCAGATGCCGCTGCAGTGTTCTCTCCAGAGGACTCAGGTCTCCTGTGTGGGCTTTGCCCTTGTGTTGTTACACTTTGGCCCACGGACACTTCGATATTCTTTTGATGTGCAGGACTAATTGCCTCGGTTATCCATTGCACTGTATATAGAATTATTTTGATATTGATTTTTTGGCTAGTTGACCATTACTTTTCAGAGCCTATTTTGTACATAAATTTTTATTCACAATTTAATTATGTCTTTGCATTTTTCAGGGGGGTTTGGGTGGTGTCACTGTGACTTGTTGCTCTGCAATGGTGTGTACATAGTTTGGGGGGGTGGGGGTCGCATATGTGTGTGCCGTAAGCTTTCCTCCTCCCCCCTCCCGTGTGTCGTAGGTGCAGTACTCACCGTTGTCGTCTGCGCCGGCGTTCGTACTTGTGGTAGATGAGCAGGTAAACGAGAGCAGGTAGGATGTTTAATTCGGGTTCCATGCTGTCTTCCTTCCTCGTGGAGTGCGTAGAGGTGAGCGTTTTCCCGTTCGTAATCTGTTTCCGCCGTGTTTTTATCGGCGGGGCTCCCGCCCCGGAAAAGGTGGCGGATTGGTGAGTTATGATACTGTGGGCGGTACATTGTCTGCCGCCTGTCTGTTGGCGGTGACCGCCGCGCTGTTTGTCTGTACCGCCGTAGCGGTCGGAGTGTTAATGTGGCGGGCTGTGTTGGCGGTTCCCGCCAGGGTCAGAATTCCATTTTTTGGACCGCCAGCCTGTTGGCGGGTTGGCCGCCGCTTTATCACCGACCGCCAGGGTTAGAATCACCCCACTGTCTCTATTTGCACTTAGCGCACCTGTAAGGTAAAGAAGGTGTGCCCTATCTGTAATAGGGCCCCAGGTAGGGATGCAGCGTCAATATATGATGACGCCATTTTCTGTGCTGCGTAAGCACTGAGGGATCAGTGCGCTTCCTTCTGGCACCCCGCCAGCACACATAAACTCAAAGGGGTAGATTTACAAACATTTTGAGCTGCATTTGCAGCACAAAACTGACACAAACTGGCACAATTTTTTTGGTATTTACTCTGCAACGCAAAACTTGTTTTGTGCTGGAAAGTTGCCACAGAGTAACGCAAATTACTCAGCGCCAAGGGGGCCTATAATGAATGGTACATGGCCACTACTATGCAACCCCACATGGTTTCTGAAGCAAAACACTATGGGGGTTATTCTAACTTTGGAGGAGGTGTTAATCCGTCCCAAAAGTGACGGAAAAGTGACGGATTTACCACCAGCCGTATTACGAGTCCATTATATCCTATGGAACTCGTAATACGGCTGGTGGTATATCTGTCACTTTACCGTCACTTTTGGGACGGATTAACACTCCTCCAAAGTTAGAATAACCCCCTATCTATTAACAACAGCAGACAGAGTTTTGCACAAAAACTAACGCCACTTTGAAGCAGACGTAAAAAGCAGAAATCCTTCTACTTGTCCTAGCGTTTCCACTTTGCATGTGTGCTGCTCAGTACAGCACACATCCAAAGAGGGAAACGTTTTAAGGTTTTCTAGACATAGGGGGTTATTCTAACTTTGGAGGAGGTCTTAATCCATCCCAAAAGTGACGGAAAAGTGACGGATTTACCACCAGCCGTATTACGAGTCCATTATATCCTATGGAACTCGTAATACGGCTGGTGGTATATCCGTCACTTTACCGTCACTTTTGGGACGGATTAACACTCCTCCAAAGTTAGAATAACCCCCATAGTATTTTTTACTGGAAGAGTAGCCAAAACCTGTGCTAGACATCACAACACACACCCCTGCACTATGGTGTGTGCGTCGCACTAGGCAGTACAAGTTTACGCTAGGGAGAGAGCGGGACAGTGCCATATCTTAGTAAACATGATGCTTTACTGCTTTCTCCCTCTCACACAACGCTGTGTTGTGTCACACTTTCATAGATCTGGGCGAAAATATCTGAGATTTAATCCCGAGTGAAGCATAGATTTGGCCTGGGTTGAAAATTTTAAAAAGGATCCTTGCATAAATTCAGATTTTTGGCTTTTGCATATTTATTTACTAGTTTTTGTTTTTCTTATGTTATTTACACAATTTCCACTTTTATAGACAGGTTCAAGAAGAAAGTGTATCACAGGAACTGTGAAAAAGGAAGTGTGCCTACTCCGTGGCAATGCATCAGCACTAGACGCACCTGTATGAGTTTAAGAAACTGTCTGCAGGACACATCCAGCAGTTTTCTCATGTGACTTTTTTGTGACTTTTGTATGAAAGGGCATACATAGCATGGGGCTTATTTACAGACCCCATGAGCCACCAGTTCATCACTTTTTGTAATGCACCGGCAGTGCATAGTGTAGGCCCGTATCTACAAGGCCAGGCAAAGCCACTTTGCGTGGGTTTTCATGGCCTCATAGATGTGATGTAAGGCAACAAAGCACAAATCGATGCGTTGCCTTACTGAGTAAAAGAGGCGTTCCGTGGGCGTTGCAGTGGGTTTTCCCATGCAACACCCATGGGTTTTGGCGTTGTCCCAGATTTACAAGACATTGTAAACCTGGGAATCCATCAACCCCTTGTGCCTCCCCAGGGGAAAGATACCTTTATTTTCCTCATTTTTTCCTCTTTCTGTGTGTGCTGCATTGTGCAGCACACATAGAAAGAGGAAAAACCTCAAGAGGATTCTTTTTGTGCAGGAAGGTCTCCCTTCCTGTACAAATACATTCCTGCATGCAACGCAGGCACCAATGCACCATGCTGCAAGGGTGCCTGCGTTGGTGCTAGGCAGCCCGTTGTGCGCCAGCGTAGGGGAAAGGATATAAATGCACTGTATCTTGTACACACGCCCTTTCCCTGTGGCGCAGGGCAGCACAGCAAGGTCACTCACTGCGCTGCCCTGTGCTGCAGGCGTGTAAATAATCCCCCGCGTGTACAGTTTGCACAGAGATGTCCACCAGTGTGCATTTACCGTAAACTCCTTTTGCACCCAGTTCAAGGTGCTAAAAGTGCATTATTACCACACTCCAGACTTGCTTTCCAACATGAATGAAAACCCTGATGAAATTTGCGAAGAGAAAAAAGGTGAGAGAGAGTGCAGTACTCCGGTGCGCAAACTCCGATACCGAATGTTATGCCTCATTCTGACCCCCGTAACTCTCATTCTGACCCCCCTAACTCGGGGTTGGCTGGTAATATCAACCCACCAGAAGTACAGCCTGCCCTATCAGTATTACCATGCCAGGACACCAGGGCATTTGTGAGTAGCCTTTAGAGTGTCTCAGTAAATGTAGAAATGTGCAGGAATGTAGAGGCACAAGTGGAACATAAACCCTGAGCACAAGTCCTGGACATGACCTGAAATGCAGAATACAGCGTTCAAAAATATCACCAGGAAAAAGCAGGGAAACCCATTGCAATCTGCACCAGTGCAATGAGGATGAGTGAATCGGTACTCGTGCATCCGGGGCCCTTACCTAGTTGCCTGGTCACTCACAAACCCGCGTCTGCACTGCAAACAGCGTATTAGTGAGAGGATGACCGACTGTTCCAAGCCGCCGGTCCACCTTTCACTGCGCAAGCAGCAATCCGCCTGATTTCAAACAGGTGGAGAGTTCCCCTTGCAGGCAGGTGCAGTGAGTGACTACCCCCGCCTGTGGCAGGATCATACTGGGGTCTCTTGTAACTCCACCCCCTTTCCGAGGGACACCTTCAGGGGGCGCACGTGAGCCAGCTTTATATGGTGGAGTCGGTGCACCTCCTGACAAGCTCTTGGCCTCTGTGCCCGCATCTGTAATATGGCGTGGAGGCAATGGATTTCATCACTCTCATGAGGCCACACCCCCAAGCAAATGAGAGAATGCCCTCTTGAGATCACACCTGAGCTCAGTCAGCACCAGTGTGATTTCCACTCACTGCACCCACCTGCAAGGGAATCTCTAATCCCCCTTATTAGTGCAGGAGGGTTGCCGCCTGCACAGTGAAACACAGAGGGTCTTTAAAGCAGCCGCTCAGTTTTTCACATAAATATGCTACCCCAAGGGGTGCTGAAAGGGTGTATTCATGCTAATACGGTGCGTTTACCTTGTTTTCAAAAGGTGCGCCCGGCGCAAGCAAGGAAATGTGCCGTATGTGTGATACGGCCCCTGAGGTGTATTGCGGGGCTACTCCAGGGCATCCCAGAGATTCTTTGTAGTGTGTCAGAAGCCTGGGTGTGGAGGACAGAAGGCATAAGGTTCATTTGAAGTCTGAAAGCTTTCTCCTGCCCTTACCGGGGCCATTGTTCACTGGAAGGGCTACCCAGAAAGATTGACAGGTAATGAAGGGGAATATTCTGTTTCGTTCGTACCCTGGTTTTGTGTCTCTTGTGACTGGAGACTCCCAGCTTTGAACTCCTTCCTCCTAGCTCCTTGAAACACAGATCTTGGCTGGAACAGTCTGGCTGGAATAAGCCAAAGGAAAGAACTGTCTGAGGGCTGTCTGCAAATGTATTGTAAAGATGGGGCAGACACTTTCAACCAGGGTGGCAAGATTTTTTTAACCAAAATTCAGGGTCTCCACACCCATGGTGACCAGAAACTCTCTTCAGATGGGGTATTCACCATTTAACCCCTTGCCAGGTTCAGGAGCACACACCTGGAATCTTCAACTTAAAATGCCAGGAAAGACTTCCTGGACTTCGAGGGAACGAGCTGGTCAGCTGCTCAGGAGGGACCTTGGTGACTTTCTTTGCAAGATGCAAAAGCTGCACAGAAGGTGGAACAGGAAAGCGCCAACGCACAATGAGCCAATGGTGGCCTCTGCGGCACCTGGGGGACCTGCAATGCTTTGCAAGGTGAGAAGTTTCCTTACAATGTAATCATAGTGTGTGCCGCTGTGGACAAAAGGCCACGTCTGCCCAAGATCTCTGCCAACAATCAAGCTGCAAGACGCCCCCAGGTGCTAAACTAAACTGGTTTGCTGTCTGCTGTCCCCGCCATGATGCATTAAGTGGCACTGAACTGCATACCTTGGTCCCTACACAAGAGACGTAAGGTAGTAGAGAAGAAACACAGTGACCTGCAGGCGTGCACCAGGATCCACGCTCTCAACAGGGGTGGGCACCTAGTTTGCTTGGGAGCCAGGTTTTCACTCTGGGCCCAAGGAACATACCAAGCCCCAAGATTCCCCAGCTCCAAACAGCGTGACTGCACCTCAGTCTCTTCAGTTGGTGTTGAAACTGCCCACGCTTACCCGTAACACCGCGCCGGCGCCATAGGTGTTGCTCACACATCAGTCGGTTGGCCAAGTGTGAGATACTTCCCTCTGTGGTCCATGGACCATGCAGTGCACATCACATACCCGGACCTGGGGGGGGGTTGCGGGAACCCACTCTAACAAAGAGGGGAATACCATTAGAGATGATCCAGGACAATGTTGGTGGCCTGTCCACCCCCAAAACATTAGTACTAGAGGAAATCCAGAGATAAGTTGGGAATAGTAACAATAGGTTTATTACAAATACATTTTCTAAGACTAAGCACTGGCTGGTTATTGCCTTTTTTGATTAGGTTAGTGACGTTGCATGGCTTTGAAAATGTGATCTAGATGTTTGCTTCACTATGTACCACATTGCGTGCTGCAAATGTAACGCGCTCCTTCCATAAACCCCTGTCTGCTTATTAAATGAGCATGTGGAATGCAGTAACTTTGCAGGTGTTGGATATGAAGTAACACTATTTAATGACTGATAAGAGTTTGAAGTGCTTGGGTGGGTGAAGCTCAGATTACCTCAAGGCAGAGAAGCTGTTACAGGCTTCGGGAACCACATATCAGGTAACAGCAAGCAAGCCACAGGCCTTCCTGCGGGAATGAGACATTTAGGACATTTCTGGTGAAAGTGTCATTCAGGGGTAGGTGAGACCCTAAACGCGTGGCTCACAGGCTTGTGATAGGCTATCTCCAGAAAGAACAGGGTGAAAATGTTCATGGAAGAGCAGACCTTTATAAGTTAGCATGTGCCAGAAGAGGAGAAGGTAATGACTGTTTATCTTAACAAAGTGTCCCGTGGAAGGGAGTGAAAGTTCGGATGTGTCAGAAACTGGTCTACAGGCCAATGACCCACGGACCACTCTAAAGAGATATGTCGGGATGAATGAGGGCAAGCTTTGCTCAGCTTTGGCCTGAGTGCAAGGTAAATAAATGTTGGAGTAAGTGCCTGTTGGGAGAGGCAAAAATAAGTCAACAATGCAAGAAGTAAATTTAATTTCAATGCCCATGCCCAGGATAAGTAACATACACAACTTTAGGAGGAAAAATGAAACAAAAGAAAAGAAAGGAAAACAGCAGGAAATAGTTAATGGTACCAAAATTAATTATTTGTGTCTTATGTAAGCCTCGCTGGTTGGTCAGCGCACAAGTTCTCTCGCAATCCATTCATCAAGTATTTCTCACAGAGAAGATAAACGTTGTGGTCGCCGGTGGACATGTTTCGGCCGGTACCACCTTGTCCACAATGAAATTAACCGGCCCTTCCATGGTTTTTGCATCAAGGCCCAGATGTAGGAAAAGTAACGTTTCATTACATGCGCCCAATTGTGACCCCCTCATTACATGCGTCCCCTGACGCTACCATGTGTGCACATATTAACGATACATGGTGCATGTTAGGATCAATAGCATTTTCTGACGCCATTGTGGAACTTTACAGGATTAGCGCCAAAAAAGTTGGCACATAGAGGCCCATTATATACAATAAGGACCTCAATCCAAGGCCTGCACTGAGCAGCTTTTAAAAATGATGAGAAAAATGGTGCAGTGGAATCTCATGGACTCCACTGCACTCCTAATGGGGGAACGCCCCCGTGCATACATTATGCCTGGCGCAGGCATAACGTGGCGGAAGGGTTTACAAAGTGGCACAATGCATGCATTGGACCACTTTGTAAATTTGTCAAGGTGTTATTGCCAACTAAATGCCACATTAGTGTAAAAGAAATGACGCTAATGTGGTGCTAGGTGGCACGAGGCCCTCTTAAATTTTGGCCCAAGAGTCTAAACAGAAACAAAGGACTGTGGCCGTCCTCTCTGGTGGTGCTGCCACCTTATCTGAAGGAACCAGCACGTGTCGAATCCGAGACAGTAGATTCCCTATAAAACACTTGTGGGAAAAGGTGTATTTGATGCAGAAGCAGCAAAGTCCTGAAAGAACTTCAGTGGCCTTTGGTCCCCGACTGCGCAGTGAAGAGTGTCTGCAAAGGACCAGACAGCTTCACAACTACTGTGGCCAAATGCTCCTGACAGACCTTCCCACCCCCTGTCTGAAGCCCTAGCCCAGACCCCAGCAGGATCCCAGGGTGTGTTGTGAGCCAGAGACCAGGGGACCCCGGGTCCTCTCCTGGTCCACAGTGGGCGTCACAGATCTGTCCACGCACTAACTCGCCTCTGTGTTACTCCCCAAGCGCTAGCTTGGACCAGGAGGGTCCACAGTGGGCGTCACAGATCTGTCCGCGAACGAACTCGCCCCTGTGTTACTCCCCAAGCGCGCTGCTAGCTTGGACCAGGAGGGTCCACAGTGGGTGTCACAGATCTGTCCGTGCACTAACTCGCCTCTGTGTTACTCCCCAAGTGCACTGCTAGCTTGGACCAGGAGGGTCCACAGTGGGCGTCACAGATCTGTCCGCGAAATAACTCACCTCTTTGTTACTCCCCAAGCGCGCTGCTAGCTTGGACCAGGAGGGTCCACAGTGGGCGTCACAGATCTGTCCGCGAACTAACTCGCCTCTGTGTTACTCCTCAAGCACGCTGCTAGCTTGGGCCAGGAGGGTCCACAGTGGGCGTCACAGATCTGTCCGTGCACTAACTCGCCTCTGTGTTACTCCCCAAGCACGCTGCTAGCTTGGACCAGGAGGGTCCACAGTGGGCGTCACAGATCTGTCCGCGAAATAACTCGCCTCTGTGTTACTCCCCAAGCGCGCTGCTAGCTTGGACCAGGAGGGTCCACAGTGGGCGTCACAGATCTGTCCGTGCTCTAAATCGCCTCTGTGTTACTCCCCAAGCGCGCTGCTAGCTTGGACCAGGAGGGTCCACAGTGGGCGTCACATATCTGTCCGCGAACGAACTCGCCTCTGTGTTACTCCCCAAGCGCGCTGCTAGCTTGGACTAGGAGGGTCCACAGTGGGTGTCACAGATCTGTCCGCGCACAAACTCGCCTCTGTGTTACTCCTCAAGCGCGCTGCTAGCTTGGACCAGGAGGGTCCACAGTGGGCGTCACAGATCTGTCCGCGAACTAACTTGCCTCTGTGTTACTCCCCAAGCGCGCTGCTAGCTTGGACCAGGAGGGTCCACAGTGGGCGTCACAGATCTGTCCGCGAACTAACTCGCCTCTGTGTTACTCCCCAAGCGCGCTGCTAGCTTGGGCCAGTAGGGTCCACAGTGGGCGTCACAGATCTGTCCGCGAACTAACTCGCCTCTGTGTTACTCCCCAAGCGCGCTGCTAGCTTGGGCCATGAGGGTCCACAGTGGCCGTCACAGATCTGTCCGCGCACTAACTCGCCTCTGTGTTACTCCCCAAGCGCGCTGCTAGCTTGGACCAGGAGGGTCCACAGTGGGCGTCACAGATCTGTCCGTGCACTAACTCGCCTCTGTGTTACTCCCAAGCGCGCTGCTAGCTTGAACCAGGAGCGGTGTAGTTACCCCCCTGCCGGACGCTGGTGCTCCCCGCTGGACCCATTTCTCCAGCATTCTGATCTCAAATCATAGAACACTGTGAGAGACGCGTCCTGCTCAATGGACAACAGACAAGGGGTAAACTTTAAAGATTTACTCAAATATAAAATAGCTCCTGCGATGCATAAGCTGGGCCGTCACTGGTAATATCAAAGCCTATAAGTTCAACAAGGAATGAGAAGCCATAGAGGCCGGGTAGTGGTAAATCCCCGTGGCGGCTCCTCCGTGTGGGCAGAGGAGGGTTCCTCCCCCCTGCCAGCAGCAGAAGCTGCAAACCTTTCACAAGGAAGGGACAATCAACTATGTGAAAGGGGCGGGCCATGGGGTAACGAGCAGTGAGGGGAGTGCACTGTGCACTCCTCTCACTGCGCATGTATGTTTGGCCGACCCGCGACGGCCGGCCAAACATACATGCACAGAAGGCTGTTTCCAGCCCAGTAACGCAGTTGCCGGAAAGCCTGCACAGGCTTCCAGTCTGCCTGGGAGCGCCCTTTCTGGGCTCTCCCAGCCAATCCTGACGCTGCTTTGAGCAGTGTCAGGATTGGCGCAGGGCAGGCTGGGAGCCTGTGCCTGCCTGCAGGACAGAAGAGAGGAGCGGTGCGACGCGGAGGTAAGTTTATTTTATTTTAATTTTTTTATTACAATTTGTTTACCGCCCTGCCTTTCCCCTGCGCGCACGCCTCTCTGCCCCCTATAGTCCCGGCAAGCCGCTGCAGGTAAATCCAGTATAGATTCCCCTTCACGGGACGGGGAAAGGGTGTCCTCCTTACACCGAGAAATCTCACTTCTTTACAGGATTTTAAACAAAGGGTTTCATACATTCACTACGTTAGTACATGGTGCAGAGAGGTTTAACCAATGGGAGGCAAGCAAACATAAACTTTTAATACATTTGGTGATTCTCTCATCATTCTTTTCCATTGGTTCAGACGTTTGACAGCTTTTAGAAACAGACCATGAAATGTTCTATGGTATATTATTCGGTCTAGGACAGTCAACTCATCTTTGAAAAGGTGCATTTCATCCGATTCGCCTCGGGAACTCTCCCTGTAATAGCAAAGTCTGCAAGTTTTTTATTATAGCACAGAATAAACATTAGAGCATTGACTATTGAGCGCTCCATTGGAGACAGTGGATTGCTCTGGGCTTCTAATGGCTGGTAAAACCCCGGAACTCCAATATTCTAATGCTCATCGTTCACAGCAACAGCTGCGAACAGAGGCCTCACAGAGCCAATGGGGATTTCAACCCCCTTCGAGAGGCCTTTATTTAACTAACTAGAACATTCTGCCCTCTAGTGGTGGAATATTCTAATAGCCTTCTAGCCCTCCGCAGCTGGGATGTACCGACCATTAAAGGCTTTCTCCCTTGTTAAATGCCCGAGCCTAAGCGCTGGAGCAGGCCTTTAATGGCTGGTAAAGCCCGCTACGGCAGGCTATAAGGGTACACTGGAAATGATCACGGGGTGTACGTAAAAGTTACAGCTAAGATGGACGACAAAAGCTAAGTTGTCCGAGGTTAGCTAAAGCTCCTTTTTGTGTACTACATATTAAACTTTTAACAATCTGCTGTAACTAGGCCCAACAGAGGTTTAACGTCCTTCTTGTTTTCAAGCCTTTACATGGCTCCTCCTAGAATGGCGAGCCGTGCAGTTACCACCTGTGCCCCCACAGTAACATTTGTGCACACCCGAAACACAGCCAGACACCGACCACAAATTATTTTAACAGCTTGTGTTTAGGACACTCCTGGTTTTTATTTTATGTTGTTCTACTCACCCTTGTCTTTTTCGTAATAAAATTAATTGTTTCTAAACCGTTGAATTGTTCAGTTGATGTCTTTGCTAAGTGCTGAAAGCACCCACTGTTCCCACGTCGCCTAGCGATGGTCCTCACTGCATCACCGTCACCAGCATCTGAGGCGGATTTGGCCATGGGTAACTCACAAAATGGCGGCCGGGGTGAGCCTGGCACTGCGTCAGAGCTCGCGCTGAGGCCTGAGGAGGTACCAAGAGATGTCATCAGGGGGTGGAGCCACCAAGCGTGGGTTCTAATCCCAGCTTCCACGGAAGCCGTGCAGTCCTGGGTGAATCACTCGAACTCTCTGGCCCAGATGAATGGGGATTTGGTGCAGGGCAGTGCAACAAGTCACCCTGCTGCACTGCCCTGCACTAAAGTGAGAGGGCAGGAAGGGTCCATATCTATGGCATACGGTGCATTCCTGGCCTTTCAGCTAGCGCCGGTGCACAAGACGCTGCCAAGAGCCAATGCAGACACCTTGATGCAAGGGTGCCTGTGGCACATGCAGGGTTGTTCTTGTGTAGCAAGAGATGCGTTTCCCTCTGTCTATGTGTGCTGTAGAACGCAAATGTAAATGTGTAATGTGAATATGTCAAATCGCTCATTGGATCTCGCGGGGTCCCCTATTCACCCCTATAATGAACAGCGTCCCACTGCGCCTGTGCTAGAGGTCAGATGTAGAAAGCTGTTCTGCAGTAACAAAGCCTGCGATTCACAAAAACACAAACCACAAACATCTTTTTATAATATACTAAAGTTCTTTAGTTTGGTTGGTAAGTAATTCACAAACAGGAAAAGGCTAAGATTTCTCTTTGGGGATAATGAGTTTTGCCTCAGGGGCAACAGGCAGAAGGCCAGGGGATCACTGCAGGCTTGTTATTAATATAAAGATAACCACTCCTCTTAAGAAGCATCATTTATCCCTTTAAGAGACAAGGTTTGCTTTAAAAAATGCTTTCCTGCTAAGGAACGAGAGTGCAGGTTAGAGGTGTTCTGTCCCTTGCAGGCCTCCATTCCTTACCTCATAGGCATCTGTAAGGTGATATGGTCGCAGAATGCCTCCTGACTAATTAATATTCGGGAGGAGCTTTAATGACCTCCCCCGAATCCACATTTTCCAATGTGATGGATTTAGTACATCAGCCACATCACAAAATGAAGGCCAGGTCGCAACCCATCCATCGCGCAGAGAACCCATAGTGCACATACACCTGGCCTGTAGTCTGAGATATGGCCTATAGAAGGATAGGGACCAGATGTAGGTAGGGAATGGTTTTTGATTACCAAATAGAGTTTTTTTGTGATTCGCTATTTGGTAATAGCAAACACCCATGCACCAAAGTGTGTTTAACACCTTCTGCGATTCCCAATGGATCGCTAATAGACCTACCTCATTAATATTCATGAGGGAGTTTTCAGTTTCTGACCCTTTGAGAATCCCTGACAAAGGTTAGCAGACCACCACTGTGATTCCTTTTCCATAAAGCAATGTTTATTTGTTTTTAAATGCAGCCCGTTTTCCTTAAAGGAAAACGGGATGCGTTTCAAAAAGCAAAAAGACAACTTTTCTTTTCATTTTTTTAGGAGTAGGCAATACTGTCTGCTCCTAAAAAAATATTTTTACAACCATTCTCAAGGGGTTATTGGCCCCTCGGGGACCCCTGGCCATTGTGAATGGGTTATCACCAACTTGAAGTTGGTGATAAAATGCGAATGTTTTGCGACCGCATTTCGAATGCAAAACATTCACACATCCAAGTGCGATTCGGTATTAGGAAGGGACGCCCTATACACGCACCTTCCTAATACCGAATCGCAAACCCTTTGCAATTCGGTAATAGATTACCGATTGCAAATAGGGCTTGGTACATACGAAAAGGCTTTTTTCTGGTTGCAAACTTTCCGATTCTGCGAATTGGGCAGTTTGCGACCAGAAATATCCTTTGTGCATCTGGCTGCTAAAAAAGTTACAATGCATTAGCTCAAGAACTTCAATCTATGACCTTGAGTTGTCGTGAGGAGCCGCCCCAAGTCTCCTGGTCATGCACACACCTGGGTCCCTTGGATGACAGGGCTGAGGCTGCACCACACCAGTGAGGGCCAAGGAAACTCAAATGCGCCCACGTTCACTTGTAATCCTATTCACAGGGGCAGGAATGATTGTATGAGAGGATACCCAGGTGCTCCCGGGTGGTGGCGTCACACACGAAGAGTGAATTTGGTTGTAGCTACATGGGAGTAAAAGCAGGGCAAGGAGGGTGGCCATAAAATGTGTCTGTGGAAACTGCAGCGGTGCCGTGGCCTGGTGGTTCAGCTGGGCTGCTCCTTCTTGCAGGGTGCGTACACTGGAATGTTACACAGAGCAAAGCTCAGTAGGTTAGACAGTGCTTAACTTGAGCCGGCCGTTGCAGGTGGGGCACACTGGTACTCATTTTTGGGGACCAGTGCTCATTTTTCCACAATAGATTTTGATCCAGAGCAAGAGAGAGAAAGTACTAAAGGAAGAAATAAGGATGCAGTACTTAATTTGAGCCAGTTGTTTCTGGTGCTTGGCACCAGCATTTAATGGTCAACACTGGCACTTATGACAGCTGCCACATGGTGGCACTGTTTGTTTAAATTAGAGATGAGCAGCACAATTACTGTTTGATAATTAAAAATAACTAATACACGTCACCCAAGCCATTCCTATAGCTTTGGGGCTGCATTCAGTCTAAATTGTCACCCTTCTAGAAGTGTGATGGTCAGTGGTTGTGTTGGTGCCGTCATTGTCAACGCTGACAATGGCAATGGGTGGTGCCAGGTGCAGTGGCCTCCTGACAAGGGCCCTGACACTGTTTTTTTTACAAATTAAAGAAATAGGTCTAAGGGAAATGTTCACCAACCCACAAACGCTTGGTGCAAATTGTAGGCAGATTGTGAAGCAGCATTTTCTTGAGTACCGTTTGGATGAAAGATTATTGAGAGTGCAGGCAATGCGGACTGCAGGTGACAACTCTTAGAAATATAGGCCGAATTTAAGAAAAGTGGAGCTGCATCCAATGCAGCGCCACTTTTTTTGCGCCCCCTACCGCCACCACGTGTGCGCTGTATTTAATATAGGTCACACCATGGCGCAGGGTAGGGGCAATAGCATCAACATTTGTGACCCTATTGATGTATTGTGCAGCATTAGCACCAACAAATTGGAGCTAATCCTGCAGAGTACACAGGGGCCCACTGAAAACAATGGTGTGGCCCCTTTTAATTTCTGCTCTGTGCAGGCGTTCAAAATAGCCGCTAAAAATGGTGTGGTGGAATCTCTTAGATTTCCTCGCGCCATTATTGTGGTCCCCCTAACGGGGGAACGCCCCCCTTGCATACAGTACGCCTGGCGCAGGCGTAATGTGGCGCAAGGGGTTACAAAGCGAATTGGGCCTCATTGGCCAGATTATCGTCATAAAAAATGATGCTAATGTTGAGCCAGGAGGCCAAAGGCCCTCTTACATCTGGGCCATAGAACCATCTCTCATGTGCATTGATAATCCCATTTACCGGTCCTATCTCACGCTCCTTAGATTAGATGTCATTCATTTGAAGGTTGCTCTTGCGCTTCAGTGTGTTGGGCAGTATGAACTGCCCCCTGGCCGTTGCAGTAATACCGCGAAACAGAGCACAAGTCACTTTATGCTGCTTTGTCCATTATATCCAGCCCCAAGGTTCTCCTTTCTAGCCCTGAGTTGCTTCAGGCTGACATTAGGCGTCTCCGTTTAGGTCTGGAAGTTTTGCGAAAACTGCCTTCTTTAGGTACTTGTCATGCAGTGTTGAGGTCTATTGGGAGGCGCTACCTATCAGGAAACATTATGAACTTTTACATTTATGAGGATCGTTCTGTATGGAACTGATGCTGTAACTTTAGATACCAAGACTTCTCCCAAGTAGGGCACCATTTTCATTATATTTTAATGCTTTAAGGCAATGAGTTGTAGTTGTATGTTTTTTACTTCTCCTCCGTCTAGTAGGAGAAATTGTATTCCTTCTGTCGGCTCATGTTAGTGACATTAATATGCAATTTTCTAAGTATAATGTACAGGCAAATTTGTAAATGCTTTCATGGCAAACGTCGAATAAAGATTTTGAACTGAACTGATTGGAAAGATGGGAAAACAATGACAAAGGAAGAAAGCAGAGATTAAAAATAACTTTTAACAGCGAGACAAAGAGGCATGAGGTGGAATCGAGACTATGCAGCATTGTTATTCGGCGCCCGCGACATTCGGCAGCCGCAGAACTTTGGTCCCCGGCCCTTAGTATGTTACAAATTAACCCCTGAGGTTACAAGCATTGGCTCAAACACTTCTATCTCTCTTGCCTCTTCACTTCTGTCACCTCTTGCCTAACACCTCTTGTCTTTCCCCCACTCAGGACCCTGCTGAAGAGAGCACCAGCCCTGCCGAGGAGCCCTCCAGCCCTGTTGATGAGATCTCCAGCCCAGTGGAAGAGGGGAGGAGAGCTGAGGACCACCCTGAGGAGGAGGCAGAATCTACTGAGCCCTCCCTGGAGGAAGGCCCTGGTAGCCCCGAGGTGGGACCAAAGGCAGGAGACACACAACCAGGTGAGGGGGCCCAGAGAATGGGAGCTATGAAGATACCTGGAACAAGAGAGGAAGCGAGCAGTGAGGGTTGCCGTGGAGATGTGGGGATCAGTGTGTGTAGAGTGCTGTGGCGCAGTGTGGAGTGTTGTGAAACGCTTTAAGTAATGGTAACACGAACAGGAGGCAGGCTTCGGTGCCGCAGACATTTTACATCAGAACAGTCTCATGTCACAGGCCAGTTTTTCTTGAGTGTCAGTGCCATCTGCCAGCTTATTAGAAACTAATGTTTCTTGTGTCAGACTCCGGCATTAGTACTCACCTCGGTGTGCCACAAAAGCATCAATCCCAGGCTCCAGGCCCCATGCCCAGCTCTCCCCGTGCTGCGGCATCCCTCCTGCTCCTGCCTTCTCCTTGCTTTTCCCTTGTTTCCATTGCTTTCTTCTTCTCCTTGCTTTTCCCTTGGTCTCACCCCTTTTCCTAGCTTTCCCCCCACTTTTGAGTGCCTTCTCCTTGCTTTTCCCTCGTTTTCACTGCTTTCTCCCTGCTTTCCCCTTGCAAGTCCTGCATGCCGTTCCTTATTTCCCACCTACCACCGACCACAGCCTCCCACGCACTCCTCCTTCCTCCCAGGACCTACTTAATGGAGGCTGCAGCGCGACCCCATTGAGCAGGTCCTAGGCCCAGTGATCCCGGTGCTGCTGCATCGCTCTCGCTCCTGGCTTCTCCTTGCTTTTTCAGCTCCTTGAGACCCTCACGGGTGATTTGCTGCACCTTATTAAATCTTGATTGATTGAGATCCAGGAACACCATTGAGCATTGAGGTCCAAGTGGCTAGATTTACCTATGTGAAATGGCGGGTGCACCCCAGGGTTCGGCCAGTCTGGTGACAAACCTCAGGGCCTCATGTACAGTGGAACTTCCGCCAGAATTGTGGGTTGAGCTGTAGAAGTGAGGAAGGGGTGGCGGCTGGTGTCTGCTGTGTAAAAGACACCGCATCTGACCTCTTGGCTTGGAAGCAATGCCACTGCTGTGCATGCTGTATCCCTCGTGCTCGCATGTGACAACACACGACATCGCTGTCGAAAAGTGGGCCATGTCAGCATGACTGTAGCAATCAAGCAGGAGTGGGTCTAGTCACTCACAGTCCTCTCCTCAAGAATCTCTGTGGATGAAGAACTCATCTAGTACCAAAAGTAGAACCAGAGAAGTCAGAAGAACGTGAAACAATTTTTTCAAACGTTCATCATCTTCTGAATGGGACGATCTATGCGTCGCAAACGCCTTCTCTTCAAGAGCAGCATCCTCCCTGAAGACGCTGAACCTCGACAACAGCTTGAGAGTGATGTAATTGGGATCAGGATTCCTTTCTTGGCTGACACAGGCGCCACCAACAGTGTTACGACTGATGTAGAGTGTTAGAAATGGGGTTTCTGGTTGGCGAGGGTATGCACCTCAGCCAGACAGAACTCACCCACTCTAGTCAGTGCAAGGGAGTTACAAGTCCAAGATAACCCCTGCTTACCCCCTTGGTAGCTTGGCACGAGCAGTCAGGCCTAACCTGGAAGGTTTGCATAACACACCCAACACATGTGACGCAATATATACACCACAATGTAAACACAACACTGAGCTATGTAAAAATAAACTGTATTGCACAAAACATAATTAGACCAAACATTACATGCCAGAAATACCCTGCTACTCTAGCAGTTGTCAGAATGTTACACAGGTTACTAATACTCTGCAAGAATAAGCAGTAGTCACATTAGAACACGTAAGTACTCAGAATTCTGCAACATAAGCAGTAGTCAGGAATCACAGTAATGAAATGCACTTGTCATTAAAGTATGTTAAAATGCCTAAATCAAGAACATTATAAAACCATATGGCAAGTAATCAACACATAACAGCATGTCCGGCTCCTAAAAGGCACACCAGCAAGTATATGGTGCCTAAAAGACACAGGCTAACATAATCCACCACGTCCATACTAGAAACATTTGAAGTCTTATGTTCTTTGGAAGTACCTGTTTTTATGTGGCGAAGGCACCTCTAATGCCGTGATGTGGACAAGTGGGAGCCCCTGGCGCTCCTTGCGCAAAACAGGGGCCGTTTTTTTTATCCTGGGGGGCAGGGGGTGGTACGCACCCCCTCGACTGTAATATCAGGCCCCTCCTAGGGCCAGCATCCAGACCAGGATGACTCCTGCCCCTGGAGGCCCCTGGGGCCGCGGTCGGTCCTCCCGGCAACCGGGGAGCCAAAAATGAAGAGGCAGTAACTGGAGCATCACGCTCCTCTGGCAGCGACCAGGGGCAGGGGGGACATCACCCTCGCCTCCCGAGTACTGCTCTTCAGGGTGGCCCTGGGATCCAGAGGAGACCTTCGATGAGATCTTTCTCCCTCCTGGGGCAGCTGCCATTCACTCGCCTGCACCCGATTTGGTGCGCAAGTGTTTCCTCATCTTCCCGGGCCGCAGTGGTGATCAGGCCAGGGTTGGGGCCTGTTGGTGCCCCATGGCGCTCCTTAGAGCGTGCTTCTTCCCAGGGGAACGGTAGGAGCGCGCTTGCTCCTTCTTAGATCTCAGTGGTGCAACGTGGGTTCCAGGGGCAGCGCGACTCAGGTGCACTTCCCAACAAAGCCGGGGTGCGGCAGTGAGATTGGAAAAGCGCTTACAAGCGCTGGGGGCAACATCAATGAGCCCGAGTTGCAGCGGTGAATCTCCTTCACAGCGACTGCACTAAGAAGCGCAGGGGGCACAGACAAGCGCTCTCCAGGCGCTGTAGATGCAGAAAGGAAGCACTCCTCAAGCTTCGGTTAGTTGCTGGGGTCAGGGGTCACGACACCCTGCCCTTGGAGACTGAAGAGCGGGAAGCATAGGGCTAGCAGGCCCAACAAGAGGCCAGCACAAGGGATGCAGATGGTGGCAGTTCCTCCTCATGACCAGGCAGGTCACAGGTCAGCACAGCAGCAGCAGTGCAAGATGGGTCCTGGTGAGTCCATTTAGCAGTGCCGTGTCCAGTTCCAGAAGTGTCTCTGGTGTCCCAAGAATGTCTAAATTGTGGGGAAAAACACCCCTGTACTTATACTCAGTTTACAGTGTGTTTCACAAAGAGAGGGGAGAGGAGGTTCCAACCAGTTACAACTGGTTCTGGGAATGCCTCCTCTCTCCTCCAGCACAGGCTCCACACATCAGTTGGGGTAAACAACCCTTTTGTGTGAAGCCAGGACACAGCCTTTACAAATGCAGGTGTGCCCCGCCTCTCCCTTCTCTCAGCCCAGGAAGACTTTTCAGTATGCAGATGCACCTCTGTGACACCTCCACCCTCCCTGTGTACAGGCTGTCTAAAAAGTATGCACAAAGCCCAACTGTCCCTCTGCCCAGACGTGGATTGGAGTAAAGCTGCAAAACAACAGTCATAAGCACAGAGAAATGCTCACTTTCTAGAAGTGATATTTCTGTAATAGTAATAAAAAATCCACCTACACCAGTAAGCAGCATGTCTCACTAGCATTACAACCGTACCAAACATGCCTACGCTACCCCTCAAAATTCAGACGATACCCCTTACACATAAGGCAGGGCATTTCTAATGCAAACCTATGAGAAGGCAGCACTCACAGCAGTGAGACACCAAGTTAGGCTGTTTGTCACTACCAGGACAGGCCACTCAACCAGGCACATGTCCTGCCTTCTATATACATGGCACCCTGTCCATAGGGCTAGCTAGGGCCTACCTTAGGGGTGATTTACATGTAGTAAAAAGGGAGTTCTGGGCCTGGCAAGTAAATTTAGATGCCAGGTCCCTGTGGCAGAGAACTGCGCACGCAGGCCCTGCGCTAGCAGGCATGAGACAGGTTTGAGAGGCTACTTCAGTGGGTGGCGCAAGCAGCGCTGCAGGCCCACTAGTAGCATTTAATTTACAGGCCCTGGGTATAGAGATACCACTTACAAGGGACTTACAGGTAAATTAAAGATGCCAATTAGGTATAAGCCAATCATACCGAGTTTACAAGGGAGAGCACATGCATTTTAGCACTGATCAGCAGTGATAGGTGCAGATGTGTTGGTGAGTGTGAAGCACCTCAGAGACACACAGGGAAGGCTGTACAGATTTGTGGGTAACTGTGGAGTACTTCAGAATCACACAAGGAGCTGTACAGATGTGTGGGTCAGTGTGGAGCACTTCAGAGACAGATGAGGACTGCACAGATGTGTGGGTCACTGTGGAGTACTTTAGAGACACAGCTGTGAGCTGGGATCTGTGCAGATATGTGAGTCAGTGTAGAGTACATCAGAGACACGGGGAGCTGTACAGATGTGTGGGTCATTGTGGATCACTTCAGAGACACATGGGGGGCTCTGTAGATGTGTGGGTCACCGTGGAGCACTTCAGAGACACACGGAGAGCTGTACAGATGTGGAGTTCAGTGATACACGGGGAGCTGTGAAGATATGTGGGACATTGTGGAGCACTTTAGAGACACACAGGGATTGGTGCAGATGTGTTGGTGAGTGTGAAGCACCTCAGAGACACACAGGGAAGGCTGTACAGATTTATTGGTAACTGTGGAGTACTTCAGAGGCACACGGGGAGCTGTGCAGATGTGTGGATCATTGTGGAGCACTTTAGAGACACATCTATGAGCTGGGATCTGTGCAGATATGTGAGTCAGTGTAGAGTACATCAGAGACTCGGGGAGCTGTATAGATGTGTGGGTCATTGTGGAGCACTTTAGAGACACACGGGGAGGGCTGTGCAGATGTGTGTGTCAGTGTGGAGCACTTCAGAGACACACAGGGAGCTGTGCAGATGTGTGGGTCAGTGTGGAGCACTTTAGAAACAGACGGTGAGCTGTGCAGATGTATAGGTCACTGAGGAGCACTTCACAGACACCGAGTGAGCTGTACAGATGTGTGAGTCAATGTGAAGCACCAGAGACACACGGGGAGGGCTGTGCAGATGTGTGTCAGTGTGGAGCACTTTAGAGACAGATGAGGACCACACAGATGTGTGGGTCACTGTGGAGCACTTTAGAGACACATCTGTGAGCTGGGATCTGTGCAGATATGTGAGTCAGTGTAGAGTACATCAGAGACACGGGGAGCTGTATAAATGTATGGGTCACTGTGGAGCACTTTAGAGACACACGGGGAGGGCTGTGCAGATGTGTGTGTCAGTGTGGAGCACTTCAGAGACACACAGGGAGCTGTATAGATGTGTGGGTCACTGTGGAGCACTTCAGAGACACACGGGGAGGGCTGTGAAGATGTGTGGGTCAGTGTGGAGCACTTTAGACACACACGGGGAGGCCTGTGGAGATGTGTGGGTCAGTGTGGAGCACTTCAGAGACACACGGGGAGCTATGCAAGTGTGTGGGTCACTCTGGATGCTGGGAAGAACCTGGGAGGAGCTCTTTTGAAACATGGGGAAGGGGGAGCTGTGAAGGGCCACAGTGTGGCCTGCATCACCATGAGTGTTTGAAGTGCAGTAGAGAAGCGGCACTGAGAGCTGTGGTGGGAACTCTGTACAGTGTTTCATAAGCATGCAAAGAGACTACTGATGTGTGGATCGCTCTGCATGATTGTGTGTTCCTGTGGCTGGCATCATGTAGGTGGTTTAATCTGATGTCTGTTAAAAATTACTTGTTCCTTTTCAGACGGCAAGGCCCAAGGGAGTGCAGCCGGTGTGGGAGCCACTGCTGAGGGGTAAGAGGCACCCATTGTCCACGTGTACTTGGAGTGTACCCCACACACCACCAGTCATGACTATCCCTCAGAGTACCAAAGTCTGCACCACAGACCCAAGGGCAGCACAGCACTTGCTATCACTATAAATGACACCCATACCAACACAGCATTCACTAACCTAATGAATGGCACCCATAGCAGCTCACCACCTGCTAACAGTATGAACAGCTCCCACAGCAACAAGCTCATTATTAGCACTCATAGCAACACAGCATTCGCTAACACTGTGAATGGTACCCAAGCAGCAGAGCACTCGCTAACAGCATGAACATCACTCATAGCAACACAGCTCACATTAACACCATGAACTTCACCCATAGCAACACTGCCCTCCCTAACACCAGCCCTGAACATCACCCATAGCAGCACAGCACTCGCTAACACCATGAACATCACTCATAGCAACACAGCTCTCGCTAACACCATGAACATCACCCATAGCAACACAGCCCATGCTAACACCATGAACATCACTCTTAGCAACATAGTGCTTGCTAACACCATGAACATCTCCCATAGCAACAAAGCCCTCGCTATAGTAACACAGCCCTCACTAACACCATGAACAGCTCCCATAGCAACAGGCTTGTTAACAGGACCCATAGCAACACATCACTCAGTAGCACCATGAACAGCTCCCATAGCAACGCAACACACCGCTCACTAACACCATGAACAGCTCCCATAGCAACAGGCTTGTTAACAGGACCCATAGCACCACAGCACTCAGTAACACCATGAACAGCTCCCATAGCAACAAAACACACTGCTCACTAACACCATGAACAGCTCCCATAGCAACACAACACAACACTTGCTAACATCATGAACAACTCCCATAGCAACACAGCCCTCACTAACACCATGAACAACTCCCATAGTAAAACAACACTCGCTTACACCATTAACAGCTCCAGTAGCAGCACAACACTCCCTAACACCATGAACATCATTCATAGCAACACACCCCTCGCTGACACCATGAACAGCTCCCATAACAACTAGCGCTCCCTAACACTATGAAGAGCTCCCATGGTAACACAGCTCCCACTAACACATGAACAGCTCCCACAGCAACACAGCCCTTGCTAACACCATGAACATCACTTATAGCAGGACAGTGCTTGCTTACACCATGAACATCACCCATAGTAACGAAGCCCTCGCTAACACCATGAACATCACCCATAGCAACAAAGCCCTTGCTATAGTAACACAGCGCTCGCTAACATCATGAAAAGCTCCCATAGCAACAGGCTTGTTAACAGGACCCATAGCAACACATCACTCAGTAACACCATGAATAGCTCCCATAGCAACACAACACACCGCTAACACCATGAACAGCTCCCATAGCAACACAGCCCTTGCTAACACCATGAACATCACTCATAGCAGCACAGCGCTTGCTAACACCATGAACATCACCCATAGTAACGAAGCCCTCGCTAACACCATGAACATCACCCATAGCAACAAACCCCTTGCTATAGTAACACAGCGCTCGCTAACACCATGAAAAGCTCCCACAGCAACAGGCTTGTTAACAGGACCCATAGCAACACATCACTCAGTAACACCATGAACAACTCCCATAGCAACACAACACAGCGCTCACTAACACCATGAATAGCTCCCATAGCAACACAACACAACGCTCGCTAACATCATGAACAGCTCCCATAGTAACACAGCCCTCGCTAACACCATAAACAGCTCCCATAGCAACACAGCCCTTGCTAACACTATGAGCATCACCCATAGCAACACAACACACGCTAACACCATGAACATCAGCCATGGCAGCACAGCACTCGCTAACACCATGAACATCACCCATTGCAACACAGCACTCACGAAAACCATGAACAGCTTCCATAGTAACACAGCCCTAGCTAACACCATGAACACCTCCCATAGCAGCACAGAACTTGCTAACACCATGAACAGCTTCCATAGTAACACAGCGCTCGCTAACACCATGAACACCTCCCATAGCAACACAGCACTCGCTAACACCATGAACAGCTTCCATAGTAACACAGCCCTCGCTAAAACCATAAACACCTCCCATAGCAACACAGCACTCGCTAACACTATGAACAAGTCCCATAGTAAAACCACACTCACTAACACCATGAACAGCTCCCATAGTAACACAGGCCTTGCTAACACTATGAGCATCACCCATAGCAACACACCGCTCGCTAACACCCTGACCTTCACCCATTGCAACACAGCGCTTGCTAACATCATGAACATCTTCCATAGTAACACAGCACTCACCAACACCATGAACATCACCCATAGCAACACAGCACTTGCTAACACCATGAACATCACCCATAGCAACACAGCACTCGCCAATACCATGAACATCAGCCATAGCAACACAGCACTCACCAACACCATGAACAGCTTCCATAGTAACACAGCCCTCGCTAACATCATGAACACCTCCCATAGCAACACAGAACTCGTTAGCACCATGAACAGCTTCCATAGTACCACAGCCCTTGCTAACACCATGAACAGCTTCCATAGTAACACAGCCCTTGCTAACACCATGAACACCTCCCATAACAACACAGCGCTCGCTAACACTATGAACAAGTTCCATAGTAAAACCACACTCGCTAACACCATGAACAGCTCCCATAGTAACATAGGCCTTGCTAGCACTATGAGCATCACCCATAGCAACACACTGCTCGCTAACACCATGAACATCACCCATTGCAACACCGCGCTTCCTAACACCATGAACAGCTTCCATACTAACACAGCACTCACCAACACCATGAACATCACCCATAGCAACACAGCCCTTGCTAACACCATGAACATCACCCATAGCACCACAGCACTCGCCAGTACCATGAGCAGCTCCCATAGTAACACAGCGCTTGCTAACACCATGATCAGCTCCCATAGCAACACAGCCCTTGCTAACACCATGAACATCACTCATAGCAGCACAGTGCTTGCTAACACCATGAACATCACCCATAGCAACAAAGCCCTCGCTATAGTAACACAGCGCTCGCTAACACCATGAACAGCTCCCATAGCAACAGGCTTGTTAACAGGACCCATAGCAACACAGCACTCAGTAACACCATGAACAGCTCCCATAGCAACACAACACAGCGCTCCCTAGCACCATGAACAGCTCCCATAGCAACACAGCGCTCGCTAACATTATGAACAGCTCCCATAGTAACATATCCCTCGCTAACACCATGAACAGCTCCCATAGCAACTAGCTCTCACTAACACCATGAACAGCTCCCATAGCAACACAGCCCTTGCTAACACCATGAACATCACTCATAGCAGCACAGTGCTTGCTAACACCATGAACATCACCCTTAGTAACACAGCCCTCGGCTCCCTTAGTAACACAGCCCTCGCTAACACCATGAACATCACTCATAGCAACACAGAACTCACTAACACCATGAACAGCTTCCATAGTAACACAGCCCTCACTAACACCATGAACACCTCCCATAGCAACACAGCACTCGCTAACACTATGAACAAGTCCCATAGTAAACCACACTCACTAACACCATGAACAGCTCCCATAGTAACACAGGCCTTGCTAATACTATGAGCATCACCCTTAGAAACACACCGCTCGCTAACACCATGAACATTACCCATTGCAACACAGTGTTGCTAACACCATGAACAGCCTCCATAGTAACACAGCACTCACCAACACTATGAACATCACCCATAGCAACACAACACTTGCTAACACCATGAACATCACCCATAGCAACACAGCACTCACCAATACCATGAACATCAGCCATAGCAACACAGCACTCACCAACACCATGAACATCAGCCATAGCAACACAGCACTCGCCAGCATCATGAACATCAGCCATAGCAACACAGCACTCGCCAGCACCATGAACATCAGCCATAGCAACACAGCACTCGCCAGCACCATGAACATCAGCCATAGCAACACAGCACTCGCCAACACCATGAACATCAGCCATAGTAACACAGCACTCACCAACACCATGAACATCACCCATAGCAACACAGCACTCGCCAAAACCATGACATCAGCCATAGCAACACAGCACTCACCAACACCATGAACATCACCCATAGCAACAGAGCACTCGCTAACACCATGAACATCACCCAATGCAACACAGCACTCGCCAATACCATGAGCAGCTCCCATAGTAACACAGTGCTTGCTAACACCATGAACACCTCTCATAGTGACACAGCGGTTGCTAACACCATGATCAGCTCGACATAGGAACACCCCTCGCTGACATCATGAACAGATCCCATAGCAACTAGTGCTCCCTAACACCATGAAGACCTCCCATAGTAACACAGCCCTCACTAACACCATGAACGGCTCCCATAGCAACACAGTACTCACTAAAACCATAAACATCATCCATAGCAACACACCCTTCGTTGACAGCATGAACAGCTCCCGTAGCAACTATCCCTCCCTAAGACCATGAAGAGCTCCCATAGTAACACAGCCCTCACTAACACCATGAACATCACCCATAGCAATACACCCCTCGCTGACAGCATGAACAGCTCCCATAGCAACTAGCGCTCCCTAAGACCATGACGAGCTCCCATAGTAACACAGCTCCCACTAACACCATGAACAGCTCCCTTGGCAACACAGCCCATGCTAACACCATGACCATCACTCATAGCAGCACAGTGCTTGCTAACACCATGAACATCACCCATAGCAACAAAGCCCTCGCTATAGTAACACAGTGCTCGCTAACACCATGAACAGCTCCCATAGCAACAGGCTTGTTAACAGGACCCATAGCAACATATCACTCAGTAACACCATGACTAGCTCCCATAGCAACACAACACACCGCTAACACCATGAACAATTCCCATAGTAAAACAACACTCGCTTACACCATTAACAGCTCCAATAGCAGCATAAAACTCCCCAACACCATGAACATCATTCATAGCAACACACCCCTCGCTGACACCATGAACAGCTCCCATAGCAACTAGCTCTCACTAACACCATGAACAGCTCCCACAGCAACACAGCCCTTGCTAACACCATGAACATCACTCATAGCAGCACAGTGCTTGCTAACACCATGAACATCACCCATAGCAACAAAGCCCTCGCTATAGTAACACAGCGCTCGCTAACACCATGAACAGCTCCCATAGCAAGAGGCTTGTTAACAGGACCCATAGCAACACATCACTCAGTAACACCATGAACAGCTCCCATAGCAACACAACACACCGCTCACTAACACCATGAACAGCTCCCATAGCAACACAACACAATGCTCGCTAACATCATGAACAGTTCCCATAGCAACATAACATAATGCTCGCTAACATCATAAACAGCTCCCACAGGAACAGGCTTGTTAACAGGACCCATAGCAACACATCACTCAGTAACACCATAAACAGCTCCCATAGCAACACAACACAGCGCTCACTAACATCATGAAAGGCTCCCATAGTAACACAGCTCCCACTAATACCATGAACAGCTCCCATAGCAACACAGCCCTTGCTAACACCAGGAACATCACTCATAGCAGCACAGTGCTTGCTAACACCATGAACATCACCCATAGCAACAAAGCCCTCCCTATAGTAACACAGCGCTCGCTAACACCATGAACAGCTCCCATAGCAAGAGGCTTGTTAACAGGACCCATAGCAACACATCACTCAGTAACACCATGAACAGCTCCCATAGCAACACAACACAGCGCTCACTAACACCATGAACAGCTCCCATAGCAACACAACACAACGCTCGCTAACATCATGAACAGCTCCCATTGTAACACAACTCTCGCTAACACCATGAACAACTCCCATAGTAAAACAACACTCGCTTACACCATTAACTGCTCCAGTAGCAGCACAACACTCCCCAACACCATGAACATCATTCATAGCAACACACCCCTCGCTAACACCATGAGCAGCTTCCATAGCAACTAGCGCTCCCTAACACTACAGATTGCTCCCATAGTAACACAGCTCCCACTAACACCATGAACAGCTCCCATAGCAACACAGCCCTTGCTAACACCCTGAACATCACTCATAGCAACACACCGCTTGCTAACACCATGAACATCACCCATAGCAACAAAGCCCTCGCTAACACCATGAACATCACGCATAGCAACACAGCACTCGCCAATACCATGAGCAGCTCCCATAGTAACACAGCGCTTGCTAACACCATGAACAGCTTCCATAGTAACACAGCCCTTGCTAACACCATGAACGCCTCCCATAGCAACACAGCGCTCGCTAACACTATGAACAAGTCCCATAGTAAAACCACACTCGCTAACACCATGAACAGCTCCCATAGTAACACATGCCTTGCTAACACTATGAGGATCACCCATAGCAACACACTGCTCACTAACACCATGAACATCACCCATTGCAACACAGCACTTGCTAACACAATGAACAGCTTTCATAGTAACACAGCACTTGCTAACACCATGAACATCACCCATAGCAACAAAGCCCTCACTAACACCATGAACATCACCCATAGTAACACAGCACTCGCCAATACCATGAGCAGCTCCCATAGTAACACAGCGCTTGCTAACACCATGAACAGCTCCCATAGCAACACAGTGGTTGCTAACACCATGATCAGCTCTCATAGTAACACTCCTCGCTGACACCATGAACAGCTCCCATAGCAACTAGCACTCCCTAAGACTATGAAGAGCTCCCATAGTAACACAGCTCCCACTAACACCATGAACAGCTCCCATAGCAACACAGCCCTTGCTAACACCATGAACATCACTTATAGCAGGACAGTGCTTGCTTACACCATGAACATCACCCACAGCAACAAAGTCCTTGCTATAGCAACACAGCACTCAGTAACACCATGAACAGCTCCCATAGCAACACAACACAGTGCTCCCTGGCACCATGAACAGCTCCCATAGCAACACAACACAGCCCTCGCTAACACCAAGAACAGCTCCCATAGCAACACAGCCCTTGCTAACACCATGAACATCACCCATAGCAACAAAGCCCTAGCTAACACCATGAACAGCTCCCATAGCAAGACAGCACTCAGTAACACCATTAACAGCTTCCATAGCAACACAACACAACGCTGCCTAGCACCATGAACAGCTCCCATAGCAACACAATACAGCGCTCGCCAACATCATGAACAGCTCCCATACTAACATGCTTGTTAACAGGACCCATATTAACACAACCCTTGCTAACACTATGGACAGCTCCCATAGCAACACAGAGCTGTCTAATACCATGAACATTACTCATAGTAACACAGCCCTAGCTAACACCATGAACAGCTCCCATAGCAACACAGCGCTCGCTAACACCATGAACAGCTCCCATAGCAACACAGCCCTTGCTAACACTATGAACATCACTCATAGCAACACAGCACTCTCTAACACCATGAACATCACTCATAGCAACACAGCACTCTCTAACACCATGAACATCACTCATAGCAACACAGCACTCGGCAAAACCATGAACAGCTCCCATAGCAATACAACAAAGCACTCGCTAACACCATTATCATCAGCTATAGCAACAAAGCTCGCTAACGCCATCAACAGCTCCATAGCAACACAGCACTCACTAACCCCACAAATATCAGCCATACTAGCACAGCAATCACTCACCCGATGAACAACTCACATAGCAACACAGCACCCACTCCCACCTTGGAAAGCAGCCAGGTCCTGCTAAAACATAGCTGCCAAGTGACTAGGTGTTCCAGTTCAGGTTTTAGCTTTGCATTATGGGATTTGTACCACTTGTATTATAATGAAATAAACAAGACTACAAGTACCAGGATGTAAAGACAAAATGGTGACAGGGGAACAGCTAGCTACTTCTGGGCGTAGGCAACTTGGCAGGGATGCTAACATCATGGACAGCTCCACAGGCATCTAACAAAACGAGCATTGGCAATGCCAATAGGTCTCACTTATGAACGAAAGTGCCTTTTGTGTCATTAATAGAATGATGGGGTTAGGCACTCAATGAGTCCTCATGCATTTACTCTATCACTCATGTTTATGCACTCTTGCATCCATTCGTCCATCCACTGACTAATTCTTATATTCACCCTCTGGGACAGCTGCAATGAAACATACACAAACCCAACAACATAAGTAGAAAAAAATAAAACCAGCCCTGACACAAGAACATTCATTTTCAAGTGTATGTACATGTGATCGGAAAATGCTGTCATTCACAGGGCGAGAGAGACAATAACTGATGTGGACTGAACCATTACCCCATTCAGTTCGTGTCATGGATGGAATCAGAGTTTAACATGTGGGTGGAGCCTATGGCCCCTCTCCTGGTATTGCTTCTTACGGCCCTTGTTTAGGTTGATCACATAACATCTGGCAATAGCTGCCAACAACACGAACAGGAGCCTTGAAAGCAGGGACTGTAGATCCTTTGTTATCACCAATAACAGCACCAACTAACACGATGGGCGGTGCCCTAAGCGGCGGATGCAATTTCACCATAAACATCACCTACATCAGTACCCACAGATGCACTACCAGAAGCACAGAGCCCAAAACACTGACCTAGCAGCACCTCCGAACTAACACTAGACACCCCATAGCACAGCACAGCATCTGAAAAGCAGAGCAAGCACCATGGACAACACATCCATCCGCACAGAACCCTGAACGTCATGCCTATAAGCATACCACCTGCTAGCACCATGGACAGCAGCACAGCAGCACAGCAGCACAGCACACGCTAACACAATGGTTAGCATGTACAGTAAGACAACACCTGCCAACACCGTTGGAAACAACATAGCACACACACCACACACAAACAGCTTGGACAGCAGCTGCAGGAGCACTGCACCTGCTAACTCTATGAACAGCAGACATTATCAGCTAACACCACAGACGACCCCTTGTAGAGGAGCAAAGTATAACATAGTGGCATAAAGCACCTCCTGAAAGCAAATCCGAACACAAAAAGACCCCAACCACCTTCTGCAATAAACTGTTGCACAAAACTGTCTAACCCCATAAACAGCAAGAAAGCACCTGCAAGTATGCAAAATACAGTAGTAAAGCATCTCCCAATGCCATAGAAAGCACCTTCTAAGACTTAAGCAACAGCAACGTACCTTCTAATACCATAAAAAGCA